>NC_139219.1:68245362-68925362 GCF_055691185.1 Crinia signifera | reverse complement strand
ATTTATAACCACATACTTCATTTCTGAGATTGTATTTTTGAAATTCAACAGATTTTTTTTAATCAAATTAGTGAAAGGACTCAATTAAGACCCTGGATACTTGATTGTCACATGTGACATCCATGCTTTGTGTACCAATATCCTACATCAGAAAGGGATAGAAAGGGTTGATGACAGCTTGTCGAAGGATGTAGGTATCTCAGAGGAGAAGCTCAAATTTATATTGGTAGCTATTTCTTTCATTCTTTCGCACAATTATTTAATTTTGATCACTGTCACTTTCTTCATGTCCTTGGTACTATGGGGACCAGGTTCCCACTTTTGCCAACGTCTACCTGGTCCACTTCATACAGATCTACATCAGGGGAGGGGCCCATGCTATGAACCTGATCCTTTTTGGTCGCTATATCGATGACCTTTTTTTTTGGACTGGTTATCACCTCTGTCATTATTTTTGAATAGTAAAAATGATGGTTTATTCTTCACAAGCACTCACCATCCCTCGCAGATTCTTTTTCAGATGTTATGGTGGAGGTGGTAGAGGAGACTGTCACAGTTTCTAGTGTTAAAAAAAATCTGTTGATGTATCTAGCTTTATCCTCTATTGTAGTAATCACAAGAAAAGTTGGTTGAACAACTTCATAGAATTAAACAAAATTGTTCATCTGATCTGAAATTTACAGAGCTTGCACTAGAATTAATTATTTACGTTAGGGAATGCGAATAACCCCAAATCTTGTTAGATCAAGCCCTTAGTTAGTCCAAATATGTAGTGTGATCAGATACTGTATGTTCCACAGAATTCAGATAAGATAAAAATAAACAAAAGTAAAAAGAACAACAATCCTTTGTTCATATCAAACATAAATTAGCAGCAAAGAGAAAGACTGCAGAGGAGATCTAGTTTGTATGGAGCCGCATAAACTTATCAGGCTGTGCAGTAGAGTGAAGTGAAAAATCATACATTTTCACTTTTTTTACAAATCGAAAACGCTTGGATGTGCGAAAGTTGTTGCTCCATGTACCTAACCTCGCTTCAAAATGTATTCAAAATTGGATGTCATCTTGAGGTGCCACAGGGTGTTCAAAGTTTTTTTAAAAAGTGTATTGCTTGGGTATTGAAGCTTGGGTATTGAAATGTTAAGACTGATACTACAGTGTTCTTAAATAAAAATGACCTCCCAAATTGATTCACTTGATGTGCCACAAGACCATTAAATATACTGTTTTGAGCATTAAAAATTGTTATTCGGTTTGAACACTGATGTTTTTGCAGCTTGTTTAGAGTATTTTTTCTTTTGTGTCAGGTAAACTGGTGTTCTGTTCCAATTGCACAGTAGAAAGAAGTTACCTGGTATAAAAAAAATGGCGGCCAAAATCCAACCCGCAAATCGATCCTGTAATCCTGTCCCCGATTTGGCTTTGGAGCACCAATTAACATGAATGTTTAACCCATATACAAGAATGTTATTAAACATTATTTGTGTGCTCTGCATGATATTAAAATTAGTGGTCAATTAGTTCACAACCCGAATTCAAAATATCTGGGTCACATGATGCCAGCCTCAGGAAACTCGTAATATCTCCAGAGCTATTATCAATTACTTGTCCGAAACATACTACAAAGCTTTAAAAGATTGCATTTTATCTGTTGTTAAGTATGAATAAATTGAAGGAAATCCAATGCTCAATATCAATTTAAAACAGCTGAGTTGTGACCAGAAATACCTCTATAAAATTGTTGGGGCTATTACTTCTGGCAAGTGTACTCAAGACTGGGCTAATGTTCAAACAGGCCCTATGTCCCATTCAAGGTGGCTGACAACTGCATGTCAAATACTTTGCATGTTTTTAATACTGATGACCCAACAGAAATTTGGTAATTCTGAACAATTATATAGTAAAAGTATACGCACCAGTTTGTTTTGAAATAAAAATGCTGCCAGAAGTTTGGAATGGACCCTGACATCTTTGGAAATAGATTTTCTTCAGCAGATACCTTCCTGATATTCTGAAAAAAAGTTTTTTCCCTGTGATGCAGACAAATGCGTATTTTGCACATCCCAAAAATATGTTGCTAACTATGCAAACTGATTTTAGAGTGGTTATTATAAAACCGGCTTTTCACCGAATCCTAAAGATTAGAAATGAGAACAAAGTTATTAAGCTATTCAGAAAATTCAGGGCACCTGAGCTGAACTTTGATGCTTCGGAATATTTTGAAATGATAGGTCATGAGTGCTCCAATGATGACTATGAACCACCCTTAACATGATCAATCAGCCAAGAAAATATCGAGAGAGGTATGACCGACAATGAGTTACTGACATTCCCCAGATTTTTGTGTCACACACAAGCGGTAGAACGGTGTCTTTGTTTAGTAACAGAGGCTGCAGCAGTCTGTGAACCCAAAACAGATGGATACATTAGAACCAGGTTCTTCCTTATATTTATTCAATTTTTTTGTTCTTACAAATTGTACTTTTATTAACACTTTTAGCACCCAAGCTATATGAAGTTTGAGATGACTTAGGTATGACAACTCCATAATGAAGATACGAAATTACATTATCTTTAGGACCATTGTGGCACCTGAAGATATGAATTGATCAAAAGAATTAAAATATGGAGTAAATACACACATAATGTAACAACTTTCGCTGACCCAAGTTATTTTAATATCTTGAAAAAATAATTCTCTTTCCAGAGGTGTTGTGCTGTGAAGTATGAATTTTCTCTATTGGAAATTGTTTGCTTATAATCTTATCTGTTTTCTAATCATTTCTACACTTTTACTTTCCATTCTCCTTTCCATTTTCCATCTCTCTATCCTATTATATATCCCTTTACTTTCTTTCATCTCCCATCCTTCTTTATAATTCTCTGTTGCTGTGCTTAGCTTTTAGCCATTTCAGCTAGGCCTAAGAGCGAGGTGGGCATCCCCACCCGTTATTCAGATGGTGCTGAAGAACTGGTGGAATCGGCCTGGAAGAGTGGCAGAATGAGAGTGAGGGCCAGGCCTCCCAGCCGCAATGTGAGACAGAGCGTGTCAGCTTCACCCCACAGCTGCTACAGCGCCTATCACAGCCGTTAGCTGCTACAGCGCCTAACATGGCCATTAGCGCTGCCCACGGCTCACTGAGTCGGGTGCCAGGCATGTGGTGTCCAGTTCCCATAAGTGCACAATGCCTGCCACTAAGCGGCGTACCGTGAAAGGTGACCGCACTCGTCTTTCTGACAGCATCACGGCTGAGTGACAAGGGGGCTGTGCCGGGTAACACAGGCTGGTACTAGGCCTAATGGCCATGTTGTGGGCCCTTTATTGGGGGGTCCCCACTCCCCCAGGGTCCCTGCCCGGGATGACCAGCCACACGGATGAATGCTTTGGCCGGGAGAGTCTGGTACTGGTTTTAGAAATCCTGGGGATCCCCTATGTTTTCTAAAACCAGGACCGGTTCTTTGCGCCCGAGGCTGGTTATGCTCAGGAGGAGGGACCCCACGCTGATTTAAAAAATTTTTTTTAAATAAATACCGCACACTTCCATGTCTAAACAATTGCACATTATCATTACTAAAACCGCACATGTCTAAAAATCGCACATTTTCATTACTAAAAAGTGCACTTTTTCCTTACAAAAAATCAAATAAATCGCATGTGACTTTGTCTAAAAATTCACACCCTATTACATTTGCAATTTTAACCAAAAAACGGACCTATTACAATTCACCCAACTTGGCGTTATTAATCATTTCAAGTGCTCTATTTTGCTTGCAGAGGAAAATTGTTTTGATTTGTGAGCTAGCACTTTAGATTAGGGCTATTTAACCTTTAAGTGTTCACTCAATAAAGATAATATTATACAGTAGGCAGGCTTTCATTCATTAGCATATAAAGCAATTAAATTATAGATATTTGATCAAATAGTGGGGCAGATGTATTAAGCCTTAACAAGAGATAAATGCAAGGGTGATAAAGAGAGATAAATGTCCAGCCAATGAACTGCTAACTACCATGTTACAAGCTGTGTTAGAAAAAAGTCAGTAAGGAGCTGTACGTTTACCGTCTCCATCTTTGCAGTGGATGGCGATTCTACCGCCATCAATCGCTGGCGGCCGGCTCTTGCCAGGGGCAACAGAGCTTGGTGGGGGTCCCCGCTACCTCCCCCGCCGTCGCTATCGGTCCCCCTTGCCGCCCGACCCCCCCCCCCCTGTACTGGGCAGCATCTCCCTGAAGCGGAGACGGGCAGGGAGACGCTGCCAGCTGCCATGATACTTTGATGCGCCTGAGACGCACGTGCGTCCCAGTGTCTATCACCTGCGCACGCCAGAGAGGAGTCTCTGGCGAGCGCTGGGCAAAGATAAAACAGTGGCATTTTCTAGAGTTAGAGTTAGAACTTGGTTCATCCACCTTCCACAACAGAATTACTCACTTTCTGCACAGCATTTCTCCAGTTACAGGCTGCTTTGACACAGGTAGGGAGACATCCACACCTCAAATCCAGACAGTGTGCTACGAGGGAGAGTTGTTGGCAGGAACAAAGGGGACAGGTGCACTGTTATACTATCTCCTGCCAACAGAACACCACTGGGCAGCCTGGCTGGCATGGTTTGGTTTCTCATTGGCCTGCAGGAGTGTCACAATATGCCAGTAACTGTTATCATGACGGTTGTTCAAACTGGGACTGCACTAGGAGATGAGTCCTTTTACAGCAAGGGAACATGAGGGAGCCCAGAAACTCATCCACAATGTGTCCATGTCCCACAAGATCCACAGCGAGATATATGATGTGCAGCTACTGGCATCTGTAGTACATACTACTTCTGTCACACATACAGTGCACGGTGTCACATACTGGGGCTGATTCTGACTTGGAGGTAATGCCAATGATCATGTAAATTAGTGACTACACAAGTCGCCTATACACAACCCCCCTCCGGCAGTATGCTCATACCTCTGAACCTTCTGGTTTTTGGAGTTGGGGCGTGGCTTTGTTGAATGTCTGCGACCATGAAGCCATTAGGGACATGACCAGCTAATATAACTTCCAACTGCCCTCCCACCATGGGACACTGCCGGCCCAGGGTGGGATGTGGGACTGCCCAAAAAAAAATGGGACCTATCGGGACAGTTGTTAGGTATGGTATGCTCCACTTGCCACTTCCTCCACTGCAGGATACACCACTTAGTGGCAATATACACGCCCTTGGAGCATGCCACACCCCCTGAATGGGGAGTGGTTCATCAGCTATAATCTCACAGAAACTACTTTTCAAAAGTAGGCAAGTATAAGTTTCTTTTATATTGGGTCCTATGTTTTTTGATGGCAGCCCTGCTCTCAAATAACCATTCTCCAGCTCCACCTTAGTGCTCTTCAGCTCTACAATGACAAGAATGGATTTGGAAGGACAAGATTAAACTGAAAAGCAAAGCAGGAACATTTTGTAGCCTGTAGTGACTTTAGCTTAAGGACAATTGTTTTATTGAAGTTTCACCTCCTATGAATCCAATGCCTAGTTTTGAAGTGTTGAGCTTGATGGACAGATATCTTTTTTTTTTTTTTTTTACCTACAGTAAATAACCGAATAAACATGAAATTGTAGCACAGTAAAAGCTTTAGAGCAAGAGTTTCTGTCTGTGAATATGTTGAAGCAGCTTCTCAGCTCAGTAATTGAAAGTCTGTAAACTTGTTCCCTCAAGCTAAGTCTCCTGCTGACAACACCCAAGGCTCTGTCACCAGCATTCTGATCTTGTCTTACAGCTAAATCTGTTTTAGGTCACAGAATGTTCTCATTTTATTTTTACATGGTGTACATTTTGTTCACATCAGTTGTTTGATACTTCTGATACAAAATCATGTATCAATATACAATTGTGAACACTGAAATCTAAGTGGCTAGTAAACTCTTAATGATTTGAGCATGGCAATAGACAAAATCCCCAGGACCAGAAAACCTGCCAAATATAATTTTTATTCGCCACCCCATGTAACCCAATATAATCCCTGAACCCTCTCTACCAGTTGTGTAATAGTGAGGGGCCACGCTGGGGTAATACTGTTATGTTTGAGGGCCCTTCTTCAGTTTAACAACTGAGCTGAAAACGTAGCGGTGTCTAGGATCTGGGGATTGTAGCCACTCAATCGCAAAGCTCCTCAGCTGAGTCCTGCAATCTTTCATTACAAACTCATGATAAATATTTAGAATTTATCTGTGCAGGTTCACTGTGTTTCACAAAAAAAACTGCATACATGTAGCTGGGATGAGTCTACTTAATCTAGACTACACTTTAATTAATGATAATTCTAAAGGGACAATTTATCATTCCAATCCGCAATGTTATATTTGATTACATTGTATCACATATCGCATTTATTAACAGAGCTTGTGAGGAATAAGTCTTTATGAATGGCCACTGCTATACATGTTACATCTGCCCCACCTGCAGTGCACATGGTTTTGCCCATTTTCCAAACAAATTTGTACTGCGATCAGATCTGAATAAGAGCCACAGTTACTTAATTTCAAAGTCTTACATTTTCTATAGCTAATGTGTTTTAATTTTATATTTAACTATGTACACTATTGTGGTATACATTAATGGAATGTATTGAAGGGGTACAATATGGCAACGTATTGGGGGCCCACTAGGGAATTTGGCATTACAATACATGTAGTAACAGGTTTTTGTGTGAACAAGTTGCTTTTTATAACGTTCATTTACATGTACAATTGAGTCCTTTACTCTTGCAGCAGTCATGCTAAGCAGTTGAAAGATGCATCTTATTACACATTCCTGTTAAATGCATTTTTTTCACAACAGAATGCAATAGGTTACACGAGCAGCTTCTGCTGATATGCGGCATGCCTATATTCTGTGTGTACAGTAATTGCCCTGTTTATCTACAAACCAAATTATGTTATTATTGTGTATGGCAGGAAAGCACTGTAGCATAACATTTGGAGTGCAGATATATTCCAAATATAGACCAGGCGCATATAATTTTAATCACCAAGAGCTTGTGTGTTATATTCCATTCAGTTGTGCATAAGATGCATTTTGCTGGGAAAAAGTGCAAAAATTACATACAGTATACTGTACAGCTATTTTGAGAGATCAAAAACTTTTTTGTTTGATGTAAGGTCAGAAATATTAATATATGTGTTGTAAATGTGCTGTAATTGTGTACTTATAATTGATTTTCATCAATAAAAAAATAACTTAGTCAGAAAAACAGCTCTGTACAGTATGTCTGGCTTTATAGAGTTGTTTTATTTCTGACTCATAATTCCATTACAATGGCCGAGTTGTATGTTTAATACGGCAAAACATCTGTATCTGACTTTTTACTGACCAATCTTAAGCTGTGTACACACGGTCCGATTTGGACTTAAATAGTCAAAATCAATAGCAAGTTAGTGCAAATTGCCCTGTGTTTTGCCGCACTCAATCGCGATTTGATCACAATGTGAATCGAAAAAAGAAATAGACTGTGCAGCACAGTCTATTTCTGCCATCTCGGAATGAAGGAACCCGCTCTACAAACATCCCTTGCTCCCTGCTAGCCAATGCCGGCACCCTGCCAGGTCCCGACGGCCGCCGCATCGGCCTGTGTGTATGTGTACACACTATTATTCGGAGATGAAAACACCAGACTTTGAATAAACTGAGACCTACTGTATTACATTGGTCGACTTTTGCGGAAAGATCGGATATTATACAAAATCGGACAAAAATTGGCGCCCATTACATACCAGGCATGTTTGATAATAAAAATTTTCCCCGACAATGCTGCACAAACTAACTTTTGTTTATTGACAATACATGCATTTAAAAAACAATAATTAAACAATCATTGTAAATGCAAAAGTATTACATTATCAAATTATTATTTATTACTGTACATAGACCCATAAATTAAATTAATCAAATAAATGTGAACATCATATTTGTATTATTCACACACGAAATGCTGCTCAACTGTATATGCCATACTTGAGTTAATCCTAGCTAAATAAAGGGCAAAAGAAGAAAAAAGGTAAAATGCTGGAGCTGCTGCTTAGATGAATTATAGTAAATCTAAGTAAGATATGCATCTTGTGACAAACAAGACAGCATTTCATGCTTATTAACCTTTCACTATGGTGACCTTCCCATTTTCCAAGTAGAGAACATCATCTCATGTCACAGTAGATTGTCTTCATCCGCAGTTCAAGCCCAGCAAATATAAAAGTCATGACAAACATTGGAAATCATCGGTGATATATTACAATAATCTTTAACAATATCTCAGCTCCTGAAATAAACTAAATCGCTGGCAGCTCTCAAGGTCAAAATCCTAAACAATTATGTTTTAAATTGTTTTTATCATTTATATGTAATATGTGTTTAATAACTAATAATATAAAAATAGTAATACTAATACATTTCTGTAATGTTTTATTACTGTATTTATGCAGAATGAATTCCCAACAAGGGACTTTTCCACAGGTTCTACTCTGTTGCTCAAAATAATTACCATAAATATAGAAACCACATACGTGTTAAACTTTATATATGCTATCTGGTCCATACCCTAAAGCTCACTGAAGGGCCTCTATGATTTCTATTTAAACAATATGGTCACATATAGGAATGCTGTTAAATTAGTGGTGTAACACAATAAATATCAGTATCCTGAAGACGGTAATATATTTACCAAAAACGTTGATTATATTCTGACTGCATCGTACAATTATTGTGACATGAGCACCAGGACCACAGGCAAGTAGATCTGCAGGCCTCCCAAGTGTGTTATATTGATCTGGTCGGTGATATATTCTAATGCTGTGTACATAGTTACATAGTTACATAGTATTTAAGGATGAATAAAGACTCACGTCCATCCAGTTCAACCTTGGTTTATTAGCGTCCTCCCTTGCTATATGTACACACAGTTAGATATAACATTTGACTTTGACTATATAGTCAAAATCGAATGGTGATCACGTTGAAACCGAATGCACATCAAATGCGTTTAGCAGCATTCAATGCAGATTCGATCCTAATGTGCATTCACGTTTCGTTGAAATCGAAAAAAATAGTCTTGCCAGGCAAGACTATATAGTAGAAATCGAATCGAATGCCAGATCGAAACGAACAGCATATCGAACCAAAATCAAATTCCACATCTAATCGTGTGTACAACATCTATTGTAAATTTTTGCATTTTGTAGATTGTTTGTCTTCAACCTATTCATATGTTGACATTTGAACAGTCTGTTAATACATAAAGCATGTATTTACTTGTCTTGATGTCTCCACCATACTCCTTATTCAATTGATGTGTTATTATTGTGTTGTTTTTTTTTAGTAAACCAATAGAGAAGTCGACAGCGTTTCAATTCAAAATGGATCGCCATCAGGACATTGCAGCTTATTCAGAGACCATCCATCCAGTGATCAACCCAAAAGCAGAAGACTGGTAGAATGTAGAAAAGTGTTTCAATCCATAGATTTGCGGTGTAGCCTCGTGCCTAGGTGGTCATTTTCATGAAATATTGTGAGATCAAAGAAGTTGATCTCAGTCGCTTGAATGTTGGAGGTAAAAGAATTGGGGTATCAAGGGAATTCAAAAACTCTATTATCTCACTGAATTCTATCTTAGTGCCAGACCAGATTAGGAACAAATCATCAATAAAATGCTTAAGGTAAATGATTTTTGATGCAAAGGAGAATGTGAGTCATCTCATTTATCCACCATATATAAGTTTGCATAGGCTGGTACCAGGATTGAGCCCATGGCAGTTCCCAAGGTTTCATGAAGGGGAAATGGGATGGGAAAAGGACCTGAGCACAAGCTGCAATAAATTTAACAATGAGTTTATTTATGTTATTAAATCAAGATAATGTGTATTATATCCACAATTTGGTGAATGAAATCCAGCGTTTAGGAAAGTCACTATGTGAAGGTGCCCTGAGAGTAAAACATATAGCAAAATAGAGGAAGGGAGAAAAAGTACTCTCCTTTGTTTGGAGGCAGGCTTTGACAGAAAACTAGGTAAGTATGTGATGAATGTGTGTAGAATTTAAGACATAACTTTTAATTATTTACACTAAAAACTTTTTTTGACAGACAAACCACATTTAAACATGAAAGAGATGGATGCATCAAATCAATCAGATAATTGATAATGATGCTTCCTGTGCATCCAAATTCAGAGAAACAATTAACTTTTATAATATAATACCAACAATGGCCACATTGTTTGGCCTCCAAGAGTTGTGTTCAGTATTGGTTTATCTGATGGATGCTAAGACACTTATGAATAAAAAAGTATTCACTAGGAATAATCAGGCGCTCAACAGTGAGCTGTCTCTACAATTTAAGCAGCTGCTTTAGTGTGAGGGTAGTCACTCCTCACTTGAAAGAACAAGAAAAAGGACTCGCACAAGGCGAGTTTAAGCAGCGCTTATGACAATGAATGAGACTAAATGATATAAAAAAGTAACAAATTTTACTTAAAATGGTGTACACAGTAAAGCATTACATGTATAATATAACAATAAAAAATCACAATAATGGGAAAGGTGGGTAATCAAAGTAAATTGGAATTAACGAGATAAAAAGGTGAATGTCCCCGCCTCAATGGACAATACTGGAAAGATTAATTATTTTCCTTGTTTAGAAGGGTGGGTAAGTGCACATTACCAATGGAAGACTCTGGATCCTTTTGGAAGAAATGTGGAGCTGGAGAATCCTCACAATGTATGCGGTGGGTTGATGTTTTACCGCTGGAGGTGTAGAGGGTCGCTCAATGTATTCCAGTCCTCTTATTTGGGGTGTGAGAAGCTGATGTTGGTAGTCTCGAACACCGGAGGTAATTCTGAGATGATGCGCCCAGATGGAAGTGCCAGCAAGGATCAATTATGGCTTCCGTGCCCAGAGAGGAGCTACACTGGTGTAGGTGTTGTTTACCAGCGGTATCTGGAGCACGGTGTCCGCCAGCGAGTCGAGTCCAATCAAGGAATAATAAAAATGTCCACAATCGGTATGTTGTAGCAGCAAGGTCCAGAGGTGGGGAGAGGATACTAGGGTTCACCTAACGCGTTTCACTGCGTCCTGCAGCTTTATCTCGTTAATTCCAATTTACTTTGATTACCCACCTTGCCCATTATTGTGATTTTTTATTGTTATATTATACATGTAATGCTTATGAATAAAAGTATAGAGCTAGCGAAATATAAATTTAGCTATGATCACTGTCTGTAAGACCAGGAAGGGATAGACCTATATCCTGGTATGTTCCTGTCACATTAATAGGTAGTAGATAAACAATAAATAAATCAAGTAGCCCTGGGTATAGCAATTTTAGGTATATTTGCATGGGCATACATTGTGGAGATCAGCACTCCCTTGGTAATCAGGTAAATGCAGTGGTAAACAGTGAAAGAGTGTTGGTAAGGGTAGAAAGCGTTAATCACTTTAATTGCAAAGTCCCTCCCTCATACACCCATACCCTATCCCTGCACCCAGCTTCACACACCCAAAGTCCAGCCCTACCCTAGTCACCTGTTTTCTATCTGCTCTGGTACTGTAGCCACAGTGGGGTGAGGTCTGCTGCCCAGCAGCTCTGAGTAGGAGCAGGAGGTGTGTGTGCTGGCAGGGGTGCGGGCTGCAGCCCAGGAGTGCAGAGCACTGAGGAGCAGTAGCAGCTATGAAGAGGCACTGTTATTGGACAGAGGCAGTCTGGAGGCTGGTCATGCACCCTGAGGAGATGCAGTCACTGGTGAGGAATGTCTGTATGCTGCGCTGGTTGTAACCTCATGCAGGCTGGCTGGGTCGCTAGGTCATCTTCTTCCCTCTGGCCCGCTAGTCACTGGGTGTAGCTAGAGGGAAGGATGTGGGGTGGATGGGTCTCTGCGCAGTAGCCGAGCTCTCTGGGTGCTGGCACTCTGACTTTCACTTCCAGCAGACCCCACTGTGCTTCCCTGCACTGCAGCTCCAGTTTTTGTAGTGTGCCCCACAGACCCTGCTGACGCTAACTCCCCAAGCCACCATGGGGTCTGTGGCGCGATAGTTACGCCAGCACCTCTGGAATTATGTACAACACATGGTAGAATCCCTGGAGTTATATGGCACACAAGGGCACCCCTGGAATTATATACAACACATGGGGCACCCCTGGAATTTTGCGCTACACATGGGACACACTGGGCAGCACAGGAGTAAAAATATATATATATATTTATAAATATACAACAATCCCCATTTTTTAGCCCCCGTAGTCCCATAATGGTACACTTTTAATGTTTCCCCCTTTGTAGTTGTCCACATAGTAGTTTCCCCCTTAGTAGCTGTCTCCTATAGTAGTTTACCAGTTGCATGTGGTAATAGTTCTGGCTGCAATAAACATACTGTATTTGCAACACTTTCCTAGAGTACATTATGTAGCAGACTATTTGATAACAATGACACTTTTACAGAAAAGTAATCATGTTTTCTATAGGCACCAGAGTCTATAACTACTGTTTCATTTACTGTAAATCTGAAACTAAGCACATTTGCAAATCAGACCTGCCCCAGCTCCTCATATAAAGCTAGTATGAATGTTCACGTCGCTACATTTACTAGCAACACAAAAAAAGTCCAAACTAATAAAATATACTGATACAAGACATTTCTGGAGAAAAATAAATTGCATTTGTCCTGTGAGTGATCTGCCTCTTGCCGGGAGAAGTTTGTTTCAACTCTGTTTCCGCTAGACTTGGTTCACTCTCTTCAGCTGCAGAATTTCTTCTTGTCTTTGTAATCCTATTAGATAAACAATGAATCACCAGTAGTTCACTGTGTGGCTTCTAGGCATTGCATTGTAGTTGGTGTTACCGTACATGTGGTGTTGTCCTTGAATGATCTTGGCATAACTTTATTTTTATTATCTGTTCTTCTGCAGTTATGTACAGTACAATGTTAAATTGCGGCCTGAAGATATTCAATCATGATCTGAAGCCTACAGTAATTAAGCCACTGACCTCACTTGTACTACCCTACAGGAAGGAGAAATGGTCTGAGAATTTAAATTTATGCAGCCACTTGTGCGGATTGACAGTGATTGGTCTGGAGGTAAATACATACTGTGGTTGCAGACTGTAGATCATTTAGTGCCTTTGAAGGAATCAATTAACAGGGAAGTAAAACCTATAGCTTTGCTAGCTGTCATCAGCACTTTTATACTAGAGTTATGCAGCCTTTTGTTTGTGTAATGCGCAGATTGTATTTGTCATGACATACTGTATAGACTACAATGGTAGCAGTCATCATCTGCTTTGTTCAACTGACTGACTTTGTATTACTAGTCTGCTTTAAAGTTGTCACCTTTTGCAGTAATAAAGTTTGTTATGGTCATGGATTTTTCATTTGTGTAATAGTTCAATGAATTACCTGCATGTACTATAAGTGAAGGATACATTTCAGGGCCAGTAGATGGTGTAATTGTTAGCATTACTGCCTCACAGCGCTGAGGTCATGGGTTTGATTCCCACCATGACCCTGACAATTTGCATATTCTCCTCGTGCTTGCGTGGGTGTATCCTGGGTACTACAGTTTCCTCCCACAATCCAAAAATATACTGGTAGGTTAATTGCTCCCAACAAATTAACCCTAGAATGTCTGTATGTGTGTATACATGTGGTAAGGAATATAGAGTGTAAGCTCTATTCAAATATTCTCTGTAAAGCGCTGCAGAATATGTGTGCACTATATAAATAACTGGTAAATAAATAATAAATGAAGGTGTGTACACATGGTTCGATTGCGAACTGCGAATTGCACCCACTTCAAAGACGGAGAATTGGGACTCTATTTATTTTTCCGAATAAAAGGACGTACAAATCTCACAAGCAATTCATAAGTATCCAACTTAAAGAAAGAAGCATACCCATCTCTTAAACATTATCCTAAATATTATTTGCAATGAGCGAAAAGACAATTGCGGAGATCATGGGTGGAACGCATATAGGAAATAACAGAGAAGCCGGCTGGAACGCATTCATCACTTCCGGGAGGAATCCACGGTTTACTGTATCTCCGATGGGGACCTTTTCTCTCTGAGACGCCAATACTACTTCCTTTGACAAACGGAACATCACTTCCGTCTAGTAATGGATGTGGAAGCTAACACACATTCATGTAATCTACGCTAATTGAAAGGGTATATAACCCTGATCCTTCAGAGTGTTGGCATCCACATCTGAAGAAGGATTTAGCTTCGAAACATGTTATATTGGATGCCTACATGCTGACGGGAGGATACCACGCTATCACCTTTATCCAAGCCTGTGCGGTGGTGCAATATATTGCTACCTGGGACCCACCATCTTTTGAGCACCTAGCCCACCGCACCCACCTACAATCATGAGATAAATGTTGATTACACCCCCGTAATACGATATATGCTTGTGATTTGTACATGCTATGCTTGTCTCCTTTTGCAGAGCTGTAATAGAAGCTGTGGGGGGACCAGAACAGGAATGAGAACCACATCTAGAACCACGACCAAAACTGGGACCAGGACCAGAACCGGGACCAAAACGGGACCAGAACCAGGAACAGGTCCAGAACTGGGACGAGATCCAGGACTAGATACAGGCCAGAATCAGGACCAGATCTAGGACCAGAACCAGGACCAGGACTGGGACCAGGGTCCAGGGCAGGAATGTGGAGAGGTCAGAGAATACAAATCGATCAAAATTTTGACGTATGTGCTGTAGACTGCTCCTGATAGAAAAAACAAATCGACAACTTCACATTGAATAGGTTCATGTCATTTTTCTAAACTCCAACTGGACAAAATGGTAAAAAAGTAAGAAGTAACGACAGTTGAGTCGAATTGAATAGTCGAAAGCAATATGACTTTTTTTGATTGTTAAAAAAGAGGGTTTCAGATAAAACCATTTTTTTGCTAAATATTGAATACCCCCTTAGTATTTTCACTTACATTTAGGGTTGATGAATGGACACGTCTGTACTTATCAACATAGTTGGCAAAAAAAAAAAACTTTGGTAAGGCTATAGTATATGAAGATTAGGTTATTTCTTTAGGTTATACCTGTATTATAAATCTCAGAGCAAGCTTAAACAAGAAGGGAAATAATTTCAAGATAATGGCCAAGTCTCAGCAAACAATAATGCTGGGTCCTCACTACTGGCTGCATTGAAACCGCTTTATAAGAAAGAACAAAGTTGCTACAGAAACTACAGTGGAAAATACCTTTGGGTATATTAAAACATTACTGCTAGAGCCATTTTAAGAAATTGTAATTTAAATTATGCTAATGGATTATAATAAAAAAGCAATTTTTCATATGTTATACTGCAGAAACTGATAATTTGCCAACAGCAATTTGATGAAAACAACAATTTACTGGAACTAAAACATGAGATGTGTTCTATTCTATGTGATATTTGTTTTGATTTTGGAACATTACAAAATTAATGTTGTGAATAAATAAGACACCCTTGCAGGAATTGTATTGAAATAAAAGCAACCTCTTACAAAATGAATTGTTCTACTCAAAAAACATACTTGAAGTAGGATTTTTCATGTACTGCAAATAAGTAAATGTAATAAATATATTATTTTAATTCTTTAATAGAAATGGCAAATTGTACAATACAGTACATTTCAGGTTTTTAATAATTCTACATTAACCTGTTAGAATATTTCTGATTTATGGAGGCTATCGAAGAAAATTAAACTATGGTAGTTCTTCACACTGCTCTATTTATTGAAGCTACAGTTCTGCAGATCTGCATAAAGTCATATATGCATTTGTATCATCAAGCCTAGACTACTGCAATGGCGTCTACTTTGGTCTCCCAGCAAAATAATTGCACAGCTTGCAGATGGTACAAAATGCAGCCACCAGGCTTTTAACCAACCAGCACCGTTCCCGCTATTTAACATTCACTCTACTCCCTTCACTTGGCTTAGTCAAAGACATTTATGACCAGCACCCAAGCTTGATTACTACAATCTGTAGCGGATGAACTATTAACAGTACCTAGAATCTCCTGGGATTCATCTGGAGGTCAAGCTTTCAGCTTTGTGGCTCTAAATCTATGGAACTCTCTTCCCCATACAATTTGAGAAGCCTTCACTCTAGTATCCTTCAAAAACAGACTGAAGACTTTCCTGTTCCCTCAGCATCTCACTAATATCCACTGTTAATCTGGTATAACACTTTGCGCTGTAAAGGCAAATGTAAACCACTTTGAGTCCTATTAGAAGAAACTGATATATAAATAACATTATTTTTATTTTACTAAAACATTGAGATTGCATTAGTATAAAAATAGCTTCACAGACTCAAGAAAGAGACAGCTGCGGTCCCATCCATTGATAATCGACCATCTGACCAATCCTATTTTCACACAGAATGGCTGCAGAAAATGACAGACTGGCACCATGTTTTTTACATATGGAAATGTAGCAGTAGACTAAAACCAGGACTGGATTAAGGTCTGTGGGTGCCCTGGACAACAAAAATTGTGGGGCCCCCCCTCTCCTCACCAGCAGACCTCCCCTCCCCCTCCGTCACAATACAGGGTGTTACCTGGGCAGCGTGGTCCATGCATCCATCTACGGAGGAAGCCCTTTAACTTGCTCCTTTCCCAGCGGTGGAGTTAATAAACTTAATTCTTGGTCCAGCTCTACACCCCTCCCTGCCACTCACACAACCACGCTCAGCGCTGGCCACAAGAAGCCTTCTGATTGGCTGCCGGCTGCCATGGCACTGTAATGGTGGGACACATTGCGGGGCCCCAGCCTGTGACCCCCAGGAATTTTCCTTATGCTGGGTCACTACCTGGCCGCCGTCATAGCGGAGATAGGCAGTGTACAGGGGGTGGGGCCACAATCTGTGCATGGCTGGCAGGATCGTGACAGCTGATCCAGGGGTGGATCTAGACTTTTCCTAGGGGGGCGATCATTCCCTTCGCCCCCTCTGTATCCGTGCATGACTGTGCCTCTTCCACCTCCCTCCATTTCCACTACTCAGCACCCACCATACATTGCACACCCTGTCTGCTCCCCTGCCAATGTTTAGACCCTGAAATTCTTCTACCCCCCCCCCCTCCAACCAAGGGCATAACTACCATAGGGGCAAGGGTTGCAGCTGCTATGGGGCCCAGAGCAAGGGGGCTCCTCTTTGCTGTCTAAGTAATATGTTTTACATACATTTATTACCATCAGTTGCTAAATAGGGGGCCCTTACAAACTTGGAGGGGTCAGGTAATTGGTGGGGTACCCCGGATTTAGCTCCACTTCCTTATTCCGGTGTGAGTGATTAGTCCCCGCCCTAATGGCATCACCCTCTTGCTGCTGCTGGGCACCTCCCCCTGGTCACTCACACTCAGCGCAGGGTGAGGCAGTGAGGTCTGTGCGGCAAATGGCAGTAGCGGTGTCCCTGCGGCGGATAGGAACTAGTTCTCATCCATCGCAGGGACCCTGTCGCTGACTGTCCAGCTGCCGCAGGGACCCCCTGCCCACCCAGAACTGCCTGGTTTTTGCTGCCTGCCACCCACCCACCACCCGCCCCCACACTTCAGGGGCCACCGCAGACTGGAGTGTGGGGGCCCCTGATGTGTGGGGTCCCCGGGGTGACCGCCCCTGTTGCATTGTGGTGGATCCGCCACTGGCTAAGACACACCAAAAAGGTTGTGACATGCCTGCATTTTCTGCACTACCCATAGCCTCCCAAAAATGGTCCCTGTCAAAAAGTTTGCAAATAAATCCTGACTGCAAGCGTCTTTACTAAGGTCCTTGGCACATGCATGAATAGTGACAGTATGATCTTACCAGTATGATCTTATCCTGGCTGCCCCCCCCCCCCTCACCTAGAGGGGAGCAGTGGGGTCGGTAATGAATGAGGTGTGGTGCAGTCAGGTGTATAATTATGTCCCTTGCCCTGTTATACAGTGCTGATGTAACTAGCATTATAAAGTGGGTTGCATTGCCATGATGATGAAATTGTGCCATCAAGTTGCCATAGGATGCACGGATGCCCCAGGAACTTGCTTTTCCACCTGAGATTCAGGAGAGTAGACATGGAATTAACCTACGAGATGTGGCATATGCAGAATAGGTTGCCTCTCCAGATACACTTCATAGGGTATACAGTCGTTATGCATTGGTTTGACCACCACATGAATTGCATTGCATTGGTTAGGTCAACACATGAAATAGGTAGACATGGCTTAAGTCAACAGGGTTTGAAGGTTGACACATGCATTAGGTCAACAATGTCTAGGTCGACAGTTAAAAGGTTGCCATGAGTTCTTGGACACATCCCCTCGCATGTTACCAAGGGAATGCGGGCTGCACTGGCGGCAGGGGGTCCTGGCCTTCACTGCCAGAAGGCACACACAGGGGCTGTAGATGTTCAAACTGTGAGACCCAATTATACCCTGTCATCTTGTATTTCACCAGGACTCTCATTGGAATTCTGGCACATTTTCCCCTGCGCTGACTCATGTCATCAGAGAGACCTGCTAAGCTCTACCAACAGTAAATGATGGTCTTCATCTATCTAATCTTCATTGAGGAATTATGCTTAGTAGATTCTTTCATCCATTGGATTCACTGCCAACTGGCACACACAAGAGAAGCAGAGATCAAAACCGTGATAAAATTCTTAATTGACCACTTTTCTCCTTTAGTGAGCCCTCTTATGACTCGCCTTACATACAGTACTGCACAATACACGTTTTGAGGGCTTCTATACATATCTGATCTATGGGAAGAGACATAACTATAAACATTTAGAGAAATATATGTTCAGCGGCAGTCACCTGATTGGTCAGCAATTACCTCTGACCTTATGCAAGTAATAGAGATATATATTACTAAAAAAGTATTATTCAGGTGGTTACACTCTTTTTAATTTTTTTTTTTTTTCAAATATAAGGCTTATAGATAAGGCTCCTGGTTTTAAATGGTAGTAATAAATGTTATATTTTATGTACTTTTTTCCTTTTCTTGGTAAGCGTGCCCCCAAAAAAGACTCTCTTTTCCTCTTCCTGTATTATTGCATACTACTATTGACTCTGGGTGCGCCATGAACACCATAATGAGGTTATATCTCAATAACCTCTCACATCCCGCAGAACTGTTGGTCTTCTTTAGCTATCAAAATATTTGCTAAACCACACAAGCTTTTGTTCAACCAGTGCGGACCCAATCCAGCTTCCGTTTACTGATAAAGCAGGGGGGAAATGAGCACAGGAAGCCGGCATGACCATGTAGTACACCTCTGCTTTTTAGTGAGTTGTAATCGAATTAATAAAATAATTTGATTATTGTATACCTCCCAACATACAGGCTTCAAGAGCTGGGACCACCACGAAGTGAAGCCTCCCTAAACTACAATAAATTACAAAATAATGAAAGACAAGAGAATCATGGTTATTGTATATTTTTATATTAATTATTTTATATTGATCTATACATTTTTATTGATCTATTTTTAATGAATTGTTCACTATCATATTTTATTTATATTCATGGTAAAGATGATTCACCCACTACTTGGTTGTTTGCGAATTAAATCTGGAAATAGGAGCAAATCACAATCAGCAATTTGCTCTGAAACACAAGATAACAGATAAAAATGGTTACTCAGAAGAGTTAACTATGATTTATCCAACTTATCTGAATAGCAGTTTTTGCCCATATTTTGGTGTTTGGGAGCAAATTGTTATTTCTTCACATACATAACCAGATATTTATTCTAACCAACCATCTGGTTGGATGAAAGTTGGTCTGGTGTATGGCCAGCTTTACTTTAATCATTACTGACAGACTTTTAGATTTTATTATCACAGATCAAAATTACATTTAAAATGAAATGATATAAATGAAGCAGTTTAAATATAAATGGGATTTAAAAGACTATAAAATAGGTTATATGATTTAGAATAAATGAAAGAAATGAGTATATGACTATTCCTTAGAGGGAATCAAGTACAGTGATTAAATTATATTATTAGTTATAGAAAGAATGGTACTATTTTGTGGTCTAAAAATGATGGATATTTCAATTTTTTAAGATTAATCAAGGGAGACAATTGTGGTTAGGGGGCCCATTCATAATGCTAAAAATATGTGGTGCACTAATTAAGGATTCACTCATCATGCCTCATTAACTGTAATTATCAGTTCCAAAAAAAAAATGCTCTTACTGAGAAGACAGCGTTTCGGAAGTGCCCAAGTCACCCCACCTCCCCCCCTGAGAGTGATTAGATAGCTTCAGATTCCACAGGACAGGGCCATCTTAATCAGATATGTATTGAAGTGTGGAACCTCACCTGGGCACCAATGTATAGACAGGAACTGCTGCACACTTCAATCTGTGTTACACCCTCAGTAACCAAACAAAAGTGCAGATGAAAGGTCAGATTTCAAAGTGGTGCTAAAAAGATCATCTATTGTAATAAAATAAGAATGAATGCAAAGGTTAGCTAGATAAATAAAAAGGGAGACTGAACTTCCCTTTAGGGTATTTTCTTTCCTTCTTAAGGCATTTAACATACTGTATGTATATGGAAATGGACATATGGAAATAAAAAATTAGGAAAATATAGTGTCATTCAGACAAACAAATTTCTTTAAAGGTCCCCTTAAACATGTCCGATTTGGGCCAATTTCACCCGATCCAGACGGATCAGGCCAAATCAGATTTATTTGATACCTCATCCAAACCGATGCATGGTCCCGTGCGCATTAGGTCGGACCCTACAGATTGAACCTGCTGCAGGTTCAATCTGTTGGATCAGACCCATCAGTAACACGGCTCGGGTGCTTTTTTAGCAGCGTGATGTGTCGGTCTGATCTGTAGGTGTGTGCCAGCGGCAGGGCCGGACTGGGACAAGAAATCGGCCCTGGCATTTTGAGCAGACAGGCCCACCTAAAGCAGGAGGGACCCTTGCGCGGCGAAGCCGCGTTCAAAAAGGGGGCGTGGTCTCGTGAAAAGGAGGCGTGGCATCACAAAAAGGAGGCATTACACATTATCAAACACACCGTTATACCCATTACTCATTGCCGCACACTGTATTGCCCATTACATATTATGACACACACCGTAATGCTCATTACACAGTATGGCACAGACGGTGATGCCCATGACAGACTATGCCCATTACACATTATGACACACACACACACCGTAACACCCCTTTACAGAATATGACACAATCCTTACAGTAACAGTAAAAGTAGTATGCCCCTCCCCCACACACACACAAATAAAGATGTGCAGCTCTTTTTCATATAGCACTGAAAAAACACTTTTTATGTTGACACTTGTCAAATATATTGAACCACCCCGACCACCCCACCCAGAATAGCAGGCGGAGTGCATCCTGATACAGATGGTTTTACCTGTGTGCGGGCCGGATCGCTGCTCTCTCCAGTGGCTGGCTGGCTGGCTGGCTGCTTTCTACAGATCAGAGCACCAGCGGCCGCAGTAGAAGGACAGCAGGCTGGGTGGAAGGGGGAGAGCCAGGCAGGGAGAAAATCGGAGGAGCTCTTGCTCAGTGATGGGGCGGGTCATGGAGCGCGGCTCCATCCTGCCACTGCAGTGGGCTCAGGATGGCCGCGTCAAGATGGTGGGGGCGGCGCCACATCATGACGGGGGGGCGGCGCGGCAGCGGGCTTAGAATCTGCACCGCTACTGCAGAAAGTTCTTACAACTTCTACGATGTAAGAATTTTCTGCACAAAATCGGCCCACAAGGCCATCGGCCCTTCTGGCATTTGCCAGAAGTGCCAGATGGCCAGTCCGGCCCTGGCCAGCGGTGCAGCACTGCTGGCACTCACCTATGTGCAGCGACAGGGTCTGTTCTGCGGGAAGCATGGTCAATGCAGCTGGGGGTTGGCAGCAGGGTCCGGGGGCAGACAGCGGGTTCCATGTGTCAGGCAGTGTGGTCCATGTGGCTAGTGGCGGGCAGTGAGTCCATGCGGCTGGGGGCTGGCAGCAGCAGCTGTGAGCTCGTAGCACTATTTACTGGGCGGCGGGCGGAAAGCGCTGCTGAATTTGAAAAGTCTATCCAGATGCAGATTGGGTGAGAGAATTCAGCAAATCAGCGTCCAGCCAGTCTTTTCAAATTCAGCAGTACTTCCCGCACCGCCACCCGGCAAATAGCACTACAAGTTCACAGCCTGCTGCCCTCCCCCGCCCCATGGACCATGCTGCTCACCCCACGGATCCTGCTGCCCGCCCCATGCAGCTGCTGTAGCTCCCCAGGGGATATTAAGTGCAATAAATTGCATGCAATTTATTGCATGTAAAAATGACACATCAAGTGCCAAATCGTAAGGGAGCCTTCTGGGGAGCAAACTGGTCCGACTTGTCCTTAGGGGGCCTTTACATCTCTAGTTAAAATTACCATTAAATTCTGAGCAAAATAGCAAATCTTGGTGGTTTACCAGATTGTCGTAAAAATTAGCCTTTTCATCAGGACGTGCAAATAGGTGCATAAAGTGCAGTGCACCGCACTTTATGCACCTATTTGCATGTCATGATATATATATATATAGTACTGGGGTAGACCCAAATGGTCCACGGAGAGCACTCACCAGTCAAATCACTTGTACAATTTTAATGGTACTTTTTGCAGGGTATGATAAACCTTACTGTTGTAGGCATTCTACGTTTCGGCCACTAGAGGGCCTTTGTCAAGACAAGTCAGCAGATACGTCCGTACAGCACAAGAAATTCAAGTACCATTAAAATTGTACAAGTGATTTGACTGGTGAGTGCTCTTCGTGGACCATTTGGGTCTACCCCAGTACTATATTTGGAATATCTGTGAAATATTCTGTAGCTGAGCACCCCACACGCTGACGGGCTGGCCGTGAGTGCGGATTCCTCCTGGAATATATATATATATATATATATATATATATATATACACACATACAGAGTACCACAACACTCGCCATCCCTGCGAATGGGGTGCAAGCAGCACTCACCATTCTCAGGTTGGGGTGAAAGTGGCCTGTGACCACATGCTCTAATAAATACAAATACAGGGACTCAACACTCTCCATAATGAACTAACTCACCTTAGTATACAATTAATCAAATAAATAATGGGGTTTTAGTTCATGAATTGATCAATGCATTTAAGCTTGCAGCCCATCGCCAAGGGACCCCATTTCACTGCAAGTGAAATGGGGTCCCTTGGCGATGGGCTGCAAGCTTAAATGCATTGATCAATTCATGAACTAAAACCCCATTATTTATTTGATTAATTGTATACTAAGGTGAGTTAGTTCATTATGGAGAGTGTTGAGTCCCTGTATTTGTATATATATATATATATATATATATATATATATATATATATATATATATATATATATATATATATATATATATATAAATACTGGCAATCAGGAGTATTTCTATATGAAAACCAAACAGTTAAAAAGAAAAACCTCATTAAAGTGTCATTGAGTTCTAGCAATTTGTATTACAGAAGGGTGATTTAGATATTTAAATCCGTGTTTATTTAATGGGTATACTGTATGTCGTTCTTTGCATCATTCCTGGCCGGTGGAACCCAGAGGACCAGAACCATGCACAGCCACTGTTTTGTTTTTCCTGTGAGTGGAATGCAGGCTTTTGTCCGTGGAATGCATACCAGAACCGTAAATTGCGTTCATCTGTGACTTTTACTTATAATACATTGTTCTTTCTGAATGGATTGGTTTTTGATTAGGCAGCCATCTTTTTGGAGTCCGCTACATTATTTTCTTTAATATAAAGAGGCATAGTCAACATAATTGAACCTTAATATTGTGTTAAATGGTATATTTACATTGTTAATGTATAAGCACACTGGAAAGTTACACAAGGGCCCCACAACTCTAGAGGCTTTTGAACAACATTCTCTTCTTGCCTCACAGCCTGTATTCAGACAGTGAATGGCTGTAAGCATGTTGGTTGGTGGATGGCTAGACCTATCCACCAATCAGAATGCTGATAGCCATTCACTGTTCTGAACTGTGTGAAGAGACATTGCAGGACCAAGAGATATGTATTTTTTTAAATTGGTTCACATGAGTGGATATGTAGGGGCCTCAGTGCATTGCTGTGCTAGGGCCTGTTATTATTGATATGAAGCTATGAAAGTTTTCCATTTAAGCATTTATGAGTTTATAGTATATGAGCTGTGTTTTATTACTACCACTTCATGAATAAGTACACGATCAGGGACACGGGGAGCACCATGCAGAGACAAGGAGCTGTTACTGAGGGAAGCTGGGTGGGTATAACATGGGGGTGTGACCTCTTCACGGATGTGCTTACTGCCCACCCATGATTAGGTCACATCCTCTGTTATACCCATGACTACATGATTGTATCATCATGGCCCTGCCCTCACGATTCAATGCCAAAATTACAGACATTCAGCTGAGTGTGGTTGGGAAGGGTAAGGCCAAATCTAGGAGACTTGCCTCCTTTTATGGGCGGGGGGCATGGCCGCCAGTGGAAATTTGGAGCTGCTGCCTCTGTGCCACCACACCTACATATATTTAATTCCTATCCTGTGCGACTGGTCCTCCCCCTCTATTTGTGCCTCTGTGCCCACACCCAGCAGCATGTCTCTCCTCTGCTGTGAATGCAGAATGGGTAGTTGCTAGAGGACCTCTGACATCCAACCATGTGACACACAACACCAGAGGGAGGGGGAGCAAAGCTGGTGGCCTAGCACTGTCACCATCCACATCACCATCTATTGCCTTCAGTAAACAGGTGGCAAGCAGACAGAGACACCATGCCCAAAGCGAGCCCACAATGTTCCGACTTTACACCTCTCTCTTTTGTGCCATGTCATATGCTTGTGACATCATGGGTCCTTTATCTCACTAGGATCTAGGCTTAACCCTTCTCAATGTTTGTGACCAAACACTGATCCCACCCACCTCTCCTCTTCCTCACACTGTGTTATCACCAAATTGACTGACATATTCCTAGACCAATAGGGATTTTGAAGTAAAAAATAAATAAATAAAGAATCTCTGGCCAGCTACTTTCCCCCTTTGCCCTCCTTTAATATGGTGGTGACTGTATGTGACTGTAGCAGGGGGTAGGGCTGCATAGCACAGGGAGACAATCTTATGATTTGAATATTTACTGAATGTAAACCTTTGATACAGTAAATAAAGGAATATATTCTCAAAGCTCAAAAATGTGTAAGTACTTTTGTTTTGTTAACACCTTTTTTTTGCCCTATAAACTAAAGGTTTTACTGATAACCAGAAACCTCCTATTACCTGCTGGTGGAAAGGATATGTCAGCTTTTGTAGACTTCCTATATGCATTTAATGAGTACTACAGCAGTATTAGTGGCTTATACATCAAGCCTTGGGGAGAGAAAAAGTTGGAGAGAAATAAAGTTCCAACCAATCAGCTCTTGTCATTTTTCAGATACAACATGTAAAGTTACATTTAAATGCTAATTGGCTGGTACTTTATTCTCTCCACTTTATCTCTCTGTAAATTATGATACATATGCCCTTTATAACACCAACATAATAGTTCTTTTGCCATTTCATGGTGACAATAAAAGATTAAAATAAAAATAAAATAAAAAGGTAAATAATTTAATAAGTAAGGTCAAAATGTCTGAATGTGGTTCAATTTTTTAACCTTTCAATTTTCTTTCCACATTAGTGAAAATGAAAGCCCAAGGTGTCATGAGCCACCGCTGTGGCTCATCATTTTTATATCTGTTTCTGTGAGATTCCCAAGATTCTGTTTTTGGTATGTACTCACTGGTTGCCTCTGGTTGTGAGGCTGTGCTATTGCAGCTCTATACTGTGTGACTGTTTTGCATACAAGACTGTTGCCTGATTGAGCTCATTATCTGGTCTCACCTGCAGTAATTTATGCTTCTGGAGGCCTGTGCCTCTGCAGCAGTGTTCATTGGTGCTTGCTCATGTCATAGGGACTGCGGACGCAGACCCTGATGCCGGTGATAGCTCCAGTTCAAAGATGCTATCTTTCAGCTAGTAGTTTCTAGCTGCCTGTGTCCAGTTACCAACTTCAGTTTTACCTTTGTGGTAGTCACCTGGTAGTTTCTGTCTCCTGCCCTGCTGTCTGCTTCTTTCAGGGTTCCCTGGCTGTGTTCTGCCTTGCTTCCACTCAGAGAATCTCTGCTCCAGCTGTATATTTTCCTGAGTCCGTGGATTTCAGCCACACACCTGATTCCGGTTCTGGTAAATCGTAAGTACTCCCCTGTGGGGTCAGGTGTTTATTCCTTATATGCTGGTTGGCAGATTCTGTATTATATTTCTTGTTATCCATTACATGCGGGTACTCTGGGCGGTTCAGATTACACTGCAGGTTTTGCGCCATTACTTGGCGTTTGCCCCAGAGGTGTTTTTTCTTGTTTTAGTACCGCTAGTACTTTTGTGTGGTTTGCAGTGATTTTTCTATGGTGTTATTTTATGGTTTCGTGTGGTGTCATTTTCCTATGCTTGCGACTAGGTCGCCTGTGGTTTGCGACGAGGTTGCTTATACAGCTAGCAGCTTCACCTCCCAGGTATTGGCTCAGGAGCCATTAGTTAGTGTCTTTTCTCGGTCAGGCCCTTATTAGTAAGTTTCACCTTTTGACCTGTCTCCCTTGAAAATCACTGGTACCTTGTCCCTGCTTAAGACCTGATAGCACCAGAGTTCGGTCAGACCTAATTTGCCTCTTCAAAAGTGGTGATTATAGATGAAGTCCTAGTAATAGCAGGTACCAGTCATCTTTTAGGGGAGTAGGGTGCGCTGTGGCCGTTCTTAACAGCGGCCATGGCTGTGGGGTAACACCCAAAAACCATAACACAAGTGGCCTATTTATCAATGACTTTTAGCTATTTAACACTTGATGTGTATAATAAATTGCCCCAGCCAATCAGCGTCTTTAATTTTTCAAACACATGACAGTTAGGAGTAGATTGGTTGGAGCAAATGTATCATACTCAATAAGTTTATCTAGGAAAGAGTTAACGCTAGCTTTTGAGATTTCTTTCTTATTTAAAAAAAAGCATATGAATTGCAATGCGTTAGGAGTTTTATTTATGTTTTAATTTATAAAATTGTTGCCTTTTATGCTTTCCAGTGCTAATAAATACAGTAATAATGCAACAGAATTCCAGACAGAGACATAAACAGGTACTGTATGATTATACAAGCAACAAAGATTATTAAAGTAAGATATGATAACATGAACTTTATAGTCATAATTTCTATTTACTGCACTGTGCTGAATATTTTTTTAATAGAGATTTCAATCACTAATAAAAGTGACCTAGTTGTTGTCTGTGTCATAAGAGTTTAGTCATTGAGGTTGGCTTGAGATGTGTACATGATTTAACGTGGTAGCAAAATGCCCCAGGCAGTGCTAGGAACATGCCAGATTTGACCAAGAGTTTTCACTATTTTAAAACCATAACTGGGTCTCTGAGAGATAGTCTTTGATCTCTAGCCTTACTGCTTTATATTTAGAATTTATGCTGTCACTATAGCTGTCAAGTGCAGCGTGGGGAAAGTAGCAAAGCTTTGTTCTTTTCTATCAAGCAGTCATGTCAGGCTTAACTCTTTGCCCTCTGCCTCCGCCCACATTCCACCACGTGGGAGATGACAGCCCAGGTTCAGATTTTTATTGGCGCTACAATCCATAGCATTCCAACATTGGGTGATCAGTTTCTAGTCCTATTAAATTATTTGCAGTTTGCCAAGTGGAATGTGGACAAAACAAATTTTAACAAAATATGGCTGACTATTGCAAGCTGACTATTGTTAGTTTGTCATATTTTAAAGTAGGAAGATTTTTAAGTAGGGCGAAAACAGTTACATAGATTAAAGCTTGGACTTATTCTGGACCAACTGTGATGTAACTCCTGTCTCCTTCTCATTACAGGTAACTCATATCATCTGTTACACCAGTATTGAAGTAGCTGCATGCATACTGCTATATTCCATATCTAGGTAACTCATATCATCTATTACACCAGTATTGAAGAAGCTGCATGCATACTGCTATATTCCATATCTAGGTAACTCATATCATCTGTTACACCAGTATTGAAGTAGCTGCATGCATACTGCTATATTCCATATCTAGGTAACTCATATCATCTGTTACACCAGTATTGAAGAAGCTGCTTGCATACTGCTATATTCTATATCTAGGTAACTCATATCATCTGTTACACCAGTATTGAAGTAGCTGCTTGCATACTGCTATATTTGATATCTAGGTAACTCATATAATCTGTTACACCAGTATTGAAGTAGCTGCATGCATACTGCTATATTCCATATCTAGGTAACTCATATCATCTGTTACACCAGTATTGAAGTAGCTGCTTGCATACTGCTATATTTGATATCTAGGTAACTCATATAATCTGTTACACCAGTATTGAAGTAGCTGCTTGCATACTGCGATATTCTATATTTAGGTAACTCATATCATCTGTTACACCAGTATTGAAGTAGCTGCTTGCATAGTGCTATATTCTATATTTAGGTAACTCATATCATCTGTTACACCAGTATTGAAGTAGCTGCATGCATACTTCTATATTCCATATCTAGGTAATTGTGCAAATATTTTTATAAGATTTGAAAGTGAGTTAGAATTTATTAGTGGCTGGGATGGTATGTAACCTCTTACCATTTGTTATCTTAGTTTTATTGCTAGTGGAAGAGGGGCTCTGGCTGGGTGGGGTCTCAATCAATTAACTTAGAAACAGCTTTTAGTATATATTGTGAACACAAGGCTGACCTCAGCCTGGCTGACTATTGCAAGCTGACTATTGTTAGTTTGTCATATTTTAACCCCTTCCCGACATTTGACGTACATTTACGTCATGGCCGGGATGTACTTCCCGACACATGGCATAAATGTACGTCATGACTTTAAACTGTCACTGCGTCTCGAGACGCAGTGACAGAGGGACGATGTCTGCTGTCCCTGACAGCAGACATGTCCCTGCATGCCCAGGGGGGGCTGCGATGTCGCCCCCCCGTCGGCAATCGCTGTGATTGGCTGTTCAGTGTGAACAGCCATTCACAGCGTTTTCCTGTGTTACCAGCGAATCAGACGCTCGGTAACACAGGTGTCAATCACCGCCGGGCGTCAGGGGGCATGAGGGGGTCATCGGTGACGATGACACCTCACCCCACCCTCACCCCACCTGCCCCCAAGGCTGTGATTGGTCCGTGGGACCCACGGACCAATCACAGCCAAGGCGCGACATTTAAACTAACGGTGACTGCGCTGCAGACGCCATTCCGGTCTGGAATAGCGTGCAGAGCGGTCACCGTGCCTATCTGCCGTGATACTGACCTGATCCTTGCTAATACTTACCTGATCCTTGCAAATACCTTACCTGATTACCTGATCACTGCTTGTAGCGTGCTGGACGCTTCCTGGATCTGACTTCTTGGGACTTCCTGCTGCTGCTGCAGTGTGATAGAGAGATAGAGAGATAGAGAGAGAGATAGAGAGAGATAGAGAGATAGTGACAGAGAGAGCTATATTTTGTGTCTGCTACCCCCCCTTTTTGGGGGTGCAGGGTTTTTTTATATATAAATAACTGTCAGTGCTGCTGCTGCAGTGTCATAGAGTGATAGATAGTGATAGATAGTGATAGATAGTGATAGATAGTGAGAGATAGAGAGATTTGTGTCTGCTACCCCCCCTTTTTGGGGGTGCAGGGTTTTTTTTATATATATATAACTGTCAGTGCTGCTGCTGCAGTGTCATAGAGTGATAGATAGTGATAGATAGTGAGAGATAGAGAGATAGAGAGAGATAGTGACAGAGAGTGATAGAGAGTGTATATTTTGTGTCTGCTACCCCCCCCTTTTTGGGGGTGCAGGTTTTTTTTATACATATAACTGTCAGTGCTGCTGCTGCAGTGTCCTAGAGTGATAGATAGTGATAGATAGTGATAGATAGTGATAGATAGTGAGAGATAGAGAGAGATAGAGAGAGATAGTGACAGAGAGTGATAGAGAGTGTATATTTTGTGTCTGCTACCCCCCCTTTTGTGCTGATCAGTATATCTGTGCTGATCAGCAACTTTTTGGGGGCGCAGGGTTGTTTTTTTTTTATATATATACCTGTCAGTTGCTGCCAGTTGCACTGTCAGTTGCACCAAAGGTTGTGCACCTGCTGCCCCTCACTGGTAATCAGTGTTGCATCACTGATCACCTTTTTTTTTTTTGAGGCTGCTGTGGGTCTTTTTTTAATTTTTTTTTTACACACACTGTGATTTTGTGGGTGTCCTGTGGCCACTGTGCGCTGATCAGTGACGTACATCACTGATCAGCTTTTTCGGCACAGGGTTGATCTATTTTTTTTTTTTTTTATCAAATTCCTGTTGCCTTTGAGCGCTGTTCAGTGACGGACGTTACTGACCAACATCTGTGCTCAATTTTTGGCGCAGGAGCTTTTTTTTTTTTTTTTTTAACCCCTTCAATTTTTTTTTTTTTTAATTTAATTCAAATTCCTGTATAAAGTATTTTTTTTTTCTGCACTACATACACACTACACACTACATACCCCCCGGGTTGAAATAAAGTTTGTACCCCCCCCCTACACTATACACGTGTTGAAACATTTCACTACCAGTAACACAAAAATAAAAATGGCATCCCAAATGTCATCCCAAATGTCATCCCAAATGTCATCCCAGTCATCCAGAAGAATGTATTCAGCGGAGGAGGCATATGCCATGCTTGCCTCTGATTCTGACACAGCCAGTGAGGCAAGCGGGGAATTTGAAGGATTCATCTTAAGCTCCTCTTCCTCCTCTAGTGATGAGGGACCCCCTCAAAGACGCCCCCGTAGAGCAGCTGAGACCCCCCCCCCAATAATTGATCTCGTATGGACCTCACCACCAGACAATTTTGAGCCCCAGGTTCCTGAGTTTTTGGCCATGCCAGGAATCCAATTTGATTCCACAGGTCTCAGAGAAATTGACTTTTTCAAATTATTTTTCTCTGATGATTTTATAAATTTAATTGTGGACCAAACTAATTTATATGCCCAGCAGTTTATTGCTCAAAACCCCACGTCATCATTTGCTAGGTGGACCCCTGTAGATGCAGTAGAGATGATGACGTTTTGGGGTCTGGTGTTTCATATGGGCATAGTAAAAAAGCCAGAAATTAGGCAATATTGGAGTACAGATGTTCTGTACAGCACCCCATTTTACCGTATGGCCATGCCCCGGGCTCGATTTGAGACGATCCTTAAATTTTTGCATTACAACGATAATGCACAGTGCCCACCCAGAGATGATCCCACCTTTGACCGGCTATTCAAAGTCAGGCCGGTCATTGATCATTTCAGTGCCAAATTTGAAGAGATGTACATCCCAGATAAATTCATTTGCATAGACGAGTCCCTTATACATTTTAAAGGAAGGGTTAAATTCCGCCAGTACCTTCCCAGTAAGAGGGCAAGGTATGGCATAAAAATGTATAAGCTGTGTGAAAGCACCTCAGGGTACACCCACAGGTTTAGGGTATATGAAGGGAAGGATTCAAGAATTGAACCGCCAGAATGCCCCCCCTCCCTCGTAGGTGTTAGTGGAAAAATTGTCTGGGATTTAGTGCACCCCTTCCTGGATAAAGGTTATCACCTCTATGTGGATAACTTTTACACCAGCATCCCCCTGTTTAAGGCCCTTGGTTCAAGAGGTACAGCAGCTTGCGGTACTGTGCGCAAGAACCAAAGAGGCCTCCCAAAAACGCACATTGCCCAAGTAATGAGAAGGGGTGAAATATGTTGTTGGTCAAATATAAGGACAAGAGGGATGTCCTTATACTGAGAACAATTCACGGAGACAGTACCACCTCCGTCCCTGTACGAGGTACCAGTACCCACACCTCCAAACCTAATTGTATCCTGGATTACAATAGGTACATGGGCGGAGTGGATCTTTCAGATCAGGTACTGAAGCCGTACAGTGCCCTGCGGAAAACAAAAATCTGGTACAAGAAGCTGGCCGTGTATATCATCCAGATGGCACTGTATAACGCTTACGTGCTATTCCGTTCTACCGGCCAGAGGGGGACATTTATGCACTTTCAAGAGGAAGTCATAAAGGGCCTAGTATTTGGGAACCAGCAGGCAGAGGGCCCCAGTACTTCTAGTACTGGCCCCCGTATTGTACCAGGGCAGCATTTTCCTGATGAAATCCCCTCCACTGGAAAAAAGGGCAGGATACAAAAAAGGTGCAAAGTTTGCTATAAAAAGGGAATAAGAAAGCAAACTATTTTCCAGTGTGACACTTGCCCTGACAAACCCGGCCTATGTATAAAGGAGTGTTTTAAAATATACCACACATCTATGGATTTTTAGGTTCATCATTTCACCGTGCTTCGGGGGTCTTGCTAATGCCACATAGCACCCACCATTCATTCCACCAGAATCTGAGCCGCAAAATCCAAAAATCACTCCTTCCCTTCTGAGTCCTGCCATGCACCCAACTGGTATTTTTTGGTCACATGTGAGGCATTGCCGTACTCGGGAGAAATTGGGGCACAGATTTTGGGGTGCTTTTTCTCCTTCATACCTTCTGAAAATGAAACATTTTGAGCCAGAACTGCATTTTTGTGTAAAAAAATGTAATTTTTCATTTTCACTGCCCAGTTGTATCAAAATTGGTGAAACCCCTGGGGGTTTGAAATGTACACTATACCCCTAGATGAATTCCCTGAGGGGTGTATTTTGCAAAATGGGGTCACTTGTGGGGGGGTTCCACTGTATTGGTGCTTTGGGGGTCTTGCTAATGCGACATAGCACCCACCAACATTCCACCAGAATTTGTGCTGCAAAATCCAAATATCACTCCTTCCCTTCTGAGTCCTGCCACTTTTTGGTCACACATGAGGCATTGCCGTACTCGGGAGAAATTGGGGCACAGATTTTGGGGTGCTTTTTCTCCTTCATACCTTCTGAAAATGAAAAATTTTGAGCCAGAACTGCATTTTTGCGTAAAAAAATGTAATTTTTCATTTTCACTCACCAGTTGTATCAAAATTGGTGAAACCCCTGGGGGTTTGAAATGTACACTATACCCCTAGATGAATTCCCTGAGGGGTGTAGTTTGCAAAATGGGGTCACTTGTGGGGGGGTTCCACTGTATTGGTGCTTTGGGGGTCTTGCTAATGCGACATAGCACCCACCAACATTCCACCAGAATTTGTGCTGCAAAATCCAAATATCACTCCTTCCCTTCTGAGTCCTGACACTTTTTGGTCACACATGAGGCATTGCCGTACTCGGGAGAAATTGGGGCACAGATTTTGGGGTGCTTTTTCTCCTTCATACCTTCTGAAAATGAAAAATTTTGAGCCAGAACTGCATTTTTGTGTAAAAAAATGTAATTTTTCATTTTCACTGCCCAGTTGTATCAAAATTGGTGAAACCCCTGGGGGTTTGAAATGTACAATATACCCCTAGATGAATTCCCTGAGGGGTGTAGTTTGCAAAATGGGGTCACTTGTGGGGGGGTTCCACTGTATTGGTGCTTTGGGGGTCTTGCTAATGCGACATAGCACCCACCAACATTCCACCACCAAAAATCACTCCTTCCCTTCTGAGTCTTGCCATGCACCCAACTGGTATTTTTTGGTCACATATGAGGCATTGCCATACTCGGGAGAAATTGGGGCACAGATTTTGGGGTGCTTTTTCTCCTTCATACCTTCTGAAAATGAAAAATTTTGAGCCAGAACTGCATTTTTGTGTAAAAAAATGTAATTTTTCATTTTCACTGCCCAGTTGTATCAAAATTGGTGAAACCCCTGGGGGTTTGAAATGTACACTATACCCCTAGATGAATTCCCTGAGGGGTGTAGTTTGCAAAATGGGGTCACTTGTGGGGGGGTTCCACTGTATTGGTGCTTGGGGGGTCTTGCTAATGCAACATAGCACCCACCAACATTCCACCAGAATCTGAGCTGCAAAATCCAAAAATCACTCCTTCCTTTCTGAGTCCTGCCATGCACCCAAATGGTATTTTTTGGTCACATGTGAGGCATTGCCGTACTCGGGAGAAATTGGGGCACAGATTTTGGGGTGCTTTGTCTCCTTCATTCCTTGTCAATATGAAAAATTTTGAGCCAGAACTGCATTTTTGGGTAAAAAATGTAATTTTGCATTTGCACAGCCCAGTTGTATCAAAATTGGTATAACCCCTAGGGGTTTGAAATGTACACTATACCCCTAGATGAATTCCCTGAGGGGTGTAGCTTGCAAAATGGGGTCACTTGTGGGGGGGGGTTCCACTGTATTGGTGCTTGGGGGGTCTTGCTAATGCGACATAGCACCCACCAAAATTCCACCAGAATCTGAGCTGCAAAATCCAAAAATCACTCCTTCCCTTCTGAGTCCTGCCATGCGCCCAAATGGTATTTTTTGGTCACATGTGAGGCATTGCCGTACTCGGGAGAAATTGGGGCACAGATTTTGGGGTGCTTTTTCTCCTTCATACCTTCTGAAAATGAAAAATTTTGAGCCAGAACTGCATTTTTGTGTAAAAAAATGTAATTTTTCATTTTCACTGCCCAGTTGTATCAAAATTGGTGAAACCCCTGGGGGTTTGAAATGTACACTATACCCCTAGATGAATTCCCTGAGGGGTGTAGTTTGCAAAATGGGGTCACTTGTGGGGGGGGTTCCACTGTATTGGTGCTTTGGGGGTCTTGCTAATGCGACATAGCACCCACCAACATTCCACCACCAAAAATCACTCCTTCCCTTCTGAGTCCTGCCATGCACCCAACTGGTATTTTTTGGTCACATATGAGGCATTGCCATACTCGGGAGAAATTGGGGCACAGATTTTGGGGTGCTTTGTCTCCTTCATTCCTTGTGAAAATGAAAAATTTTGAGCCAGAACTGCATTTTTGTGTAAAAAAATGTAATTTTTCATTTTCACTGCCCAGTTGTATCAAAATTGGTGAAACCCCTGGGGGTTTGAAATGTACACTATACCCCTAGATGAATTCCCTGAGGGGTGTAGTTTGCAAAATGGGGTCACTTGTGGGGGGGTTCCACTGTATTGGTGCTTGGTGGGTCTTGCTAATGCAACATAGCACCCACCAACATTCCACCAGAATCTGAGCTGCAAAATCCAAAAATCACTCCTTCCTTTCTGAGTCCGGCCATGCACCCAAATGGTATTTTTTGGTCACATGTGAGGCATTGCCGTACTCGGGAGAAATTGGGGCACAGATTTTGGGGTGCTTTGTCTCCTTCATTCCTTGTGAAAATGAAAAATTTTGAGCCAGAACTGCATTTTTGTGTAAAAAATGTAATTTTGCATTTGCACGGCCCAGTTGTATCAAAATTGGTGAAACCCCTGGGGGTTTGAAATGTACACTATACCCCTAGATGAATTCCCTGAGGGGTGTAGTTTGCAAAATGGGGTCACTTGTGGGGGGGTTCCACTGTATTGGTGCTTGGGGGGTCTTGCTAATGCGACATAGCACCCACCAAAATTCCACCAGAATCTGAGCTGCAAAATCCAAAAATCACTCCTTCCCTTCTGAGTCCTGCCATGCGCCCAAATGGTATTTTTTGGTCACATGTGAGGCATTGCCGTACTCGGGAGAAATTGGGGCACAGATTTTGGGGTGCTTTTTCTCCTTCATACCTTCTGAAAATGAAAAATTTTGAGCCAGAACTGCATTTTTGTGTAAAAAAATGTAATTTTTCATTTTCACTGCCCAGTTGTATCAAAATTGGTGAAACCCCTGGGGGTTTGAAATGTACACTATACCCCTAGATGAATTCCCTGAGGGGTGTAGTTTGCAAAATGGGGTCACTTGTGGGGGGGTTCCACTGTATTGGTGCTTTGGGGGTCTTGCTAATGCGACATAGCACCCACCAACATTCCACCACCAAAAATCACTCCTTCCCTTCTGAGTCCTGCCATGCACCCAACTGGTATTTTTTGGTCACATATGAGGCATTGCCATACTCGGGAGAAATTGGGGCACAGATTTTGGGGTGCTTTGTCTCCTTCATTCCTTGTGAAAATGAAAAATTTTGAGCCAGAACTGCATTTTTGTGTAAAAAAATGTAATTTTTCATTTTCACTGCCCAGTTGTATCAAAATTGGTGAAACCCCTGGGGGTTTGAAATGTACACTATACCCCTAGATGAATTCCCTGAGGGGTGTAGTTTGCAAAATGGGGTCACTTGTGGGGGGTTCCACTGTATTGGTGCTTGGGGGGTCTTGCTAATGCAACATAGCACCCACCAACATTCCACCAGAATCTGAGCTGCAAAATCCAAAAATCACTCCTTCCTTTCTGAGTCCTGCCATGCACCCAAATGGTATTTTTTGGTCACATGTGAGGCATTGCCGTACTCGGAAGAAATTGGGGCACAGATTTTGGGGTGCTTTTTCTCCTTCATACCTCCTGAAAATGAAAAATTTTGAGCCAGAACTGCATTTTTGTGTAAAAAATTTAATTTTTCATTTTCACTGCCCAGTTGTACCACAATTGGTGAAACCCCTGGGGGTTTGAAATGTACACTATACCCCTAGATGAATTCCCTGAGGGGTGTAGTTTGCAAAATGGGGTCACTTGTGGGGGGGTTCCGAAATTTTAGCATCTTATGGTGCCTAGAAACCTACATGGTGCCTAAAAAATAATCTCGTAAAAAGGAGGCTCCAAAATCAAGTAGGTGCTCCTTCTATTATGAAGCCTGTGGTTTGGTCAACGTGCACACTAGGGCCACATATAGGATATTTATGAAAACAAAAGAATTGGGGGAATCAATGTTTAGTCACATTTCTCTAGTAAAATGTACTGTGTTCCTTAGAAAAATGTATTAAAATTGCAAATCTGCAAAAAAAATGAAATTTTGAAATTTCACCTACACTTTGTTTTAATTCCTGTGAAACACCTAAAGGGTTAACAAACTTCCCAAATGCTGTTTTGAATACTGTGAGGGGTGCAGTTTTTGAAATGGTATCATTTATGGGGGTGTCTCACATACAAGTCCCTCAAAGTCACATCAGAACTGAACTGGTCCCTAAAAAAATCAGTGTTTGAAATTTTCTTGAAAATTTGAGAATTTGCTATTCATATTGTAAGCCTCCTAGTGTCCAAAAAAATTAAAAGGAAGTTGAAATAATGATGGAAACATAAAGTAGACATATGGTCTATGTTAGTTATTAACAATTTTGAGTGGTATGATTATTTGTCTCACAAGCAGAAAATTTAACATTTTGCAAATTGCAAAATTTTCCATTTTTTCACGACATTTTGGTATTTTTCACAAAAAAACACAGACTGTATCGACCCAAATTTACCACTAATTTGAAGTACAATGTGTCACGAAAAAACAATCTCAAAATCACTGGGATAAGTAAAAGCAAAAAAAAGTTATCCCCACTTAAGTGATACATGTCAGATTTGAAAAAAAGGGCTCTGTCAGGAACGCAAAAACTGGCTCTGTCAGGAAGGGGTTAAAGTAGGAAGATTTTTAAGTAGGGCGAAAACAGTTACATAGATTAAAGCTTGGACTTATTCTGGACTTAAACTGGACAGAAACTGCCAACCAACTTAACATCTTCGTATCAAAGTGACTCAGAAAGACACCAGCAACCCAAAAAACCAAGAGACTGCTTTGAGTGAGCTCACTTCATTCTCACATCATACTACTCCTGGCTGCTTAATCTGCCTATTCAGCTGTGATATCACCATTTCTCCATCTGCTAAAACTTTTTGAATATCACTCTTTATGCTTGTACTTGCGCTGTCAGTTTTGAAAATGCCCAGCTGTACCTCTAATGACTTTACCTCTCTTGCTGTTCCATTGAGAGTAGGTGTCACTGATTATTTTATTCTTGGCCCTCTTCTCTATCTCTACATGTCCTCTCTGGGTGAACTTATTTGTTCACTCGACTTCCACTATGCCGAAAATACTAAAATCTACCCCTCGTTTCCTGATCGCTCTCCTTCCATCCTAACTCATATCTCCAACTGTCTCTCTGCTATCTACTCTTGGATGACCCAGCGCTATTTTAGACTTAAAATATCAAACACTAAGCTGACCTCTTCTGACCCTCCTGCATAAAACCTGACCATCTCTCATCCTAAGCTGTTTATGCTCACCTCTCACCCTTCTGTGTTACCCCTGTCTGTCTAACCCTCCCCTTTAGAATGTAAGCTCTCACGGGCAGGGCCCTCTCTCCTCATGTGCCTTTCTTAGAATATATAAACCACTGCCACCCTGATAATTGCTTCAGTGTCCTGTCCCCTGATGCAACTATCCGTATTAACCATGTACTTGTCCTAAACTGTCTTGTAATGTAATTTGATTTGTGTTTGCTCAGAACTATGCTCTGTAAAGCGCTGCGGAATTTGTATACGCTATATAAGAAACTGTTAATAAATAAAATAAATAAATAGTTGTAGTATTATTATTATTATACACTATCTGCAGAATTTTATTTATAAAATGTTCTTAACTCACAAAAGAATTTCTTTTTATACCTGTGACACTTTATGGTTCAGCATAGGCACATCAACCTACATATGCATGTCTCCACAAGCTAAAGTCTCTCATTATGGAAAGTGCCAAAAAAATAAACAAGTGTTTATATAAAAAAACACCTGCCATTTTAGAAGCATCCTCTATTGGTCTTTGTATTGTATCAAGGTCACTAGAATGCTCTCTGTGTTGTATATCAGTGGCTAAGGCTCTCAGCAAGGGTGTAACTACAATAGGTGCAAGGGGTGCAGCTGCTATGGGGCCCAGAGCTGAAGGGGACCCATGTTTACTGTCTAAGTAATATGTTTAATTACATTTACCACCATCAGTTGCTAAATAGGAGGCCCTTACAAACTTTTGCTATGGGGCCTATGAATATCTAATTACGCCCCTGGCCATAAACTCACACATTTTAACAAACTTGCAATTCTAATAGGGTATGGGGAAATGCAAAGTCACATGTTATCCCACTATCCTTCAACTCACAATCGCAAAACTTGCATTGAGATGTTTTCCCATTGTAGGGCTCTTTGTGAAGTCTCCCTAAATTGAAACAACCAGCACCAGTTTCAGGAATAAGATTGAAAGAGAAAAGATATACAGTAGGTGTCTTTCCTATTATTGAAACAAGCACAAGCTCAAATACCCAGGGAAGTAGTGCAACAGCCCAGGAACTGACTTATATTGGTCCCTGTGGCTGTAACATTAACCCCACAATCTAGTCAGCTCTGTATGGGTTCCCTAGGGGTATGGTGACCTCCTGAATTAAAGGTACCCCCCTCCCAATGCCTGGGGTGAAGTCTTGGGCTATCCCCGACACCTCTATGCGGGGGGTTCAGAGTTAATTCTTTTAAAGTGTAAAAAGTAGAATTAATGGTGTCTCTTACAGGAGGAACTACATGTCCCAGCAAGTCTTCCCTGCATACTGGTAGTTGAAGAACCACACGTACCGGCATGCAGGGCATTACAAGCCTGTTGCTACCTGTTGCCATCCTGTAACATAAATATTTAAAAAAAACTGTTGTATACTCAGTCATACTCATGGAATCCAATGGTGGTTTTGAAAATGCAAGGGTCCCTTAAATTCAAATTCCAAAACCAGGACTGGTCCAAGTGTTCATTGTTGGTTGTTAAAATACAGGTAGACCTCACCTGAACTTTTCCCTTGTTCAAAGACTTGTTCAAAGTTCAGGGACTAATTTTGGTTTATGGTACAAAACAACAAGTGAGTTTTAAAAAAATGTACCATTCTGTCAAAGTCACCCATTGTAATGAAACAATATAAGGAAAACTGCATGGACTTGCACAATGTACAGTATTAGCCTGGTTCAGGCTATTACATTGGCCAAGTATTGGGACAAAATTGCACCTTTAATTGTGCAAGAACATGCGATTTTGACCTGCTAATAGGGCAAGTCCCCCACTTCCTCATTGTAGCACCGCCTCCCGCTACACAGGACCTGGTTTTCAGCACTGTCTAGTGGGGTCGAATCCATGATGATACATTCATGGAGCCATGCCACTGTCCAGCCCATCTTTCCATTTGGCCACACCTCTAACTCTCTCCTGGCTTCCCCCTTCTGGTGAAGGGTGCAGCAAAGTAGAGAAGTATGCTCCACTGTAAAATAAGAACTCTTTGCCGACACTCTATTTCCAAGAAGTTAAGTCTTATGTATTAAGAAGAAGGCATATAACACCAAGTACAGGAATTTTTTCAATTATTATTATTATTATTATTGATAGTTTCTTATATATCGCAGCAAATTCCATTGCGGGATAACAGTGATAAAACAAAACTAGGTTGTGCACAATTATGAACCAATGGAAGCTATAAAAAGGTTATATGGACAATTACTGTAGCTGCTCCCAATAGCAATCTGGGGTGTTGCTGATTTGGCCAAAATGAAAGCAAAGAGAAATATATGTGCAATTGATGAAAATTCACACATATATTTCTTTTGAGAGAGCGCTACTCAATTGGATACAATAAAAAGTATTTATTTAAGGTTATGTCATTCAATTATACATTTATACACAACCAAGCAATAACAATAAAATACATAAATGGTTAAAACATAATTCTCACTCCCGGTGTATTGATTATTGCCTTAACCTGATTGTTAAAATCACAAAGAACAAAGTGTCTGGTGTTTGAATTGAATAGTATTTGCAAAGAATAGTAGTGACACCTAATTCAGGTGTAATGTTCCACTTTGGATCCGTTCCAAAACAATTTGGAAAATATATATCCACTAGGACCGATGGTCAAACTGGCGTGATGTCACCCGGCTCAGGGATTAATATCAAAACCTTTAGTGGTAATTTTTAGTCATACCTATAGAGCTCCAAAGGGACACGGTAGCTCACCTGCAGGCTGCCGCCGCCAAATGACACGCCGTTGAGGGTATGTTAAGCAGGGAGCAAGCTGTCCATCTCTACACTGTGCAGCGCACAGACGCCTTCCTCGTGGACTCGCCAGATGGAGCGGTGGATGTGTTAGAAGATGGTAGTCACCACAATTGGAGTTTCAGCACGGACACCGATAAGGTTTAGTTGTAGGATCAGGATTAAGGTTCTCACAGGGGAGGTAGGATGCCCAAATTGACGCGTTTCTCCACTAAGGGCTATTGCAGCGGTTTCATCAGAAAGGAATCCTTTCAGAAAGGAATCTGCCTGGGCCCAGAACTGAAGTCCTGGCAGTCCCCCCTGATGACAGCCCTGGTTACAGATAGTCAAAGAGACATGACAGGCCTGCTTGCAAGCTTACAATCTATAGAATATAGATATACATATGTAGCCATTGTGGCCCTGTTGAGCTGCGAGTGTGACATGTATGTTGTGATGCCCGCATGAGTGTATGTGGCAACCGTATCCCATTAGGACAGAGGTTCCCAATCTTTTTTGATTCACGGCACCCTAGAGAATCAGAATTTTTTTTCACGGCACCCCTAGGTCACAAAAAATGTAATTAGATTGGGTTTATATGTGATTCTTAGCGGCAGGTATGTGGTAAAGGGCAGGATTTGCTTCTGTTTGTACACATTCTATGATTGGCAGCCACCAGCACTGGTTTTGCTCATGAATAATTAACCATTAATAATTTGAGTTGGTCCTAGACCACCAAGCCGCGGCACCCCTGCATGTGTCCCGAGGCACCCCAGGGAGCCACGGCACACAGTTTGGGAACCACTGCATTAGGAGTAGAGATCTGCAGGTTCGGATTTACTCGGATTTACCCTGATTTAGTCATTGGCTATCGGCTGTCACATGTTTTGACTCCAAATCATGTGACAACCGATAGCCAATAAGATACAGTTTTGACTTCCGGGTAAATCCTAATAAATCAGAACCTGCACATCTCTAATTAGGAGTTTATTAGCTGGCAGCCCAGCATGCTGAGGCACGGGTGCGGCTAGGGGCATCAAATGTGCACGCTGAGAAACAAATCTAGCACAGGGAAAATTTTGGAACTTGTTTCCTAGAAGGGCGCCCACGATTTTGATCTTAGGCATCGCAAGGAAAAAATCGAGTCGGTCGCATCGCATGCGATTTTTTGGCCGACGCGATTACCGCGATTTTACATAGGGAGCAAAGTTAAATGGCCCAATTGACCCAATTTCACATAGGGAACAATGTTAAATGGCCCACAGACCCCAAATACCCACCCTGAAGTGTGAAATGGCCCCCCCAATTGTTAACGCCACCCCACGATCAACCTCAACCCGAAGCGTGGCGAGCGCAGCGAGCCCGCGAGGGGTGGCGGTACGCGTCCTCCGACCTTTTCATACCCCCACTATCCACGTTGGCGTGGAGTTGAGAATAGAAAGTGTGGCGAGCGCAGCGAGCCACAGAGCCCGAAGCGTGGCGAGCGGACACGGAACACGCTCCCAAAGCGTGGCAAGCGCAGTGCCCCCCCGCGAGGGGACACGGATTACTTAACATATATTCCGCTGCGCTCGCCCCGTTTCGGGCTCGTATTCCGCATGCCCACGCAAGGTTTGCTGCGCTCGCCACGCTTCGGGCTTGGTGGCTCACTGCGCTCGCCACATTTTCTATTCTCAACTCCACGCAGACGTGGATAGTGGGGGTATGAAAAGGTCGGAGGACGCGTACCGCCGCCCCTCGCAGGCTCGCTGCGCTTGCCACGCTTCGGGAGCGTGTTCCGCAATTGGGGGGGGGGGGGATTTCACACTTCAGGGTGGCTATTTTGGGTCTGTGGGCCATTTTACATTGTTCCCTATGTAAAATCGGGTCAATTGGGCCATTTAACATTGTTCCCTATGTAAAATCGGTAATCGCGTCGGTCGCATCGCATGCGATCTTTTGGCCGCATGCGATGCGACCGACGCGATTTACATTTTACCATGCATCTCTATGTAAAATCGCGGCCATCGCATCGGTCGCATCGCTTGCCATTATAATGGCATGCGATGTACATGCGATGCCCGCGATGGGCGCCCTTCTAAGAAACAAGTACCGAAATTTTATCAAAATCCCTGATGCAAATGTGATTTGATAAAATTGCCACAATCTGTAATGCACTATTTGGTTACATTTCTTGAATGTATTAAATATTGCATGAAATGAAAGAGCTTGTCAGTAAGCATTGTCCCTGTGAATGCATTCCCCGCAAATCCCAAACATCGGAACCGGGGACGAATTCTGACTTAATCAAGTCTGAATCGCCCTCCAAATTTCAGCAACTATTTTTATTATTTTGTTATTTAGAATTCCTGGAGGAATAGGCAGTAAAAATTCATATTCAGTTATATTATTTTCTATTGCAGCGTTAATCATCTTCCTATCTTTCTCAACAAACGTTAACATTTTGTGCATTTGCCAGTATATCTCCTCCTACGCTAATAGTGTTCCGGCACTATTCTGATCATTATATGATTTTATTTTGCACTTATTGTAGTAAATGTGCTTTAAAATTAGGGGAATTAATATATTCTCAACATTACCTTTAGTTGTTTAACCAAGAAATGATGTCCAGAAACAACATTAACTTGGAAGAACCCCTCAATACTAGGCTTATTTCCAACTTGGCCATGTTGCATCCAGCGTTATCTATCCAGTTTCATGTCCACTTCACTCAAAGGAACATAATGAAGGTCCAGATTCTTGTACAATTAGGAAGTTTATTTTCACATTTTTGGGTTCAACATACACATTCAAAATTGGATCCATTTGCTATATGTTTGCACAGGGACTCTGTTGTCATTACTGCGACTGCTAAGTAATTCGGAACTCTGGCCAAGGAATTTCTGTCAGCACAAGTCTGATTTTATGGCCGCGGATTGCTAGTGACAATATTTTGGATGCTTTTCCAGCATTTTGCTCTTTGGAACACATCCCAGGTTTTTCTTTGAAATATTAGCACTTTAGTTGCAGCATCTGTGGAGAGCCTCTGATTTGAACCAAATATTTACTGTTTAAACCAGTAAACCAGTAGGTATATTTTTATGCAGGTAGTATCCGACCTTTTGTATTTTCCCAAAGCAGTCACATTAACTAAATGGAAATGATTAGCATGCAGCTGTCATTATGAATTAACATATATTTATTTACTAGGGCACAAGGAGCTAACTATAAGCGTGATTGTTATATTCCTGTCTATGAATAGAACACCTCTTTTTCCTGTTGAGACCTAATTCCTAATGCACATGACCCCAGTAGGATAATTAAACATAATCAGATAGATATGCCATAAAGCTATAGATTGAAATGACAGCACAAATGTGAACATTGGGCCTGATTCAGTTAAATGCCCCCCCCCCCCCCATAAAACGCATGGCCAAACCCCCCCCCATTGCCGAGCGAATCGCAGCACTAGCATGCAAGTAGGTGTGTGCTCTTACATATCTGCTAGCATGTGGCTGCAAGGAGGAAAAATTATTTGATGGTTGCTCACCATCAAATTTTTTTTTTTTTTTTTTTATTATATTTTTATTAGGATAAAGTAGTAATGGTTCACAAAAGGTACAGTGATTTTGACAATCAGGCATATGACAAAGAGATAACGAAATGGTGCATAGACGTAATTTGTGAAAAAGGCATATTGTTAATCCTAAAAGAGATACATGGAGCAATAGTCAAATACTGAGGTAGCATGGGACATATTTTTACTCGCTTCGTAGATAAAAGTAAGTGTATACTTAACCCCTTCACGACATTTGACGTATATATACGTCATGGCCGGGAAGTACTTCCCGACACATGACGTATATATACGTCATGGCTTCAAACTGTCCCCGCGTCTATAGACGCGGGGACAGAGGGACGATGTCTGCTGTCCCTGACAGCAGACATGTCCCTGCATGCCCAGGGGGGGCTGCGATGCCGCCCCCCCGTCGGCGATCGCTGTGATTGGCTGTTCAGTGTGAACAGCCATTCACAGCGTTTTCTGTGTCACCGGCGAATAACGTTCGCCGGTGACACGGGATCGGAGGTGATTGGTGCTGTAAAGTACAGCACCAATCACCGCGGGGTGTAAGGGTGACACTGGTGTCACCCCACCTCACCCCGCCCGCCCCCAAAGGCCGTGATTGGTCCGTCGGACCGACGGACCAATCACAGCCATGGAGGGGGGTTTAAACTAACGGTGACTGCACTGCAGACGCCATTCCGGTCTGGAATAGCGTGCAGTGCGGTCACCGTGCCCAGCTGGCGCCATATACTGACCAGAACCTTGCTCAATACTTACCTGATCACTGCTTGGGATCTTGCTTCATCTTGTGACATCCTGTGCTGTGTTGTGCTGTGTTGTGCTGCTGCAGTGTCATCGAGTTAGAGAGAGAGAGATAGAGAGAGAGAGATAGAGAGGCCTAGTGACAGAGAGTGCTATATTTTGTGCTGCTGCAGTGTAATAGAGTTATAGATAGAGAGATAGAGAGAGATAGAGAGAGAGAGATAGAGAGAGATAGAGAGATAGTGACAGATCGTGCTATATATTTTTTATATAACTGACTGCTGCCCCCCCTTTTGTGCTGATCAGTATAAATTAACTGATCAGCAACTTTTTGGGGGCGCAGGGTATTTTTTATATATATATATACCTGTCAGTGCTGCTGCTGCAGTGTCATAGAGTGATAGATAGTGAGAGATAGAGAGATAGAGAGATAGAGAGAGATAGTGACAGAGAGTGATAGAGACTGCTATATTTTGTGTCTGCTGCCCCCCTTTTGTGCACCCCCAGCAACTTTTTGGGGGTGCAGGGGTTATTTTTCATATATATAACTGTCAGTGCTGCTGCTGCAGTGTCATAGAGTGATAGATAGTGAGAGATAGAGAGATAGAGAGAGATAGTGACAGAGAGTGCTAAATTTTGTGTCTGCTGCCCCCGCCTTTTGTGCTGATCACTATATCTGAGGTGATCAGCAACTTTTTAGGGGTGCAGAGGTTTTTTTTTTTATATATACCTGCCAGTTGCACTGTCAGTTGCACCAAAGGTTGTGCACCTGCTGCCCCTCACTGGTAATCAGTGTCGCATCACTGATCACCTTTTTTTTTGTGTGTGTGCTGTGGGGTCTTTTTTTAATTTTTTTTTTACACACACTGTGATTTTGTGGGTGTCCTGTGGCCGCTGTGCGCTGATCAGTGACGTACATCACTGATCATCTTTTTCGGCACAGGGTTGATCTATTTTTTTTTTTTTTTTGATCAAATTCCTGTTGCCTTTGAGCGCTGTTCAGTGACGGACGTTACTGACCAACATCTGTGCTCAATTTTTGGCGCAGGACCTTTTTTTTTTTTTTTTTTTAACCCCTTCAATTTTTTTTTAACCCCTTCAATTTTTTTTTTTAACCCCTTCAATTTTTTTTTAACCCCTTCAATTTTATTTTTTTTTAACCCCTTCAATTTTTTTTTTTTTGTATAAAGTATTTTTTTTTTCCTGCACTACATACACACTACACACTACATACCCCCCGGCTTGAAATAAAGTTTGAACCCCCCCCCCTACACTGTACACGTGTTGAAACATTTCACTACCAGTAACACAAAAATAAAAATGGCATCCCAAATGTCATCCCAAATGTCATCCCAGTCATCCAGAAGAATGTATTCAGTGGAGGAGGCATATGCCATGCTTGCCTCTGATTCTGACACAGCCAGTGAGGCAAGCGGGGAATTTGAAAGATTCGTCTTAAGCTCCTCTTCCTCCTCTGGTGATGAGGGACCCCCTCAAAGACGCCCCCGTAGAGCAGCTGAGACCCCCCCCCCCAATAATTGATCTTGTATGGACCCCACCACCAGACAATTTTGAGCCCCAGGTTCCTGAGTTTTTGGCCATGCCAGGAATCCAATTTGATTCCACAGGTCTCAGAGAAATTGACGTTTTCAAATTATTTTTCTCTGATGATTTTATAAATTTAATGGTGGACCAAACTAATTTATATGCCCAGCAGTTTATTGCTCAAAACCCCACGTCATCATTTGCTAGGTGGACCCCTGTAGATGCAGTAGAGATGATGACGTTTTGGGTTCTGGTGTTTCATATGGGCATAGTAAAAAAGCCACAAATTAGGCAATATTGGAGTACAGATGTTCTGTACAGCACCCCATTTTACCGTATGGCCATGACTCGGACTCGTTTTGAGGCAATCCATAAATTTATACATTACACCGATAATGCACAGTGCCCACCCAGAGATGATCCCACCTTTGACAGGCTATTCAAAGTCAGGCCGGTCATTGATCATTTCAGTGCCAAATTTGCAGAGCTATACATCCCTGATAAATGTATTAGTATCGACGAGTCCCTTATACATTTTAAAGGAAGGGTTAAATTCCGCCAGTACCTTCCCAATAAGAGGGCAAGGTATGGCATAAAAATGTATAAGCTGTGTGAAAGCACCACAGGGTACACCCACAAGTTTAGGGTATATGAAGGGAAGGATTCAAGAATTGAACCGCCAGAATGCCCCCCCTCCCTCGTAGGTGTTAGTGGCAAAATTGTCTGGGATTTAATGCACCCCTTCCTGGATAAGGGTTATCACCTCTATGTGGATAACTTTTACACCAGCATCCCCCTGTTTAAGGCCCTTGGTTCAAGAGGTACAGCAGCTTGCGGTACTGTGCGCAAGAACCAAAGAGGCCTCCCCAAAACGCACATTGCCCAAGTACTAAGAAGGGGTGAAAGCAGGGGAATATGCACCGAAAATATGTTGTTGGTCAAATATAAGGACAAGAGGGATGTCCTTATACTGACAACAATTCATGGAGACAGTACCATCTCCATCCCTGTACGAGGTACCAGTACCCACACCTCAAAACCAAATTGTATCCTAGATTACAATAAGTACATGGGCGGAGTGGATCTTTCAGATCAGGTACTGAAGCCGTACAGTGCCCTGCGGAAAACAAATATCTGGTACAAGAAGCTGGCCGTGTATATCATCCAGATGGCACTGTATAACGCTTACGTGCTATTCCGTTCTACCGGCCAGAGGGGGACATTTATGCACTTTCAAGAGGAAGTCATAAAGGGCCTAATATTTGGGAACCAGCAGGCAGAGGGCCCCAGTACTTCTAGTACTGGCCCCCGTATTGTACCAGGGCAGCATTTTCCCAACGAAATCCCCTCCACTGCAAGAAAGGGCAGGACACAAAAAAGGTGCAAAGTTTGCTATAAAAAGGGAATAAGAAAGGAAACTATTTTCCACTGTGAAACTTGCCCCGACAAACCCGGCCTATGTATAAAGGAGTGTTTCAAAATATACCACACATCTATGGATTATTAGGTTCATCATTTCACCGTGCATCGGGGGTCTTGCTAATGCCACATAGCACCCACCATTCATTCCACCAGAATCTGAGCTGCAAAATCCAAAAATCACTCCTTCCCTTCTGAGTCCTGCCATGCACCCAACTGGTATTTTTTGGTCACATGTGAGGCATTGCCGTACTCTGGAGAAATGGGGGCACAGATTTTGGGGTGCTTTGTCTCCTTCATTCCTTGTGAAAATGAAAAATTTTGAGCCAGAAGTACATTTTTGTGTAAAAAAATGTAATTTTTCATTTTCACAGCCCAGTTGTACCAAAATTGGTGAAACCCCTGGGGGTTTGAAATGTACACTATACCCCTAGATGAATTCCCTGAGGGGTGTAGTTTGCAAAATGGGGTCACTTGTGGGGGGTTCCACTGTATTGGTAATGCAACATAGCACCCACCATTCATTCCACCAAAATCTGTGCTCCAAAATCCAAAAATCACTCCTTCCCTTCTAAGTCCTGCCATGCACCCAACTGGTATTTTTTGGTCACATGTGAGGCATTGCCGTACTCTGGAGAAATGGGGACACAGATTTTGGGGTGCTTTGTCTCCTTCATTCCTTGTGAAAATGAAAAATTTTGAGCCAGAAGTACATTTTTGTGTAAAAAAATGTAATTTTTCATTTTCACAGCCCAGTTGTACCAAAATTGGTGAAACCCCTGGGGGTTTGAAATGTACACTATACCCCTAGATGAATTCCCTGAGGGGTGTAGTTTGCAAAATGGGGTCACTTGTGGGGGGGTTCCACTGTATTGGTAATGCAACATAGCACCCACCATTCATTCCACCAAAATCTGTGCTGCCAAATCCAAAAATCACTCCTTCCCTTCTGAGTCCTGCCATGCGCCCAACTGGTATTTTTTGGTCACATGTGAGGCATTGCCGTACTCGGGAGAAATTGGGGCACAGATTTTGGGGTGCTTTGTCTCCTTCATTCCTTGTGAAAATGAAAAATTTTGAGCCAGAACTGCATTTTTGTGTAAAAAAATGTAATTTTTCATTTTCACTGCCCAGTTGTATCAAAATTGGTGAAACCCCTGGGGGTTTGAAATGTGCACTATACCCCTAGATGAATTCCCTGAGGGGTGTACTTTGCAAAATGGGGTGACTTGTGGGGGGGTTCCACTGTATTGGTGCTTGGGGGGTCTTGCTAATGCAACATGGCACCCACCATTCATTCCACCAAAATCTGTGCTGCCAAATCCAAAAATCACTCCTTCCCTTCTGAGTCCTGCCATGCGCCCAACTGGTATTTTTTGGTCACATGTGAGGCATTGCCGTACTCTGGAGAAATTGGGGCACAGATTTTGGGGTGCTTTGTCTCCTTCATTCCTTGTGAAAATGAAAAATTTTGAGCCAGAAGTACATTTTTGTGTAAAAAAATGTAATTTTTCATTTTCACAGCCCAGTTGTACCAAAATTGGTGAAACCCCTGGGGGTTTGAAATGTACACTATACCCCTAGATGAATTCCCTGAGGGGTGTAGTTTGCAAAATGGGGTCATTTGTGGGGGGGTTCCACTGTATTGGTAATGCAACATAGCACCCACCATTCATTCCACCAAAATCTGTGCTGCCAAATCCAAAAATCACTCCTTCCCTTCTGAGTCCTGCCATGCGCCCAACTGGTATTTTTTGGTCACATGTGAGGCATTGCCGTACTCGGGAGAAATTGGGGCACAGATTTTGGGGTGCTTTGTCTCCTTCATTCCTTGTGAAAATGAAAAATTTTGAGCCAGAACTGCATTTTTGTGTAAAAAAATGTAATTTTTCATTTTCACTGCCCAGTTGTATCAAAATTGGTGAAACCCCTGGGGGTTTGAAATGTGCACTATACCCCTAGATGAATTCCCTGAGGGGTGTACTTTGCAAAATGGGGTGACTTGTGGGGGGGTTCCACTGTATTGGTGCTTTGGGAGTCTTGCTAATGCAACATGGCACCCACCATTCATTCCACCAAAATCTGTGCTGCCAAATCCAAAAATCACTCCTTCCCTTCTGAGTCCTGCCATGCGCCCAACTGGTATTTTTTGGTCACATGTGAGGCATTGCCGTACTCGGGAGAAATTGGGGCACAGATTTTGGGGTGCTTTGTCTCCTTCATTCCTTGTGAAAATGAAAAATTTTGAGCCAGAACTGCATTTTTGTGTAAAAAAATGTAATTTTTCATTTTCACTGCCCAGTTGTATCAAAATTGGTGAAACCCCTGGGGGTTTGAAATGTGCACTATACCCCTAGATGAATTCCCTGAGGGGTGTACTTTGCAAAATGGGGTGACTTGTGGGGGGGTTCCACTGTATTGGTGCTTTGGGAGTCTTGCTAATGCAACATGGCACCCACCATTCATTCCACCAAAATCTGTGCTGCCAAATCCAAAAATCACTCCTTCCCTTCTGAGTCCTGCCATGCGCCCAACTGGTATTTTTTGGTCACATGTGAGGCATTGCCGTACTCGGGAGAAATTGGGGCACAGATTTTGGGGTGCTTTGTCTCCTTCATTCCTTGTGAAAATGAAAAATTTTGAGCCAGAACTGCATTTTTGTGTAAAAAAATGTAATTTTTCATTTTCACTGCCCAGTTGTATCAAAATTGGTGAAACCCCTGGGGGTTTGAAATGTGCACTATACCCCTAGATGAATTCCCTGAGGGGTGTACTTTGCAAAATGGGGTGACTTGTGGGGGGGTTCCACTGTATTGGTGCTTGGGGGGTCTTGCTAATGCAACATGGCACCCACCATTCATTCCACCAAAATCTGTGCTGCCAAATCCAAAAATCACTCCTTCCCTTCTGAGTCCTGCCATGCGCCCAACTGGTCTTTTTTGGTCACATGTGAGGCATTGCCGTACTCTGGAGAAATTGGGGCACAGATTTTGGGGTGCTTTGTCTCCTTCATTCCTTGTGAAAATGAAAAATTTTGAGCCAGAAGTACATTTTTGTGTAAAAAAATGTAATTTTTCATTTTCACAGCCCAGTTGTACCAAAATTGGTGAAACCCCTGGGGGTTTGAAATGTACACTATACCCCTAGATGAATTCCCTGAGGGGTGTACTTTGCAAAATGGGGTCATTTGTGGGGGGGTTCCACTGTATTGGTAATGCAACATAGCACCCACCATTCATTCCACCAAAATCTGTGCTGCCAAATCCAAAAATCACTCCTTCCCTTCTGAGTCCTGCCATGCGCCCAACTGGTATTTTTTGGTCACATGTGAGGCATTGCCGTACTCGGGAGAAATTGGGGCACAGATTTTGGGGTGCTTTGTCTCCTTCATTCCTTGTGAAAATGAAAAATTTTGAGCCAGAACTGCATTTTTGTGTAAAAAAATGTAATTTTTCATTTTCACTGCCCAGTTGTATCAAAATTGGTGAAACCCCTGGGGGTTTGAAATGTGCACTATACCCCTAGATGAATTCCCTGAGGGGTGTACTTTGCAAAATGGGGTGACTTGTGGGGGGGTTCCACTGTATTGGTGCTTGGGGGGTCTTGCTAATGCAACATGGCACCCACCATTCATTCCACCAAAATCTGTGCTGCCAAATCCAAAAATCACTCCTTCCCTTCTGAGTCCTGCCATGCGCCCAACTGGTATTTTTTGGTCACATGTGAGGCATTGCCGTACTCTGGAGAAATTGGGGCACAGATTTTGGGGTGCTTTGTCTCCTTCATTCCTTGTGAAAATGAAAAATTTTGAGCCAGAACTGCATTTTTGTGTAAAAAAATGTAATTTTTCATTTTCACTGCCCAGTTGTATCAAAATTGGTGAAACCCCTGGGGGTTTGAAATGTGCACTATACCCCTAGATGAATTCCCTGAGGGGTGTACTTTGCAAAATGGGGTGACTTGTGGGGGGGTTCCACTGTATTGGTGCTTTGGGAGTCTTGCTAATGCAACATGGCACCCACCATTCATTCCACCAAAATCTGTGCTGCCAAATCCAAAAATCACTCCTTCCCTTCTGAGTCCTGCCATGCGCCCAACTGGTATTTTTTGGTCACATGTGAGGCATTGCCGTACTCGGGAGAAATTGGGGCACAGATTTTGGGGTGCTTTGTCTCCTTCATTCCTTGTGAAAATGAAAAATTTTGAGCCAGAACTGCATTTTTGTGTAAAAAAATGTAATTTTTCATTTTCACTGCCCAGTTGTATCAAAATTGGTGAAACCCCTGGGGGTTTGAAATGTGCACTATACCCCTAGATGAATTCCCTGAGGGGTGTACTTTGCAAAATGGGGTGACTTGTGGGGGGGTTCCACTGTATTGGTGCTTTGGGAGTCTTGCTAATGCAACATGGCACCCACCATTCATTCCACCAAAATCTGTGCTGCCAAATCCAAAAATCACTCCTTCCCTTCTGAGTCCTGCCATGCGCCCAACTGGTATTTTTTGGTCACATGTGAGGCATTGCCGTACTCGGGAGAAATTGGGGCACAGATTTTAGGGTGCTTTGTCTACTTCATTCCTTGTGAAAATGAAAAATTTTGAGCCAGAACTGCATTTTTGTGTAAAAAAATGTAATTTTTCATTTTCACTGCCCAGTTGTATCAAAATTGGTGAAACCCCTGGGGGTTTGAAATGTGCACTATACCCCTAGATGAATTCCCTGAGGGGTGTACTTTGCAAAATGGGGTGACTTGTGGGGGGTTCCACTGTATTGGTGCTTTGGGAGTCTTGCTAATGCAACATGGCACCCACCATTCATTCCACCAAAATCTGTGCTGCCAAATCCAAAAATCACTCCTTCCCTTCTGAGTCCTGCCATGCGCCCAACTGGTATTTTTTGGTCACATGTGAGGCATTGCCGTACTCGGGAGAAATTGGGGCACAGATTTTGGGGTGCTTTGTCTCCTTCATTCCTTGTGAAAATGAAAAATTTTGAGCCAGAACTGCATGTTTGTGTAAAAAAATGTAATTTTCCATTTTCACATCCCAGTTGTACCAAAATTGGTGAAACCCCTGGGGGTTTGAAATGTACACTTTACCCCTAGATGAATTCCCTGAGGGGTGTACTTTGCAAAATGGGGTGACTTGTGGGGGGGTTCCACTGTATTGGTGCAACATAGCACCCACCATTCATTCCACCAAAATCTGTGCTGCAAAATCCAAAAATCACTCCTTCCCTTCTGAGTCCTGCCATGCACCCAACTGGAATTTTTTGGTCACATGTGAGGCATTGCCGTACACGGGAGAAATTGGGGCACAGATTTTGGGGTGCTTTGTCTCCTTCATTCCTTGTGAAAATGAAAAATTTTGAGCCAGAACTGCATTTTTGTGTAAAAAAATGTAATTTTTCATTTTCACTGCCCAGTTGTATCAAAATTGGTGAAACCCCTGGGGGTTTGAAATGTGCACTATACCCCTAGATGAATTCCCTGAGGGGTGTACTTTGCAAAATGGGGTGACTTGTGGGGGGGTTCCACTGTATTGGTGCTTGGGGGGTCTTGCTAATGCAACATGGCACCCACCATTCATTCCACCAAAATCTGTGCTGCCAAATCCAAAAATCACTCCTTCCCTTCTGAGTCCTGCCATGCGCCCAACTGGTATTTTTTGGTCACATGTGAGGCATTGCCGTACTCTGGAGAAATTGGGGCACAGATTTTGGGGTGCTTTGTCTCCTTCATTCCTTGTGAAAATGAAAAATTTTGAGCCAGAAGTACATTTTTGTGTAAAAAAATGTAATTTTTCATTTTCACAGCCCAGTTGTACCAAAATTGGTGAAACCCCTGGGGGTTTGAAATGTACACTATACCCCTAGATGAATTCCCTGAGGGGTGTGGTTTGCAAAATGGGGTCATTTGTGGGGGGGTTCCACTGTATTGGTAATGCAACATAGCACCCACCATTCATTCCACCAAAATCTGTGCTGCCAAATCCAAAAATCACTCCTTCCCTTCTGAGTCCTGCCATGCGCCCAACTGGTATTTTTTGGTCACATGTGAGGCATTGCCGTACTCGGGAGAAATTGGGGCACAGATTTTGGGGTGCTTTGTCTCCTTCATTCCTTGTGAAAATGAAAAATTTTGAGCCAGAACTGCATTTTTGTGTAAAAAAATGTAATTTTTCATTTTCACTGCCCAGTTGTATCAAAATTGGTGAAACCCCTGGGGGTTTGAAATGTGCACTATACCCCTAGATGAATTCCCTGAGGGGTGTACTTTGCAAAATGGGGTGACTTGTGGGGGGGTTCCACTGTATTGGTGCTTGGGGGGTCTTGCTAATGCAACATGGCACCCACCATTCATTCCACCAAAATCTGTGCTGCCAAATCCAAAAATCACTCCTTCCCTTCTGAGTCCTGCCATGCGCCCAACTGGTATTTTTTGGTCACATGTGAGGCATTGCCGTACTCTGGAGAAATTGGGGCACAGATTTTGGGGTGCTTTGTCTCCTTCATTCCTTGTGAAAATGAAAAATTTTGAGCCAGAACTGCATTTTTGTGTAAAAAAATGTAATTTTTCATTTTCACTGCCCAGTTGTATCAAAATTGGTGAAACCCCTGGGGGTTTGAAATGTGCACTATACCCCTAGATGAATTCCCTGAGGGGTGTACTTTGCAAAATGGGGTGACTTGTGGGGGGGTTCCACTGTATTGGTGCTTTGGGAGTCTTGCTAATGCAACATGGCACCCACCATTCATTCCACCAAAATCTGTGCTGCCAAATCCAAAAATCACTCCTTCCCTTCTGAGTCCTGCCATGCGCCCAACTGGTATTTTTTGGTCACATGTGAGGCATTGCCGTACTCGGGAGAAATTGGGGCACAGATTTTGGGGTGCTTTGTCTCCTTCATTCCTTGTGAAAATGAAAAATTTTGAGCCAGAACTGCATTTTTGTGTAAAAAAATGTAATTTTTCATTTTCACTGCCCAGTTGTATCAAAATTGGTGAAACCCCTGGGGGTTTGAAATGTGCACTATACCCCTAGATGAATTCCCTGAGGGGTGTACTTTGCAAAATGGGGTGACTTGTGGGGGGGTTCCACTGTATTGGTGCTTTGGGAGTCTTGCTAATGCAACATGGCACCCACCATTCATTCCACCAAAATCTGTGCTGCCAAATCCAAAAATCACTCCTTCCCTTCTGAGTCCTGCCATGCGCCCAACTGGTATTTTTTGGTCACATGTGAGGCATTGCCGTACTCGGGAGAAATTGGGGCACAGATTTTGGGGTGCTTTGTCTCCTTCATTCCTTGTGAAAATGAAAAATTTTGAGCCAGAACTGCATTTTTGTGTAAAAAAATGTAATTTTTCATTTTCACTGCCCAGTTGTATCAAAATTGGTGAAACCCCTGGGGGTTTGAAATGTGCACTATACCCCTAGATGAATTCCCTGAGGGGTGTACTTTGCAAAATGGGGTGACTTGTGGGGGGTTCCACTGTATTGGTGCTTTGGGAGTCTTGCTAATGCAACATGGCACCCACCATTCATTCCACCAAAATCTGTGCTGCCAAATCCAAAAATCACTCCTTCCCTTCTGAGTCCTGCCATGCGCCCAACTGGTATTTTTTGGTCACATGTGAGGCATTGCCGTACTCGGGAGAAATTGGGGCACAGATTTTGGGGTGCTTTGTCTCCTTCATTCCTTGTGAAAATGAAAAATTTTGAGCCAGAACTGCATGTTTGTGTAAAAAAATGTAATTTTCCATTTTCACATCCCAGTTGTACCAAAATTGGTGAAACCCCTGGGGGTTTGAAATGTACACTTTACCCCTAGATGAATTCCCTGAGGGGTGTACTTTGCAAAATGGGGTGACTTGTGGGGGGGTTCCACTGTATTGGTGCAACATAGCACCCACCATTCATTCCACCAAAATCTGTGCTGCAAAATCCAAAAATCACTCCTTCCCTTCTGAGTCCTGCCATGCACCCAACTGGTATTTTTTGGTCACATGTGAGGCATTGCCGTACTCGGGAGAAATTGGGGCACAGATTTTGGGGTGCTTTGTCTCCTTCATTCCTTGTGAAAATGAAAAATTTTGAGCCAGAACTGCATTTTTGTGTAAAAAAATGTAATTTTTCATTTTCACTGCCCAGTTGTATCAAAATTGGTGAAACCCCTGGGGGTTTGAAATGTGCACTATACCCCTAGATGAATTCCCTGAGGGGTGTACTTTGCAAAATGGGGTGACTTGTGGGGGGGTTCCACTGTATTGGTGCTTTGGGAGTCTTGCTAATGCAACATGGCACCCACCATTCATTCCACCAAAATCTGTGCTGCCAAATCCAAAAATCACTCCTTCCCTTCTGAGTCCTGCCATGCGCCCAACTGGTATTTTTTGGTCACATGTGAGGCATTGCCGTACTCGGGAGAAATTGGGGCACAGATTTTGGGGTGCTTTGTCTCCTTCATTCCTTGTGAAAATGAAAAATTTTGAGCCAGAACTGCATTTTTGTGTAAAAAAATGTAATTTTTCATTTTCACTGCCCAGTTGTATCAAAATTGGTGAAACCCCTGGGGGTTTGAAATGTGCACTATACCCCTAGATGAATTCCCTGAGGGGTGTACTTTGCAAAATGGGGTGACTTGTGGGGGGGTTCCACTGTATTGGTGCTTTGGGAGTCTTGCTAATGCAACATGGCACCCACCATTCATTCCACCAAAATCTGTGCTGCCAAATCCAAAAATCACTCCTTCCCTTCTGAGTCCTGCCATGCGCCCAACTGGTATGTTTTGGTCACATGTGAGGCATTGCCGTACTCGGGAGAAATTGGGGCACAGATTTTGGGGTGCTTTGTCTCCTTCATTCCTTGTGAAAATGAAAAATTTTGAGCCAGAACTGCATTTTTGTGTAAAAAAATGTAATTTTTCATTTTCACTGCCCAGTTGTATCAAAATTGGTGAAACCCCTGGGGGTTTGAAATGTGCACTATACCCCTAGATGAATTCCCTGAGGGGTGTACTTTGCAAAATGGGGTGACTTGTGGGGGGGTTCCACTGTATTGGTGCTTGGGGGGTCTTGCTAATGCAACATGGCACCCACCATTCATTCCACCAAAATCTGTGCTGCCAAATCCAAAAATCACTCCTTCCCTTCTGAGTCCTGCCATGCGCCCAACTGGTCTTTTTTGGTCACATGTGAGGCATTGCCGTACTCTGGAGAAATTGGGGCACAGATTTTGGGGTGCTTTGTCTCCTTCATTCCTTGTGAAAATGAAAAATTTTGAGCCAGAAGTACATTTTTGTGTAAAAAAATGTAATTTTTCATTTTCACAGCCCAGTTGTACCAAAATTGGTGAAACCCCTGGGGGTTTGAAATGTACACTATACCCCTAGATGAATTCCCTGAGGGGTGTACTTTGCAAAATGGGGTCATTTGTGGGGGGGTTCCACTGTATTGGTAATGCAACATAGCACCCACCATTCATTCCACCAAAATCTGTGCTGCCAAATCCAAAAATCACTCCTTCCCTTCTGAGTCCTGCCATGCGCCCAACTGGTATTTTTTGGTCACATGTGAGGCATTGCCGTACTCGGGAGAAATTGGGGCACAGATTTTGGGGTGCTTTGTCTCCTTCATTCCTTGTGAAAATGAAAAATTTTGAGCCAGAACTGCATTTTTGTGTAAAAAAATGTAATTTTTCATTTTCACTGCCCAGTTGTATCAAAATTGGTGAAACCCCTGGGGGTTTGAAATGTGCACTATACCCCTAGATGAATTCCCTGAGGGGTGTACTTTGCAAAATGGGGTGACTTGTGGGGGGGTTCCACTGTATTGGTGCTTGGGGGGTCTTGCTAATGCAACATGGCACCCACCATTCATTCCACCAAAATCTGTGCTGCCAAATCCAAAAATCACTCCTTCCCTTCTGAGTCCTGCCATGCGCCCAACTGGTATTTTTTGGTCACATGTGAGGCATTGCCGTACTCTGGAGAAATTGGGGCACAGATTTTGGGGTGCTTTGTCTCCTTCATTCCTTGTGAAAATGAAAAATTTTGAGCCAGAACTGCATTTTTGTGTAAAAAAATGTAATTTTTCATTTTCACTGCCCAGTTGTATCAAAATTGGTGAAACCCCTGGGGGTTTGAAATGTGCACTATACCCCTAGATGAATTCCCTGAGGGGTGTACTTTGCAAAATGGGGTGACTTGTGGGGGGGTTCCACTGTATTGGTGCTTTGGGAGTCTTGCTAATGCAACATGGCACCCACCATTCATTCCACCAAAATCTGTGCTGCCAAATCCAAAAATCACTCCTTCCCTTCTGAGTCCTGCCATGCGCCCAACTGGTATTTTTTGGTCACATGTGAGGCATTGCCGTACTCGGGAGAAATTGGGGCACAGATTTTGGGGTGCTTTGTCTCCTTCATTCCTTGTGAAAATGAAAAATTTTGAGCCAGAACTGCATTTTTGTGTAAAAAAATGTAATTTTTCATTTTCACTGCCCAGTTGTATCAAAATTGGTGAAACCCCTGGGGGTTTGAAATGTGCACTATACCCCTAGATGAATTCCCTGAGGGGTGTACTTTGCAAAATGGGGTGACTTGTGGGGGGGTTCCACTGTATTGGTGCTTTGGGAGTCTTGCTAATGCAACATGGCACCCACCATTCATTCCACCAAAATCTGTGCTGCCAAATCCAAAAATCACTCCTTCCCTTCTGAGTCCTGCCATGCGCCCAACTGGTATTTTTTGGTCACATGTGAGGCATTGCCGTACTCGGGAGAAATTGGGGCACAGATTTTAGGGTGCTTTGTCTACTTCATTCCTTGTGAAAATGAAAAATTTTGAGCCAGAACTGCATTTTTGTGTAAAAAAATGTAATTTTTCATTTTCACTGCCCAGTTGTATCAAAATTGGTGAAACCCCTGGGGGTTTGAAATGTGCACTATACCCCTAGATGAATTCCCTGAGGGGTGTACTTTGCAAAATGGGGTGACTTGTGGGGGGTTCCACTGTATTGGTGCTTTGGGAGTCTTGCTAATGCAACATGGCACCCACCATTCATTCCACCAAAATCTGTGCTGCCAAATCCAAAAATCACTCCTTCCCTTCTGAGTCCTGCCATGCGCCCAACTGGTATTTTTTGGTCACATGTGAGGCATTGCCGTACTCGGGAGAAATTGGGGCACAGATTTTGGGGTGCTTTGTCTCCTTCATTCCTTGTGAAAATGAAAAATTTTGAGCCAGAACTGCATGTTTGTGTAAAAAAATGTAATTTTCCATTTTCACATCCCAGTTGTACCAAAATTGGTGAAACCCCTGGGGGTTTGAAATGTACACTTTACCCCTAGATGAATTCCCTGAGGGGTGTACTTTGCAAAATGGGGTGACTTGTGGGGGGGTTCCACTGTATTGGTGCAACATAGCACCCACCATTCATTCCACCAAAATCTGTGCTGCAAAATCCAAAAATCACTCCTTCCCTTCTGAGTCCTGCCATGCACCCAACTGGAATTTTTTGGTCACATGTGAGGCATTGCCGTACACGGGAGAAATTGGGGCACAGATTTTGGGGTGCTTTGTCTCCTTCATTCCTTGTGAAAATGAAAAATTTTGAGCCAGAACTGCATTTTTGTGTAAAAAAATGTAATTTTTCATTTTCACTGCCCAGTTGTATCAAAATTGGTGAAACCCCTGGGGGTTTGAAATGTGCACTATACCCCTAGATGAATTCCCTGAGGGGTGTACTTTGCAAAATGGGGTGACTTGTGGGGGGGTTCCACTGTATTGGTGCTTGGGGGGTCTTGCTAATGCAACATGGCACCCACCATTCATTCCACCAAAATCTGTGCTGCCAAATCCAAAAATCACTCCTTCCCTTCTGAGTCCTGCCATGCGCCCAACTGGTATTTTTTGGTCACATGTGAGGCATTGCCGTACTCTGGAGAAATTGGGGCACAGATTTTGGGGTGCTTTGTCTCCTTCATTCCTTGTGAAAATGAAAAATTTTGAGCCAGAAGTACATTTTTGTGTAAAAAAATGTAATTTTTCATTTTCACAGCCCAGTTGTACCAAAATTGGTGAAACCCCTGGGGGTTTGAAATGTACACTATACCCCTAGATGAATTCCCTGAGGGGTGTAGTTTGCAAAATGGGGTCATTTGTGGGGGGGTTCCACTGTATTGGTAATGCAACATAGCACCCACCATTCATTCCACCAAAATCTGTGCTGCCAAATCCAAAAATCACTCCTTCCCTTCTGAGTCCTGCCATGCGCCCAACTGGTATTTTTTGGTCACATGTGAGGCATTGCCGTACTCGGGAGAAATTGGGGCACAGATTTTGGGGTGCTTTGTCTCCTTCATTCCTTGTGAAAATGAAAAATTTTGAGCCAGAACTGCATTTTTGTGTAAAAAAATGTAATTTTTCATTTTCACTGCCCAGTTGTATCAAAATTGGTGAAACCCCTGGGGGTTTGAAATGTGCACTATACCCCTAGATGAATTCCCTGAGGGGTGTACTTTGCAAAATGGGGTGACTTGTGGGGGGGTTCCACTGTATTGGTGCTTGGGGGGTCTTGCTAATGCAACATGGCACCCACCATTCATTCCACCAAAATCTGTGCTGCCAAATCCAAAAATCACTCCTTCCCTTCTGAGTCCTGCCATGCGCCCAACTGGTATTTTTTGGTCACATGTGAGGCATTGCCGTACTCTGGAGAAATTGGGGCACAGATTTTGGGGTGCTTTGTCTCCTTCATTCCTTGTGAAAATGAAAAATTTTGAGCCAGAACTGCATTTTTGTGTAAAAAAATGTAATTTTTCATTTTCACTGCCCAGTTGTATCAAAATTGGTGAAACCCCTGGGGGTTTGAAATGTGCACTATACCCCTAGATGAATTCCCTGAGGGGTGTACTTTGCAAAATGGGGTGACTTGTGGGGGGGTTCCACTGTATTGGTGCTTTGGGAGTCTTGCTAATGCAACATGGCACCCACCATTCATTCCACCAAAATCTGTGCTGCCAAATCCAAAAATCACTCCTTCCCTTCTGAGTCCTGCCATGCGCCCAACTGGTATTTTTTGGTCACATGTGAGGCATTGCCGTACTCGGGAGAAATTGGGGCACAGATTTTGGGGTGCTTTGTCTCCTTCATTCCTTGTGAAAATGAAAAATTTTGAGCCAGAACTGCATTTTTGTGTAAAAAAATGTAATTTTTCATTTTCACTGCCCAGTTGTATCAAAATTGGTGAAACCCCTGGGGGTTTGAAATGTGCACTATACCCCTAGATGAATTCCCTGAGGGGTGTACTTTGCAAAATGGGGTGACTTGTGGGGGGGTTCCACTGTATTGGTGCTTTGGGAGTCTTGCTAATGCAACATGGCACCCACCATTCATTCCACCAAAATCTGTGCTGCCAAATCCAAAAATCACTCCTTCCCTTCTGAGTCCTGCCATGCGCCCAACTGGTATTTTTTGGTCACATGTGAGGCATTGCCGTACTCGGGAGAAATTGGGGCACAGATTTTGGGGTGCTTTGTCTCCTTCATTCCTTGTGAAAATGAAAAATTTTGAGCCAGAACTGCATTTTTGTGTAAAAAAATGTAATTTTTCATTTTCACTGCCCAGTTGTATCAAAATTGGTGAAACCCCTGGGGGTTTGAAATGTGCACTATACCCCTAGATGAATTCCCTGAGGGGTGTACTTTGCAAAATGGGGTGACTTGTGGGGGGTTCCACTGTATTGGTGCTTTGGGAGTCTTGCTAATGCAACATGGCACCCACCATTCATTCCACCAAAATCTGTGCTGCCAAATCCAAAAATCACTCCTTCCCTTCTGAGTCCTGCCATGCGCCCAACTGGTATTTTTTGGTCACATGTGAGGCATTGCCGTACTCGGGAGAAATTGGGGCACAGATTTTGGGGTGCTTTGTCTCCTTCATTCCTTGTGAAAATGAAAAATTTTGAGCCAGAACTGCATGTTTGTGTAAAAAAATGTAATTTTCCATTTTCACATCCCAGTTGTACCAAAATTGGTGAAACCCCTGGGGGTTTGAAATGTACACTTTACCCCTAGATGAATTCCCTGAGGGGTGTACTTTGCAAAATGGGGTGACTTGTGGGGGGGTTCCACTGTATTGGTGCAACATAGCACCCACCATTCATTCCACCAAAATCTGTGCTGCAAAATCCAAAAATCACTCCTTCCCTTCTGAGTCCTGCCATGCACCCAACTGGAATTTTTTGGTCACATGTGAGGCATTGCCGTACACGGGAGAAATTGGGGCACAGATTTTGGGGTGCTTTGTCTCCTTCATTCCTTGTGAAAATGAAAAATTTTGAGCCAGAACTGCATTTTTGTGTAAAAAAATGTAATTTTTCATTTTCACTGCCCAGTTGTATCAAAATTGGTGAAACCCCTGGGGGTTTGAAATGTACACTATACCCCTAGATGAATTCCCTGAGGGGTGTACTTTGCAAAATGGGGTGACTTGTGGGGGGTTCCACTGTATTGGTGCTTTGGGAGTCTTGCTAATGCAACATGGCACCCACCATTCATTCCACCAAAATCTGTGCTGCCAAATCCAAAAATCACTCCTTCCCTTCTGAGTCCTGCCATGCGCCCAACTGGTATTTTTTGGTCACATGTGAGGCATTGCCGTACTCGGGAGAAATTGGGGCACAGATTTTGGGGTGCTTTGTCTCCTTCATTCCTTGTGAAAATGAAAAATTTGGAGCCAGAACTGCATGTTTGTGTAAAAAAATGTAATTTTCCATTTTCACAGCCCATTCGTACCAAAATTAATGAAACCCCTGGGGGTTTGAAATGTACACTATACCCCTAGATGAATTCCCTGAGGGGTGTACTTTGCAAAATGGGGTGACTTGTGGGGGGGTTCCACTGTATTGGTGCAACATAGCACCCACCATTCATTCCACCAAAATCTGTGCTGCAAAATCCAAAAATCACTCCTTCCCTTCTGAGTCCTGCCATGCACCCAACTGGTATTTTTTGGTCACATGTGAGGCATTGCCGTACTCGGGAGAAATTGGGGCACAGATTTTGGGGTGCTTTGTCTCCTTCATTCCTTGTGAAAATGAAAAATTTTGAGCCAGAACTGCATGTTTGTGTAAAAAAATGTAATTTTCCATTTTCACATCCCAGTTGTACCAAAATTGGTGAAACCCCTGGGGGTTTGAAATGTACACTATACCCCTAGATGAATTCCTTGAGGGGTGTAGATTGCAAAATGGGGTGACTTGTGGGGAAGGTTCCTAACTTTTAGCACTTATGGTGCCTAGAAACCTACATGGTGCCTAAAAAAAAATCTCATAAAAAGGAGGCTCCAAAATCAAGTAGGTGCTCCTTCTATTATGAAGCCTGTGGTTTGGTCAACGTGCACACTAGGGCCACATATAGGATATTTTTGAAAACACAAGAATTGGGGGAATCAATTTTTAGTCACATTTCTCTAGTAAAATCTACTGTATTTGTTAGAAAAATGTATTAAAATTGAAACTCTGCAAAAAAAAAGAAATTTTGAAACTTCACCTACACTTTGTTTTAATTCCTGTGAAACACCTAAAGGGTTAACAAACTTCCAAAATGCTGTTTTGAATACTGTGCGGGGTGCAGTTTTTGAAATGGCATCATTTATGGGGGTGTCTCACATACAAGTCCCTCAAAGTCACATCAGAACTGAACTGGTCCCTAAAAAAATCAGTGTTTGAAATTTTCTTGAAAATTTGAGAATTTGCTAGTCATATTTGAAGCCTCCTAGTGTCCAAAAAAATGAAAAGGGGGTTGAAATAATGATTGCAACATAAAGTAGACATATGGTCTTTGTTAGTTATTAACTATTTTGAGTGGTATGATTATTTGTCTCACAAGCAGAAAATGTGACATTTTGCATATTGCTAAATCTTCCATTTTTTCACGATATTTTGGTATTTTTCACAAAAAAACACAGACTGTATCGACCAAAATTTACCACTAACTTGAAGTACAATGTGTCACGAGAAAACAATCTCAAAATCACTGGGATAAGTAAAAGCAAAAAAAAGTTATCCCCACTTAAGTGAGACATGTCAGATTTGAAAAAAAAGGGCTCTGTCATGAAGGCACAAACTGGCTCTGTCATGAAGGGGTTAATTTTATCCTGGAGGGAGATGGCCGAGATGGGGGCGGGTGCTGATGTCATATGAGGTCAGCCTCTCGTCCGAAACAGGCATGGGCACACCTACATTCTGGCCTGCCCAGTGTTTATGGGTGCATCCACCGTTTTTGTGGGCACACTCATGAAATGCTGGGCGGACCGCAGCATCCTCCCCATGCCCGGCCATAAGTGAGCGAATGCCCCGGCAAGTGTGAAACTCATTGAAGGTACTCACCCCAGGGGTTTGCACATGCACATATTCGCAGTACCGGTTTATCTTTATCACCCCGATGGGGTTGCACAAGCCGGCTGCTGCAATGTCTACACGGAGGTTGGAAATCTGCATCTTGTGACAGAGATCATAGCCAGAGTTGGCACTAACCAATTTGATGGACTAGACAAGATTTCGGCTGGTGCCCTTTAGCACCTGCTCTAATTCTGTCTATGATCCTGAACCCCTCTCTCAAGACAGCACCCATCACCATAGACCACAGCAGCTTCCAGCAGCACCCCTCACCCATAGTAGTCCTTATCCAAAGAGCCCTAACTTAGACATTTTGGTACCCTGTGCCAGGAAGAGCATTGAAGCCCTCTCCCCCATGTTTTCAATAGGGACAGCAAGCACTAAAGTGGACAAATGATCGGTGCTATAAAAATACGGGCAGAGTAACACAGAGAGTCTCTTTTCCCATCAGGTAAACACATAACCAGTGGTAGATCTATTGTATAATGGGTGCAGTGTGCCCAGTGCACATGGGCCTGCATTTCCCAGTGGGGCCCACACCGCACATTGCACAATTTTTTTTAAATACTTGCCCTGTAGAGTACAGCAGCGGTGCCCATTTTTACTCAGACTCCACAAAGCTATGCTGCTGCCAGCAGCAGCAGTGGTACGAAAATCGCCAATAAAATGCCAGCTGCACCATTTTTTGGAGATTCACGGAGTTCTCTAGTGCTCTGACCCTACTGCTCCTGGCGCTTCTGGCGCTCCTCCGGACAGTGCAAGCCAAAGGTGTGCGGCACATATATAGGTGTGTGGTTTCATGGGGAAGGGGTGTGGCCACAGAATATTACCAGTTCACATTACACCACACTGTAGAGCCCCTAATACATGTTAAACTACAGTAGCGCACCATAAACACATTATGGCAGATAGCTCAGATAGTCAGATAGTGCAGATAGTCTTAGCTCAGCAACAGTTCACTTACATGACTTTAACAGCCTGCAATGATCCCCTGAACTCCAGATTCACGACACCAGAAAGGGAGACAGGAACGCGCACAGATAATGCACTCTGTATTACAAGAGTTGCCTTCTACAATGGCTGCAGCCACCTGCCGTGCACATGGTTTTGTCCATCTAAAAAGGATTTTGTCAGAAAGAGTGAACTAGAGTAACCCCCATTGTGCCTTTCTAATAATTATTTCTTATAAGACCAGAAGGGGGGAGGATAATGCACAGGGTTTCCACTCTGCCTGGCCAGAGATGCCTTTTACAATGGCTGGCAGATCAGATTGGGGAGGGGGATGCAGGCTGGTCTGTGTCCTCAATATGAACTCCTCTCAGGTGGTATAATAGCTTTCAACTGCTATTCGGATGATGCATAATAGATATGTACCCTGGCACCATCGCCTGTCCAAGAGCCTCCTTCTTCTCCTTTGCCATTTTTTAGGACCATTTTAATGTCCTTAAATCTCTTTTTGACATTAATAACTTTTCTCTTTAAAATATTGACATAATTTACCTCCTGGATGACGTTGACCCACATTTGGCATTTACTGGCCACAGTACTACGTTGAGCAAACTCGCCAAGTAGATGCTGGTAAAGGGGCACCATTGCCTGCACTAATGAACAATTTTCCTTGTGGGAAAAAAAGCACATTTCGCCCACTGGGCTTTTTCCTGGGTAAACGGGAAACTTCTTCATCCTCCTCCTCCTCCTCCATATGCCCTTCCTCATCCTCCTCCTGTCACAATTCATCAGGTTGTGTGCCCCCTCATCCACCTCCTGCTACCTGACACCCTGCCTCACAAACACCTCCCCCCTCCCTCTTCCATATCCCTCAGAGTGGGCCTGCTTAGCTCCTCCTCCTCCTCCTCCATCCTCTGTGCAGTCACTGTACTCTGCAATTCTGGTAGTCTCACTCTCTCTCCCTCTCCTCTGCATCCTCCTTTGCATCTCAATCACCTCACACCCTCATCAACGGTCAAACTGGATGATGTGTGGATTATATGGGAGCTGTGATGCATAATGTAGGGGACTTGTGTGGGCCAATAGATGGGTTAATTTCATTATACATCAGGATGGTGTTGTAAATTAAATTCTGATTGGTCTAAAAAAAGCGCACGTGTCCGGGTCTAAAGTCTGCATGCGGTTTCTAATTTTGCCTCAAAAATCACACCCTATTACATTTGCAAGGGAAAAAATTGCAAACTAACTACAGTGCTATTTCAATATGTATGGAAAAACCACAACCTATCACACATCACCTCACAAAACTTGGTGCTAATGAATTCCTAATGGATTTGTTTTTATGATAAATCCATAGAGAGTGTTTCTACCAAAAATGTTACATCTGCCACCCCCCCCCCCCCCATACACACACACACACACATGGTTTTTGTCCATTTGAGAAGGATATTGCCTTTGCAGGGGAACTAGAATAAGGGCCAATATCTGTTGCACCTGCGAAAATGAAATTAATTTGTGTTCATAATCCATAAGCAAATCTTATCAAAAAATTATTTATGCAGTAGACCTCTTACTGCAGAGTTAAGAAATAAACAACATATTTCTTAGTCTGTGTACTAATTTATTTTCTCAGCTCTGTGGTTCATTCCTGCAGGCTGTAGAAAATCTAGTTAATTAAGACAAATTGAATGAATTTTAAATATGTGTTACAATTCATTTAATTGGACTAGAATTTGGTGAGGTAAAACATTTTATCATTATACCCCCTGCAAGTTAATTCCTATTGCAAAATGTCAAATATAATGAAAACTCATTCATTATTTCCCAGTTTGGGTTTAAAGATCATCCTCTATTGCAACACAAGATTAAAAGAATACAGTATTTACAGTGTAATAGAAATTAAGACATTGAATACCTGTAAAATAGCATATAAAATAACTGCACAACAGAGATACAATCAGGGCCGGCCCCACCACTAGGCAGCATTAGGCATTTGCCTAGGGCGCCGGCCACTGGAGGGTGTTATTGAGTAGCAGAAAAAACAGCAGCAGCAACAAAGCTCCCGAGGAGAGCAGGAAGAAAGAAGGAGCTGGGAGCAGGTGAGTGACCCCCTCCCCTGGTGCCCGTCCCCCCCCCCCCCGTGTTGGTCATTGCCAGCGGCAGGGGTAGAGCCCGCAGCAACCCTCCTGGAGCCCATGTGGAGCCGGCCCTAGATACAATCAAAATGTTCATATGCTTTATTACTTACCACTGGGAATAAACAGAAGGGGAATAATATTAGGGTGGGATGTACAAGAAGGTCAAAACACAGAAAACGCCTGTTTTAGGAATTTGCACATATTTCCCATATGTACCAAACTCAATCCGATGCATTCCAGCGATTGCTTGTGGTGAAAGCCAATGGGTGAAAGCCAATGGTCTTCTTGTCATATTTTCCATTGAAAGTGATCCAATCAGATTCCTCCCATCACCTCCACTACCTGTCAGGTCACTCCATGTCTCCTGGCTTCTATCACAGAAGATACCTCTCAACTGTCCTTTGTGATTTACATTTTTAAGTACATACACGGTAAATATATAACATGTGGCAAGATTACTGCTTCACACATGCAATATTTAATACAACCTGGCCAAGTAAGATGTAATATTAACAATGGTCGTGTAAACAAATAATGGAGATAATGAAGGACTAGCACATTTGTTGAAGGGTACATGTAAATAACTGTCATATACTCTCACACTGCGGTTAGGCAGAATAGGAAGCACACAATAGAAAAGTAAGAATCCAGCAGGGAATTACTGCAATGTTTCGATTTATTGTTCAAATCGTCATCAGGCATAACAAAACAAATATTAGTGCTCACCTTTTATCCCCCACTCTACTGTGCACGCTGTAGCATGTTTCCCTCTGCAGGCAGCTCACTTCATCAGCGTGCGGCATCGCCTTGTCCGTTACCATGGATACCCGCAACAACAGGCGCACTCCTACATCATGGCAACAGACGTCTGGCAATGATGTCACCGCCACCATATGGAGAAACCATCCATGGTACACATATGGACAGCGTATAATTAAAAGCACGAATGCCAGAAGAGAGACTGGCAAAGGCACCATAAATGCATGCAATCTATATACAAAAAATACAATAATCACATAATAGATAAAGTACACATATTATCACAGAACAAAGAGCTCACAAGAATACAAATAAACCCAGATAGACCTCTTATCACAATGCAAATAAATCACAGGAATGCATGTAAGCCTAAATGATCATTAAGTCCATATGGAATCATAGTTTTTAAGCGGTGTATCCACACTGGAGAAGGGCCAGCGATCTATTGCCACCCCTGAGTCTCTGTGGGACATGATCAATTATAATAATACTGCAGATTAGCCATATTGTGACCAGCCTGTGCAAAATGCCTCGCAACAGGCTGGTCACTGGTCCCTGAGTGCAGAGCTGCACGTATAGCAGTCTGTTGTCCGGCCATATGCTCCCGCAGTGTTCTGTCAGATTTGCCCACGTAGTGGAGCCCACATGGGCATGAGATGAGATAAACAATATATCGTGATGGAATATCATTTACCACTGAAGGGATGACAGAAACTGTCACCAATGGTCATACTCCTACAGGTTGTACAGTTTAAACATCTATAACAACCATTGCACCTGCCAAGAAATTCAGTGCCTAGAGGTATCCTAGAACGTGGGGTAATGTCCATCCGGACAACCCAATCAATGGATATTCTTCCCACTGGTGTAACAAGGCATAAGGGAAACATCGGCTAAAACCAGAGTGTCATCAGTACTTAGCAACGGCCAATGACGTTTAGAGATATTGCGAATAGCATCACTGTCAGTGCTAAAGTGTTTGACCCAAGGCATTTTTTTCTGAGCGCCTGACTTATTCTCAATTTTGGGTACACACAGAGTGGACCTAGTTAAAGATAAAGCACTAGTCTTAGCACTAATTAGCAAATCCAGATCATAGCCTTGTACCAGAAAGCTGTTAATCGTTTCATCAATCTGTGCTGCAGCCTCAACACCATCACTACAGATCCTGCATGCCCGTATAAATTGAGAATACGGGAGTCCGGATTTTAAAGGCTTAGGATGGTAACGTGCCGAATGGAGTACAGTGTTGCGGTCAGTTTCTTTTTTAAAGAGAGAAGTGCTGATATATCCCTCTTTATTAGACCGCAGCATCCCAAAAATTCACCAATTCAGAATTAATCACATAAGTCAATTTAAACTGGAGATGTCGATCCGTTATGGCGACCAATCATGTCCACAAATTCCTGTTCACTACCTGTCCAAATTAAAAAAATGTCATCTATGTATCTGGCGTAGAAAAAAATCCTGCCGGATACATATTGATCACTAAAAAATATATCCTCTTCTGCAAAAAACATGTACACACACATATATATATATATATATATATATATATATATATATATATATATATACAGTAACATGGCAAGATTCAGCCTGGGGGGCAACACAAGCAAGTGGCCCACCACCACTGCCATCGTTTCCCCACCCCACCCCCTCCTCTCTAGTATAAAGCAAGGATTAAACAATCAGTCCCCCCCATACACATACATGAGAAATGGGGACAGTGCGAGCCAAAGGTGCACTGCTAAAAAGTGCACTGTAATGCCCCTTACACATAATGCCACATACAATAATACTGTACCCATTAAACATAATGCCACACACCATAATGCCTGTGGTTTGCGGCGGGGGTATGCAGATGCAAACAGCCACCAGCCAGGCCCATTACACACCTGTGTTGACCTAGTCACTGGGCTTTGAATGTTCAGAGCCCAGCAAGTAGGTCTGAATCAGGCCCAATATTCTTACACCTTATTTAACACCACACACTCTATAGCACACCTATCCTATCCATTGGTAGTGCAGATAACAATGCATTACTTCTAGACATTCTAGTCTTTGCCTCTTGATCCATATCTTTCTCTGATGTGTATTAAAATAAAAATGGAACAAATGATTATTATGCCATGGAAATGGTCTGAATCAGTAACCAGCATTTATCTGACTGCAATATTCTTGCATTCCCTATCGTTTAATTATATTTGATAAAAACTGTTCTATATTGTTTTGGCTAATTTAAAGATTGGACAAAATGGTACTGCTCTGATTCCAATGACATTTCTGCTTCATTATATACAATGACTCCATAGCTCAATTTACTGTGAAGATTATATTTTACATGTGTTAATCGTCTCTGCGGAATTATTTCTCCTGGGGAGAAGAAGATTAAAATCCATTAGAATGGTTAACGGAGGTGGAATATGGAGGATTTCTTATCCGATTCCTCCTACAAATATTTGAGCCTTAATTATCTTCTACGGTAGTGAATTTTTATTATTAGCTTCACATCATATTTTCTCTATATTTGACTAACACAAAACAGTTCCTTTACAAGTTAAGCAGTTAAACAATAAAATTAAGCCCATGAAAGCTTCCCATCTATCGGTCTTATTTCGGAATATTTTAGTGGCTCTATAATGGGACATAATTTGGCTTTTCAGAAAGAAACCTTTTTGCAAATAGATTTATTAACATTAAATTAGCAGTATCTTCATGCAGAAATCTCATAAATAATCAAGCATTTGTTAGACAGGAAAACAGAACTCGCTCAGTATTATTCCCTGGATATCTACATTTTTTATTTAATTTTGTCAGTGGCTGTATAAATAATGAATGTCAGTAAGTAACAGACACATTTTACAAAAATATCTATCATTTTTTATTATTTATTACCAGTTATTTATATGGCGCACACATATTCTGCGGTGCTTTTGCAGAGAATTTTTGAACATTCACATCATCCCTGCCCCAGTGGAGCTTACAATCTGTATTAAATGCACACACATTCATTAATGGGTTCATTTTGTTGGGAGCTAAATGATCTACCAGTATATTTTAGGATTGTGGGCGGAAACCGGAGATCTTGCAGTAAACCCACATAAGCATGGGGAGAATATACAAACTCCACCCAGTTAGGGCCATGATGGAAATCGGACCCATGGCCTCAGTGCTGTGAGGCAGTAATACTAACCATTACACTGTCCATTCTTTTAAAAAGAAAGAACATAGGGTGTCAAACCTACAGTGTAAATAATAACTTTTTTGATCGCTGGCTGTACCCAAGTTTGTTGACAGGAAGCTGGTGTTTATGGGTGTTGCTTGGCCATTTTCTGGGAGTGTCAGGTGAAATGCAGGCATGCCCAGGCATTTGTGGTGAAGGCATGTGACAAACGGCATAACTAGCACTTTGTGGGCCCCATAGCAAAATCTTGGAAGGGCCCCCCTCCCCCCATAACAATGGCCTTGGGGGGGAGCAGAAGAAAGAGTGAGGGGAGTAAGAGACAAAGAGGGTGTTGGGAAAAGAGATAGAGAAAAGGGGAAAGACGGGGAGTGAGAGAGAGAGCATGAGAGAGAGTGTGTCAGGGAGAGACAGCTAGAGAGAGACAGGTGGAGTGTGAAAGAGAGAGACACCTAGAAACAGGGGAGAAGGCTATTTTTCATATAGGGATGATCTACAGACCACCAGGTCAGGAAGAGGAACTTGAAAAGAGCCTATTGCAGGACATCAATAAAATGGCATTAAAAGGAGAGGTGATAATCATGGGACACTTTCATCTACCTGATGTAAACAGAGAGGTGTCTGTTGCAAGTTCTACCAGAAGTAGGGACATTCTAAATTCCTTGCAAGCAACTGGTGAGGGAGCCCACTGGTAAGGACGCAATACAAGATTTAATGCTTACAAATGGCAACAGAATATAAAACATAAATGTGGGTGAAAACCTGAGATCCAGTGACTATCAAACAGTATGGTTCAGAATAAAGAAAGAGACTGACTTATCGCACACAAAAACAAAGGTGTTAGATTTTAGGAAGGCTGATTTTGTAGAGATGGGAAACGCTGTAAGTGATTCTTTGGCAGAGAAACTTGAAAGGAGTGCAGGAGAAGGAGGAAAATTAAAAAATTGCAATACTAAAAGAAATAGAACTTTGTGTCAAAAGAGTTAGGAAAAACACAAGGAAAAAGAAGTCAGAGTGGTTTGCATTTTAATACCTGCTTCTAGCGCTGTTACCCACCACTATCTTTGCTATGTTTTTGACTGGGGGAGTTACCACCCCCAGTATTTTGTAATATCAGCTACTTGGCACACCAGCTAACTGCAGAGCGCCCCTCCATATCACTTGATATACACTTTTATGTACAGGAACACATACTGTATGCGATTACATCCTTTATAAGTACTGTATTCATTGCAGCATTTGCAAATGTGTTTTTTCTTAGGGAAAACTGCTAGAATGCAAGAATAAACACAATTTTAATTAAAGTTTTTAGCAATATCAATCAAGATAAAAAATATGTAAGATCATCTAAAAAAAAAATTAAATTAGTTTGACAGCTTTTTTTGACTCAAAGGACTAAAACAACAGCTGGTGCAACTCCAATTTGACATGCTGAGCTGATCACAGATATTACTTGAATTAGGTCTGTAAAAGTATTATATATTTTTAAGTTTTTTAATGAAAATCATAAAAAAAGAAAATCCTGGACTCTTTGAGTCACCAGACAATACAATTAGTACAGACATACTGAAGGGGCAGTACATAGACAGCCTGTCCAGCACCTATATGTTTGGCTGCTCTTTAAATAAACCTCTGCAGTGAAACTGAGGAAATTAAACCCCTGATAGCAGAACCCATAAACTTGAAGTCGCCTTGCATCCACAGTGATAATGAAGCAGTGGCGTAACTACACAGGGTGCAGGGGGTGCAGCTGCTATGGGGCCCGGAGGCTTGAGGGGGCCCCAAAGCAATCCCCTGCACCCATTTGATTATTTTATTTAAATAGTGTTGTGCGCTGCGCATACCCCCTTCAGCGGTGAAGCACTTAACCCTAAGCGGCAGATGATGGCCGGCTGGCTGTAGGAGGAGACCAGGAGACCAGCAGCGTGGGAGACTGGCGCGCCTGACCTGTCACGGCACATGTGACCAGCGCAGACAGGAGTGCGGCTGGAAGCATGGGGATGCTGCTGTCGGGCACAGGAGACCAGTGCCGGGCAGAGCGGAAGACTGGTGCGGCAGTGAGCAGGGGACCAGCACTTGCAGGAGCAGGAGACTGGTGCGACTGGAAGCAGCGGGATGGCGATGTCAGGAGCAGAGGCATGGCGCAGGGGACCTGCACAGGGGGAGCAAGAGACTGGCACCACCAGGAGATGGGGAGCAGCGCTGGTGGGAGCAGGGGACCAATGCAACAGGTACATTATGACAGTGTGGCAGCAGTGAAAGGAAGCCTGCACTGTATGTGTCAGTGACAAGGATCCCTGATTTTCTGCACTGCTCGCTTGGACAGAGAGGTACACACAGCTATACAGTCCTCCCTGTACTTGGGGGAGGTGGGGAGGATTAGGAGGGACAAGTGATGGCTGCCACAAGTTTGTAATCCCCTGCCCTCCATTCTTCCCCCCTCTGGCCTCTCCTCATCTACCTCCCCTTCTCTATCCCCCCCTAGCATCCTGAACAACTTCCCCTTTTCATCCTCTACTCCCTCTCCCTCTTGTCCTCTACTCCCCCCTCCTCCTTCACCCTTCTCTCCCCTTCTCCTCTCTTTCTATCTCTGCCCACTCTATTTCTCACCCTCCTCTCTCAGTCCACCTCCGTGTCACCTTTATCTTTTTGTGATGGAGCCGCTGTCAGCCAACCTGCAGCATTGCCAAATTGCATGTGCTGGTGCAGATTGGCGGAGGGCGGAGTGGCTAACTGGGACGTGCGAGCACCTCACTCGTGCGTCCCCATCAGCAAAATGGCAGGGAGCGGTGATCGTTATTCACAGTGCGTTGAATTACATAGACCCCTTTGTCGCTCCATTTCCATCACTCTCCTGCCCCCATAAGGGATATTGTAGTGACAATGGGGAGGGGGCCCCTTTCAAGATTTTGCTATGGGGCCCACTAAGTACTAGTTACGCCCCTGTAATGAAGACACATTACTGGCCATGAAAGAGCACTCATCCAAGTACAGATGTATCCATGATCATTGTTGCCACGCAAAACTCAATGTACAAGATACATAGGGATTGGCCAGATCGCATTGCTACACACGTGCATCTAGTCTTCTCCCATCTCTTATAGAAGCACAGTGAGTGGTGATGGCACAGCATAGCAACATTGGTGTGCCAAACAGGCAAAAGCGGCTGTGGCAAAGCAATGATGAGCACGTCTATATTTGTAGGTGTAGTCAGAAACACATGCAGCTCCTACTACAACAAGACCAGAAAGAAATTCAAATTTGTGTGGCAAGCTGAACTGGAAGATGCAGGTCAAGCTGCATAACAAGATATCCAGAAACATAATGGCCTGGGCCCCATCCAGGGAGACCAGCTGTCCTGTAATGAGAAGACATCCACTTGCATGGATGAAAGTGCTTTGAACGACTAGTCAGAGACTTCATCACTTCTTCTCTACCGGCCACCCTGGACCCGCTACAGTTTGCGTATCGTCCTAATCAATCTACTGAGGACGCCATTGCATACCTCCATCATGCAGCCCTGAGCCACCTGGGCAGCAGAAAGGGGAATTATGTCAAAATGCTGTTCGTTGACTATAGTTCAGCATTTAATACAATAGTCCCCTCCATACTCACCACTAAACTGGAGATCCTGGGCCTAGCCCATCTCTGTCTTACTGGATATTCAACTTTCTGACAGACAGACGGCAGGCGGTACGGATAGGCAACCATGTCAGGGCTGTTTTCTGAGCCCCCTGCTGTACTCTCTATATACTTACGACTGTGTGGCCACTTCGAGCTCCACCAACATCATTAAGTTTGCAGATGACACTGTAGTGGTGGACCTGATCTCTAACAATGACAAGACAGCCTACCTAGAGGAGGTTAGCAACCTGGAATCTTGGTGCCAGGTCAACAATCTCTACCTGAACACCAGCAAAACTAAGGAACTAATAGTGGACTTCAGCACAAAGCAGGAGATGAACTACCAGTCCCTGACCATCAAGGGGAGCCCAGTGGAGAGAGAGGACAGTTTCAGGTATCTAGGTGTCTACATCACATTGGAGCAACAGCAGTCAGGATTCTGATGTCGGTATACTGACTGTCGGGATCCTGATTGTTGGGCAGTCATACCACACCCCTCTATTTTATGCTTTGCTGGCCTAAACTCTCCTATGTCACTGCTTTATGTCCCTCGTGGCTGCCAGCATGTACACAGCTTTCATGTAAGAGGAGGTGAGGTAATTCACTGGGTCATAAAGCAAAAAATGGTTCTTGTGTAGTTTCACGGCGCCAGCATGGCCGCGTGCTACTTCCGGGTTGGCGCTCGCCACACTTTCTAAAATAAACTCCATGCCAACGTGGATAGTTCATACCCCCACTATCCACGTTGGCATGTAGTTGATTTTAGATAGTGTGGAGAGCGTAGCAAGCCACCGAGCCCGTAGCGCAAGGGGACACAGACGCATGGCCATGCTGGCACCGTGAAACCACACAAGTACCCAAAAAATAATACTGAAAAGAATTAAGGTTTCTGCCTAATTTGTCAAAGCAACAGAACCAATGTTTAGGCAGCCCATCACTGTGCTGAAAATCTATTTTCCATCCCACTTATATTTTAATTGCACATTTTCTATTATGGAAAAACAACATTGCAAGACACATGATTCAGTGGCCCAGGAGGCACTGAACTAAATATTAATTAGATGCTCATCTAACCACTCAGTCAATAAATTGACACAGTATGTTGTAAATACAATATCATGGAGATCTTTAGCCCCATACATCATAATCATAGGTGTTTCTATAATGGGTGCGGTATACAAGGGTCCCTGTTCCCAGGGGGCCCACACCACGCACACAGCACTCATGTTTTCATACTTACCTCTCCGGAGTACCGTGCTGGACACTGCATATGCAGCAAAAATCAGGGCCAAAATGGCCGCCGCACATGGGCGATACTGATTTTAGTCTCCATAACATGGCGGGCACTATGTTTTCAGAGACTTAAGCATGCGCAGTAGACTCTGGCATAGTGCCACAGTCTATTGTAGTTCAGAGAGGAGGGGGCCTATCCGGGTCTACACATGGACCCCCTCCTCTGCTAAAGCGTCACTGATCATAATGATACCAACAGAAGCAACGATGATCACAAATGATATGTCTCTAATATGATTAAGTATTATTTGTTTCTAATACAATAAGTAGAAATGAGCGATTTGGCTGTGATGAAAACAGAACACACCCGAACTTTAGGGTTCTTAGTTGTATGGAGCCCTGACTCAGTGTGGATCACGAGTCTCTCCAACATGACTTCAAAACTTCCCCTCGTCCCTTTTCCCTAACAAAAATGACTTCAAAACTGTCTGGAAATTATATTGATAATATTAATACTAGAGCAGGGGTGGCCAAACTGGTCCTTGAGATCTACCAAGGGTCCACGTTTCCAAATCACCTAGTTGGGGCACAGCTGTAGTCACCACTAGCTGTTATATTTTCAAACATGCTGCATTCATTTCTACTATTGTTACAGAGTTTGCCTGAAAAACATGAACTCTTGACAACAGGTTTGGCCACCCCTGCACTAGAGGAACAAAAACAGGTCTGAGTTACATGATTTTAACTGGGTTTTTATTTTATTTATATTTAAAATAATCCAGATACAAAATGTGATCCAAAACTATGCTGATGATTCAGAACCAAAACAAAAACATAGGGGTTTGCGCATATCTTTTCCAATAAGTAGTACCTAGGTCATCTCTGCTATAGAGGTGAGTGGCTCAAATTCCGACCTGATCACTGCTGAGCGAATTTTCAGCGGCTGTCGAACAGGTAGACGCCGCTCCACTATATTGAAATCCTGCCTTGCAAATGAATGTGCACACTGTGCGTACAGATATGTACGGCTAAGGAAGACCAAATCCAGTCGCAAGCCGCTTACCATCGAATGATTTTTCCACTGGGCACCATTCATCGCAAGCTCAGAGTAGCCAGGGACACTCTTCCCTAAAATGTTTGGGCATGCATGCATTTTCCTTGACGCTGTCAAAGTATTTTTTGGCACGTCTATCATTTTTCTTAACACTCCCACTAAACCAGTGGTCAGGGAACTCGGTCCTCACTACCCCACACAGTGCATGTTTTGCTGGTAACCCATCAGGTGCACATGTGTACTAATTACTCACAGACACATTTTATAAGGTCCGCAGGTGGAGTTAATTATTTCACGTGATTCTGTGAGGAGACCTGCAAAACATGTACTATGTGGTGTAATGAGGACCGAGTTCCCTGACCACTGCACTAAACGGACAGTTGCCACCCCCAGGAATCTACTTCCTGTCAATCACCTTCTGAACTGCTAGCCAAGGAAAAAAAGTAGCAGGAGTCATTCTGTAGCAAGCATTGTTCTATGGGCTTTATGGGTTTTTCACTTTGTTTGGAGACGACATGTGCCGACAGGTGGTATTTCATGCCCTGCCATCCACTTGGGCATGGAGGGAGAATAGAACTGTGCCCGAAGTATAGCAAGTGCAGCAGTGCACGGCTACAATGTCCAGGTCAACATTCGGGGCAATGTTGACATGGACAGACCTTCCCATTGTCGACATAATGCTTGTGGCGATCTTTTGACCATGTTGACCTTTTTCATGTGTTAACGTAATGCCTGTTGACCATCAGTGGCCAACCCAATGACTCAAACCCTTGGAAAAAGTCTTGGACATCACACCCTTTCTGTACTGCTTGTTGATTCAGGGGTGTTGTTGGTCAATTTATTACTGGCTGGAGTTCATTTCCCCAGCATTATTATCTGTAAAATGACACCGAGTCGTAGTGACAAATCTGTTCTTCATGACAATGCTTTGTCTAAGATTAAACCTTTAAATATTCCAAGTTCTACCAAAGCCATAGAGATGACACAAAATAGTAATATGTTCCTGTTTTCACAGCCAGCAGCAAGACACCTGCTAAATAATTAAAAACCCAAAGCTCAATGTTCAATGATTCTTCTTTAATGGCATTAATATTATTTAATATTACAAACATGGAATGAAGCTCTACTCTCAATCTTTCATTTGCCAGAGGATACAATTACATTTTATAAAAGGATGCTTTTTTCTTCCCCTTCAAATTAAATCATTTCATTGGCTATAGAGATAGGGGCCTCCTATGGTTCCTGATTGCTATTTGATTAAAGTGTTAAAGGTTATTTAGGAGTCTATTATGCAAGACTATTCATTTATTATCTCTTGCCGCCCGAACCTCCTCAGCTATCATAGATATGTCCTTTTACTGTTGTAGGTCAGAATATTATTATTATGCAAATGTTGTTCGCAGCGTCCAACTTCGGCTTTGTGCGTTTTATTGCCCTTTTTATATCACGCCACTGCAACACAATGTCAGATAGTCCATATTAATTCCAACAAATAAATGTACACTTAGAAAAAGTAATATACAGTAACTATCTGATGTGCAGGTGAAAAAGATATGTCGACCTTAAAAAGGTTCTTTAATTAAAGTATACAATCCCCACTTATAACAATTGCTGTTGAGTAATTTACATATCTACAGTATATGCCGTGAAGATAAAGTGAGACTTTAGGATCCTATTGTTCTGCAATGATTTAACTCCAGTAGACTCGCTCGCCCTGCATTCAAGATAAATGAGTAGTACACATTTCATTTATTTGAATTAGAAATTGTTGCTTTCAAGAACATTAATCTAGTGCTTCTGTGGTGCATAGTCATAGTGCAAAATGTTCCAGTGGAACAGCCCTGATCTTCAGGGAAGATGGAAGCAAAAGAAATAATGATACGAAAGAAGATTTTGCATTTGACAATGGTATGTTACAGAGGAAAATGTTATCATCATATAGGAGGATATATTTTGGGTGCGGCCCGGCACTCACCGCAAACGTCCAGCTGCCCTGGTGCCCGTCTATGAGAACAGGTAGATCAGAAAAAAAGACTGGCACTCCGGGGTCTTCAAAAAGTGCTGTATTAAATGGCAACAAGCGTCCAACGTTTCGGGGGTTGTCCCCCTTTGTCAAGGTTATCACCACGCACCTTGACAAAGGGGGACAACCCCCGAAACGTTGGACGCTTGTTGCCATTTAATACAGCACTTTTTGAAGACCCCGGAGTGCCAGTCTTTTTTTCTGATCTATCATATAGGAGGAGATATGTTTTGTCACATATGTTCAAAGTAAATGAAGGGTCATTAGTAGCTGCAGTACCTGGGTGTAGGAGGGGGCTTCCCTCGGGCTCACTGGCGGGAACCTGCAGGCTTGTCCCTGCCTCGTTGCCAGGTCCCAGCACCTGCATAATGTAATGCTGGGCCCGGTGGGTGTGTATCAATGGGTCATCAGTAACTAGGTTCACAATGAAGGTCGACATGCACTATGTCTACAGAGATAAAGGGTCAAAACAAGAAATGGTTGACACAAGTTTTTCATAGTTTTTGTGTCAATGTCGACATCTGTCGATGCAGACACACACATACACCCTCACTTCGCTCACCATACTTTGAGCATGGTGCTCTGCTGGCGCTTTGCTCTGCACACTTTACATTTGTAGTCAACGTGGATCGTAACGTATGAAAAAGTCCAAAAAAGAAAAAAAATCATGTCAAGCTTTTCATGTGTCGACCATTGGTAGGTCAACGTTTTGCATGGGACGACATTTTGTCCATGTTGACCTAGTGCATGTCGACCTTTTGTGCCTGTTAACCAATTGTGATTGACCAATTGACTGTTGACCTATCAACCGGAACCACATGCACAAAAACCAGGCATCCTTTTGGAAGACCTCCCAATGGGACTTCTGATAGGAAGTTGCTACCAGTCACATTAAGGCCAGTGCAGTCTGAGTGCAGCATTCATCAGCATGTGATAAATGGTGCCAAGTCCCATTCATGTGGCCTTTTATAGAAATCTAACTTAGGGCAGATGACATTCAGCCCTTTAGCGGGGACCAAATCCTGCAGCAATACCCGAGCCGCAGCTCAGGTGGGCTCGGATCCCCAGCATTCAGAGCTGCTCAGAGTCCTTAGAATCAAAACCACTCATCTCTAATTACTATTAACCATTTATATAAATGTGGATGGGTGCCTTTGAGAACTGCATTTTGGAAACACTGCACTAAATAATCTTCTATCTGAATACTGTCCTTGCTGATGTAATAAGTGTGTGTGACCATACATTTACAGTATAAAGAACAGGACAAAATGCAGCCACACAGACTAAAGCAGAGTCCTAGAGGTAGATATTTTAAAAACTAATAGCGTTATTGGGTTCTTAAAATGAAGAGTGTAAATGTCTCCTATACTGTAGCAACCTATCAGATTCAGTTTCTAGGATGCACTAGAGAAATTAAAGCTCATATCTTATTGGTTACTATGGTCAACTCCACCACTTTTCATTTTTTTTCAAAGCTTTAGTTAATCTTCCCCCTAGACCAGGGGTTCCCAATCTTTTTCTAATCACGGCACCCTAGAGTATCTGAATTTTTCCAAGGCACCCCATGGCCCCAAAAAATATATATAAAATTACGTAGATTGTGTTTAAAAGTGCTTCTTAGGTTTAGTTATGTGGTAAAGGGCAGGATTTGGTTCTGATTGTACACATATTATGACTACAAGAGAACATATGTGAGGTTGACAAATAGTAATGGTGAAGGTGTAAATTGAGTGATTAGGTAAAAATGAACTTTTATTAAATATGCGCTAAAAGAGGAGAAAGGGTGAACACGTCACTTGTGTTAGCTCACAAGTGATTCGACTGGTCACCTTGCGTTGAGAGTCCTGAATATATCTTTTAAGCTGGCGCAATGATGGAGTAAAACTCGGAGCTATCTGTCAACAAAAAATTAGTAATAGTAATAATGAATAAGTTAGCACAAATGCTAGAGGTTATTTGGCACAGGTAGTTCAATTGAGACGCTTTACACAAGTATGAAACAATATATGTACAGTAAGTATACGTATATGTAGCCTCCGTCCAAGAGACACAGTATGAGACAATGAGCTGCAATATCGGGTGGGGAAGCGCAGAGTTAGTACAGATTATAAGTTTGGGTCAGACACTGCGTATTTCTGCTATTCTGTAATATTACAACACCGGATATTCCCAGTGAGTCCTGCCCACAGGTACTAAGCCGGCCAATCACTGCTTAGCTGCTGAGATCGAAACGGAATCAGGCGATCCATTGATGTATGGTAGTAAAATTATCAGAGTGAGAGAACACACGTGTTGATACCCAAGGAAAAATAAGTGCCTCTGCTTTCAGAAGTGCCAGCAGTATCTCACCCTGTTACCTGCCTGCATTGCAGGGAGATCAAGATATGACACGACTGATGAGAGAGCATTGAGCAGGTATATAGGTAAAAATTGGGTTGGGGTCTGTAGCGTGTCTCACCTTCTGCTGTCCACCATCTACTGGATGTATCCAATGGTGGATGAGAGAGGTGAGCAGCACCAACACCTTCCCTAAAATATCAGTTGAAAGATAGAATGAGGTGAGAACAAAAGGAAGGTCTTCTCATTTAAACCCTAATTGCATAGGTTCAACAAAAGACTAATTATTTAATTGAAATAGTAAATGTGTCATCGCTGCTGGTGCAACTGGTTAGCCACCAGTGTCAGTATAGTATTACTGGGACCTCTGTGGTAGCCTGAGGATATTTCTAATAAATTGAATGGTCCATATGGTTTTTGTTGGTGGGGTTTGGGTAAATTGACCTCTTTCAGAAGTGCCAATTTGTTTCATACTTGTGTCAAGCGTCTCAATTGAACTACCTGCGCCAAATAACCTCTAGCATTTGTGCTAACTTATTCTTTATTACTATTACTAATTTTTTGTTGACAGCTAGTTCTGAGTTTTACTCCATCATTTCGCCAGCTTAAAATATATATTCAGGACTCTCAACGCAAGGTGACCAGTCGAATCACTTGTGAGCTAACACAAGTGACGTGTTCACCCTTTCTCCTCTTTTAGCGCATATTTAATAAAAGTTAATTTTTACCTAATCACTCAATTTACACCTTCACCATTACTATTTGTCAAGTGTGCCCCAAAAAAAACTCTCGTTTGTTCTCTTGTAGTCATTTTCGTGACAACCCCCTTTTTTTCAGTTTCATTGCTGAACATCCTTTGGGAGCACCACCAACCAGACACTGCTAACCATTTAGATATTGCAGTAATTATGTTGGTAATTAAATGTATTATTTAAATTAATTATTCCCATCAGCCTGTGCCAATCCATCCCGTCTTCCTCATGTACAGATATTATGATTGGCAGCCACCAGCACTGGTTTTGGCCAGAAATAATTGATCATAAATAATTTGAATTGGTCCTGGACAACCAACCCGAGGCACCTATGCAAGTGTCCCGAGGCACCCCAGGGAGCCTAGGCGTACAGTTTGTGAACCACTGCCCTAGAGTAAGAATGGAAGGTGCAGGGAATGGTAGTTCTTCTGCGAGGGGCTGTGGTGCTTAGATACACCACAAGAAAAAAGGGGGGGTTTAAGACCGCGCTCGCTAAGAAGCATGCAACAGGTGTAGTTAAAACATTTATTATGAATAATACATATAAAAAAAAGTATGATAAAATAAATCAATTAAAAAGATTGGGGGTAGCACAAGTAAATGCAGAGAGCAGGGATATTCACCCACAGTCCAGCCATAGTAGTGTCCTTTATCCTTTCCTATAATGTCTCCAGATAATCGTCCTATGTAGGGATGCCAAAGGTGTTTGTACTGGGAGAGATGTAGGTCTCCAAACCAGGGAGCTCCTGATGTTGCGGGGTGCTCTACCTGGTGGGCTTGATGTTATTGCCACTTGATTCCTTTGTGGGAGAGATGTAACTCTCCTGACCAGGGAGCTCCTGATGGAGCGAGGTGCTCTACCTGGTGGGCTTGATGGTGGTGCCGCTTGGTTCTTGGGAGAGGATTTATTCTGGAGACTGGTCCGGTTTCAGGGTGATAAAAACGTGGGGCGTCTGTAGAGTAGGGGTGTCCCTGCTCCCCTTCACCAACGCGTTTCGCCATAAGCTTTTTCATCACCTTGACAAAGCTTATGTCTTGGGCATGGAGGATTTAATTCCTTTTTCAAGACAAAAATGTGCAATTGCACATTTTTGTCTTGAAAAAGGAAGTAAATCGACTTCCGAAACGTTGACCCACCATTGCTGTGTTTTGTCTTCTTTGCTGATAAGACCATGAGAGTGCCAGACTCTGCCCAGCTATCTACCTTCCCTCCGGCACCCCGGCAGCTTTACCACCAGGATTTGACTGAGTGCCTGCCCTCTGCACGCTATATATATATATATATATATATATATATATATATATATATATATATATATATATATATATATATATATATATATATAGAAGGGTGGATGGTCCGGCACTCGCTGCTGCTGTGGATTAGTGCTGCGGTGCCTTCCCCAGGATGCTTGGTCCAATATATCGCATGGGAATGAGGGCGGCACTCTTCAGACTTGTTTAATGCAATTTAAAAGCCTTTATTATCCGACGGCGTTTCGGGTAGAGACCTGTTTTCAAGGATATCCTTGAAAACGGGTCTCTACCCGAAACGCCGTCGGATAATAAAGGCTTTTAAATTGCATTAAACAAGTCTGAAGAGTGCCGCCCTCATTCCCACTCAATATATATATATATATATATATATATATAGAGAGAGAGAGAGAGAGAGAGAGAGAGAGAGAGAGAGAGAGAGAGAGAGAGGTAGACGGCCTGGCACTCCCTCAGCTGGGATTCAGTACCTGGGTGCCTTCTGGAACAAACAGGTAGTCTCGTAGGAAGGAACAGACAGTGGCACTCCAAGGGTTTTCAACAGCGTGTATTAAAGCAAACCAACGTTTCGGGGTATCATTCACCCCTTTGTCAAGGTTTAAGTGCAATAACGTTTTTGCACTTAAACCTTGACAAAGGGGTGAATGATACCCCGAAACGTTGGTTTGCTTTAATACACGCTGTTGAAAACCCTTGGAGTGCCACTGTCTGTTCCTTCCTACGAGACTATATATATATATATAAATACTAGATACAGATGTACCAACACACTTGCCATTCCTATGAATGGGGTGCAAACAGCACCCACACTTCCCAAGTGCAGTGGCCTGTGACCGGAACACTCTAGTAAATACAGATACAGGGGGCCCAGCACTCACTACAACAAATTAACTCACCTTCACATTCAAAAACTCTATTAAATAAATAATGGGGTTTTAGTTCATGAATTGATCAATGCATTTAAGCTTGCAGCCCATTGTCAAGGGACTCCATTTCACTGCAAGTCCTACACTAACATCTGGTTTTCTTAGGAACCTGGCAACTGCTTACACATAACAGCTAAAATTAACACTTGTTTTTCTTGGGTTAAAGCTCACCTGCCAAGTACCTTATGGCTTTTAAAGGTGAGACAATCCCCCCCCCCCCCCCAAAAAAAAAAAAAAAAAAAAATATATATATATATATATATAACTTATATATATATAAGTAGCAGCAACTCTGATTGTCCCCTGTTAGCCGGGACCAACGAAGTAAATAGAAATAGAGAAAAGTTCAGAGTGCGCTATAAAACAATGCACAATTTAAAATACTAGAATTTAATAAAATATTAACTTAATAGACTATATGACATGAATAATAAAACAAGACAGTTTTTTTGATAGTTCCAATGAAGTTGCAGGCCCAACGCGTTTCGTCAACGAATTGACTTCATCAGGGGCTTTGGAAACATTGATTGGCAAGATAAATTTGCACTTCTTGGTGGAAAGATTTTCATACAGTTTGAAATAGCGAAAACTGAGTTTCCCAGTCGTAGACCGTACAAAGAAATATACATATATCGCCAATACAGCACGATAAATTTAAAATGGGGTCAAAAAGAAAGTACTTTCAAGCCGGAAATCCGAGTAACATCAGACAATCAATTGTAAAACCGGATGTAGATTCATGGAGATCCAAGCACAGAATGCATTCAATCAGAATGCACTTAATGAAAGGCAGTCACCCATCAAAGTGACCTCACAATACTCAAGAGATTCTTTGAATTACCTTGATGTGCAAGTTTCCATCATTCAAGGCAAGATCCACACCACAGTCTACTTCAAACCAACTTATAAAAACACCCTGTTAAAACACAATAGCCACCACCCACGGGCACTGATAGAGGCATTGCCCAGGTCACAAATGATCCGGGTGGCCAGAATCAGTAATGACCCAAATAACACCATGGTAGAACTGGACAAACAAGTGGCCAAGTTCGAGGCACGGGGCTATCACAGAAGAAAGTTAATACAGCAGAAAGAGTCGAGATTACAGATCAACAGGGAAGATCTTTTACAACCCAGACTCCGACCCCAAGAGCAGACACTCCCGTGCATCTCGAAATACACCACCACAAGTGCAGTCATTCCTAGAGCCACCAGAGCGTTGTGGCCAATAGTCACCACAGATAGCAAATTACCCAGCCTAAAACACCTGAGGCCCATGGCTTGCTACACTAGAGGCAAGAATTGAAAGGATTTCCTCGTACATAATGACATCTCCGATTTCGAGCAAGCGAACCAGCCGAGCACTTTTCTCAAAAAGGCCCCAGGATGTTACAAGTGTGTGAAATGCACTACCTGCACACACATGATTACGGGCAATGAATTTACCAATTCAAAAGGTGACAAAAAATTTCAAATCAGACACGTGCTCAATTGCCAATCCACCCACGTTATCTATATAGTAACGTGTCCATGCCACAAGTTATACGTGGGTAAAACCATAAGGACAGTAAGGGAGAGGATGGCCCTCCATCGCTCGGCCATAAAGAATGCACTCGAAGGTAAATTGGTAGACCAACCGGTGGCCAAACACTTTGTGGCCATGAAGCACAAACTTTCAGAACTAAAACACATCATCATTGACTATGTCCCCTGGAATCGCAGAGGTGGAGATAGAGAGGGCATCTTGCTACGCAAAGAGACTAAATGGATCTTTATATTGGAGACTTGCAGCCCCCAGGGCCTCAACGAGAGACTCTCTTTAAACATCTTTCTATGAAACATCTTTCTATGAAACATCTTTCTATGAAACAATCGGAACAGTACATCTCCGGGAGGACCACACTCATAAAAGCTGTCAAATCCAGACAGCAGGTGCACTCATGTCTCCCCCTTTTTCTCCCCAGGCTCTAAGAGCACAAACAGAGACTGCCCTGCTGCCACACTAATCGGCGATCCATATATAGGATTCCACCTCTCATGACAGCCCTGACAGCAACGACACTATATCGACATCAACACTCATAACATAAAGTGTCAACATGAATCTGTGCTTCCAAAAAGACTGCCTATTCAGAGCACAGATGACAAACCTGCCCTGATCCGTGTTTTTAATTTTCAATTGTTAATTTTTAACTGTCACAGTCACTTCCTCCACATGAGCCTAATATTGATATCACCCTGTGCCTTTAAGAGGCCATCATTCACACAGTGTATTGTTTGTTTATACATGCTTGTAAAATCATGTGATCTCACTCTTCATCTCCTCACGCAGACGCCGGCGCTGGACCACCATGGCAACCAGCAGACGCCCGAAGCGTCTACGGACACTGTCATCCAGCTCCCCCGCCCCCTGGTGACGCCAGCGGAAGTCAGCAGAAGTCTGGCGGAATACCGGACGCCCACGCTGAGAGGAGGGCTGCACTTTTTTCCTTATCTTATTGTTTGTACACCTTGAAAACGGGGAGTGTTAACCCCGAAACGTCTGTCACCATTGTGCAATAAATTTTGTTATCACAAGCCCGTTGGAGTGCCGCTGATTGTTCACCAGCTGAGACCTGCATTTCCCCATCCAGAGGGCACCTACGGCAGCTGCACCATCTTTACATCTATACAGGAGTGCCGGGCTGACACACTCGATATATATATATATATATATATATATATATATATATATACACACACACACAATATTGTACTGTAAACTTGTATCACTAACCACTGGTGACAGTATACTTATAGCTAATATTACACAATGATATTGAAATGATAGCTTAGTCTTGGTTAGCTATTTGCAAACTGTGGGACGCTGCTGCCATCTACAGTACAGTTTTGCAGACATCGCTACTACAGGCACACGAAACAATCCTTTTGGTCATACTGTATGTAGAGGCAGGAGTATCTTGTTCTAGAAATCGTTCTATAATCTGAAGTACTACAGTATAAATCAGTTAATAGGAGCATTTCTGTTAATTATTCTCTGGGGTTGATTCAATTAGCAACAAGCTCCCTATGGAGCTGCAAAAAAAATAAACAGAGCTAATGTACTGTAGGTGCAGCGTACAGTATAATACAGAATACAGTATGGCCAATTATTCGCAAAGACACATGGAGTTTTTTGGTTGAGGGGATATTATTGGAAGTGTCTGATGACACTTTACTGAAGCATTCTTATATTCCTGAGGCATCCAGCAACATTAAAGTATACAAGTTAATATTTTAGGTGAGCAAGCCTCCCGGATTCCTGCACCACCACATCAGTATCTCCCCCCTGCAGCTCCCTCCTCTTCGTGGGTCTTCGGGGAGGGGGGAGTGGCTGCAATATTGCAATATCCAATATTGCAAATCATGTCATTGTAGCAACAAACCCAGTAGGGTTACTGCAATAGGGGCAGGTCTTAAAGACGTCAAGCTCCGACCCCACCCCCAGGAAATACTGCAGAGAGTCTGCTCTTTGTGCTTCTCCTAGAGAGGAGATTTAAAAAGTATATGCTGTAACATTATGTGCAGGAGCCGTCAGTGCACAAAGAGTGGTCAGAGTCAGGCCAGAGTGACAAAAATGGAGTTTCAGGGTGTGAGGCCACATCCTTACCGACAAGACCATACCCCCATCTGTGAAGCCTGACCCCCATGAAGGATAGTACATTTCCATGTAGTCCTGGTGCCTTTTGTAAGCACTGTTGAGTTTGGCCAATGGTCTATTGATTTGTACTTGTGATTTCTACCTTGATTTTCGTTTGTATTTGAGTAAAATCGGGCAATTTTTTGTTTATTAATTTTGCGATGTGGGATTTCCAGCCGAGAATGGCTGGTTCGTAGCCATTCCATTTTAGTAAATTTACCCATAGATGTCAACAGAAGGAAGGGACTTGCATATCACTATGGGCCTTATTTTGGTTCATTCTTTCTGACAAAATCCTTCTTAGATGGACAAAACCATGTGCACTGCAGGGGGGGCAGATGTAACATGTGCAGAGAGAATTAGATTTGGGTGAGTAATTTTGTTTCTGTGCAGGGAAAATACTGACTGCTTTATTTTTACACTGCAATATAGATCTCACTTTGAAGTAAAACCCCACCCAAATCTAATTCTCTCTGCACATGTTACATCTGCCCCACCTGCAGTGCACATGGTTTTGCCCATCTAAGAAGGATTTTGTCAGAAAGAATGAACCAAAATAAGGCCCTATGTAACCCCCACTTTCTGACTGTACGTCATGTGATTCCTACTTTCAAAGATATGCCAACAAATATTTGCCCTCTGGGATTTTGCATTGGATGTAACAGAATGTAACAGGACACCATGGAAAGCCATCCACCCCGTCGCTTATCTGCTGGTAACACCAGCAGATGAGCGCCCGTGCCCGGCGATGATGTGGGAGCGAGCATCAGCTGGGCCGCTCACACTAGGCGGCTTTTGAGCTGAAAGCAGCTCAAACGGCAAAACTTAGCTGCTTTCAGCTCAAAATCGCCCAGTGTGTTCGGGCTTTAAATGAAATGTTACATTTTAGTACAATTTCTTATTTTTGTCTTTAATCAGGATTAATCTTTTAATCAAGACTTAGGCCCTTATTCTGGTTGGTGCGGATATGTCCGCGTGCGTTCGTTCCGCCGATGTTTTGTGTTTGCGCATGTGCAGAGGCATATCTGCGCATGTGCGAAAGGGACATACGTCCAAATTCCGCATGAATTGTTTACACTACGAACAGGGGGAGGAGAGGGGTGTGAAGGGCTGTTTGGCCTCATTAACATATGCATATGCCCCGCGTTTCATGGGCGTTCCCATGAAAACGCTGGGCGTACGTATGGTAATGCGGCCGTGACACACGTGTAGGGGGCGGACATATGACATTGCCTGATGTCAGCTGCCCGCCCAGATCCCTGCTTTTGCACGGAGAAATGCCTGAGTGGTCTGAGCTCGCGGGAGCTGCCTGACCACTCGGTCCTGCATTCGATGGTCTGCGACCATCGAATGATGGGGGAGGTTCCCAGAGATGGAGGAGGTGTATTCATGAGAAATCCACTCGTGCTCCGTGCGGTCAGCGGCTTACCGCATTCGGACGGAGTGAGCGATCCGTACGGAAGGCGGGGGTTTAGGACGCACGGTCCTGGCCGCATATTCAGCTCCGGCCGCACAGACCAGAATAAGGCCCTTAGTCAGTGGATCTCATAACATTTCAGTCTAATATTAGTCAATGATTTAGTCATAGCAGTTTAATGATACTGTAATGGTCGACCACTGAAGGTCAACAGGCCTTAGGTCAGCACATGCAAAAGGTTGACATGGCTAAGGTTGACGAGGGGAAGGTCAACTGTCAAAAGGTTGACATAAGTTTTCAACTATATTTCTGAGCCGACATCTGCCGACTGGGGCGTGGAGGGAGAATAGAATATTTTGCCTAGTGTTTCCAAAACATCCATTTGGGGGGTGGACCTGCGGGTCATCAGCGGCGTTTAGTCCATACACAACGCTGCAAAATTTGCAGCATTGTGCGTGGACCAGAATAAGGTCCTATATGCGTTAAACAATTGTCAGAGGGGCCAAATTCGCTGCTCCATGAGCAAGTCTGAATCAGCCCCAAAGTATCCAAACTAATATTATAACAATAAATGGAAATAAAAATTAGTAAGTTAACCATTAAAATACTTGTTTGAGTAAAACATAACTAGGAAACAACAGGTCTTTGCGGCATAGTGGGTAAAGAATTGTACTAAGGACAGCATGGTCTGGGTTCAATTCCCCATGAAGGAAACAAAAAGATACGTTCCTTGTAATTATTTATTTTTAATTTAGTTTTAACCTAATTCATGATTATTCACAGATATACTGTATAGGTGTTTGTGTTATCACTTATCTGTATTATTATTATTATTATTTTGATGAATATATGAATTAAAAAAAAGGCCCACAGAACGATTCTTGGACTTTCCAACTGCTTGCATCTTCCCCTGCATCCCCACACAGCAGCCGGAGTCGAGGGTGACGGCTTTGTGGGTGAGTGATGCGCTGCCTGCTTGTCCATAGATTCCCGGCACACAGGACATGCCAGCACACGGGACATACCAGCACACGGGACATACCAGCACACGGGACATACCAGCACATGGGACATACAAGTTTTTCACATTTTGTTAATGTTAATGTTGACACCTGAGCACGTTGACCCCCAATTAGTGTACCACTCCCCCTCTGATGGCTCGCTTTACTCACCATGTTTAGGGCCAGGTGCTGCACTCCGCTCGGCACATTTTACTGTTTCCATCGCAGTCCACGTGGAAAGTAAAGTATGAAAAAGTAAAAAATATGGAGAAAATCCCCAAAAACTAATGTCGACTTTCTCATGTGTCGACCATAGCCATGTTCACCTTTTGCTTGTCGACCATATGATGTCACCTTATTGTTTGGTATCAGCCATCCGGATTCCAGTATCCATGTACTGGGTTTTAAAATTAATTTTATGCCTGTAGATGGCAATATTGTACTAGAAATAAATGTTCTATGGTTACTAGTCCCAATAAGACACAATAGCTTCCGAGTTACTTTTACATGATTAAATATTGTCATTTTCATACACAGAGTAATTAGAAGATTAAAACTAATATAGGCAGGAGATTTTGGTGTGGCTGAGAGACTTGTTATATTGTAGCGAGTGTTAATAGATGATGGAAGACACGCCTGATTGGCGGTGTTAGACACACCCAATAGGTGGAGCTATGCAAACTCCATTCATGGTGCACCCCCTAATAAAATGTGCTGCGCACGGCTATGGTAATTTTTAGACGGTGATTGCATCTAAGCACAGATCTTTTTTAATAAGAGAGCTTCTAAGAAAGAGCTTTATTTTTTCCTGGCAATTCGGCCACTTTTTACCGGATTCTGATTCGAGAAATTGGGTGAAAAGTGGGCAAATTGCATGTGTTTGATATCCAATCATATGCGCGGTCCCTTGCCCATCAGAGTCGGAGATTGGATATGCTGTGCATCCAAACTCTGACTCAAACAGCCTCCCAGCAATGGAGAATGGGATCTCATACAATATATCGAGTGCAAAAGCACCAGGTACAATATATCGTCCCGGAAAGTTCAAGGGGCATCGCATGCGACTTCTCCCCCCAGAGAAGTTGCATAGCCTTACATTTGTATGACATTAGTTAAAATTAGAGATGTATGCCGACATTTGTGGATCTGTATTAACTTCGTGTTTTGGTTTTGGTAAATGAATCCTCGCATGTTTTGGATCTGTTTTTTTACTTTTATATACAAACTGCTAAAATACTTTTTTTTTCTTCCTACAGTATTGAATTGTTCTTGGGCCCTCCCACCCATACATATGATTCAAATTTAAAAGGACATGCCCAGTTTAACAAATCAAAAACAAACTTTTGTGGCTAAAGTGCTTGGTTTGTTTGGATCCCTACAAAGCAAGCAACTAATGGGCTTCAGGCTGCTAATCTAAAAGTGCTGATCTATACAGTGGCAAGATGTCATAGTCATCATCATCCTCATCAGTGATTACATCATCCTCACTGTGGGCAGGATGCATCAAGCATTTCACTTTGCTTGCAATGCATACCTTCATGCATAACAATGTTTACTAAAGCTGTATGCTATAAAATCATGAAGGAGACTGCTCTTGTGTTAACATCCATCATTTGCGATGATAAATCTTCAGGGTGTATGACCAGGAGTCTATGCCTGCATCTAGTGTGATATGTAGGTATGGAGCAGAAAGAAAGAATGCCTTTTGCTGGTGCACCAAGAAATTAAAGTTTAGACTTAATACATAACGTTTATTTCATTTTATTAAAAATACAATTCAGCGAAATAAAACCACAAATACAATACATGACAACATTTAATAAAAAAGGGGAGATGTTTCCCTTGACTCAGTGTGACCCCTCTTGTCCTCTACCCAATATGTAAATATATTTAAGCGCAATAAGTACCCACAAGAGAATAAATGCTCTTGATTAGGCAATGAGCCTGTGATTCACAGTGAAATGTCTTGATGTTTGGATACATATGAGTATTTATTCATTCATATACATTGTATCATCATGTAAATTTGATATACGTCAGGTCGATATTAATCACAGGAACCGGTTTATTAGGCTCAAGTTAGATATACACATGCAGACCGGACAATTCCGTCTGGTGCCGGTAGCCGCCTCAGGGACTACTCTGTCCTCTGAGCGCCGGCGATTTCGTGACAGAGGTGTGCGTCACCAGTAGTGTGATATGTATATTATGATTATTTCTTTAAATATACATGGGGAGAGGTGAACGCTTCTTGTGCTGTAGGAAAGATGATGCAGCTATGGAACGCCCACATGGGTGTTCCAGCTTTGGCAGTATAGTCGCAAGAATGGCCAGCATATCGATCGAACGTGCGTACACACTGCACTTTTGTTCCAATATGGGCCCGTCCTGTCGGATGAAAATTAAACAGCAAAGAACCTTCGACCGACCGAGTATGGACGGACAAGGCCGTTTTGGGCCGTTTATCGATCGTACGGGACAGCGTACACACCTATACAATTGAACGGCCGTCCGACCCAGAACGCAAGAACGGCCCGACGATTGTATAGATGTGTACCCAGCTTAAGTCTCTGCATTTTCTGGTGTGAAAGGGGTACCTGCACCTGCAGTGCTCTAAATACAGCCGGGCAGCCCCCCGCTCTCTGCCCGGCTGTCAAGGGCTGTCACTTCTGCCCGGCGGCAGCTGTTCCCCAGTTACCGCGAGCATGTATTCCCCCTTGGCAATGAGATTGTCATCCCACATGGCAACGGGCAGGGAATCCTTGGCAATGAGCATGGAACCCCTGGCAATGAACATGTAGGTAAGCAGCACTTATGTAGCATCATTTTTAATTGGCATTATGGTGTTTAACCATATGGCAGTACGGCGCTTAACATGTAATGGGCATTATCGTGTACATTTTGAATGCCCAGTTTACGTGGCATATTCAGAATATTTGCTCAATCCATGTGGCAAAATGGGAATTTTGCCTTACTCTGTGTGGCATTACATGAATTGTGACTCAATCCGTGTGCCATAGTGTGAATTTTGGCTCAGTCAATGTGAATTTTGGCTCATTCCATGTGGCATAATGTATAAGAGGAAAGTACAGTATAAGGGGGTTACTATTGTGTTGCATGATTTCTATAAGGGGTATATGGTGTGGCGACCAAATAAAAGGTGCTGAAATGTTTTCTACCATGTTTTGGCTTTCAGTATTTTTTTATGACTGGAATGCCGCCTCACCCCGAAAGTATGTTAGGACATCAGCGTCCTGCGGGTGCACCTTTTGGAGGGCACCCGGCAATATATATCCCTGCATCCTGTGAGTGTCGGAAATTGTAATTATATACATGTCAGTGGCTCCAGGAGACCCCGTGATTCTTGGTTCAGGTTATATTGAGAGGCTGTATAAACCTGCTATTGTGGACAGAGGAATACCATATTGAACACTGCCACTTTACTTGTGAATTTGCCCACTGTTTGGTTTTAGAGACCACTTTTCACCCTATTGGCTGTATAAATTTACTACTGGGAACAGAGGAATACCATATTGAATACTGCAATTACGTGTGTGAATTTGTCTGCTAATTTCCAGTAGGGGAGACCACTCTCACCCAAATTGAGGCTGTATAAATCTGCCACTGTGGACAGAAGAACACCATATTGAATACTGCCACTTTATGTATGAACCTATCTGCCACTATCTAGCTTGAGAGACCACTTCCACCTAATCGGTAGCCCCAAAAGTTTTTGTATAGACCACGAAGTTACGGTTAGAGGTTACACCTCCATTCTTAAACTGTGTAGGAGACACCTCCTTATTGGATTGATTCAGTGCCCCTGATGAAGTCCTAAGGGACGAAACGCGTTGGGCCGCGGATCTGAACTGTATGTGGCACTTTTTGGAAAATCCAAAAATGTGAAATTAAACCTTATTGCTGGATGAACTGTCAATAAATGTATACTTGTTTTTACAATTTTTTTTATTGTGTGTACAGCCACTTAGTGGTATATTTAGCGCACCCCTATTCTCTTTTTCTATCTCTCTCCCACTTGTACCTTTACTAACAGTGAGGTACTATAGAGGTGCTGCTCTTCTAAGCGCATTATTGGGGCCACTATTTTTTCCTCTCTATATATATGTATATATGTATATGTATTAAACTGCACCAGCACTTTTCTTAATAAGTTTGGAGCCTTATGTGTGCCGCTTCCTTTCCTGAGACCATATAGAATGGACTAACCACCTAATGAGGTAACCCAGATTTGGGACACTGGAGTGTCGGGGAAGATATTGTGTGTGTATGTGTGTTTATATGTATGTATCTCTTATAATATAGCCTAAAATTGTCAATCTGTGAGTCTGTGTATAACGCTGAGTGGAGTCACTCTATGACTCTGCCCAGCAACAGTCACAGAGGGTCAGATTTATTAAGCTCAGTGAAATGATAAAGTGTCTGGTTTTTTATCACCGGCTAATCAGTTACTAACTGTGAAGTCACAGGCTTGGTTTGAAAAATGACAGGTAGGAGCTGATTGGCTGGTGATAAAAACCAGACACAATATCACTTCACCGAGCTTAATAAATCTACCCCACAGTGACAGATCTGGCCAGTGTACTCACTTCCCCCAAACATTAGAGAGTGGCTAGTGTGTGAGTGTGTGTGTGTGTGTGTGTGTGTGTGTGTGTGTGTGCATAACTGCTAAATAGTTTTGACTAGGAATGTGTGCATGTTTAGATGTGTGAAAATATGTGTGCATATGTGTGAAAGTTAATGTGCATGTGTATAGGTGTGTGATTTTAACCTCCCCTCCCGCAGCCTTACCCTAACCTCCCCTAATGCAGCCAAACCCTAACCTCCCCTAATGCAGCTTAACCCTACCCTGCCCTCCCACAGCCTAACTTTAACCTCCTGCAGCCTAACCCTAACCTCCCCTCCTGCAGCCTAACCCTAACCTTCCCTCCTGCAGCCTAACCCTAACCTCCCCTAATGCAACCTAACTCTAACTTGCCATCCAGAAGCCTAACCCTATCCTCCTCTAACCTCCCCTCCCACAGCCTAACTTTAACCCCCTGCAGCCTAACTTACTCCTCCCACAGCCTGAACCTATCCTCACCTCCCGCAGCCTGACCCTAACCTCCCCTAATGCAGCCTGATCCTAACCCTAACCTGCACTCCAGCAGCCTAACCCACACCCACAGCTCTCCCACCCGCCCTACTAATGCACCTTGATAAGGAAAAAATAAAATATTTGTTATTAGCATCTATAAGGTAGGACTAAGGTAATTCATCTTATATACCAAATCTATATTAAATACATTTCAGGCCTATTTTAGACATTTACCAGATAGCTTACTCAGAGGTTTTAGTGAACTTTAGTTGTTTATGCAATTTGCAGAAATCATATGATGTGAGCAAACATAGGTTTCCACGTAGGATGGTTGACACCCCCGCACCCGGATCTCCTCAACCCGCAGTACCCCCAACCCAGCCAAACCAACACTGCACCAACCCATCACCCATTCGCAATACACACGCACCCATACCTACCCCACCACACCACCATTGTTACTGCACCCAAAGCACCCCTCAACTGCCCCTCTCTCAACCGGTGCACCCCACCAACCCACACCACCCACACAGGGCACCCGTACCTGCAACTCCATCACCCGCAGTATACCAGCACCTCCCCCACCAACACCACGACCCAATCAACCTCCCCCACCCACAGCACCCTTACACCCAACCCTCACCCACTCATGTCACCACCGCACCGGCCACTCCACCCACCAAAGCACCGCCACATCCATGGGTCAAAACACCACACCTGCCCCTCCCACATCCGCACTACTTCCCCACCTGCCCCAACCATATTTCATGCAATAAAGACGTTCACAGGTTAAGGGGGTGGAGATCCTTACAACGGTTTTAAGAGCGCCCGTAGGGCCTATGGTAAGTCCCTGCCACTGCTAGTCTGTCCCTGGAAGTGGCTGCAGAGCCATAGCCCATAAGAAAAATCCACCACTGTTGCCAATAGTTACATAATATATGCTGGTGGCAACTGTGTTTTTGCTTTATATCCATGGGTTCATTTCTTTTTGACAATATAAATGCAATTATTCACCATTTTTGTTCATTACTGTTATTTGTAATTTAAAAGAATATGAAATTGCTCACATGTTCAACCCTATTAGTACAATCTATGAGTCTCCAGCTGTCGGAATACTATGGGGTAAATGTACTAAAATGGGGGTTCTATTGCAGATGGGATGTTGCCCATAGCAACCAATAAGATTCAATCTACTATATTTTAGACGGTGCTAAATAAATAAGTAGAATCTGATTGGTTCAATAGAATTCCCATCTTAGTAAATGTACCCCTACATGTCTGAGGCACAATTTGTTCTGATTGGCAAGGCATGCTGAGTGTTACAGTTCTCACAACAATACTCTGGACCTAGTTCAGACCTGATTGCTGCTGAGCAAATTTTCATACCCTCCAACATGACCCATCCCATTAGGTACAAAATGCTCTGTTCCTGGACTTCCCTGCCAGTGGCAGTTACAGATGTGAGCCTACAGCACAGTCCAATATTCAAAGAGGGGGGGTCACATCAACTCTCAGTGATGTTTGGGATGGCAGCTGGTGTGGCTCCCCTTTTTGAATATTGGACTGTGCTGTAGGCTCACATCTGTAACTGCAACTGGCAGGGAAGTCCAGGAACAGAGCATTTTGTACCTAATGGAATGGGTCATGTTGGAGGGTATGAATTTTCAGTGGCCAGTGATCAGGCAGACGCCGCCTCGCTATACTGAAATCCGGCCTTTTGAATTAATGTGCACTCTGTGTGAATAGATGTATATGTCTAGTGAAGATTTCACAGCAATGTGAAAATGTCCAAAACCATTTGTAAAACGATCACCACTGAATGATTTTTTCACTTATCACCACTCGGACTTACTCGGCGGCTGCGATGGAATCAGTCTAATTGAGGCCAGAGCTGATGCCACACACCCTTCCCCAGAACGCTCTTTCAGATGAGGTGGTGTCGGCAGATACAATAACTACATTTAAATTAAGGTTAGACAATTATTTATTGGATAAAAACATTCAGGGATATACAGTAACTGGTAATAAAAGGTTGTACTTCAGTGGCGTAACTATAGTCACGCAGCCCCCGCGGTGGCGGGGAGGCGCTGAGAAGGTGTGGGCACCGGGGGGGGGGGGCTGCGGGAATATAGTTAGCCGCTGCCGTCGGCCCCTGCCACCGGTGATTCTGTCTTGCGAGTCCCGACTCTCCCGGCTCCTGCTGCTTATAAAAAAAGTGGCATTCAGAGAGCCAGGACCCACAAGACAGATGCGGCAGGAGGTACCGGGACCCGCAAGACAGATGCGGCAGGAGGTACCGGGACCCGCAAGACAGATGCGGCAGGAGGTAACGGCTACATGGGGGAGGGTGTTAACCCTATGGGGGAGGGGGGTCGTTAACACTACTGGGGGGGTTGTTAACCCTACTGGGATGGGGGGCGCTGGCAAAATTTTCGGCAGGGGGGCGCATAATTAATAGTTACGCTTCTGTTGTACTTGATGGATGTAAGTCTTATTTCAACCTAAACTACTATGCAACTACATACCTCACAACCATCTCATTTATCGGGGGAACGTCCCTTTTTTGGGAGACTTTCTCATGTTCCTCCCACGGTCGGCAGTGTTCTGCGGCTGGGGGGTGGGCAGTTGGGAGTCCCCCCCTGTCCCCTGTGAATAGACGCTGTGCACATGCGCACAACGTCTATTCATGTAGCCTCATGGTCTGGGGACATAACCACCAGCTCCCAGAGCCATGTGACATCGTTGAAATAGGCCACGACCCCTTGCAGCGTCTCTCCTCCCCGGTTGGCAATGTTGGAAGGTATGTAACTACAGTATGTAGCTTGGGCACGTCAACATTTTCCCTATGCACACCTGCATTTATTCAGTCATGCCTGCAATTTTCTAGGCACTCCCATGAAATGGACGGATAGCATCCCCAAACGCTTGACCTTCTGACTGGCTAGTGAAGGAAAACAAGTAGCAGGATTTAATCACTGCCTGGCATTGCGCACACACATTACGGCTCATATGCATGTACGGCTCATATGCAAGAACATCAATAATTGCCCGCTGTGCAGCAGCGATCAGGTCTGAATTAGGCTCACTGTTGGAACCTAGTTTAACTAATAAATGAATAATATATAGCACATTTCATATATTAAAATACTAATATTTCATAAAATAATTGTAATGCATTTAAATATGTAACAAAAACACATCTTCAGTAAGGAGCAAGCAGAGTTGTTATATTTTTAATAGACAGGATTTCTGTGTATACGGTCAGCTTGGACAAGAATCGTGTAATATGTACGTTTTGTTCTTTTTGGAGAAATTAGCAATCATTAACAAGGTCTGTCTTCTTCTGTCTTCTGGATCATTTGCAATGACTCATTAACAGCTCCTTTCTATTCTGCCATACAACAATGAAAACCGTAAACGAGCATCTCTGTAGAAAGAACACATAAATAACATATTTATCAAGACTTTGATTGCTGAGACAACATGGGTTAAATGAAATAGCCTCAGTTGTGGAGGAGCTGGACTTTTGTACGAGTCTGCATTTATTTATTAACAGTTTCTTATATAGCGCATACATATTCCGCAGCACTTTACAGATAATATTTGATCATTCACATCAGTCCCTGCCCCAGTGGAGTTTACAATCTATATTCCCTACCACATGTACATGCACACACAGACATTCTATGGTTAATTTGTTGGGAGCCAATTAGCCTACCAGTATATTTTTGGATTGTGGGAGGAAACTGGATTACCCGGAGGAAACCCATGCAAGTACGGGGAGAATATACAAACTCTGCACAGTTAGAGCCATGGTGGGAATTGAACCCATGACCTCAGTGCTGTGAGGCAGTAATGCTAACCATTACACCATCCGTACTGCATGTGTTTTGTTTTTTTAAGCAGCAATAATTGACAAAGCAATACCAACATTTATAAACTTGTATGCCTTGTAGAAATAGGGACTAAGTAAAAACTGGACCCGGACAAGACCAAAGAATGCGGGGGTGTCCCGTCCAGGGGGTGTCTTGTCCAGGGGGTCCCTGTGATAGCTTTCACCAGGGACATGGGGAAGGGGAGATTACAGCCTCCCCATGTGGTCCGGACCATTACAGTATTACACCCCCGGACCATGCAGCAAAGCTGTATTCTCACCCTTCTTCTCTCCCTAGTGACAGATGTCAGAGCAGCCCCACTGGACGGGACACCCCAGGAATTGCACCCCCCAGACCGGGGTCCTGTCCAGTCCAGTTTTTACCCATGCTGACGGAAATATCCCTAAGGGAATATAATTGAGCAACGTATCTAAAGTCAAACTCCAGTCATGGATTCAAATCCCCCTTGCAAACACACAGGAACATATGCAAAGGGATAAATTAACATTAGAACCTCCACATTTTAGAAAAAAAATACACCATGCACTTTTTAATAGTTAACCAAGCTTTTGTGATGGCTGGCTTTAACCCTCTGGTGACTGACCACACCCTTTAGCAATGACCCCAATGATCACAGCATTTCCCCAGTAGATCTTTCATTCCCCAGTGTGGTTCTCTATTACAGTTCTAATTAACCATGTATCAAGGGCCATAACTACCGAGGGTGCAGCTGCTATGGGGCCATTGCTGCTCCCCCTCCACCCAGTCATGGGGTGCCTCCAAGTCCCGCTGCTCCAATCCAGGTCATAACATAAAAGCCATCCCTCCCCTCAGTTCGCTGCAGCTGCTGGAGTCAGTAACTCCCCCCCCCCCCCTCTCTTTTTCTTTCTCCGCCTACCTCTCACCTTTTGTACCTTAATTAATGTGTGGAATATGGCTCTGTCGGCTGTAATTTGTAATGTGGCTCTACTTGTCACAAAAGTGCAATGGGTTATCTGCCTGTCACAATGTGTATAATAGGGCTTTGCCTGGCGTAATGTGTAACGGGAAATCTTCATGGTGTAATGTGTGTAATGGGGGGCTCTAACTGGCATAATATGTGTAACAAGGGATCTACTGTACCTGGCCTAATGTGTCATGGAGGCTTTGCTTAGCGTAATGTGTGTAGGCTCTGCCTGGCATAATGTGTGTAGACTCAGCCTGATGTAACATGTAATGAGGGATCTGCCTGGCCTAATGTGTAATGGGGAATCTGTCTGGCGTAATGTGTAGTGGGGGCTCTGTCTGGTGTATGGTGTATAGGGTTCTCTGCCTGGTATAATCTGTAACAGCAGATCTGACTTGAGTATTGGGGTCTGTACCTGGTGTAATTGGGGATATGCCTGTTTTAATAGGGATCTACCTGGTAGATCCCCCTCGTAATGTCCTGACGAAGCTCACTAGCGAAGCGTACGCCGACCGTACACTTCGTGGGCTACCCCCACTCCCCCACCCCCATTGAAATGTACAAATTTTGATCTGTCTAGTTTAAAATTGTGGTACCGAGCAGTTTTGTGAACGTACAGCCCATTGGCTGAGGGCGCACTCATACCCACTTTAACGCATCAGAACTGTTACCCAGTCCTGCTGATTGTGAGACGGCGTGTCATATTAGAGCACGCCGCATTCCAGGGACTGTGGGATCAGCGCTGTTATCGATACGCACAGTCAGCGTGTAAGCACCGCATATTGAGCAGCTGCCGGTGCCCCCATACACAAGCACCGGCTATTTAAATTGTATTTTCATACTGCCAAAACGCTATATATCAGAGACTGTGGGATCAGCGCTGCTATTGATACGCACAGTCAGCGTGTTAGCACTGCATACTGAGCGGCTACTGGTGCCCTCAAACACTAGCACTGGCTATTTGAATTATATTTCCACGCTGCCAAATACGCTGTATACCCTAACTGAAGGGTGTTACACCTACCTTGACAGACTGGTTGGAGTCGCACCGCTCTCTCCCCAATGATTGGGGAGCTTCAGTTTGAACTCAGCTGAGATCCATAAGTTCACTTTCCGCCACACATTTATAAATAATATTAAATATACCCTCTAGACAGTGTATGCACTCCACTTAAAGTGGAAACTGTTAATAGGGAGTGTGGGGCCCCACGTTGTAAGGATAACTTATATCCTTTTTTAATAAGAATATGTATGTCTTCTATGTTTTGTGTCATTTTATTTCGCTATACTTTTAACCAAATATAAATAAAGGTTACATTTTAATAAATCTTCGGTACTTGTTTCCTAGCACGGCCACAACGATCATGATCGTGGGCATCGTGAGGAAAAATCGGGGCCATCGCGGGCATCGCGGCCATCGCAAGCACTAAAAAAATCGGGTGCGATGGTCGCGACGCGATGCCCGCGATTTCCCCATAGGGAACAATGTTAAATGCCTCAATTTAGCCGCGATGCCCCCGATTTCCCATAGGAAACAATGTTAAATGGGTCAATTTACCCAAATCATCATAGGGAACAATGTTAAATGGGCCATAAACCCCCCAAAACACCCCTGAACAGTGAAATGTCCCCCCAAAAGTATTTGACGCCACCCCACGATCAACGCGAACCCGAAGCGTGGCGAGCGCAGCGAGCACGCGAGGGGCGGCGGTACGCGTCCTCCGACCTTTTCATACCCCCACTATCCACTAGGGCGTGGAGTTGAGAATAGAATAGTGTGGCAAGCCCGAAGCGTGGCGAGCGGACGCTTATACCTGTGAAGCCCGCGAAGGGACGCGTTTACCTGTGAAGGTATCCGCGTCCCCTCGCCACGCTTCGGGCTCGGTGGTTCGCTGCGCTCGCCACACTATTCTATTCTCAACTCCACGCCCTAGTGGATAGTGGGGGTATGAAAAGGTCGGAGGACGCGTACCGCCGCCCCTCGCGGGCTCGCTGCGCTCGCCACGCTTCGGGTTCGCGTTGATCGTGGGGTGGCGTAAACTACTTTTGGGGGGACATTTCACTGTTCTGGGGTGTTTTGGGGGCTTTCTGGCCCATTTACCATTGTTCCCTATGATGATTTGGTGAAATTGAGGTATTTAACATTGTTCCCTATGAGAAATCGGGGGCATCGCGGGTACATTGAGCCATTTAACATTGTTTCCTATGGGGAAATCGTGGGCATCGCGTCTGGACCATTTAAGGCTTTTTTAGCCGCATACGACGCGACCGACGCGATTTTGACTATTTTCAATGCATTTCAATGGGAAAATCGGGGGCATCGCGTCGGTCGCGTCGTATACCACTAAAAATTACACACAATGCCCGCGATTGTGGCCGTGCTAGGAAACAAGTACCAAATCTTCTACAGGTGCACCACACAGCGACATTTCTTCCTGTCCAGAACCATGTATACAATTAATTGATGTCCCGTGGTAGCACACCCTCACGCGTTACATGAATTCTTGCCATCAGACATTTATTGAGGGGCCACCATTTGATTTAATTTATCCTTCCTGTGCGACTACCATTTCTTCCTCTCAAATATACCCCCTCGTAATGTGTAACAAAGGCTTTGCCTGGCGTAATGTGTGTAGGCTCTGCCTGACATAATGTGTGTAATATGTTGGCTTGGCTTGATGTCACATGTAACAAAGTATCCGCCAGTTGTAATATGTATTGTGGGATCTGCCTGGCATAATGTCTAGTGGGGACTCTGTCTGGTATATTGTGTATAGGAAACAAATCACTCCAGCCATCTTTTTGTTTGTGATATATCTACAAGTATAATTCATTTTTATTTTTAATTAATTTGATGTTTTCTTTAGTAGAAAGTCCTTACCTTTGATTGTGTTTCCTCATTTGAGCATCCCGCAGTATAATCAGATCCCTTGCAAGAGCTGAAAACGGCTTGAACATCTAGTGAATATTTCATGCCAGACACCACCTAGTGCAAATCAATTCAACCATATAAGATGTGAATTAAATGATCAATATACAAAATATAAACAAAAAAGAAAAATATTATTGGGGACATCAATTACCATGAGATGTACAGTAACTGGATACATTATGTTATGATGGAAGTAGTTACATTTTGTTTTCTCTGGGGCAGCTTTATTTTAATAATTAGTTAAGTGGTGAACTAGAAATTGCCCCTCCATACCGGGGCCCTTATTCTGCTTCGTGCGGTAACGGCCGCATGCGGCCGTTCCGCCGATGTTTTCGGTCTGCGCATGTGCAGAGGCTACTCTGCGCATGTGCAGCCGAATTCGCCGTACACGTATTTTGTCCGCCGCAAAGGGGGTGGATAGGGGCGTGAGGGGCTACGAAGCCTCATTTGCATATGCATACGCCCCGCGTTTCATGGGCGTTCCCATGCAAACGCGGGGCGTACGCATGCTAATGAGGCTATGACGCGTGGGTACAGGGCGGGCATCTGACATCGCCGGATGTCAGCTGCCCGCCCCCATACAAGATTTCACACGGACAAGTGTCCGTGTGGTCTTGTGTAGCGGGACCTGGTGGAGCGTGCGGCCCTGCATTCGATGTTCGGCGACCATAGAATGCAGGTGCTGCTCCCACCATGGAGGAGGCGTATCCCCGTACACATTCATGCGGATCGCCACATGTCCGCGTACGGACGGCCGTGGCGATCCGTATGGAAGGCGGGGATTCGCCTGGTGCGGTCAGAGCCGCATATGCGGCTCCGGCCGCACCGATCAGAATAAGGGCCCTTATCGGGAGGAGCCGACAGTGAAACTCTCAGGTACAACAGTTGAGACGAGCTAATTTGACCTTAGTATTGAATTCTTCACAGATGAGATTAAAAAGAGGCTCAGCAAAATTCAAACAAACAACTCCACAGGTCCGGACGGGATTCATCCTAGGGTTCTAATGGAATTAGCATGCCCTCTGTATTACATTTTCGTGAAATCATTTTCATCCGGTAAGGTGCTGAAGGACTGGAGAATAGCAAAGGTAGTACCATTATTCAAAAAACAACTCCACGGGTTGACCCAGCAAATTACAGATCTGTGAGCTTAACATCAGACCTGTGAGCTTAACATCAATAGTGCGTAAACTATTTAAGGGAATATTAATGGATTGTTTTCAAAAACATTTGGAACTGCACAGTGTAATCAGTATTAACCAACATGGGTTTATAAAAACAATGCTTATCCCAAACAAATCTAGTAAGGTTCTATTAGGAAGTTAGCAACCATATAGAAAGTGGAAATGCTGTAGATGTAGTCTTCCTTGATTTTGCCAAGGCTATTAACATTGTATCACATAAGTGGCTAATAAAATAAATTGGAGGAACTGGGCCTTCGGGTAAAAAATTGTAGATGGGTAGGAAATTGGCTGCGGAATGGAGAACAGAGAGAGTAAATGGTGCAGTTTCAAATATGATACCTGTACTAAGTGTAATGCCACAGGGTTCTGTGCTAGGGTCTCTTAGTTAAAATATTCATTAATGATATTGTTGTGGGTATACTTATTAATGTCTCAATCTTTGCTGATGGCACAAAACTGAGCAGGGTTATTAGAACAGACATGGGTGTATCTATGCTTCAGAGCGATCTAAATAAACTTGATGAGTGGGCAAAAAGTGGAAAATTAGGTTTAATGTGGATAAATACAAGGTTATGCATTGCGGGAGACATAACCAGTGTGCTAGTAATAACCTAAACAGAGTGGAATTGGTAAATCAGAATTGGAAAAGGAGCTAAGAGTACAAATAGACAACAAACTGGAGTGTAGTGCTCAGTGTCACATAGCTAAAAAAAGGGTAATAGGATACTAGCCTGTATAAAAAGAGGCACGGTGATGTCTAGGGACGCAAAGGTAATTATGCTGCTTTCTAAAGCATGGAGTACAATTCTGTTCCCTCACTACAAAAAAAACATATCATGAAACTGGAAAAAGTCCAAAGAAGAGCAACAAAGCTAAAAAAAAGTGTTGGAGAAATGTAATTATGAAGACAGTTTGGACAATTTGGGATTGTTTACGCTAGAAAAGAGACGTTTAAGAGGAGACATGCTTAAAGTGTATAAATATATCAGGGGCCAATATAATGAACTGTCAGACACCCTCTTTGCTTTGAGGAAGGACTCTTGGACACATGAGCATGAGTTTAGACTCGAGGAAAGAAGATTTCGTACCCTTTAAAGAAAAAACTTTTTTACGGTCAGGGCAGTAAAATTGTGGAACTCTGGAGAGGTGGTGTCGGCAGAGAAAATAAATTATTTTTAAAATAAGGTTGGACAATCATCTATTGGGCAAAAGCATCCAGGGGTACAAATACCAATTAAAATCTGTATATAATGAAATTAGATTTCAGTTATATAAGGGATGAAGCAAATAGATCATGCACTTTAATAACAAAGGTTGAACTTGATGGACACAAGTCTTTATTCAGCCTTAACTACTGTGCAACTAGTTAACTGTATATACAATTTACATTTGCCATCCATGCAGTTTGGCATGCTTTTGCAAAGCCATTAAATTGATTTTTGCTGCTTAGTTTATGCCAAACACTAAATAAGCCCTAGGGGTATAGTCAAAACTCTGGGAGGCAATTTAGTCATCTGCCGCCAGGCTCCTGCTCCCAAGGGGGCACCTCTCCTCCCCTGCTGGTTTGAATCAGTTAATTGAAAACCGTTGATACCTCTTCTCTGGCTGACTCCTCCTCCTAACATCATTTTTGCACATGTCACACCCACTATTAAAACCCATGACCTGTCTAACTGGAGACAGACACCTTAATTATTGAGCTATTTGGGGGGCACCAATATTTCTCTTGCCTCCGGCAACTGGGACGAACTTACGCCTCTGCCTAGGGGCGTAAGTTTTACTAACTCACATTGCAAAAGGATTTTAAATATCTGTTGCTATTCCCTGTAGGAAATCTTCTTGTTATTCCTTGTGGCACATACTGAATCCTAAACTCCGGACTGCAGCGTAATACAGCTGACTGCACTGCAAAGAACACTGAGCAGGACTTTCAAAATACAGTTTGACTTGGGATAGTAACCTTTGGCATAGTGGAGTGAGCCACCTTGCCTGAATCATGGTAAGTGAAGGAGCCTACGAGGGTCTACGTTGGCACCAATTGTGGTCAAAAGCAAATTTTAGCAAAAAAACTTGAAAAACTTGTGTCAACATTTTAACCCTGTCCACCTTTTATACCTGTCAACTCTTTACGTGTCAACCTTACGGGTTTGACCTATTGACTAGTTGCTACAATCAGGTCATGATGGGGGTACCAGGGGAGACACCAACAAACAACTCACGAGACTCTGTTATTTGGTGTTTTATATTTGTTTAGTAAAAGTTTGGCCTTACAGAAAATAACCGTATTCCGTCTCATTTGATTTTATGATTTTTTATTTTTATTACTGTTTTGTTTTTGGATTTTCTATGGTTGTGGTAGGAAACATGAGCGTTAAGTACCTCAAAACCATGTTGTATAGCACACACATTCTCATCATTGTAATTAACAAAATAGTAATTAATAATGTGGAGGAAATTTATTTATGTTGCCTAAAGCATCAGATCAGTGTTTAATTATTGATTATCTTCTACAGTCTATAAATTGGCAGAAACTGATTGGTTGCTAATGCTATGGGTATTTTCTCCAATGAATATCTCTCTCTATGGTTTGATACAGTACATGCCCTTAATACTGGGGGTTATTCAGAACTGATTGTGCGGCTGCAAAATCACAGGCCATGCAAAAATCAATAGACTGCACATCTGAACAGCTCCTAGAATGTATGGAAAGGCCTTCCTGTGATAAAATCCTGCTGCTTTTTTATTGCTGACCTTACACAAGTTGATTGACAGAAAAACGGCATTTAGGGTGGTAACTGGCCATTTTCTGGAAGTATCTCATGTAAACGGTTTTATTCATAATATAATAAAGGTTTATTTTAATTCCTCAATCAATTTCTCTATCCTTAGTGCGCCAGCAAAAGAGACAATCCTTTCCTCTCTTTGTTTTTCATTTTCTGGAAGTGTCAGCATAGGCGAATCTAGAATTATGGTAATGGGTGGTCCCAGAACCAGACATAAAAGTAGGGCTCCTTTGCGCGGCGCAGCCGCGCGGTAAAAAAGGGGGTGTGGCCTCATGTGAAGGAGGCGTGGCATCACAAAAGGGGGTGTGGTATTACACTTTAGACCATACACAGTAATGCCCATTACACATTTTAGCAAACTCCGTAATACCCATTACACATAAAGCCACACGCCGTAATGCCAATTACACATAAGGCCACACACCATAATGCCCATTACACATTGTGCCACACATCATGATGCCCATTACATACTATATAACAAACCGTAATGCCCATTACATATTTGCCACATAAGTGCTGCTTACCTACGTGCTCCTTGCTAGGGGGTTCTTGCTTGATGGCACCATAGTACCCATTACACATGATGCCGCACACCATAGTACCCATTACACATGATGCCGCACACCATAGTACTCATTACACATGATGCCGCACACCATAGTACCCATTACACATGATGCCGCGCACCATAGTACCCATTACACATGATGCTGCACACATAATGTCCCTTACACATGATGCTGCACACATAATGCTCTTACACATGATGCTGCACACATAATGCCCCTTCCACATGATGCTGCACACCGTCATGCCCCTTACACATTAAGCCACACATTATGCGTAATGCCCCCACATACCGCCACTTGTAGCATCCCTTAAGCAATGCCCCCAAAAGTGCCACTTACTGTAAATTTTTATATGAGCCTTCGCTGCTGCTGCAGGGAGAGATGGAGAGCGGTGCAGCTGCATTTATGGGGAGAGGAGCAGAGCGCAGCGCAGAGCACGCTCCCACTCCCCTCCTAGTGTCCCCTCTAGCCGAGTGGACATTTGAAATATTGTGCACGCTGTTGTTGTGCGTGACGTCGGGGGAGCACGCCGGGCGCCGGCACCACATGATTAAAGGGGGGTGGGCGGGCTGAGGAGAAAGCGGGGAGAAGAATTGGAGCGGAAGCTGCAGGGGTGACAGTCATTGACAGCTGGGCAGAGAGCAGGGGGCTGCCCAGCTGTATTCAGAGCACTGCAGGTCACGGCTGTTTCAAATACAGAAAATGCAGGGATTTACCCAGGTATATTGTCTCAGGATTTTCTGGTGTAAGGGGGAGAGACAACCACTCCCCTCTCCCTACCCCCCTTTAACCAACCAGCTCTATCTTCGGAACCAAATGACCCATTTACATGAGACCAGTATCATATTGAAGAACTTTTGAGCTGGCTTCAAATGATTTTGGTCCCGTGAATCTGGGCTGTTTGGTTCCAGAGAAATCTGTCCTCAAAGAACATAAACATGTCATGAAATTACATTTAAGAAATGAAAAAAAAAAAAAAAACGGTTTAACCTCAATATCCCTGGAGCCAATTAACCCATATGGATCCAGCCTGGTATCAGATTGAAGGCCCAGCGATTTGGGTTCGACTGAGATCAACCTCGAGCTTCAGTGATGCCAAAGGGGGAACTGGCAGCCGTTGAACTGGGTGGGGGTCGGAATTAGCGGGTCCCATGTTATCCTATAGGGAAAACGTTCCAGCTTTGCCTGGCAGTATCTCCGGTTCCCAGGGAGCTAGAGACACGGGGCTGGGCTCGTTGGAAAGCCCCATCCCTAAGCTACAAAATGGGCTAATGGGTGGTCCTGTGCACCCCCGGACCACCCCCTAGATTCGCCTATGAGTGTCAGGTATGCCCAGAAATTTTCAGGGAAGTCGTGTGACATCAGCTCCAGCCCTGAACAGCTTGGTTCTATTGAAACTGCAGAGTAAGGCCCTTATTCTGGTTCACTTGCAGAGGCAAATTCCTTCTCATATGGACAAAACCATGTGCACGGCAGCTGGGGCAGGTGTAACTTGTGCAGAGAGAATGAGACCCTAAGGATCATCTGATACAAAAGACTGTCTTCACTCTATGCGCCTTTGAATAGTATTCTAAAAAAAAATTCTGTATGGTCTATATTACGGAGGTGTAAGTGACACCTCAGAGTTATACTTTATGGGCTGCATTTGCACCATTTACGATCACTGTATCAATTGTTTCTCCCCTGCTACTATGTACTCATATAGGAAGGCACCCCGGTGAGTGGCAATCCTCACATTCATAAGGGATACATTCAATCTCAAAAGACCAACCCCGGCACCCTGATGTGGAGAACCGCTACAGGTAGCTAACTCTCACTCTCTACCCCCTAACCTTCCAATCTAGCACCTATACCTAACCCCCGTACCCCCACCATCTAAGCCTCCTACCTGCAGCCTATCCCTAACCTCCCCCTTGTGACTAAACCTAACCCCCCATCCCCGGCTGCACACTAGCTCACCCCACATACTACAGTGTGTTTGAGATGCTGGCTGACAGTATTCCTGCGTCGGCATCCTGATGTTTGCTATGTTCCTGCACCAGCCTTGTAAGTCACAAAGGGGCACATTTCTCACTGAACGCATGAACACCCAAGAACGCATTGCAGAATGCAATCACATTCGTTGAATATATCACCTGGCACAGGCAGGGATAGGGCTTATTATGATGCCGAATAGGCTATGCTTGCTTGGTCACTTGGCAGGGCCGGCGCTACCCGCTCAGCAGAGGATGCAAAGCAGGGAGGCGCCAGCCGAGAGAGGCGCACTCACTTGCTCTGCATCCCCCGCTGTCTGTGTGCTGCTGTCAGCGGCTGCTGCTGCCGCTCCTGTCACACTATATGACAGGCAGCAGCAGCAACATGATCTCCTGCGCAGAGCCCACACACACACTGCTCCTCCGCGCTGCAAACAGCACCGCCCCCTCACCTCCATTCAGTGGGAGCATCAGACAAGTCACAGTGCTCTGCTGCTGCTCTCTGCAGTCTCAAGGTGTGTACACACGGGTGCGATATGGCTTATCGCATACCGATTGTGTACTATTGAGGGCTTGCGAGCCCGATGAGCTGCCGATGCGCGCTCCCGAGTGAGCGCAAATCGGCAGCGACATAGTGAGGGCAGCCAAGACTATATAGTGCAGATCTGCACTATATAGTCTTTGTGCCTGAATACTCACTCACTATAGCTCCGGCGGCCAGAGGGTGAGGGGCTTCTCCTAGGGCTGCGCTGCAGGGCTGATGACCCGGCCGGAAGAAGTCCGCCTAAAGAGGAGGGCGGAGGGTGTGGCCTGATGTCTGCACGGCGGGGGGGGGGAGCTGTTTGATGTGCCCCGACCCCGGGTGTCGCAGCACGCTGACATCCCGGCACCCAGTGGTGACAGCTATACTATGCTCTCCTTCATGTTCCCACACACGGTCGACATACTGCCGTGCGATGCAAGTCCCGATGCCATCAGATCGCATCGGGACTCGCATCGCACGGCAGCATGTCGACCGTGTGTACACACCTTCAGTCTGTACTTTGCTTCCTGCTAGAAGCAGGAAGTCAGTCACACGCTGCTGCACATGTGACTGTGCACCGGAGGAGCCCAGGACGGCCAGGACACAGGAGATGAAGATAAGCAGCCTTCTCCACTGCCAGCCACACAGAAGTTTCTGGTAAATTCTACTAATTATAAAAGGGTTTGGGAGAAGTAATGTGTGCTAGGGGAAGACAAAATGTACCTAAACAATGTTTCTTGTGGGGGAGGGGAGGGTGGAGGAGGAGGACAATTTATCTGATCAATATGTGCCTGGGGAATTCTTTATACTGTACCTGAGCAATGTGTGCCGGGAGCGGGGAAGGAATGATGTATTAATGTGTGCTTGAGAGGAATGGCGGATTAATGTGCGCTGGGGAGGGGCGAAGGAATGGCATATTAATGTGTGCTGGGGTGGGGCGGAGGGATGGCGTATTAATGTGTGCTGAAGTGGAGTAATGGCGAATTAATGTGGGGTGGGGGAATAATGTATTATTTTTTGGTGGGGCGGAGAAATGGCACATTAATATGTGCTGGGGTGGAGGAATGGCGAATTAATGTGGGGTGTGGCGGAGGAATGGCGTATTAATGTGCACTGGGCTGGGGCGGAGGAATGGTGTATTAATGTGTGCTGGGGTGGAGCAAAGGAACGTCATAATAATGTGCGCTGGGGTGGGGCAGAGCAATGGCATATTTGTGTGCTGGGGTTGGGCAGAGGAATTGGGTATTTGTGCGGTGGGGTGGGGCGGAGGAATGGCTTATTTGTGTGATGGGGTAGGGCGGAGGAATGGTGTATTTGTGTGCTGGGGAGGAATGGCGTATTAATGTGTGGTGGGGTAGGACGGACACCAATTCCTTTTTTGGCACAGGGCACAAAAAATTCTAGTTACAGCTCTGCTATCGGGCACATTATGGGGGTTATTCTGGTTCACTCACAAAGGCACATTCACTCTGTAATGGACAATACCATGTGCACTGCAGGGGGGCAGATGTAACATGTGCAGAGAGATTTAGATTTGGGTGGGTTATTTTGTTTCTGTGCAGGGAAAAGACTGACTGCTTTATTTTTACACTGCAATATAAATCTCACTTTGAAGAAAAACCCCACCCAAATCTAATTCTCTCTGCATATGTTACATCTGCCCCACCTGCAGTGCACATGGTTTTGTCCATTTGAGAAGGAATTTGCCTTTTTCGAGTGAAGCAGAATAAGGGCCTATGTGTATAAGAGGCCCTACTACTACGGGCATTATACACCTTTTATTCTCAGCGTCTGTCACACGCTGCCTTATTGTAAAGTATGGGAGGGCGCAAATTTATAGTTTGCAGGGGGGCGCCGAACACCCTAGCACCGGCCCTGTCACTTGCAGGGACGTGCAGTCAGGGGAGGCAGTGCCTCCCCTGTCATTAATGATTAAAATAATACAAAGAAGATACTTATGACACATATTCTGTCTCATAAGTATTTTATTTATATTAATTTAATCCTTTTTAACTGTGAAATCATGTTTTAATTGATCTGGAGGCACCAAAAGCGGTGCCTCCAGTTGCCCTGTACAAATGGATAGAAGCAGGGGGGCGGACAGGGGGTGGGGACAAACAGATGGCTGTAAAAGCCCACTAAAAGTGCATGCCTAAGCGGCACCTTTATAGGTGCCTCAGAGACAGGGGCGTGAAGCTGCGCCTGCAGTGCAGCTTGCCAGTACCTTTCTGAGCTGATCCCTGGGGCTGCGGACGAAGAGGCAGAGCTGCTGTACTTCTCCTTAATGCCAGCAGCAGCCTGCCGTGCTCTTCTCCTCATAACCTGGCCCGTTGTTCAACTGCACAGGGCAGCGCTGCACGGCTCGTCCGTCAGCTCACCCCCCAGCTCATGCTCCTCCATGGCCGCCTGTACACTGCAGCAGTGCTGGCTGACGACTGTTTCACCTGTTATGCGGCCGAGTGCAGTGAGGAGGTCGTCAGGCAGTCTGATAACATGCCGCCGCAGCCTGCCCAAAAGCCCAGCTCATCCCGCAAGTGTGTCCACCTCAGTCTAAAACTGCAGGTGCCGGCATTGCAGTGCGGAGCAGAGCTGAGCTCAGCAGCAGGAGGATCAGCGGCACCGCTCCCCAGTCCCCTGATTGCCTGTCATGTCCAGCGCCGGTCCCTGGGGCTCCCAACTGCCAGCAGCAAGGAGTATCCGCAGATAGCCTCATGCCGGACTCTCAGCTTCCAAATAATAACCCCTCTCCTTACTGTGAGTTATAAAAGTATATGGGGGGGGGGTTATGGTCGGGTGTCGTCGGCGGGATGGGGGGTCGGTTGTCAGCGAGGGGGGGGTGCGGGTGCGGTAGTGGCTGTAACTGTGCCTCTCTGTACACAGCCACCACCGCACGTCACTGGTGTGATCAATTAGCTTTTACCATCTCAAAATGGCGTTAGATAATATTGGAAATACCTCACATTTTGGGTATTCGTAAATCTGGGAGCATCACATCCAACAAAGAAACGTAATGTTGATGTGGCTGCCATTGGGATTGGATGGATTGCAGCAGATATCGGAGATATCTTCCACAGTCCCTCCTTTATACAAGTCGCAGCTCCCAAATATTCCATTTTGAACTGGGCAGCAAATAAATATGAAAATAATACAACACAGGGAGCACAGATAGTGCAGTATTTTAAAAAAAGTAAATGATTTACTTCAAATATGCATGTACATTGTGCAATATACAAACTGCAATATCAGGGTGCACAGGCTGTATATGGACATCGCTTCCAATGCCAGATATAAACCAATCCCCAACACCATGGAGTCTCTCCAAACGGGTATGGATCATTAGGTCTACACCACAATGGTCGACAAGCATTGGGTCGGCACCATTAGGTTGACATGCAGAAAGGTCGACATGGGTCTAGGTCATCATGGGTCTAGGTCGACAGGTTATTAGCATTAGGTCAACATGGGCAAGGTCGACAGTCAAAAGGTCGACATGAGGTTTTTCACTGTTTTTTTTTTACCCGAATTTCGACACAGACGACATTGAAATTAATCCGTAGCACCCCGTCCACTCACCATGCTTCAGGCACGGTGTCTCGCTATGCTCGGCACACTATTTTATTCTCCCACCACACGCTAGTGGATGGTAGGGCATGAAATACCGCTTGTTGGTACATGTTGGCTCAAAATACAGTGAGAAACCACATGTCAACCTTTTGACTGTTGACCTTGCCATGTCGATCTAATGCTTGTGTCGACCTAATGACCTGCCGACCTAGACCCATGTCCACCTAGACCCATGTGACCTTTCTGAATGTCGACCCAATGCTTGTTGACAGGGGCGTAACTAGAACTTTGTGGGCCCCATAGCAAAATTGTGAAAGGGGCCCCCCCAACCCGAATGTTGAGAGGAGAGAGAGACAGGGGGAGGGGGTGGGGAGGGGGTTGAGCACTACCTGACTACAGCACAACCACAGGTCTCTGCATTAGGCCCACCCTCTAAATACCTGTGATCTTAGCACTGCAGGGAGTAGGTCAGGCTGGGGCATACTTTGCTGCAGTGTGGGATGGCTGCTATGTCCTCCAACACATATACTTAAATTGAACAGGCAACAGGAGTACACAGGCACCAGGGCACACTGACACACACATGTTGTATAGGGACCAGGGGCACACTGACACATACACACACACAGCGGCGTAGCTTTGTTTGGAGCGCCCCGCCGCCGTTAATGGGGGGGCGCCCCCCCCTCCCCGTCCGTCCGGCCAGCCCCCCGTGCCCCCTCCCCCCATTGCCGCATGCTTACCTGTCCGCACGTCCCGGCTCCCCTCCTGGCTTCAATAAATTCTATGCAGACGGACCACGATAAAATGGCCGCCCCCATACCGCAGACAGTTTCAGAGAACAGTCTGCTTTATGGGGCGGCCATTTTATCGTGGTCCGTCTCCATAGCATTGATTGAAGCCAGGAGGGGAGCCGGGACGCGCCGACAGGTAAGCATGCGAGGGATGGGGGCGGGGGGATTACTATAGCACCGCACCCCCCCCCCGGCGCCCCCATATGCACAGCGCCCCCCCACAACCACGGGGGCTGCGGTGCTATAGTTACGCCACTGCACACACACACATATTGTATAGAGACCAGGGGCACACTGACACACACATACATTGTATAGGGCCCTGGAGCACATTGGCACACACACACACACACACACATTGTATAAGGACCTGGGGCACACTGACCCACACACACATTGTATATGGACCAGGGACACACACACATACACACACACACACACACGTATTGCATACCTCACAACAGTCCCGATTTTAGCGGGACAGTCCCGATTATCAGGGCCTGTCCCGCTGTCCCACCCGCGGGCGGCAGTGTCCCGCGGTGTGGGGGGGCTGTTGGGAGTCCCCCCTGTCAGCTGCTAAGCAGCGGGGAATAAACGCTGTGCGCATGCGCACAGCGTCTATTCCTGCAGCCAGGGGGCTGGGGGCATGGTTAGAGGCTCACAGAGCCTCTGGGTCATGCCCCCATAGCGGCAAAATGGGGGCTTGGCCTCGCGGGAGAGCAGCGAGTATAGGCCACACCCCCAAATTAGGCCACGCCCCCGAAAATTGCGGCGCGCAGCAGCGTCCCGCCTACAGACCTGGCAGAGTTGGGAGCTATGGTATTGTATAGGGACCAGGGACACACACACACATATACATTGTATAGGGACCTGGAGCACACTGACACACACATACATTGTAAGGGCACACTAGTGCACACATACATAATTTGTAAGGGCACACTGAAACACAAACACATAAGTTGTATGAGCACACTGAAACACAAACATGTACATACTGTAAAGCGTACAGTTAGCCGAGACATGTAATTTCCCCCTCAGATACCTCTTTGCTGCGCTGTCTTATTTGTGTCAAGGACAGAACTTGGAGGAGCAGTCAGTGGGGCACGGGAGCGCTGCATCCCCCATCTCTGACGGCGTTGCCACAGCCACATCCCTCATAGGTCCAGACGAGTACCGCAGCAGGACTCGGAGATGGCGTCCTTGGCTTGCAGCTATTTGAGTGGGCGGGCCCTGTACGGGATGCGGTGATGGCAGAGGAGCTGGGGGGAGGCTCTAGCCAGCAAGGGTAGAGGCTGATGCTCTCCTCTCTCTCCGAGTTCTCGGGAGCAAAGAAGGGTGAGCGCCTGAGCGCTGGCAGGCTTTTGAGGCAATCAGAGCGTGCAGGGGGGGAGCAGCGGGCCCTGGGAACACCTCGGGCCCCATAGCAGCTGCACCCTCGGTAGTTACGCCACTGCTTGTTGACCCAATGCTTGTCGACCTAATGACCGTATCCCCTCCAAACACACTCCTGGCTCTGTTTCTGAATGATGATGTCACTATGGCCCTTATTCTGATCGGTACGGCCGGATCCGAATATGCGGCCAGCACCGTGCGTCCTAAACCTCGCCTTCCATACGGATCGCCAACTAAGTCCGTACGCGGTATGAAGCTGTCCGAACGGACCGCACGTGTATTTCTCATGAATACACCTCTTCCATCTCAGGGAACCTCCCCCATCATTCGATGGTCGCAGAACATCGAATGCAGGGCCGAGTGGTCCGCCAGCTCCCGCAACCTCAGACCACACGGGCATTTCTCCGTGCAAAAGCAAAGATCTGGGCGGGCAGCTAACATCTGGCAATGTCATATGTCCGCCCCCTACACGTGCGTCATGGCCGCATTACCATACGTACGCCCAGCGTTTTCATGGGAACGCCCATGAAACGCGGGGTGTAAACATATGGTAATGAGCCCAAACAGCCCTTCACACCCCTCTCCACCCCCTGTTCGTAGTGTACACATTTCATGCGGAATGTGGCCATGCGTCCGGCTCGCACATGCGCAGAGACGCCTCTGCACATGCGCAGACACAAAACATCGGCGGCACGAACGCACGCGGATATTACCGCACCAACCAGAATAAGGGCCTATGTCTGTGTCATCACATATTTGGAAACCCACCCAAGGGAAATCCTGCGTTTTCCCCTGATGTTATAGGGTATACCAGGAAAAAAACAGTGAGGTGCTGTGAGGGCAATGGCTGGGGAGGCAGTGGCTAGTAATAGTGACAAAACCAGAATAATACAAAGATTATATATTTATAAGTTTGAAATCTCTCACTTGTATTGTTTTAAAAAAAAAATGTCAAAACTGTGGAGTGTACTAGAGTATGCCAAGTGAGGCTCTGCGTGCCCTGACCACACGCCACCCCCCCCCCCCTTACATCATGTTATATGCTTGTGGTCCCACACACTGTGTATTTGCAGCAGGAGCCACAGCAGCAGGCGGTACGCGTCCTACGACCTTTTCATACCCCCAGTATCCACGTCAGCGTGGAGTTGAGAATAGAAAGTGTGGCGAGCGCAGCGAGCCACCGAGCCCGAAGCATGGCGAGCGGACGCGGATACCTGTGAAGCCCGCGAGGGGAAGCGTATAGCTGTGAAGGTATCCGCGTGCGCTCGCCACACTTTCTATTCTCAACTCCACGGCGAAGTGGATAGTGGGGGTATGAAAAGGTCGTAGGACGCGTACCGCCGCCCCTCGCGGGCTCGCTGCGCTCGCCACACTTCGGGTTCACTTTATACTTGGGGGGTGGCGTGGGGGTGCATTTAACCATTGTAAGCACCCATTAGGGTGCTTATACAATTTATAATCGCATTGCATCGCATTGTTTGGCATTGTATGCCATATACAATGGCATACAATTTTAAAATTGTATGCCATTGTACAACATCGGCCGATATCGCGTCGCATCGCATACCATCGCATGCCTTATGGTCTGCAATGCGATGGGCGCCGTGTTAGTACACAAGTACCAATGATATCGTTCAGTGTGTACTCACAATATTATTTGTCAAGGCTTGACAATGATATCATTTATAACAACAGTGGTAGAGTCTGTACGGGGTTTAAGATTATCAATAATACAAATATATGGCACACGATCATTTTCTCATAAATTAAACGTTATCATACACTTTTTCTTTGTATTATTTTTCTGGTTTTAACATATGGTCCAAAACGATAAAATTGGACAGCTTAAAGGTTATACATGTATGTATCATTCATTTGTGCACCCCATTAAAAATAATCTTCCTTCCCCTTGATGCTACAGTATCTATGTTATTTGTCTGTTTCAGTAACAATTCCCCCACCAACACTGCACTTACTTACTGGGGGGGCTATAATTTTTCTAAATATCATTAATCAATATCCTGTGTGAATGACTTATAATGCTTCTGGCCAACATCAGAACAACATATTGGCCGCGTCGTTCAGTGTTTTCCTGAGATTTGTGCTCTCCCGCGATATCTTCCTGGAAGTTATCGTGTATGATGTTTGCTGCTAAATGCATCCTACTGTATACTGTGCAGTCATTGTCTGCGTCATGCAAGTGTGTATACATTTGCTGATCTAGTGTCACATGGGGTGTTGTAGCAAGTCTGAGAATGTCATTCTTCCCAGCAGTCAGTATACTGATCAGCCTTTCACATTGTTGCTACAAGTTAAATGGTACAAACAAAAAAAGGTACTTATGAGTTATCTGGGCGCCCGATTTTTTGATTGTATGCCTTAAGTTAAGGCATACAATCAGATGCGATGCGATATCGCATCGCATGCGACCATCGGATGCGATGACCCGATTTTTCCATAGGAATCAATGTTAAAATGGACGGAGTCCATTTTAACATGGAATTCAATGGGAAAAAGGGGTCCTCTTCATACCCCTACTATCCAAGTGGGCATGGAGTTGGATATAAACCTGTGGAGAGCGTAGCGAGCCACCGAGCCCGAAGCGTGGCGAGCGAAGCGAGCCCCGCGAGGGGACGGTATTCTATGTCCCCTCGCGGGGCTCGCTACGCTAGCCACGCTTCCGGCTCGGTGGCTCGCTACGCTCGCCACAGGTTTATATCCAACTCCATGCCCACTTGGATAGTAGGGGTATGAAAAGGACCCCTTTTTCCCATTGAATTCCATGTTAAAATGGACTCAGTCCATTTTAACATTGATTCCTATGGAAAAATCGGGTCATCGCATCGCATCGCATCCGATGGTCGCATGCGATGCGATGCGATGTGCCCGATCCGACCCGATTTAGAAATCGGGCGCCCGGATAACTCATAAGTACCCAAAAAAATACTTCCTTGGCTACTTACTAAATAATATGTAGCAAATGCAAAATATGTCTGATAATACATACCAAAAAATGGGAGCTCTAAATATATGTACCAAACATATACATAGCACACCAAACACACATACACAGCACACCATACACATTGCACACACATATCTGTACATAGCAACAACTCACACATCATATACATATTGCTCAGATACATACTTCAGGACACCATGCACACAAAATACACACACATACATATCACACACACACACACACACACACTCACACATTAATACAGTTGGCATTAATAATTAATAAAACGGTACTTGTATACTTTCACGGCTCCCATCGCATGCCATCGCATACCATATGTAGGGCATGCGATGGCATGTAATGCAATGCGATTTTTCCGTTTTTTAATGCATTTGATGTAAAAATCGCATGCCATGCAATGCGATGCTATGCGATGCGATGCTATGCGATGGCATGTGATTTTGATCACAAATGCATCCAAATGCATTTAAATTAGTAGCAAACATGTTAAATGCACCTCAAATGTCTTTTTTCACACTGTACCACCCCCACTATCAACGCCAACCCGAAGCGTGGCGAGCGGCGGCGGTACGCGTCCTATGACCTTTTCATACCCCCACTATCCACGTCGGCGTGGAGTTGAGAATAGAAAGTGTGGCGAGCGCAGCGAGCCACCGAGCCCGAAGCGTGGCGAGCGCACGCGGATACCTTCACAGGTATCCGTGTCCCCTCGCGGGATTCACAGCTATCCGTGTGCGCTCGCCACGCTTTGGGCTTGGTGGCTCGCTGCGCTCGCCACACTTTCTATTCTCAACTCCACGCCGACGTGGATAGTGGGGGTATGAAAAGGTCGTAGGACGCGTACCGCCGCCCCTCACGAGCTCGCTGCACTCGCCACGCTTCGGGTTGGCGTTAATAGTGGGGGTGGTACAGTAACAAATGCCCTTTGGGGTGCATTTAACATGATTTTAACACATGTCAATGATTTCTGTGAAAAATCGCATCGCATCACATGCGATGCGATTTTTTCCTATACGATGCCCATCGTGGGAGCCGTGATACTACACAAGTACCAATAAAACATACCCCAACACACACAACCACGTTAATTAGCGTTCTATGTATATCAGAATCCCCCCCCCCACACACACACACACACACACACACATTTTTTACTCCTACTCTATTTTCCCAAATAGCGGGGTCATCAGATTCCACACATAATGCCTCTCTGCCCCCATATCAGTGTCATCTACTCCATGAGCCCTGATCTCTCCATATGTAACTGCTCCCAGTGTCCTCAGCCTCCTTCACCCCCAATAACTATATCAATCTTCCTCTTTCATAGCAATGACTTTAGGCCCCCTGAGGATCCATTTCCCATATGTATTTGCCCCCCATCAGGGCCGCCACTAGTAATATTGGGGCCCAGGACTGACCTTCAGCCCCCCCCCCCCCCCCCCCGTGCCGGCACCCCCTCCCCCGCCCCCCAATTACTATTACTTACCAGCGGTGGCAGCGGTGCAGCATCTTCTTCCTCCGGGACTCGGGGCTCAGAGCACTCACTGCACAGTGCAGTCTGCAGAGCGCCGAGCCCCTCTGTATCCTAGGCTTGTGCTCTGCAGGCTGCACTGTGTATTGTGCGCATCTAACCGCAGCGGCTCCGGGTGGGGGGATTTGTGCGGAGGGGAGGGGGGTGTGCGGTGGTGCCGTGCCACTTTGGGCAGCTGTCCGGGCCCCTCCAGAGGACTGGGCCCGGGACAGCTGTACCCCTGGCACCCCCCTGTCGACGGCCCTGCCCCCATAGCAGTGTCCTCAGCTCTCTGAGCCCTGCCCCCCCTGCCATGTAGAAGGTACACGGCGGGCGCATCCCCCCCGGGACCGAGTCAGAAAGGAGGGGGGCGGGGGACGGGCGCCTGGGGCGCTCAAAGAGGTTACACCGGGCCTGTATGTTGGGAGGTACTGTATGCAGACCTATAGTGTATATATATATTACAGATACAATTGCTTGTAGTAGCCTATTTATCTTTCTTTCTGTTGCTCACACACAAGCATACCTCCTCCCAACATGACCCTCTCTGACCAGGAGGGACACAATGCTCTATTCCTGCACTTTCTTCTTAATGTATGATTACCATCCCCTGTGTTTAGACACCTTTCTTGCCAACTTACCTGTTAAGAACAGGTGATGTCAATCATAGATTAAGAGGGAACTCAAGAAACAGTGCATTGTGTCCCTCCTGTTGGGAGGTATGCACAAGACAGAGATGACTACTTAAAGTTTATTTCTTGCTTTCTTGCTTTCATTGGGATCAGCACTGCATATAGTTAAAGCCTGACATAAGCGCGGGTGCAGACAATTACATTAATATTCAGCCTTGTGTACACATCTTATTTCTTGGCTTTTGTTAAAACATTTTTCATCTGACATACAGTTTAAAAGTTCATGTTAAAATGTTGAATACTTGAAGTCCATACACACGGTGCAATTTTGGCTTATGACTTTGATTATAGTCAAAATCATGGGTCTTCAAACTGTGGCCCTCCAGATGTTGTGGAACTACATGTCCCAGCATGCCCTGACAGTTTTGGCATGCTCTTATAGAAAAAAATGTGGCAATGCATGTTGGAACATGTAGTTTCACAACATCTGGAGGGCCACAGTTTGAAGACCCATGGTTATAATGATAAGAAAATTAGCCAAAATCGCACAGTGTTTGTACTGCTTGCAATATGGATGCGCACCCAAACCCCGCTTGGGGGAGCAAGCAGCAGTGGCGTCTGTGTGGGCGCTGGCACCCGCTCGACGCACTGACATGCTGCTGCCTGCGGCTGCCCACTGACTGAGCACTGGAGGAGAGTCAGCCACAGCGCGGGTGCGGCCATGGCAGAGATGACAAATCCCCCCACTGATTAAATTTACTGTACACAGAGCCAGCTATTGGCTACTGTGTAGAGGATGGGCAGGCGGATGGGCGTGCTAGGGCGGCCTGGGATGCGTTGGAGTCAAGGGAAGCAGCAGTGTATGCTGGTCTCTCTTCCTCTCTCCTGCTTCAGCTTCTCCGTTATGCGTGTGATGTCATCACGTCACACGCTAGGGAAACACGCTGTAGAGGAGCCTGGGGGAGGCTACAAACCTTTTGGCAGGGGGGAGCAAAATTTATAGTTACTCCACTGACTGTATAACATGCCATTTGACCTCGATGCGATGCGATTTAATACAAAATGCACCGGGCACATATTGCACCATGTATGGGCACCTTAAGGAACTTCAAGTAAGACATCTGTCTGGTGTGTGAGCAACAGAAAGAAAGAGCGAGAATTAGACTACTACAGTACAAGCACATTTGTTAATATTGTTTTATTCCAAGCACTGGTTACTATGTAAATGCGTGTCTATATATTTGGTACAGATACAAGGAGCCAGATGTATCAACTAGCATTAAGTGCATATCTGCACTTAACGCTAGTTAACTGGGGGAGATTATGTTTATACAAATGTACTAACAGCACACCCAATGTGCACAAGGCACAGCCCGCTGAGTAACACTCGTCATTGCTGTTCCCTGCAAACCCCCCTCCAGCAATTAGCGGCCAGGGCGATGTATTAACAGTCTTCAAGGCATTAAATCGCCTGGGCTAGCGCTGTCCTATCCCCACAGCAGGGACAACGCTAGCCCTGCTGCTGGGCTCCGGGCTGAGCTCAAGATCTCGCAATAATAGTATCTCACACATATCAAGAGAGCCGGCCGGGGGGGGACAGCTCTTTTTTTTTTTTATATTGTGCATGCACAGTAAGAAGAGGGTGCCGATAAGGAGAGCCGAGGAGGCAGACAATAACGTCTCTCCTTATCGGCAGTTCGGGGGTTAATACATTAGGGTGCCCGCTTCTCTTCATTATGCAGGAGAAATGGGGCCCGCAATTTTACAGACATAAATGGGATTTTAATACATCTGCCCCAGGTCATGATTTTCTGTATAGCCCAATACACTAGACCAGTGGTAGCCAACCCTAGCCCTCGAGAGCTACCAACAGTTCACATTTTGAAGACAACCTAGCTGCTGCACAGCTGCACTCATTAATCACTGACACATTTTAAAAGATACACAGATGGAGCTAATTAGCTCACTTGTGATTCTGTGAGGAGACCTGCAAAACATGCACTGTTGGTAGCTCTCGAGGACTAGGGTTGGCTACCCCAGCACTAGACTATTCATTTTCTATCAGTACAGAATTAAGAAAACAATAGATATTACTGACCTGCCTCTTGACTTTATGAACTTTGCTGATACTAGTAATTTGCTCATTCGTGTGGCCTTTGTTGTATTCTTCTTTGGCAATGTCCAGAGCTTCTTGAACACCTCTCGTATTCTCATTGACTTCGTGCCAGCCTCCCATTTTATTCTGTGCAAAAACATTTGCCAATAGAGCCAATGTGACTACGGCGAGTATGTTCCAGAACATAGCCATTGTTAGAGATAGGATCTTCTGCGGAGCGTTTGTGTCTGTGGTGGCTCTTTCTCTTGTCCTGTTTAAATGTACAGAAAACAAACAGAGCCTCCAGTATTTAAGCTGCTGGAACCCGCAGCTTGCCAAGTCCTTTCTGCTGAATCATATGTTAGTCATGCAGCTGGAACTACAGAGGGATGCGAAGGAAAACATTACAAATGCCAGAGAGGGGGTAAAATCCTCACCCCCCTTGCTAAACTGACCTGCTTTACTTTTGTCTCAGTTGGAGACAGAGAAAACATGTTTCCAAATGTACATAAATCCGGATCTTTAATTTATATCACAGAGTGTTAAATGGGGTACATGGTCATTAGGTTGACCCTATTCATTGGGTCAACCACTGAAGGTCGACATGGCTTAGGTTGACAAATAAAATAGGTTGACATGGGTAAGATCGACAGGGTTGGAAGGTCGACACAAACATTATGGGAAGGTCGACAGTTAAAAGATCAACATGGGTTTTTCACTTTTTTTTTTAGCTGACATGTGCCGGCAGGCGGTATTTCATGCCCTACCATACACTATGGCGTGGTGGGAGAATAAAATAGGGTACTTGTTTCCTAGCACAGCGCCCGTTGGGTCCCATCGCATACCATAACTTAAGGTATGCGATGGGACCCGATCAGACCCGACCGACCAGATTTTCGGGCTTTAAAGACGTTCCTGTACAATTTAAAAATCAGTCGCATCGCATGCCATTATAATGGCATGCGATGCGACGTGACCGACCCGATTTTTACATTGTACCCAATGTTAAATTGCCCCCCAGACCCGATTTTTAATTGTTTACTCACTGTGATGGTTAATTATTTGGTAAAATGCCCCCCAATTGTTAACGCAACCCAAACCCGAAGCGTGGCGAGCGCAGCGAGCCACCGAGCCCGAAGCGTAGTGAGCAGACACGTAATACATGTGAAGTATTGCACGTCCCCTCACGGGGCTCGCCGCGCTCGCCACGCTTCGGGCTCGGTGGCACGCTGCGCTCGTCACACTATATAAAATCAACTCCACGCCGACGTGGATAGTGGGGGTATGAAAAGGTCGGAGGACGAGTACCGCAGCCCCTCGCGGGCTCGCTGCGCTCGCCACGCTTCGGGTTGGCGTTGATCGTGGCGTGGCGTTAACAATGGGGGGACATTTGACATAGTAATTACCCATCAGGGTGGGCATACAATTAAAAATCGGGTCTGGGGGGCCATTTAACATTGTAATCAGCCATCAGGGTGGCTGTACAATTAAAAATCGGGTCGAATTGGTCGCATCGCATGCGATCGATTTTTTCCGACCTGATATCACACAATTGACAGCGGTGGCGCCGTTCTAGGAAACAAGTACCTAAAATAGTGTGCCCGAAGCATGGCAAGCACAGCAAGCCATGTGAGGGAGCACGCGGTACATTTTGACGATGTCCATGTTGACTATGTCGACAATCCAGACAAAAACATGAAACGTGCACTGCATTACTGGGAGTTGACCCATGAGACTTTGCACAAGAGGTCAGAGGCTGAGAAGCTTGTGCTGAGCGCTGATTAATGGAGCTCATTACATGCTTCTCAGGCCCACGAAAGACAGCTGCAGCAGTGGCCTTGTCATGGGAGGGTTTTTCATCATAGCCAGTGCTGAGCCTGTGAGGTCTCCTACAGAATAATGTACAGAGGGTCAAACACACGCTTTTCATGAGGTATATATATATATATATATATATATATATTCTAGAGAAAGACAAAAGCAGAGCGCTCCATAGTGCAAGTATTGTTTTTATTGTTTAAAAGGTGATCACAAGCAAGTGCAATAAGAAGTGGATCACGTACCATAGGCGGCGGTTATAACACACCGCGGATGTAAATCGCATGTAGCCTCAGGCGGCACGGCTGGTTGGAGAGGTTACACTTCCTCTGACGAAGTCCACGTGACGAAACGCGTTGGTAATGGCCTGGCGTTGATCGTTCCTGTAGGAGTGTAACCTCTCCAACCAGCCTTGCCGCCTGAGGCTACATGCGATTTACATCCGCGGTGTGTTATAACCGCCGCCTATGGTACGTGATCCACTTCTTATTGCACTTGCTTGTGATCACCTTTTAAACAATAAAAACAATACTTGCACTATGGAGCGCTCCGCTTTTGTCTTTCTCTAGAAAATCGTTGTGACCTGTGGATCAGGTATTGCGGGAGCTGCCGGTTCAAACTAAGAACCTAAAGTGCATTCTGAATCTCCACTCTGGGACTTGTAGTTCCTCATCTGAAAATTAAGGACTTGCGCACCAGATATTTGTGATTTTTATATATATATATATATATATATATATATATATATATATATATATATATATATATGTATTAATCCCCCACCCTGCAGTTACCCATTGACCAAGTTTATACTGCCTTTAATCTGTTTTTTTGACAGTGTAATACTCTCCCATGCAGTTTGCGGCCAGTAATGACAAGTGGGAGGGGCCCCCCTCTCTAAAGTGACCCGGGCCCCCAATGGCTTAATCCACCCCTGATTGAGATTTTTGAGAGCTCAGTTCCACACACAGGCCCTTATTCTAGTTGTTTCTGAAGGATGCGTATTTCGGAGAGGAACCGAGTGTTCTTAGCCCCGCCTACCGTACGGATCGCTCACACCATCCGAATGTGGTAAGACACCATAGAGACGGACCGCGAGTGGATGTTTCATGTGAATACCTCCTCATCTGTGGGAACCTCCCCCATCCTCCGATTGTCGCGACCATCGAATGATGGACCGAGCGGTCAGGCAGCACCGAGTGCTCCAGACCACTCAGACATTTTTCCATATGAAAGCAGGGATATGGGCGGGCAGCTGACATCCGGCTATGTTAGTTGTCTGCCCCCCACACGTGCGTCACTGCCGCATTACCATATGTACGCCCAGCATTTTCATGGGAACACCCATGAAACGCAGGGCGTTCGCATATCGTAATGAGCCCAAACAGCCCTTCATGCCCCTCTCTACCCCCTGCTCGGATGGTTCTGTACGATCGTTTTCTGCACGGACCTCACTCCGTGTTCGGACGTGCGAGGTGTTCGTTCATGCGCAGATACGCCTATACACATGCGCAAATACCAAACATCGGCCGTCCGACCGCACACAGAGCCATCCGACTCAATCAGAATAAGGGCCATAGAGTAAATGTGCTATAAGAAGCTAGTACACTAGGCATGTGCAGCAGTTCTGCTCTGTCCCTTACACTGCATGATGTGGTGGCAGCTCTGTTGATCATATTATATACCAGTGCTATTGTCATAATTGAAGGCACTTGCCAAGTGGAGGGGGAGTTTCCAGGCAACAGAAACCCCCTCTGTGTTTGCCTATTAAGTGTAATCCAGTCATTTAAAAAGTAGTGTAATTTAAATCTCAGTCCTTAATCCTTTAGTTACACTTCCATAGTTGCATACAAGGCAGTTAGTTATCCTATTGTTTCTGTGGTTAACAGTGCGATTAGCTTAGGCCCTACCCCAACTAGCAGAGATCAACGTTCTGTTGCATAGAAATATTAACCTTGGTGCTGCTGGGATATGAATCAAAGCGGTGTAATTGTAAGTCTCTATTAGCAAAAACAAAGGAGTCTACCCTTTTAGCAAAACTGATGATAGTGAATTGAGGAACAATAAGGGGGAAATTTACTAAGAATACAAACCGGTCCTGGTTCCCAAAATATGGGGGGGGGGGGGGAATGAGTAGGGGTCAAAGAGCCGGTCCTGTTTTTAAAACATCAGGGACCAAATGAAATAGGGGTTCCCCGTATTTTGTGAACCAGCACCGGGCCCAACCAGCCAGCAGGGTAATGCCACAGCCGTGGGACACTTATTATATAAGGTTCCCTGGCCAAAAGCATTACCCCCTGACCGGTCACCCTGGGCAGGGGTCCTGGGGAAGTGGGAACCCCCCCAATAAAGGCCCCCTCCCTTCCAGAACATATAGAACTTGCCCAGGCTGAAACCTGGGGCTGTCCCCGGTACCCCTTAGCTGTGTGTAACAAGGTGATCTTTGTGTAAAAGTTAGAATAAACCATTGGGTTCTGCTGCGGAACTATAAGTCCCAGCCTGGTCCGTATACTGGGACTTGGAGAACCACATGTCCCAGCATGCAGCCCATTAATGGGCTTGCAGGGACTCAGTTCCACAGCAGAATCAATTGTTAAATAAAAACACAAACAAACCAGAAAATAAAACTTTATTACATTCAGAGCCCATTCATACAGATACTTACCTATCTTGACACGTAGGTAGTTCTCCGTACATCCGATGGTCCTGAAGAAATCCAATATGGGTACCTGTGGAAGGAATCCATACTCACCACAGTCCTCCAGCGTAGATTGCGTCCTCTTGCGTTTATGAAGGCATCCAGGGGACTTGTCAAAAAAACAAACTGACACATCACTACTAGAATGGACTGGGAGGGAAATTCTCAGTAAGGAATTTATTCACCCATCCTCCTCACCAGCTGTTTCAGCTTCTGTTAGCTTGGTTTACCAGCATATTTGGTTATATTTATTGTTGGGGTTATCACTTTTGTATACCGGTGAGCTGTATAGTATTTATACCATCCCTGTGCATTGTTGCACCTGCACTGTAACTTTATCACCTCAGTTACAGCAGCACCATTGTTATATTTTATATACCATCTCTGTGCATTGTTGCATTCACAGTGTGTTTGTCTCCACCCTTGTGTGTGCAAGTCATCTCGTACGCAGTTACACCCGGGGTTGTTCTGGGGGTGTCCCAGCCTGCTCCATCCGAGTTAGTCAGGTTTCCTCTTGCACTCTCCTTGCCTTGGCGGACATGTTGTCCCACATAAGACCAGGCGGCATCGGGGATGGAGCCGGCATAACCAGCTCCGTTGAATGCCGCTGTTAGTGGTGAAGCCTAGCAACGCACGTGTCTGTCAACTACAAGGGGAGGCAACAGAGTTAGGGGGCAGGTTTGGCGGTATCTACCAGGGCCTGTCTGTGCCATTTCAGCCCAGTCCTCTGTGGATAATTTATGCTCAAGTCTGACCTTGTTACTCCTGCTGGGCTGGATTGTGCACAGCTGCCCTGATTTCCTGAGGCCTTCTTAAGGCATCCTGACCTATAGTAACCTGCCAGTCATAGCTCAAAGCTCCATGTTCCTGAGTCGTAGTGCCCTGTCCTTTGTGCAAGTCTGTTTGGTCTGAGCTCCCATGGTATCCTGCTACAGCCCAGTGAACTCCAGCTAGCACTCCTGCTGAGCATCCAGACCCAGCCTTGTGCTTGCTCCTGTGGTGTGTTCCTGGCTCCTGGTCCCCTTCCAGTCTGTCTCTCAGCTGCTGTCCGTGTACCAGTGTCACTGCTTGTTCCCTCCTCATCTGTGGTTCCATCTTCCCAGATAAGTCATGGTTTTCCCCTGCAGCTTCTATTAGCTTGTTTTACCAGCATATTTGGTTACATTTATTGTTGGGGTTACCAATTTTTGTATACCGGTGAGCTGTTTAGTATTTATACCATCCCTGTGCATTGTTGCACCTGCTCTGTAACTTTATCACCTCAGTTACAGCAGCACCATTGCTATATTTTATATACCATCTCTGTGCATTGTTGCATTCACAGTGTGTTTGTGTCCACCCTTGTGTGTGCAAGTCATCTCGTACGCAGTTACATCCGGGGTTGTTCTGGGGGTGTCCCAGCCTGCCCCATCCGAGTTAGTCAGGTTTCCTCTTGCACTCTCCTTGCCTTGGCGGTCACATTGTCCCACATAAGACCAGGCGGCATCGGGAAGGGAGCCGGCATAACCAGCTCCGTCGAACGTGGCTGTTAGTGGTGAAGCCTAGCATTGCACGTGTCCGTCAACTACAAGGGGAGGCAACAGAGTTAGGGGGCAGGTTTGGCGGTGTCTTCCAGGGCCCCTTACAGGAGGCCTTCATGTTGGCTCCAATACTTCGTCAACCAGACCTTAGCCATCCCTTTCTAGTTAAAGTAGATGCCTCTGCCATTCGGGTAGAGGCTGTCCTTTCCCAAGTTTTTGAAGACTGCCTATTATTCACGAAGATTCACCCTCACTGAACTGAACTATCCGTTTGGCAAAAAAATAACTCTTAGCAATTAAGCTAACTCTGACTGAGTGGCGTTATCTGTTGGAGGGGGCTCATCATACTTTTACCATCATTACAGATCACAAGAACCTTCTTTATTTACAGGCAGCACGCTGTCTCAATCCTAGACAAGCAAGATGGACTCTTTTTCTCCAGATTTTCCTTCAAGTTAACCTTTTGTCCTGGGACTGCAAACCAAAAGGCAGATGCGCTCTTAAGATCTTTTCAAGCCAATGACTCCTCTGTTTCTATTGAAGAACAATTTATCATTGATCCAACCTCTATTGCAGTTACCAATGTCACTCCCACTTCGCCCATAGGGAAGACGTTTGTGGCACCCAAGATCTGAAGGAAACTACTCACCTGGGGCCCACTTCTCATCTATTATAGGGTCACAATGGTACCCTCAAGACATTTCTTCAGCTGTCTTATTGGTGGCCACAGTTAAAAAAAGAGGTAACAGAATTTGTTGCAGCTTATTCTAAGTGTGCGCAACATAAAAACCCACAAACATCTCCATCGGGCCTTCGGCAAAAACCCTGGACACATATCTCTATGGACTTTATAATAGATTTGCCCATCTTTAAAGGCTTCAACATCATCTGGGTCATTGTCAACAGGTTTTCCAAGATGGCCCATTTCATGCCTCTCTCCAAGCTCCTCAGTTGTCTAAATTGTTCATTACCGAGATCTTTCGCTTGCATGGCCTCCCACAAGAGATCATCACCGATCTTGGATCATGGCTCTCAGTACGTAGCAATATTCTGGAAATCGCTGTGCTCCGCATTGGGAGTGAAATTAAATTTCTCCTCTGTGCATCATCCACAAACTGATGGTCAGACCGAGAGAGTCAAGCAAGACTTAGAGACTTTTTTGAGAATCTTTATGTCCTCCTCTCAAGAGGATTGGTCAGATTACCTTCCCTTCACAGAATTCGCTCATAACAATTTATACCATTCTTCCACTATTTCTTCCCCTTTCATCATAAATTATGGAAACCATCCAAGAGTGCCTTGTTTTTCTACATTTCCTGCTCTAGAAGTACCAGCTGCAGATTCTACTTTACGACAGTTCTCTAAGATGTGGAAACAAATCTTACGCAAAACCTTGCAAAGATATAAATCCTTCGCTGACAGAAAGTGGAGAGCAGATTCTATTTTATAGGTAGGAGACCGAGTCTGGATATCCACTCGAAACCTCAGATTCAAGATTCCAACCAAGAAATTCGCCCCAAGATTTGTGGGTCCATATCGAGAAGGTTCTCAATGCTGTTTCCTACAAGATTAAATTACCCTCTTATTTGCAAATTCCTAATGCTTTCCACGTTTCGCTACTAAAGACTAGTATTAAATCACTTTCAAGCAGCTCTGCCAAAGCCTCCAAAGATTCAAGTTTCCCAAAGTGAAGACTTTGTGGTACAAAAAATCATGTATTCCCATAGAAGGTATGGTTGCCTTCAATACCTGGTAGATTGGAAGGGGTATGGCCCTGAAGAGCGATCTTGGGTTTCTGCTGAAGACGTCCATGCTCCGGGTGTAGTCAGTGCCTTTCATGTCTTGTCCACTCACAAAATGGGGGTACTGTACTATCCTGCTCCTGAGACTTGTCTCCTTGGCAGGGAGCTGCCAGTGGGGTGCACATGGTGATGGGCAGCGCTACAGGCTCGGGCTGGCAGGGCAGCGTCTCTGAGCAGCTTGGCAGGTCGGGGTCTCAGTGCGGCGATAGCCACCATCTTGCGGAGGACTGTGAGTGCACAAGGATTGGGCATTAGAGGCTGAGGATTAAACTCTGGATGCAGCAGGTCTCCTCTTTACAGGAGGGTGCCATGTTGGAGACTGGATCAGACCATTCCCTCTGAGTCCATGCACTTGGTTCAGTCTGCTGCCTTAAAAGGGATCAGGTTTCCAGCCTTTGTGCCAGTACTTCTAGTTGCCTACCTGTGTATGGTGCTTCAGTCCTGAGCTCCTGTGATTAACCCTTGCTGCGCCTGTTCAGTTGTTGCCTCTTGAGCCTTGTGGTGCTGCCTCTGTCCTCAGTTGCCATCTGGTCGCTTAGCCTGGTCCTGTTGGTTATTCCGGTTTTGACAGTCTCCATAGTATAACTGCAAGCCACAGTCTTCGCAGTAGAACTTCAAGCCAAAGTCTTCACAGTATAACTTCAAGCCACAGTCTTCACAGTATAACTTCAAGCCCAATCTTCACAGTATAACTTGAAGCCACAGTCTTTGCAGTATATCTTCAATCCATAGTCTTCACCGTATTTCTCCCTTAAAACTACAGATACCACTTCTTTTCCACGACTACAATCCATTGTATACTACAGTCTTTGTCTTTTAAGCTTCGCCCTTAGTCTCCTAAGTCTCAAAGCCAAAGACTTTATTCTTCTCTATTCATTAGAGACTACTACTACTGAAGTTTGTATCATCTAAATATTATTTTGCATTTTATTGCAGAATTCATAATTAAAGCCTTTCAAGCATTCTTCAGTATCCTCTGCATTCTTCCACAGTTACCTGATTAGACATTACATTCAACCTCCAAGTTTCCATCCTCCAGTTGGCCCCTCAGTTCTCCAGCACTTGCCAGTTCCCTCATCCTGGCCTAGTGTGACACATATCGCAATATGTGTATATAGCTTGTGATGCCGATGTGTACCTCGTGAGGTCGGTATTGCAAGAAAAAATAGTGTACAAAATGCTATTACAGGATGACCACTTGGCAGCAGCTAATCCAGTGAGTAGGGGATTGACGGCACAGCTGCAACTCCTAGCAGTCCCCATCATCATTGCTCCTCTCGGCTCCCATAACTGCCTGTTCATGCATGCACTGGTAATGCTAACTGGCGCACAATCCAGTGGAGCAGCTCCTTCCACACCAGGTAGACCTGTCAGCCTAAATGAGAACTTATATTGATCTGCAAATATTATCTGTGTATAGGTAGTTACTGATAGTATCTGCAGTGGTATAGCCCCAATGGCTGAAGCCAACAAAGATGGATATTGTGTAGCTGTTGGGTTTGGATCTGAAGGTGCAGGTGCCCAGATACACCCCTGTTGGATGCAATATCCAGCAGATATTTTAACACAGGCTGTGTAACAGTTATACATAGTTTTTTTTTTATGTAGCAGCTGTCAGGCCTCAGCCTCACCTTAATAAACTCTTTAAATATGTATTTTCTCCCTCTTTAGGTCTGTATGTTATTACTTGTGATCTCTTGCTCCTTATCCCAGTCAGGTCTTCATTAATAACACTTTAATCTCTATCAACAGTCCCTTTCATGATCAGCTCTTCCTACTAGCCCCAGCCACACTTTCTTTGTGTTCTTCCTCCTTCCCATGTTACCTCTCCCTCCTCATCCTTGAGCGTTTTTACTCCTTGCTCCTCTCAACTGTTTCCTCACTGCTGTCAGCTCTCTATCACAACCCCTTGTCTCCTCTATTTCTCTGTTCCCTATTTTTCTCCACTCTTCCTCCTGCTCTTCTCTCTCCTTCTCTCGCTAATACCTTCTCTCTCCGTCTTTCCCTATAACCCTCTCTCTCTCCATCTCCCCCTAAAACACTGTACTTCTCTCTCTCTCTCTAGCTCTCTCTCTCGCTGACACCCTCTCTCTTGCTCCACTCTCTCTTCCTCCCTGACATCCTCTGTAATGCCTGGTCACACCCTTCCCCTTTTCTCTCTTGCTCCTCTCACTCTTTCTCTCATCCCATCTTTTTCCATGAAGCCCTCTCTCTCCATCTTCTTGCTCCTTCCTTTTTCTATCACTTTTTCCCAACACCCTCTTTTTCATTCACTTCCTTGTCTTTTTTGCTGCCCCCCTCCCTTATGGGACATTGTAGTGGTGGGGGAAGATTTCAAGATTTTGCTATGGGGCCCACAAAGTTCTAGTTACGCACCTGTCTGCACATATATATATGGTTTTATTCAGACCTGATGGCACCACTGCAGATTTGCTGGCAGGCCGATCAATAGACTGCACTAGCAAATGTTTCGTAGCGCAAATGTTCAAGGCCAGATCCGGACATTGGGTCACCAGCAAGTAGGTCGACAACCATTAGGTCGACATGCATTTAGTTCTATATGCATTAAGGTCGACATGCAGGAAGGTTGACATGACTGTAGGTCTACATGGGTTAGATTGACAGGGTCATTAAGTCAACGCAAGCATTAGGTTGACATGGGGAAGGTCTACAGTCAAAAGGTCGACATGGGGTTTTTCACTGTTTTCACTGCTGATAGGTGGTACTGTATTTCATGGCCTAACATCTACTAGGGCGTGGTGGGAGAATAAGATAGTGCGCCGAGCATAGCGAGGGGAGGTGGTGCTACGATTTACAAAAATGAGAAAAAAACAATGTCCACTTTTATACAGGGAACCAATACTTAAATTCCCCTCTGTATTTTAGCAACCGGCACCGGCTAAAATAGCCCGGGGCTTGTTATGCTTATGAGGGGGGACACAAGGCCTTTTTCTCTTTTAAATTTTAACCTTCATTTAATTTTCACACGTAGAAGCATCTGACGGATCTGACTGATCCATGCAATACTTCAGGGTCAGAAGTGTTTTGCTGCTGGTAAACTTGACAGCCAAACATAGATGACTTCACCATCAGAAAATACAAATCCTGATAACTATGTAGTTAAGTAAATAAGTTGCATTCTTAGACACAAAATACACCCGATCCTGTTCCTAACCAGCCGAGTTGCTGACTGGCCAAACGACCATTCTTAGTAAATTTCCTTGCTAGTCCTAGTGGAAAAAGCAGAGGTTTTAATCCGATCCAATGTGAATTTCAGTGCAGGAATACATTCTATTGTTTTGGAGAGATGACTGTCTAGGCCATATGGTGGTTCATGTCAAAGCAGTCATCCAATGACGGCTTTAACATTCCCGTACCATTGATACCTATCTTGAGTGAGGAAGTTCCTAATCAAAATAGCTGCACTAACTCTGCATCTAACTAACTCTTACATTTGGCTCATGTCTATTTTGCTCACTGAGGCCTAATTCAGCATGGATTGCCAATTTGTGAAAATGCAGAGGACTCTGAGCAGAAAGCCACAGCCCAGACAGTAAGAAAAAATGCCCCTTGCAAAATTTTGAATGCATCACAAATAGCGGCATATTCGCAGATCCACTTGCAAAAACTGAAGCATTGAACATTTTTTTCCATCTGTGTCAGTCTAGGGCTTACACTAATAATTAAAAAATCAGGCTGGAAGCAGTCTTGGTTCCACTTAAAAAAAAAAACAAGGGCATGACAACGTTTTCACAAACACACCCAGAAAATGCCAAGTTTTTCGCCCCTAAACGCCAGCTTCCTGTCATTCACACTGTGGCCACTCTTTGACATCTATGTGTATGGATATTTTTTTGCTATTTCACCCCTGAGCATGCGCAATGTAAACACTGCAAATTCGCAGTTGTTAATTTTTCAGTTAACCCCTTCCCGACATTTGACGTACATTTACGTCATGGTCGGGATGTACTTCCCGACACATGGCATAAATGTACGTCATGCCATTAAACTGTCACCGCATCTATAGACGCGGTGACAGAGGGACGATGTCTGCTGTCCCTGACAGCAGACATCTTCCCTCATTGCCCAGGGGGGGGGCAGCGATGCCCCCACCCATCGGCGATCGATGTGATTGGCTGTTCAATGTGAACAGCCAATTACAGCGTTTTCTGTGTACCGGCGAATAACGTTCGCCGGTGACACAGGGATCGGTGGTGATTGGTGCTGTTAAGTACAGCACCAATCACCACGGGGTGTAAGGGTGTCACTGGTGGTCACCCCACCTCACCCCACCTGCCCCCAAAGGCTGTGATTGGTCCGGCGGACCGGCGGACCAATCAAAGCCATTTCACCTCAAATGAAATAACGGAGACAGCCCTGCAGCCGCCATTCCGGTCAGGAACAGCGTGCAGAGCGGTCTCCGTGCCCATCTGTGCCTATACTGACCTGATCAGCGTTGGTGGCATCCGTGCTGCCAGCTCCTGCTGTGACTTCCTGGAACTTGTGCTGCTGCTGCTGCTGCTGCTGCAGCAGCGTCATTGTGTCAGAGATTTAAATTGTGTGATATAATTTTGTATCTGCTAATTTTGTATGTGCTGATCAGTGTAAACTAACTGATCAGATTTTTTTTTTGGGGGTGCAGGTTTTTTTTTTTTTATATATATACCCTGTCAGGTTGCACCCACAGCTGTGTGCCTGCTGCCGCTCACTGCTAATCAGTGTTGTATCACTGATCAGCAGGTGTTTTTTTTTGAGGGTGCTGTGGGGTTTTTTTAAAAAAAAATTTTTACACCCACGGTGATTTTGTGGGTGTCCTGTGGCCGCAGAGCGCTGATCAGTGACGTACATCACTGATCAGCATTTTTTATCTAATTTTTTTTTTTTTTGGGATCAAATTCCTGTTGTCTTTGACTCATCAGAAGTTTTTTTAAATTTTTTTTTTTTTGGAGGGTGCTGTGGAGTCTTTTTTTTTTATTTTTTTTACACCCACGGTGCTTTTGTGGGTGTCCTGTGCCCGCTGAGCGCTGATCAGTGACGTACATCACTGATCAGCATTTTTGATCTAATTTTTTTTTTTTGGATCAAATTCCTGTTGTCTTTGAGTCATCAGAAGTTTTTTTTAATTTTTTTTTTTGGAGGGTGCTGTGGAGTCTTTTTTTTATTTTTTTTACACCCACGGTGCTTTTGTGGGTGTCCTGTGCCCGCTGAGCGCTGATCAGTGACGGACGTTACTGACCAACATCTGTGCTCAATTTTTGGCGCAGGAGCTTTTTTTTTTCCTTTTAACTTACACGTGTTAAAGCACTACATACACACTACATACCCCCCGTGTTGAAATAAAGTTTGTACCCCCCCCCCTACACTATACACGCCTACACAAAAATAATAAAAATGTCCCAATCATCGCAAAGACTGTTTTCAGCGGAGGAGGCATATGCCCTTATTGCCTCTGACACTGACACAGCCAGTAATGCAAGCGATGAATTTGCATTCGCCTTAAGCTCCTCTTCCTCCTCTAGTGATGAGGGACCCCCTCAAAGACGCCCCCGTAGAGCAGCTGAGACCCCCCCCCAATGATTGATCTCGTATGGACCCCACCACCAGACAATTTTGAGCCCCAGGTTCCTGAGTTTTTGACCAACCCAGGAATCCAATTTGATACTACAGGCCTCAAAGAAATTGACTTTTTCAAAGTCTTTTTCTCTGATGATTTTATAAATTTAATGGTGGACCAAAGTAATTTATATGCCCAGCAGTTTATTGCCCAAAACCCCACGTCATCATTTGCTAGGTGGACCCCTGTAGATGCAGTAGAGATGATGACGTTTTGGGGTCTGGTGTTACATATGGGCATGGTTAAAAAGCCAGAAATTAGGCAATATTGGAGTACAGATGTTCTGTACAGCACCCCACTTCATCGTATGGCCATGACCCGGACTCGTTTTGAGATAATCCTTAAATTTTTGCATTACAACGATAATGCACAGTGCCCACCCAGAGATGATCCCACCTTTGACCGGCTATTCAAAGTCAGGCCGGTCATTGATCATTTCAGCGCCAAATTTGCTGAGATGTACATCCCCCAAAAATTCATTTGTGTAGACGAGTCACTTATACATTTTAAAGGAAGGGTTAAATTCCGCCAGAACCTTCCCAATAAGAGGGCAAGGTATGGCATAAAAATGTATAAGCTGTGCGAAAGTACCTCAGGGTACACCCACAGGTTTAGGGTATATGAAGGGAAGGACACAAGAATTGAACCGCCAGAATGCCCCCCCTCCCTCGTAGGTGTTAGTGGAAAGATTGTCTGGGATTTAGTGCACCCCTTCCTGGATAAGGGTTATCACCTCTATGTGGATAACTTTTACACCAGCATCCCCCTGTTTAAGGCCCTTGGTTCAAGAGGTACAGCAGCTTGCGGTACTGTGCGCAAGAACCAAAGAGGCCTCCCAAAAACGCACATTGCCCAATTACAGAGAAAGGGTAAAAGCAGGGGAATATGCACCGAAAATATGTTGTTGGTCAAATATAAGGACAAGAGGGATGTCCTTATACTGACAACAATTCACGGAGACAGTACCACCTCCGTCCCTGTACGAGGTACCAGTACCCACACCTCAAAACCTATTTGTATCCTAGATTACAATAAGTACATGGGCGGAGTGGATCTTTCAGATCAGGTACTGAAGCCGTACAGTGCCCTGCGGAAAACAAAAATATGGTATAAGAAGCTGGCCGTGTATATCATCCAGATGGCACTGTATAACGCTTACGTACTATTCCGTTCTACCAGCCAGACGGGGACATTTATGCACTTTCAAGAGGAAGTCATAAAGGGCCTAATATTTGGGAACCAGCAGGCAGAGGGCCCCAGTACTTCTAGTACTGGCCCCAGTACTTCTAGTACTGGCCCCCGTATTGTATCAGGGCAGCATTTTCCTAACGAAATCCCCTCCACTGGAAAAAAGGGCAGGACACAAAAAAGGTGCAAAGTTTGCTATAAAAAGGGAATACGAAAGCAAACTATTTTCCACTGTGAAACTTTCCCCGACAAACCCGGCCTATGTATGAAGGAGTGCTTTAAAATATACCACACATCTATGGATTATTAGGTTCATAATTTCACCGTGCTTCGGGGGTCTTGCTAATGCGACATAGCACCCACCATTCATTCCACCAGAATCTGTGCTGCAAAATCCAAATATCACTCCTTCCCTTCTGAGTCCTGCCATGCACCCAAATGGTATTTTTTGGTCACATATGAGGCATTGCCGTACTCGGGAGAAATTGGGGCACAGATTTTGGGGTGCTTTGTCTCCTTCATTCCTTGTGAAAATGAAAAATTTTGAGCCAGAACTGCATTTTTGTGTAAAAAATGTAATTTTTCATTTTCACAGCCCAGTTGTACCAAAATTGGTGAAACCCCTGGGGGTTTGAAATGTACACTATACCCCTAGATGAATTCCCTGAGGGGTGTAGTTTGCAAAATGGGGTCACTTGTGGGGGGGTTCCACTGTATAGGTGCTTCGGGGGTCTTGCTAATGCGACATAGCACCCACCATTCATTCCACCAGAATCTGTGCTGCAAAATCCAAATATCACTCCTTCCCTTCTGAGTCCTGCCATTTTTTGGTCACATATGAGGCATTGCCGTACTCGGGAGAAATTGGGGCACAGATTTTGGGGTGCTTTGTCTCCTTCATTCCTTGTGAAAATGAAAAATTTTGAGCCAGAACTGCATTTTTGTGTAAAAAAATGTAATTTTTCATTTTCACAGCCCAGTTGTACCAAAATTGGTGAAACCCCTGGGGGTTTGAAATGTACACTATACCCCTAGATGAATTCCCTGAGGGGTGTAGTTTGCAAAATGGGGTCACTTGTGGGGGGGTTCCTAACTTTTAGCATCTTATGGTGCCTAGAAACCTACATGGTGCCTAAAAAATAATCTCATAAAAAGGAGGCTCCAAAATCAAGTAGGTGCTCCTTCTATTATGAAGCCTGTGGTTTGGTCAACGTGCACACTAGGGCCACATATAGGATATTTATAAAAACAAAAGAATTGGGGGAATCAATTTTTAGTCACATTTCTCTAGTAAAATCTACTGTGTTCCTTAGAAAAATGTATTAAAATTGAAAATCTGCTAAAAAAATGAAATTTTGAAATTTCACCTACACTTTGTTTTAATTCCTGTGAAACACCTAAAGGGTTAACAAACTTCCAAAATGCTGTTTTGAATACTGTGAGGGGTGCAGTTTTTGAAATGGCATCATTTATGGGGGTGTCTCACATACAAGTCCCTCAAAGTCACATCAGAACTGAACTGGTCCCTAAAAAAATCAGTGTTTGAAATTTTCTTGAAAATTTGAGAATTTGCTATTCATATTTTAAGCCTTCTAGTGTCCCAAAAAATTAAAAGGAGGTTGAAATAATGATGGAAACATAAAGTATACATATGGTCTATGTTAGTTATTAACTATTTTGAGTGGTATGATTATTTGTCTCACAAGCAGAAAATTTAACATTTTGCAAATTGCAAAATTTTCAATTTTTTTACGACATTTTGGTATTTTTCACAACAAAACACAGACTGTATCGATCAAAATTTACCACTAACTTGAAGTACAATGTGTCACGAGAAAACAATCTCAAAATCACTGGGATAAGTAAAAGCAAAAAAAAGTTATCCCCACTTAAGTGATACATGTCAGATTTGAAAAAAAGGGCTCTGTCAGGAAGGCAAAAACAGGCTGCGTCGGTAAGGGGTTAATATGCAAATTATCTGTTAATCGATTTTTGCTGAATTAGGCCCCACTCCTGCCTGCTGTGTCACCTGCAGTGTTCTTGGAAGCTGTACCCAGTGGCGGATGCGGGACCATTTGTCTACAACAAGAAGATAGACAGCCATTAGGTCGACACCATTAGTTTGACAACTCAATAGGTCGACATGCTTTTAGGTCGACATACCATTAGGTCGACATACCATTAGGTCGACATGTCATTAGGTCGACATGCCATTAGGTCGACATACCATTAGGTCGACATGTCATTAGGTCGACATGCCATTAGGTCGACACTGCCATTAGGTCGACAGTGTCTAGGTCGACAGTCAAAAGGTCGACATGGTTTTTTTCACTGTTTTTTGACCCAAATGTCGACACAGTCGACATGGACACAGTTTGAAGTGAACCGCAGCCCCTCGCAATGCTCGCTTCGCTCGCAGTGCTTCGGGCACGGTGCCTCGCTGCGCTCGGCACACTATTATAATCTAACTCCACGCCCTAGTGGATGGTAGGGCATGAAATACCGCCTGTCGGCACATGTCGGCTCAAAAAACAGTGAAAAAAACCATGTCTACCTTTTGACTGTCGACCTAGACAATGTTGATCTAATGGCAGTGTCGACCTAATGGCATGTCGACCTAAAAGCATGTCGACCTATTGAGTTGTCGAACTAATGGTGTCGACCTAATGGCTGTCTATCTTCTTGTTGTAGACAAATAGTCCAGATACCCCCAGTGGCACCTGTTTATGCTGTGTCTTCCGCCCATGTGCGGTACTTGCTGGGATCTTGGACACCATATCAGCCCCACTGCTGCCTGCTGTGTCACCTGCGGGATCCTTGGAAGCTGTACCCAGTGGCACTTGCTCATGCTGTGTGTTCCGCCGATGTGCGGTACTTGCTTTGACCTCAGACACCATGATGCTTCCTGTGTCACCTGCAGTGTCAGCGGAAGCTGTAATCACTGACACTTGCGCCTATTGCGTGTTACGCCCATGCACAGAAAGTGTTCCGGATTAAAAGAGTTCATCAACCTCTTTTAATCTGGACAATTTACAATTTTGCTTTGTCCGTATTAAAAGAGGTCCCTAAACTCCTTTAATCCGGACAAATCAAAATTGTCCGGATTAAAAGAGGTTCCGGACCAAAGGTTGCCGGAAAATCAGTGGTGTAACTGTATATAAATAAAATTTATATTATTGTTATTATCAAAAGCCTGTTGGGACACTTGCAGGGGTGCCCTGGGTTAGTGGTCCAGGACAAATTCAAAGTAATTTCTCATCAATGTACTAGACAAAACAATGGCGATGGGTTCCAATCATAAAATAAATCAAATAGAAGCGATTCATGTCCCTCACCATGTAAAAGGACATATACTGTTACTGTAAGCACAATGTAATCATTTTATTTACATTTCTCAATAGGAACCATTTGGCCTAGTTGTACCTTGAAACCCTTGCGATCTGCATCCGATTCCGATCCGATGTTGACTATATCATCAACATCGGAGGGCAAAAAGTACCGTGTGTACACACCTTTAATCAGTTATTTAAAAGCCAATGATATTGATTCTGTTGATGAGTTCTGAAATATATATATATGTGTTCTCTAACTATCTATCTATCTGAACAGAAATATGTATTATTTTATAAGGTTATACAGGGTTGTATGTGTGTGTGTGGGGGGGGGGGGGGGGGGCGACCAATATATATCTTGCCACCGGGCAACTGGAACGAACTTACGCCACTGAATTGTAGGACAGTTCAGAGTCAAGGATGACCCCTGGGCAACGAACTTGTGGGGTAGGGTAGATTGTCGAGTTGTCAACAGTTATGTGCACAAAACAATACATGTTCACTCATCATAACTAATATGATTATGTTACAATGCTCATATTTGCAAAATTCATATTTTTAGAGATTTGTTAAAACGATTATCCAAGACCTTCAATTCAAGACCAAAACCAAATTAAGCACAGAGTGTACTGTACAGCGCTACAAATGGAAGATTCCCTTATATGTGATTCAAGGTTTAGCAGTTATTTTATGACGGATGTTCTGTTTTCTGTATTACGTGTTTTTTATTGTCAAATGCCAACATCTGTAACAGATTAGTAATAACATAAACATACATTTGAAATCTACGATACACTGTAGCTTATTTTGTCTCAGCACTAACTTATTTTGGCAACTCTTTGAGCTGCATTACATAACAAATGTTATTTATTTTGGAAAGGAAAATAGTTTTGGGTTGTTTTACCGAAAATATGCGTAACTGACATTTCCTGTCTTTGCTCAAGAAAAAATGTAAGCACAAAACAGCATTAAACTGTTTATTAGCAATTACTGAAATAAATGAGAGTTTTTGGAAATTAAAGTATTCTGTATACTATGGGGCCCATATAATAACCATCTAAATCTGAGGATTCAAATGTAGTGGTGCAGCTCTGTCCCTGCAATGGGGAGACCATTGGGATATTTTCCATAAAAAATAATGCTGTACTGCGCACCAAAAGCCTTTTAGTACATACAGGTGAAACTAATGTAAAAACCGCATGAAAACACCCCATTTCACAATATTTTAGTAAAATAATTTTAGTAAATGGGCCCTAAAGAACCTTTCATAACTGATCGTACAGCTGTGAATTCATAGGCCGGGCTATTATCGATAGACTACATGTGTACAGCCCATAGTGTGCACACGCGCAATGCCAGTCTGCAATAAAATCCCCCTACTTTTTTATCGCTGGCTGTACTCATTGACAGAAAGCCGGCATTTAACCACTTAAGTGGTATGCCTGGAAATTTTCCAGGCTCAGCTGCAATGCCATAGCAGGCTGTCCTGGAAATTTCTGGGCATACCACTATGCAGCAGGTGTGTGCCAGTGGTGCCTCCAGCGGAGCACCACTGGCGCACCACCTCTAGGGCCACCCCACCATGTCATCCCCCTCTCTACTGTCGCTTCCCCAGCCGCCATTCGCCATTTCCAGCAGTGACGTAGGCGGCAGGCTCGGGATGTTCGGGCGGCTCGGGGGGACTCAGGAGCACTCAGGAGTTCCGGCTCCCCCCGACCCGCCACGAACATCCCCGAGCCTGCCGCCTGTGGTCAATGCTGACTTTGACTGGGGCAGCGTCGACAGGGGAGCTCCAGCGTACAAACGCCGGAGCGGAGGTGAGTGGGGGGGGCCTTTCTACGTCCTGTGGTGGGTTTTTCTGGGGCAGGACAAACCCGCCCTGGTAGGTTTGTCCTGCCCCAGCAAAACCCACCACTCAAGGGGTTAAGGGTGGAAACCGGCCATTTTCTGGGAGTGTCAGGGAACTGCAGGACTGCCCAGGGGAAGCTGTGTGATGTCTGCTCTGGACCCCAACAGCCTCTTTCTATTGCAGCCGCTGAGGAAGTCGTGGGCTACACACAGACTGCAGACAGTGGACAAATCATTTGATGGTAAGCAGCTTGTGAATGTATTTGCAGCTAATTGCCGACTGAGCTAATTTTCATAAGAAACTGCTAAGCCATTCGGCAGGCTTGCACAGCATGGGAATTCACTCTGGCGGGCAGCGCATACCTAAGCGCAGAGCTTAAAAAATTAGAACCTGCCCAATCAGGTCTGAATTAGGCCCTATGTGCAAAGTTTCATACAAAGTGTGGTTCAATAAGTAAGGTAGCAAGACCTCTCACATGTGTAAGGATCTCTATTTTATTTTATTCTAATTTCCAACCAAGCCAAAACAGGTTCACCACTGCTTCAACATCGGGCAGCAGTGCTTCGCATCCCTGGGCTCCCACACTTCTGAGGTGGCGGTAGCACATTGTAGCCAGGATAGTGTGGTTGGCTGGGGGGTGTCAATGCTTAATGCGCATGCGCAGACCACCCGGTTCCCAGCTCAGCACGTTGCAGGGAGCCCTGTCCCTGCGCGCGGAGGACAATACATTCAGGTGATAGGATCGCATTTTATAATGCGATCCTGGGCGGTAATATTCTGCCCAGATAGGAATGTAAATGCTATGCAATGTAAATCAGCCCCATACTGTCCCCGCATTGGATGTAAATTGGCAGGGCTGGTGGAAACCTGGTCATATACTGTGGTGTGTAGTATTCAGGCATGGCAACTGGGTTGGGTCAAAGGGGTCCCCCTTACCGGGTCCCATGGTTCAGAGGGGCCAGAGGATAAGGGGCACAAGAAACATGGCTGCATGTATTCACCACTCTTTATAGTAATCCCACACAGGGCCAGATTATAATGGGGGCACAAGGGGTCAGTGCCCCTGGGCCCCCCTCTAGCTAGGGGCCCCCTGTGGTTGGCATGTATTTTTCAAAAATATTTTTTTTTTTTTTTTTTTAGCCACAGGTTTTTTTCTGCATGGGAGTGGGGTAGTGCTGCAGCTTCACCTATCTGCAAATGTGACAATGATTAATGGTGCTAAACAATCGGAAACAAGCGTGCAGTGCATTAATGGGAGTTGACTAAGTCCCATGACACTTTGTACCAGAGGGCAGAGGCTGAGACGTTTGTGCTGAGCTCTGATTGGTGAAGCTCATTACATGCTTCTCAGGCCCATGGATAACAGCAGCAGCAGCCTAGTCATGGGAGGGTTTTTAATCAGAGGCAGCACTGGGTCTGTGAGGTATCCTACAGAGTAAGGTGCAGAGGGACAAACACAGGCTTTTCATGTGGTATGTGTGTGTATGTGTGTGTGTGTATATATATATTTCCCCTGAAGTTACCCATTGACAAAGTTTATACTGCCTTTACTCTGTGTTTTGACAGTGTAATATTCCCCCATGCAGTGTGCGGCCAGTAATGACAAGTGCAAGGGGGCCCCCCTGTCTAAAGTGCCCCGGCCCCCCCGAAGGCTTAATCAGGCACTGATCCCACAGCATTCTTGACTGTGAATTCTAATAACACACGTAATTTTATTTTGGCCAGAGGAACGAGACAGGGATCTCCCTTATCCCTGCTATTATTTAACCTCGCTATAGATTCCCTTTTCAGACACTTTGCTATAGAACCTTATTGGCAAGGAATAACAATTGGAGAAGAGGAGGTAAGGTTCTCGACATTTGCCAATGATGTACTCCTTTACTTCTCCAACCCAAAACGTGCAATCCCTAAGGTTCTTACCCTATTGACCAAATTTGAAACAGTCTCGGGATTCAAGATTAATTATAATAAGACTGAAGCATTGGCCTTCTTTCAAGAAGGACAACGGGGCTGGCGAAGTTCCTTTCCGTTCCAATTGCCTAACATATCTTGGTATTCAAATACCACGCCATCCATCCTTATTACACGATTTTAATTATAAGCCACTTATCCAGAAAACTTTACTAGATTTTTCAAAATGGGCACATCTGCCATTAACATATATTGGGTGCTGTCACCTATACAAAATGATCACATTTCCTAGATTTTTATATGTTGTGCAAACTTTACCTGTATACCCATCTAAAGGGTTAATAACAACATTAAATAAGGCACTTTCTAAATTTATTTGGGCAAATAAACACCCAAGAATATCTCTAGAAAAACTTAAGCAGAAACGAGAAAAGGGAGGCCTTAATTTACCATGTATACAACTATACTCCCTAGCAGCAAACTATAGAATAGCACTTGACTGGATAAAAGGTACTCAAACTTATTCCAACAGTGATCTTGAACAAGCCTTTATACTAGGTCATAATTTGATTTCAATACTGCACACACCTCCACAAACTTTGCCAACAACCATCAGAAATAATTGTCTGATTGAATCTACCTGTAATGCTTGGCATAAGATACAATCAAGACTACAGCTACCATGCTATCAATCCATTTTTTTTTTTACATTATGGAGAAATCATGACTTCCACCCCCATTTTACATCCTCAATCTTTAGAGACTGGCATGAAGGAGGACTGGCATGAAGGAGGACAAATTCAAGAAAAATTTCCAACCCTGTCGATACCGCTCTCCCCTTTTTACAAGCCTGTAGTTATACCAACTCTGTAATGGCCATACTAAGAACCAAAGAAATACCTAGCGATCTCGATAACACCATACGCCATACATCAAATTTCTTATTATATACCTCAGCTATATATGACCGGATTCGTACAACACTAAAATATGAGGAAAATATGACGGGGCTATCAAAATGGAAATTAGATTTTCCTGATCTTTCAATGAAAACAATTTTATCTGCCTATCAAATATTAAATAAACAACTAACATCAATGTCATATATAGTGATGAACCAAAAAATCTTACACAGAGCATATTTTACACCCAAGCTCAAATACATAATAGGAAAAGCAGAGACATCAGCATGCTTCAAGTGTGGCGCACTGGAGGCAGATATTATGCATTGTCTATGGACATGCCCGTTGGTTCAGACACTATGGACCGCCTTACAAAATTACACAAACCAGGACTTTCAGTTACCTTTTACAGTCAACAATAAGTGGGCCATGTGGGGTATAACATCAACTGAGTCTAGACAGGGGTTAACCAGAGGTTACTTAGAATGGGATGCAGTTACAATCCCGGCGGTCGGGATCCCGGCGTTCAGAATCCCGACGCCGGAATCCCGGCGTTCAGAATCCCGACGCCGGAATCCCGACCGCCGAAATCCCAACCGCCGAAATGCCGACACATTCTCCCTCCGTGGGTGTCCACGACACCCCTGGAGGGAGAATAAATTAGTGTGCCCGCTGCGTGGCGAGCGCAGCGAGCCCGCAAGGGGGGGCGATCCACGTCCCCCCCTTGTCGGCATTTCGGCTGTCGGGATTCCGGCGTCGGGATTCTGAACGCCGGGATCCCGACCGCCGGGATTCAATACTGAATCCCTTAGAAATACTTAATAGATTAGCAGCAACAGCCAACAAAACAAAATTATCCCAATGGATAACCCCGACCCCGGTATCATTGACCCTTTTATACCCTAGGGTATTTTTTTTATTTACAATGGATTGGTCAGAGGTTTCGGTACTTCTTTACTTTCACGGCGCCAGCATGGCGCCGTGCTACTTCCGGCTTCTACGCTCGCCACAAACTATGTAAAATAAAGGAACTTAACGCCATGCCAACATGGATAGTTCATACCTCCACTATCCATGTTGGCATAGAGTTGATTTTAAATAGCGTGGCGAGGGTAGCGAGCCACCGAGCCCGCAACGTGGGCGAGCGAAGCGAGCCCCGCAAGGGGACTCAGACGCACGGCGCCATGCTGGCGCCGTGAAAGTAAAGAAGTACAGAGGTTTCTTTGCAAAAAGAAACAAGAGCCACCAAGTTTTTTGACATCTGGTCGCCGTACATATCAACCTTATCATTAGAAACGAACCAAATTTTACGGCAGAGCTTCCCAACACACTATATGGAACAATAGGATGGAATTAACCTCTGACCAACTCAATTGAGCTTGACCTATCTTTTAATATTTAAGATGATTAATAACTGACTTATGCTTTAAAGAGAAAAAAAGGAAAATAATGTGTGAATTAGGAAAACTGTGGAAAATAATATGTGAAATGTTATTGTATGTGTAATTTTAATGTTAATAAAAATGTTTAAAAAAAAAGAAAAAAAAAAGAAACATGGCTGCAGTGCCTGTTAAGATTTTATACACTCCGTCGACCCGCCCATTAATAAACTAAAGTAAAAATTAATATACCAGAGCCACCTTCCCCCCATTACCCTCTCACTTGGTCTGCCCCAGCCTCCATTGCACACAGGGTGACCTCATTACCCTGTGCTAGGGATGGCCATCCTTGCCATTAAAGGTTGCCATCGATGGCAATAGTGCAACTGACCATCGATAGTGCTAAACTATGCAATGGATGACCATGGATATTTTTATCAATCGACGGTCATCCATTGTGTTTGACTGATTGGCAAGCCAGACTTGCCTGTCAGTCAGCCGGGTCTCCTCCTTGTCACCATGGCTGGGGTGTTTATACAGTTACATCTGCCTGCCTATATTGTATATAGAAGCTCTGGATTTGGTTTCAGGGCCTATCCCTAAGGTACCTGTGCCAGCGCAGCCACAATGCTGCAGATTCAGCCTGCTGTAAGTCAATTAGGCTGCTCTTTGCACTGGCCCTCTCTGGTAGATGCTGAGGTTGTAGACTGCCTCACTGTCACTGCGTGTCTCTCAGCACTGGGGTCTCAAATCACTGTCTCCTTGGGATGTGGTCCCACACAGCCTCCATTGGCTGTAACACCGCAGCAGTTCTCACCTCTCTCATCATTACCTCAGACTGCCCTGCCCAACTGTTCCTCACTCTCCACTGTCATCTCCTGACACTGGTCATGTGACTAACTCCTGACCTCTGAAACAGTTGCAGAGGATGCTGGGAATTGTCTGCCTGTAAAATTACAGACCTGTGTGTAGCACAATGCACCATGTCAGACATACAGTAATACATCGCAGGAGCAGGGTATTACATGTCTCCCTCTCTCTGACCCTGGTCTGTCTTTCTCTCTCTCTCCCCCTGGCTTGTCTCTCTGACACTGGTCTGTCTCCCTATCTCTCTGATCCTGGCCTGTCTCTCTGACATTGGTCTGTCTCCCTATCGCTCTGACATTGGTCTGTCTCCCTATCGCTCTCCCCCTGGCCTGTCTCTCTGACACTGGTATCTATCTTTCTGAACCTGGCCTGTCTCTCTGACATTGGTCTGTATCTCTCTCTGGGTGGGATGTACTAGGGGAAAAATGTGGTAATAACCCCCGTTTTAGGGGGTTTTACCGCATTCTCAAATGCATTAAGACCCGGCTGCCCTGTCTTCGCCGGGCAGGGTATCGCGATCTTTGGGTAGTGATACCCTATAGAAGCCTATGGGCTTCTATCGCCGCCCACCGCAGACTACATATGCTGAACCCATCCCCCTGGCTTACCTTCCTCTGTGAAACTTCTCCTCCCCCCGAGCAACAGGCCACAGCCGGAGAACCTTTCCGCTGCAGGGGGAGGATGAGGCGCCGGGGACAGCTGCAAGCTACTGAAGCCCAGGGAGGTGACAGAGACCCCCGCACACCACATCACAGGTATCGCGATGTACTAGGGGAAAAATGTGGTTTTACTGCATTCTCAAATGTACTAAGACCTGGCCGCCCCGTCTCCGCCGGACAGGGTATCACCACCTTTGGGTTTCGCCGAGCAGGGTATCATCCCTCTCTCTCTATCTGACCCTGGCCTGTCTCTCTGTCACTGGTCTGTATCTCTCTGACCCTAGCCTGTCTCTCTGATACTGGTCTCTCTATCTCTATCTCTCTCTGACCCTGGTCTGTCTCTCTGACACTGGTCTGTCTGTTTCTCTGACCCTGGTCTGTCTCTCTGACACTGGTCTGTCTGTTTCTCTGACCCTGGCCTGTCTCTCTGGTCTCTCTCTCTGACTCTGGCCTGTCTCTCTAACACTGGTCTCTCTCTCTCTCTCTCTCTCTCTCTCTCTCTCTCTGACTCTGGCCTGTCTCTCTGACACTGGTCTCTCTCTCTGACCCTGGCCTGTCTCTCTGAAACTGGACTGTCTCTCTGACACTGGACTGTCTCTCTCTCTCTCTTTTTTTAGTTTTGTAAAAGTTCACTTTAAATGTTAACTCCAGCTCGGGCTGAGGATGTCCTGAATGAGTTCATTCAATGGCTGATATAGTTACCAGTCAAATTTGAGGTATATGGTGGTTATACACTGTAGCTCCTATTAATCATTGTCTCTGGAACAGGGCAGATTGAGGTTACTGTTTGTAGGTGATGTCTGTAAGTATAAATATATATAGGAGTTCCCTCCTGTCCCAAAGCTCTCTGATAAAGAGATGCCAGGTCTGTGTCATATGGAAGCAATATGCAATCAAGTTAATATGATGATATATAGTATAGCTGCCGAAAAGGGGGTATTTCCCTGGTATTATCCGTATTACTGTATAACAGCTGCTTGTCATCTTGCCTCAGCCAAGGTGAATTGTAGGATCAGCTGTGCAGCACTGTACTGCTTTACAGAATACACTGTCCAGCAAGCATATAGACCATGCCTGGATCGCTATATATGAGGTAGCTCAGTGAGGACGGTGAGTCCAGTGACAGGGTACTGCTCTTTGTGGTAATTAGGAGACTGTATAGAAAGAAGGGATGGCTAAGAGCAAAGGGCGTAATTACTATAGGTGCAAGGGGTGCAGCTGCTATGGGGCCCAGAGCTGACGGGGGGAGGGGGGGCATCTTTACTGTCTAAGTAATATGTTTTACATACATTTATCACCATCATTTGCTAAATAGGGGGCCCTTGCAAACTTTTATTATGGGGCCTAAGAATATCTAATTACGCCCCTGGCTAAGAGTCTTGTTGATGGAGGAAACATCAGTGCAGTTATTGTTGTAGAATACAATATACTGTATGGGGTAGGGGAGAATATGTGATTGTTGTTGGAGGAAGGGGTGCAGTCTTCTCCTGCATGGTGTCCCTCCATTACTGCCTCCTTGCCTCTCAGTCGAGTGCCCATCTATATCATACCTCCAAAATGGCTTTATTACAGCAGGATAGGCCCGCTGTTAGGAAACTCTCCAGCTGTCCTACCCATGCACTCAGGGCCGGATTTGTGCCTAGGCCCATGAGGCACCGGCCTCAGGGCGGCACCAATTAAGGGCGGCAGGCTGGCTGACATTCTGTTAAATGGCACAGCGGGTGGGCAGCGGCGAATGACGAGTGCCGCTGCCACATAGATTAATTATATGTAGGCGGCAGCGCCACTAGTCACCCGCCACTGCCCACCCACTCTGCCATGCACATTACATCACCTCTGGTGGCTGGGTCCGACAGTCCCCCTGCGCGTCCGGAAATGGCTCAGGCTCACTGCTGCCGGCTTCCACCCATTGGCTACTCTACACACACACACAGTCTATTGGCTGCTGTGTATCTAGCAGCTGAGCTGAGCAGCGCGCAGATCCTCCCTGTGCTCATCACAGTGTGTGAGCCAGAGAGAGACTGACGGAGACACTGTGCTAATCACTGTACTAATAAGTGCCTCTCTCCCTCCGAGTCCTCCGTACAGTGAGCAGTCCAGAGTGCTTAAAAAAAATATTAAGGTGGGCTACAGTAACATTTTTATGAAATATATATATATATATATATATATAAATAACAATTTATATATATATATATATATATATATATATATATATATGATTACATTAAAATTGGGGGGGGGCACAAAAATGTTGTGCCTAGGGGTGGCCTGACCACTAAATTCGCCCCTGCATGCACTAGGTTCCGCATTGCTGCCTTCTGATGTTGGAAGGTATGCTATATATAACCCAATGCTTCTCCTTCCCCCTCTACATGACATAACCCACAGCCTCTTCCCATTCCTCTGTGGCATCACCCACTGCCTCTCCCCATTCCTCCCTGGTGTCAAGTGTCAACCATTGCCTCTCCATGTCCCTCTCTGGTGGCACCTGCTGCCTCACCCCATTCCTCTCCGGTGTCACCCATTGCCTCTCCCTATCACTCTCTCACTCACACCCTCTCCTAGGCCTCACCTTGTCACCCTATTTGTCATCAACTGCCTCTCCCAATCATCCTTTAGGTCACCTACTTCCTTCCTCTGGCATTACCAACTTCCTCTCACTGTCACCCATCCTCAGGCATCACCCACCGACTCAACCTCTGCCTATAACCCTGCTTCACTATCTCCCCATCACTCTCTATCTCCTGTCGCCCTCTGCCTCTCCAAGGCATCAGTCTCCACCCATCATATGGATTCGGCATTCCCTTTGAGGCCACATCCACTTTTCCAATAATGTGTTGCTGCGACACACACATATACCCTATTCCCATTCCCCTGTCATGGTGCTCCCCCTGTCATTTTTATACTGGATCCACCCCCGGGTGTTGTGGAGGTTCAGGTTGAGGTTTGGGGTCGAGGGTAAGGGAGGGAGGTAGATTTCAGTACACCCACCCTAAGATTTATTTTGACAGCCCTGGGTATATGTACCTATCTATCTATTTTATTTTTTTCGTGGTGGACACCATAATGTAATATACTGCACACGCCGATGCTGAATATCCATGTATTAGCCATTCAGCTTGTGATCAGGAGAGTATGGGAATGACTGGGTTTATATATTTTCTATAAAGTAAATGCAATCGTTCACCAGTTTTCATTACTCTTATATTGAACAGAATATTATACTGCTGACATGTTCAACCCCATTCAGACAATCTGTGAGCCTTTTTTAGTAGTTGTAATGCATTGACATATTCCTTAAAAACACATAAGAAACAAGCAGAGTTGTTATATTTTAATAGACAGGATTGCTGTGTATAAGGGCAGCTTGTATAAGCATCATTATGTAAATTATTTTATTCCCGGTGAAATTAGCAATCATTAACAAGGTCTGTCTTCTTCTGTCTTCTGGAGCATTAGCAAGAACTGCCTAACAGCTCCCTTTTCTTTAGCCATGGAGCAACCCAAACAGTAAATCTGCATCTCTGTAAAAAGAATACATAAATAACATACAGTAGGTATACAGATTTTGATTATTGAGACAGGATCAGTATGATTTATCTCCAGTACAACTGAATTAATTAAAAATATATGACCAACACTGTTACTGGCATGATGTAAATACACATGGTCATTATCCCGACACATACACAGGGCGGGATGCACTAACATCCTCTGCCACACATCGCCGGCATTCGCATTGTTAGTAATCGCAAATGCACTAACATATGCGATTATTAATGCAAAGGACAGCTCTTGCGTTAAGAGCTGTCCTTGCGTTGTGGCCGGGGATGTGCAGCGGGTCCCACCCTAACTCCTTGGACCCTTACACGGCTGCTGCTGCTCCGCCAGGGCTCCAGGGAGGTCACTGGGCCGGGCAGCACAGCAGGAAGCTGCCCGGACAGAGGTGAGGGGGGAGCGGCGCAGATCGGCGGAGGTCGTGAAGTGAAGTCCATAGGCTTTTATGGGGTTTACGCAATCTAGAACTGCCGTAACCCCCCACGGTTGAAAAGTCTACAGAGATTATACTGGATTTACCAGGATTACTGGACCAGAGCTGAAAGCTAAAAAAATACAGAACTTGATCTGGAGGATTAACCAGGCTGACCGGAAGGAAGCTGGAAACTAAAGGAAACAAAGACTTGATCCGGAAAGGGGCAAATTAGTCAAATCTATTATAGTTGGTACTGCAGCTTCAATTAAAAAATAAATCCATATTGGGATATTCATTAAAGTATTAGTGTTCCCTCTAAGCTTTTTTTTGCAGGGTGCCAAACTCTGCCTGTTTTTAAAACCTAAAAGTGCACCCTACCCTTTTTGTGTGTGGCACTGTGCGCCCTTACATTGCCCCCCACCGTGCTGACATACTACCGCTGAGAACTTTTGATGTGTCGTATATTCTGTACATATTAAATCAGTTGACCGCACCTCAATCAATTGGGGAAGATTTATATATAATAATTCCCCATTGGTGGGTACATTTCCATTCATATTGGTATAAGAATATCTATAAAGTCTATGACATATGGTGCGGGTCGCCCATTCTCTCTCTACGCAACTTTCGATGTGTGCTATCCTGTGTAATGGGCATTACGGTGTATGCCATCATATGTAATGGGCATTATGGTGTGTGGAAGAAGCATTACAGTGTGCGCCATAATGTGTAATTGTCATTATGACAGAATATGTAACGGGCATGGCAGAGTATGACAATGTTTAATGGGTGTAATCCTAGTGCAGTGTGCAATTTTTTATATATATATTTTTTTGTTGTTGTTTTGGGGGGTCTGCCATTGAGTAATACGGTAGCTACAGTACAGGAATTTACTAGCAATGTATATTTGCAAATGTCTGCTTTTATCATCTTATTGAACTTGTTACCATCTAAAAGATTAGTGCATGTGATTGGGTGCATACTGGAACATATTCTGGCCGCTTCACATGGAGAATTTGCCCAAAGCCTATGGGGTGACACCCACATAATTCGATAGTCGCTGACCATTGAATGATGTGGTGAGTACATGCAAAACTAAGCCACTCCCAGGTGTCTACATTTTGGTTGTGCCTGGTGCGAGGACAGGGTGGGCAGCTGACATCCAGTGATGTCAGCTGCCCACCCCCAGCACATGCGTCATCAGGGCATTAGCATGAGAATGCCCAGAATTTCCATGGGAACTCCCAGTGTTTCATGGGCGTTCCCATGAGCGCATCCCCCAGCCCGCCGCCCCATGTTGTGTTCGAGCACCCGATGAACACTCTGTTCGCTGTGGCCGCTCACACACAGTGCATGCACATGCGCACAAATGCGCAGCACAAAACCAGCGTACTCTTGTGCAAATTCGGATGGGAGACCATGGACCAGAATAAGGTCAACTGTGTAGTGAATTGGTGCTCTACTTACACAACAGATTCCAGTACAAAACACTCATGTCATCTGTTATTTGTGATATGACTACTACAGGGTTGCCTACCCTCCCGGAATGTCCGGTCCCGGAAATCGGGTCAACCTCAAGGCCCCCTGGAAAGGTAGGCAATGCCTCATGCCCCACCCCTACCCTGCTCTGTCAGTGGCCCCACCTTCCATGCCTGACTGAATTTGGTGCCCCTGGAGAGGGCAGCCACAAAGTAGGCAACCCTGGTCTACTAGAACAATTGTATGTCATTTTTATTTTAATTAAATTTGATGTTTTTTTTCACATAAATCTTACCTTTGATTGAGTTTGTTGATTTGGACAGTCAGGAGTGTAATCGGATCCTTGGCAGGAGCTGAAAGTGGCTAGAGTGTCTAGGCTATATTTGAAGCCAGCCACCACCTAGTGTAAACCAATAAAACAAAATGTGAATTAAATGATGAATACACAAAATACTGTATGAACAAAAAAGAAAAATATTATCAGGGACATGAGATATAAATCTACTGGGTACAATTTGTTATGATGGAAGTAGTTAAAAAATATTTGGAGGGGGCTATTGGGGCGCAGCTTTAGTTAAATACGTAAATAATCTTAGATATGAACTAGGAATTGCCCCTGCATACTCGACTGTATATCAAATGCTTACATTTGCCCCATTGCAGCTCGGAATGCTTTTGCAAAGCAACTAAATTGATTTTTGCTGCTAAGTTGCATGTCATCCTTATGGGTTGACCTACTGACTTAAGCAGTGTAGTTGCTAAATCAGGTCATGGTCGGGGTACCAGGATTGGCTGAAAGATGATCAGTTGACTGCTTCCAAGATGGCTGTGCCAATGTCACCATTTTGGAGGGAAATTTGGCATGGCAAGAGCAGGCCTGAATCCAGGATGGATGGAGAATGAGCGGAATATTGCAGGTATTCGTTATGGTTTCGGGTGTGAACCCACAGCTGGGACTGCTGTATAGGACAGCCACGGCGGGACCCTACACTGACACTTGAAGAAAAAAGGTATTTTGAAATATAAATATAGGCGCTATTGAATAAGAGGTTGGTACTCCCCTGAAGCTTCTGGAAACTTCCGATAAGGGTCCCCTTGATGTGGTTTCGTAATGAAATATGAAACGAAAAAGAAAAAAAGAGCCAAGCTCCTCGTGTAATCCTGTTTAGTTATAAGAATCACACTTTTTTATGATTCAGATGGTGATTCAATTCGTTAAACAGAAATTCATTTGTTGGGGTATCTCCCCCTTACAATCTCACTCACACAAAGAGTAGTTTGAATAGCATATCACAATATCAAATTTCCATAATTAATCGGAAGACGATATAGATTGGGGTTTCCCCCTCTGTTATGTACTCACGACAAGATAGATGTCAAAGCGCATATATCATGGTCTTTCACCTATGGATAGGTTTCTTCTGGTCCAATAAAATCATTTTCTGGATTCTTGTAACATTAAACAAGTATCCTTTATTAAAACATACAGTTTTAAAAACAAATGTAATGTATGAGAGACTTTGACTGTGTGGAACCGGTTGGGACTGGATGGAATGATGTTATAGAGTATAAGTGGAACAAGTCTTACCGGGGCCCCCTGTTCATTGTCCACCTCCAATCCACGTCCTGTTCCGCTCCACCAGCCGTTTTGTCTCCTCAGATGTGGTCAAAAGGAACTGCACCGACGCGTTTCGAACCTCCGTGGTTCTTTTTCTTTTTCAACCTTGAAAAAGAACCACGGAGGTTCGAAACGCGTCGGTGCAGTTCCTTTTGACCACATCTGAGGAGACAAAACGGCTGGTGGAGCGGAACAGGACGTGGATTGGAGGTGGACAATGAACAGGGGGCCCCGGTAAGACTTGTTCCACTTATACTCTATAACATCATTCCATCCAGTCCCAACCGGTTCCACACAGCCAAAGTCTCTCATACATTACATTTGTTTTTAAAACTGTATGTTTTAATAAAGGATACTTGTTTAATGTTACAAGAATCCAGAAAATTATTTTATTGGACCAGAAGAAACCTATCCATAGGTGAAAGACCATGATATATGCGCTTTGACATCTATCTTGTCGTGAGTACATAACAGAGGGGGAAACCCCAATCTATATCGTCTTCCGATTAATTATGGAAATTTGATATTGTGATATGCTATTCAAACTACTCTTTGTGTGAGTGAGATTGTAAGGGGGAGATACCCCAACAAATGAATTTCTGTTTAACGAATTGAATCACCATCTGAATCATAAAAAAGTGTGATTCTTATAACTAAACAGGATTACACGAGGAGCTTGGCTCTTTTTTTCTTTTTCGTTTCATATTTCATTACGAAACCACATCAAGGGGACCCTTATCGGGAGTTTCCAGAAGCTTCAGGGGAGTACCAACCTCTTATTCAATAGCGCCTATATTTATATTTCAAAATACCTTTTTTCTTCAACTGTCCTTTCTAAGGAGACGAGGTGGTCTCTTTATTTTTTGAAATTATATTGGCAGCTCTAGAGCGCAGACCAAATTATTCCCTAAACAAACCTATTACACCTACACTGACACTGGTAAACACTGGGGTTTTTTGTCAGAGGAAGAGTCCGACAAAAGAAAGAAAAAACGCTTTTTGGGCGCACTCCTTTGTTATAAATGTGGTATGATAATTTTAAAACATAGCTTTTATTTAGACTTTATTTAAAATAGATGGCACAAAAGTAATTAGGTATTTAAATATTAAGATGTAGTGTGATCCTTGGACTGGTTTAGTTCCAGGGATATTCGCAGTTTAGTCACACAATTAATTTATCATTAAAGCACTGATGTTATCAGAGGTATGATTACCAATGATTATAGGCAGTGAAATGATTCGATTCCCCTAAGTATGAACAATATTGTGCTTAATAGCATCACCTGGATTGGTGGTATGGGGGAAAGAAAAAGATATCACAGCCTCAATATAGGTTTATAAATTCTTTAATAGACACTCTCTCTGGCAGTCATGTTACAGGTGTTTGTTTAATACGGCGGCTTGTACCCCTAATTTTTATATTGCCACACCTGGGCTTCCCCAGGGGTCTCCCACCTGGGTACTGTCCTGGCCCTCCACTGCTTGGCTTCCAAGTTCGGGGAGGGTTTGGGCAGACCAGTGGGGTATGGTGGCAATATATTAGGGTTGGTATCTGATCACAAAAGGCCTGTTGGGCTGCAAAGGGAGGTGGCTCACCAGGCGCAGCACATGAGTCACACTATTCCTGACAACAGTATATAAATATATTTATATACTGTTGTCAGGAATAGTGTGACTCATGTGCTGCGCCTGGTGAGCCACCTCCCTTTGCAGCCCAACAGGCCTTTTGTGATCAGATACCAACCCTAATATATTGCCACCATACCCCACTGGTCTGCCCAAACCCTCCCCGAACTTGGAAGCCAAGCAGTGGAGGGCCAGGACAGTACCCAGGTGGGAGACCCCTGGGGAAGCCCAGGTGTGGCAATATAAAAATTAGGGGTACAAGCCGCCGTATTAAACAAACACCTGTAACATGACTGCCAGAGAGAGTGTCTATTAAAGAATTTATAAACCTATATTGAGGCTGTGATATCTTTTTCTTTCCCCCATACCACCAATCCAGGTGATGCTATTAAGCACAATATTGTTCATACTTAGGGGAATCGAATCATTTCACTGCCTATAATCATTGGTAATCATACCTCTGATAACATCAGTGCTTTAATGATAAATTAATTGTGTGACTAAACTGCGAATATCCCTGGAACTAAACCAGTCCAAGGATCACACTACATCTTAATATTTAAATACCTAATTACTTTTGTGCCATCTATTTTAAATAAAGTCTAAATAAAAGCTATGTTTTAAAATTATCATACCACATTTATAACAAAGGAGTGCGCCCAAAAAGCGTTTTTTCTTTCTTTTGTCGGACTCTTCCTCTGACAAAAAACCCCAGTGTTTACCATTGATTCTAAACGCTGGGCGCACCGCCAACCAAGTAACTACCAGAATTTATCAAGTATAGTAGTTTTTCAAGTTGGTATCATAATTATTACACAGATTAACAGTCTGTGCGGATCTTCAACCCCCTCTTTTCCACCTACACTGACACTGTTGACCCCCAAAGTTAGGTGACTGGTTCTTGCAGATACTAGGCTTTGCCTGTAGCTGCCATATTTAAACAGGGCAAGTTAAGCCTGCCCTGGTGCAGCCAGGTGTTATGAGAGGACAAATAACCGGGGACCCCAAAGGGTACAGTCAAAACGTAATCTAGCTAAGGAAGCCTTACTGAAAATTAAAGAAAAAGGCAACTTGCCGAAACTAACTAATGTAGCTAATTGCGCCAGTGACCTAGTCGCCAACCACCAGCTACCGCGTCGCATACACAACAATAAAAGAACACCAAAAAGAACACCACTAACAATACGCACGGAACACTGAACACAGAATAAGGCACCGGAAGTTAGTACACAAGCAAAAGCAAATAAGGATACAGCGTACTGCTGAAAGGACATCCATGCTCACCAAGCACAGGGTGGGTAAATAACAATATGCTCAGGAGAGCAACAACAAATAATGAAATAAACCAGGCCCCTAGCAGGGGTACCAACGAGACCAGGAACCAACTGAAGAGACAGGGAACCACCACAGGGAAGAATTCCCTGGTGCTGACAGGCACTGGTGCAGAGATGGAATATGGCAGCTTGCCAGGACTTTATAAAAAAACAAGGAACAAAACCAGGCTTCACTGGAGCGCTTACATGACCTGGAACTGGCACAGCAAGATCACGGAACATCCAGCAGCTCAGGATGGTAAAGAGCAGGCTGAGACAGACTGGAGCAGACAGACAGGATTCTGCAACTGAAAGTAAAGCAGGCTGGAACTGCCAAAGGCCAGGAAGGCTGCACTGGGCTGAGTGCAGGGAGAAATAACTAATGACCAGCAGACAGCTAGTGAACTCCTAACAGAGCAGTAACCTGACAGAGGGCCAGCAGGAAACAGGAACTTGCAGCTACCTGCAACAGGAACAGGAAGCTAGGACACAGGACCTGAAGCTATCACTGGCAGAGCAGAGCTAGAGAGAATCCCCTATGAAGGGCTCAAGTGATTAATCAGCTGAGAGAGATCCAGACAGCTCCCAAGCTGTACTAATGAGCTCCTTACATCGCAGACTTGTGAATGAATTAAGCTCACAGAATATAGAGCTGTAATGGCACAGATCTACCACTGGAGGCCACCAGAGAGTCAAATGTCAAACACAAACTAAACAGAACACAAAACAGATCTGAACCATTAATCATGGTTCCTAACAGTATTTGGTGACCACTTGATACTGAGAGGTGTACTGTACAGTGACAGCATGGACAGTTCCTCTGAAATTAAACCACAATGCCAGTCTGGAAAAGCACTGCAGTGGTAAATAAGTCACAGTTGATGACACCCAGTTTCAAAAGCTAAATTTAGTGGAATTTTGTCATTAAATCAGAAAATGTCAAATGTGTATACAGGTATTATGATCAAAAACCACATGTACAGAAAGTGTATAAAGAAATAAATGCAGACTACAGGTCTGGCGCCCAAGATGGCTGCCTCACCTTTTGCATGCTATTGAACATCTGCTTAAAACAGCTTAAATTCAATATAACTGACTTCTGAATCATCTCTTATATATTTGGCTACATCTGTCACTCAAAGTGTGTCTGGAGCTATAATGCTGGGTGGAGCCTCTGACTCACATGACTGACTCACATGACAGAGAACCAGCCCAGTGAGCCCACAGACAGTGCCAGACACCCTCTGCCTCTCCATGTTACACAGCAAAGACACAGCTACTCACCAGACACACCAGGTGAGCGCCCCACACCTCCATACCTCCCAACATGACCCTCTCCAGGAGGGACAGAATGCTCTGTTTCTGGACTTCCATCTTAATTTATGATTGTCATCACCTGTTTTAAACAGGGTAATTGATAAGAAAGGTGTTTAAGCACAGGTGATGGTAATCCATAAATTAAGAAGAAAGTCCAGAAACAGAGCAATGTGTCCCTCCTGGAGAGGGTCATGTTGGGAGGTATGCACCTCCCTCCCCCCCCCCATTCACGGCATCCCCACGATTAAATGGCACATGCAAAACACTGACATGGCTATGGTCGACAATGAAAAAGGTTGACATGATTTTTTTTCACTTTTTCAATGTTTTCATATTCATTCTCATGTGTCGACATGGACACCAATGAAGTGCCACACTTATGTCAACATTTAATGTGTTGACCTTTCTGTGTTGATTTTTTCTTGTGGCGATTTGCGGCACCCCAGCGACCCCCTCCCGTAATTCGCGGTACCCCCCCCCCGCACGCGCGACCCCCCTCACGCAATTCGCGTAACCCACCCCCCACGACCCCCCTCCCGCAATTCGCGGCACCCCCCACGCAATTCGCAGACACCCCCCACCTCCCTACCCCCCCCATTCACGGCAACCCCACGATTAAATAGAACATGCAAAACACTGACATGGCTATGGTCGACAATGAAAAAGGTTTACATGAGTTTTTGAAGATTTATTTTTCACTTTTTGAATGTTTTCATATTCATTCTCATGTGTCGACATGGACACCAATGTCGACCAGTGGCGATTCGCGGCACCCCCACCGTGACCCCCCTCCCGCGATTCGCAGCACACCCCCGCAATTCGTGGCACCCCACGCGACTCCCGCGATTTGCAGCCCCACCCGGTGACACCCCCCCTCCTGCGATTCGCGGCACCCCGCGACCCCTCCTCCCACGATTCGCGCCAACCCCCCGGGCACCCCCTCCCGCAGTTCGCGGTACCCCCCACCCCCCGCGACCCCCCCTAGCGTGATTCCCCCCCTGACCCCCCTCCTGTCATTGCGGCAACCCCCCGCCCCCGCAACCCACCCTCCCACCATTCACTGCAACCCCTCCTCCCACGATTTGCGGCACCAACACCCCCGCCCCGCGACCCCCCCCTCCCGCAATTCACGGCATCCACCCACGACCCCTCCTCCCGTGATTCGCGGACACCCCTCACCTCCTCCCTCCCCCCTGTGCGCGATTCACGGCAACCCCAGGATTAAATGGCACATGCAAAACACTGACATGGCTATGGTCGACAATGAAAAAGGTTGACATGAGTTTTTGAAGTGGAAGGAAAAAAAAGTGTGCTCTGCGCTCGGATTCAGCAGCTTTTTAAAAAGGTTGAATTTGGGTTACTGGAGAAAAAAGCGCTCGTGTATTCTGGTTATATGAAACGTATAAACGTAATGTGTAATGAAATTAAATAGTGGGGATATGTGACAGTAATAAAATGGTGACTGATGATGTGCTTAACCGCTGAAAAGGAAAGGTAGTTAGTAAAATGTTTACAGCCCTTATAGGGCTTTTTGTGGGGAACGAAGATTGCGGGTCCCGGCTGAGGCTGAAGGTTGAGCACTATAAGTGAAGATCCCCGGCAGGCTTCTAACTGTCCCTAAGCTTACCTAGGTCTTCTGGCTTCAGGCTTCATGCTTCTCTTCCACGCCGTGTATCTTCCGGACCTCCACGAGAATGCCGCGATTACCGGAAGTTCGGGTGCGCTGACTTCCGGAATCGGCGGTGTGCGGACTTCAGTGGTCCCCGGCTCCAACGCGTTTCGAGAGACTTGCTCTCTTTGTCAAGGATGCCTGGTGCTGGTGGGCACTTGGTTTTTATTCGTTCTTCTTAACTTCTTTATTTTCACAACTTTATTTAAAAACGGAAATGGACAGACTTTTCGGCGGCAAGCACATGTTCATGATGTTATATAGGAAAAAAGGGGAGGAAATGTAGATATGATTCTCTAATGAAGGGGGGAAAAAGTTTTTAAAGAAAAGCAGCCAATTCAAAATCGATGTTTAACCCTTTAGGTTGTAAAGTGTTCAATTCATATATCCATTTTGTTTCTTTTTGTTTAAGGATTTTGACATGGTCCCCTCCTCTCCAATTAATGTTGATTTGTTCTATTGCGTTGATTTTAAGTTCTTCCGGATTTCTTCCATGTTTTTCCGAGAAGTGTTTGGATAAACTGTGTGTTTGGAGTCCTTTCTTTATGTTGTAAATATGCTCGGCAGTTCTTTTTTTGAGTTCTCTTTTTGTTTGGCCCATATACTGTAATCCACAGGAACATTCCAGGAGATATATGATATTTTTTGAATTGCAACTTATATGTTGTTTTTGTTTGTATTGTTTTGATGTTTGGTTTGAAATGAATGAAGTTGTTGGTTTTGTCGAGGTTTGTTTGGTGGTTCTGCAGCTTATGCAGTTCAGGCATGGAAAAAAGCCCTTTGATTCTTCTTGTCTTTGTTCCTTGATGGGAATGAAACTTGCTGTTAATTCTTGTTTTAGGTTTCTGGCCTTTCTATAAATGATTTTTGGTCTTTCGGGGATGAGTGGTTTTAGTTCATTGTCCAGTTGAATGACATGCCAATGTTTGTTGATTATTTGTTTGGCATGTCATTCAACTGGACAATGAACTAAAACCACTCATCCCCGAAAGACCAAAAATCATTTATAGAAAGGCCAGAAACCTAAAACAAGAATTAACAGCAAGTTTCATTCCCATCAAGGAACAAAGACAAGAAGAATCAAAGGGCTTTTTTCCATGCCTGAACTGCATAAGCTGCAGAACCACCGAACAAACCTCGACAAAACCAACAACTTCATTTATTTCAAACCAAACATCAAAACAATACAAACAAAAACAACATATAAGTTGCAATTCAAAAAATATCATATATCTCCTGGAATGTTCCTGTGGATTACAGTATGTGGGCCAAACAAAAAGAGAACTCAAAAAAAGAACTGCCGAGCATATTTACAACATAAAGAAAGGACTCCAAACACACAGTTTATCCAAACACTTCTCGGAAAAACATGGAAGAAATCCGGAAGAACTTAAAATCAACGCAATAGAACAAATCAACATTAATTGGAGAGGAGGGGACCATGTCAAAATCCTTAAACAAAAAGAAACAAAATGGATATATGAATTGAACACTTTACAACCTAAAGGGTTAAACATCGATTTTGAATTGGCTGCTTTTCTTTAAAAACTTTTTCCCCCCTTCATTAGAGAATCATATCTACATTTCCTCCCCTTTTTTCCTATATAACATCATGAACATGTGCTTGCCGCCGAAAAGTCTGTCCATTTCCGTTTTTAAATAAAGTTGTGAAAATAAAGAAGTTAAGAAGAACGAATAAAAACCAAGTGCCCACCAGCACCAGGCATCCTTGACAAAGAGAGCAAGTCTCTCGAAACGCGTTGGAGCCGGGGAACACTGAAGTCCGCACACCGCCGATTCCGGAAGTCAGCGCACCCGAACTTCCGGTAATCGCGGCATTCTCGTGGAGGTCCGGAAAATACACGGCGTGGAAGAGAAGCATGAAGCCTGAAGCTAGAAGACCTAGGTAAGCTTAGGGACAGTTAGAAGTCTGCCGGGGATCTTCACTTATAGTGCTCAACCTTCAGCCTCAGCCGGGACCCGCAATCTTCGTTCCCCACAAAAAGCCCTATAAGGGCTGTAAACATTTTACTAACTACCTTTCCTTTTCAGCGGTTAAGCACATCATCAGTCACCATTTTATTACTGTCACATATCCCCACTATTTAATTTCATTACACATTACGTTTATACGTTTCATATAACCAGAATACACGAGCGCTTTTTTCTCCAGTAACCCATGAGTTTTTGAAGATTTATTTTTCTTTTTTTTATGTTTTCATATTTATTCTCATGTGTCGACATGGACAACAATGAAGTGCCACACTTATGTCAACATTTACATGTGTTGACCTTTCTGTGTTGATTTTTTCTTGTAGCAATTTTTTTTCCAGTGACAACTATGTGCACGTCAACCTAGACATCATCAACCAATTCTTTGTATAATATATAACACCTGTTCTGTTTTACTGTAATTGTTTTAAGTCAGATCTTTTACTGCTACTATTACTGTTTATGTAAATGCATTCTGAATGACCGCAACATCCTACCATCCTTCTACAAGAATATATAACCAACTAGGTGATTCATCGCGCCACCCGTGCCCCCCCACCCCCACAATTCACGGACCCCCCGCGCACCCCCCCCCCTCGCGTGATTCATGTCACCCCCCGCGCACCCCCCCTCCCGCAATTCGCAACCCCCCTCGCGCAATTCACGCCCCCTCCCACGCTTTGCGGACCCCCGCCCTCTCCCGCGATTCGTGGACACCTGCTCCTCCTCCCTCCCTTGATTCATGGCACCCCCCGCTACCCTCCCGCAATTCACGGCACCCCTAAGCCCCTCTTTAGTTCCCCGTATACTCACACACCCCTATCACTACCCAGCTTCCTGCTCTCCTGAACCGTAAGCCCCCCCCAAACCCACAAATGTCACTATACTATCCACACTATCAATGAACATCTTACTCTGTAACCGCTTTTTAATTAAACAAAACAATACACACCCCCTTCCACATCATATGCTCTCTATTTAACACATTTCACCTATAACTCAAGTTGCAATACAGGCCATCTTTCATACAATTCTAACCATCTTTCTCATATACAAATGTTCACAAATTAAGGGGGCGCAGCCCCTTACGACGGTGTGAAGAGCGCCCATAGGGCGCGATGAATCACCTAGTCATAAATATCCAAGGACTTACCTCCAACTTGTACTACTCTCCATGGACATCCAATCAAAATCAACGGATTGCATTCCTACGCTGAGATACACACTGGATTGAAACCTCTGCATCTCTCCACTGAGAACTCCTTCAGTTTGGCATCTCCTGCACTCTGCATTGGATACCCCAAACAAGGTACTGTGGACTACAATATATCTTTAGCCCATGGGTCCTCAAACTGCGGCCCTCCAGATGTTGTAAAAATACAATTCCCAGCATGCCTTGCCACAGTTTTAACACTCCCTTTATAGGAAAACTGTGGCAAGGCATGCTGGGATTTGTAGTTTCGCCACATCTGGAGGGCCGCAGTTTGAGGACCCATGCTTTAGCCCAATCCAGGATCTTCCCTAGACTTCAATTCACCTCTGTGCTCTGAGCAACAAATAACTCCATCATTTTTTGCATTAATAAGCTCAGTTTCTGAATTGCTTAAGGATCACTGTTCATTTCAAATAGCAGGGCCCTAACCATCCCCCAGCCAGGATACTGTACATGTTATCTCTACCAGCACAAGGAGTCTACATCAAAGGCCTCTCACTGAGATTTTTACACCTACATAATAAGGAATTTGACTGTAACACCTTTTCACAAGCCTGCTTTGTCCTGGAAAAACTGACTAATTCAGCAGCAGAAAAGAAAATATTAATATATCCATTAAAATAAAAGAAAAGCTATAGGTTATAGCAGTGACTGAGACAATTTAGGCTCCATTCAAGAACCCTTAATAATCTCAAATGCATTCCATACTTATAGTAAGCCGATCATTGATGAACCAATGTATAAGTATACCTCCAGCTTCATTATTTCACTCCGCCCACAATGTGCTGCAGTTCCTATTACTCCAGCACAGGCTTCTTTTCTCCAAGACCTTGGCATTTAAAAAAAGAAAATAAACAGACGCAGGCGTGGGAAGCGAGCAGGCTGGAAACGTTTTTCTCCCTGTAACCACGAGGTCCCTTACTCACCTGCGCACCTCCAGTTCCAAAGAGAAAACAAATAGAAGTGGTACCCAACAGACGGCCCTGTAATTGGAAGGACAGAACTGTCAATCCTCGCTTTGTGACTCACATACCCAGAGCCCCAGCGCTTAACATAAAGAAAACTGCAGGCTCTCTGGTATGCCCAATCAGGTCTGTCCTTTGTAATGCCAGATCTATAAGAAACAAGACTGCTACAATTGCTGACCTTATTGAAGCTTCAGATCTAGCCTGTATTACAGAGACTTGGCTAGACGAAAATGCAGCACCTATCTTGGAAGCTGCAGTCCCAAAAAACTTTTCTGTCATACACAACCCAAGACTGGAATGCAGGGGAGGCGGGTGGCTATCTGCTTCACAAAATCACTCAAACTTAGGGTCCACCCTATGGAAAGCACTCGCTCATTTGAGTGCATTGCTGCCCGGAGTTCGACAGGATTAGGTTTCAGAGTACTCCTCATTTATCGCCCCCCTGGAGATGGAAAGTTATTTCTACAAGAACTTGCAGACTCTGTTGCTGGTCTAGTTCTGGAGCATCAAAGATGACTCATCCTCGGGGACTTCAATGCATGGGTTTATGACGAGCTCTCACACCTTGGCCAAGACCTTCTGTGCACAATGAATGGCATGGGCTTCACACAAATCGTTCCTTCTGCCACACATAAAAGTGGTCATATGCAAGATCTTTCAGATTGGATTACAAATCACTGACCTAAAAATAAACCCAGTCACGTGGTCAGACCACCACTCCCTTTGGTTCTCAATTGCAACCCCTCAAAATAGATCTGTGCCAATGGAGCTGACCAGGTATCGTCCAAGAAGGGGTATGACTCCACAGGCTCTTGCAGCAAATCTGGATCTCTCTGCATTACTGGGAGCTTGTGAAGATCCCTGTTCCCTAGTCCATAACTATAATAGGGATAGAACGGCTGCAATTGATATTATAGCCCCAGCGTGTGTACAACATCTCAAACCACATCGTCAAGCTCCCTGGTTTGACAGCAGTCTTAATGAGCTCAAGAAAAGGGGGCGTCTAATTGAAAGACAATGGAGGAAGACTAACTTTTTGGAGGACAAGATAAAACTAACAAAGCATATTGAGGAATTTCAATCAACAATAACCCGTAAGAAGTCAGAGTTCCTGTCAACTGAGATCATGGCAGCAAACAATAGGCCTGCTCAACTTTTCCGCACAGTGGAAATGCTTTGCAAGCCAGCATGCCCGCAGCCTGATGAAACACTCTCCCAGGCAAGATGTAATGAGTTTGCAAAATTCTTCTCAGATAACATATCCACCATCAGGGCTGGAATCTCCACAGTTCCGTCAGATGAGTGCCAAACTACCAAGCCTGACAATGTAAGCCACCTATCCTCATGGACCAGCTTTGACCCAATGGATGTAAAGGACATTGCTGAAATTGTCCAGATTTTGCGTCCCACTACCTGTGATCTGGACCCTGCCCCAACCAAGCTCCTAATAGGGTGCATGGATATACTTGGCCCTGTCTTTGCAAAAATTGTTCTGTGCTCTTTGCAGACAGGAATTTTTCCTCAACCTCTAAAGGAAGCAATTGTTAGATCTCTTCTTAAAAAAAAACAATTTAGATCCAGACTGCATGACCAACTACAGACCGGTATCAAACCTTCCTTTTCTAGGAAAAGTCATTGAAAAAGTGGTTGCAAATCAACTAGAAACCCGCCTGATATCTCATGATATGTATGATCCATTCCAATCAGGATTCAGGAGAAGACATAGCACTGAAACAGCCCTGGTCTATGTGCTAAACGATCTTCTGATGGCAAGAGACAGTGGTGACTGTTCAATCTTAATCCTTCTGGATCTCTCTGCAGCATTTGATACTGTGGACCATGGGCTTCTGATTGAGCGCCTAAAAAAATTCTGTGGACTGGATGGCACAGTACTAAGCTGGTTTAAATCATTTCTTGCTGGCAGGTCACAGAGAGTTTCATCTGGAGTATACTAATCCTCATCTGTGCCATTGCCATGCGGTGTCCCACAAGGTTCTATATTATAACCCATGCTTTTTGCAGTGTACATGCTGCCACTGGGTGAAATAATTAGGCGCCATAGCCTTGTCTACCACTGCTATGCAGATGACACACAGCTGCACTTGTCCTTTGCTCCAGGCACTGTAAACCCAATAGCAACCCTAAATGGCTGTCTAGCTGAGCTCCAGGAATGAATGAGTGCCAGTTGGCTGAGACTGAATCCTGATAAAACAGAGGTCCTTATGATTGGACCTCAACATCAAAGGACAAGACTGCAGCACAGCCACCCAACTGGACTGACACTTGGGGGGTACAGAATTACAAAACTCTGATCATGTGCGGAATCTTGGCGTGGTACTAGATGGTGGATTGACACTTAAACATCAGATATCAGCCACAATCAAATCCTCATTCTTTCATCTGAGGAACATAGCCAGAATCAAACACTTAATCCCATCTGAAGGCCTGCCAAAAGTCATACATGCATTTGTATCATCTCGTTTGGAGTACTGCAATGCCCTTTACCTTGGTCTACCAGCAAAAGAACTGCACCAATTACAGCTGGTACAAAACACAGCTGCCAGGCTGTTAACTAAACAGCCCCGCTCTAGCCACATTACTCCCATTCTCTACTCCCTTCACTGGCTGCCAATAAAATGGCGAATAATTTTCAAGATCAATCTACTGAGTTTCAAAGCCCTACATGACCAAGGCCCAAGGTACCTGAAGCAGCTTCTGATTCCATACTGTCCCACCCGATTACTGCGGTCTTTAGATGAAGGACTTTTAGCAGTACCTAGGATCTCCCGTAATTCATCTGGGGGTCGAGCTTTTAGCCATTCAGCTCCGAATTTATGGAACTCACTTCCCCGCACATTTCGAGACACCCCCACTCTAGAATGCTTCAAAAACAGACTCAAGACCTTCCTTTTTACTCAAGCGTTTCCTTCAGTCCCTTAAGTATTGTTTATGAAAAGCTTTTCTGTACTGTATTACATTCATTCTATCTGTTAAGCACCTTGAGTCCTATTGGAGAAAGAGCGCTATATAAATAAAATTATTATTATTATCTCAGGAAAAAAACACTTTGCTAAATTATAAATTTTAAAAAATGCATTAATAAGCAATCATTTATTTGGGATTTTTTAAAATGTCAGGTAACTAGTATCATATTATAGAAATAGATTCCAAATCTAATAAATCAAATCCATATTCAAATAAAAATAATTGGTTATATAAAAACTCCAATATTACAATATTTATATGTTACAAGTGATATTGTACAGTAGTGTATTTGGAGTTTTCATGTAGTCCATTGATTTGTATTAACCATGTGAATATAAGGTTTCATATATTATTTATTTCTTTATACACTTTCTGTGCATGTGGTTTTTGATCATAGTAGCTGTATACACATTTGACATTTTTTGATTAACGACAAAATTCCACTAAATTTAACTTCTGAAACTGGGTGTCATCAACTGTGACTTATTTACCACTGCTGTGCTTTTCTAGGCTGGCACTGTGGTTCGCTTTCAGAGGTTACTTTCGCTGCTCGAGTGAAGAGCCAAGATTGGCGCCCAGTATTACTGTCAACCTCTAGTGTCTGTCTCCGCCAAGTTGGCGGCCATCTTTGGAGTGGCCTCCGTGAACAGAGACTGCTGCGCTAGCTCCCCGCCGCTAACACAGTCTGGGTAGGAGGGGGCTGGTCATTAGGGGGAGTCGGTCTTATTTTGCTGGTTTTATTGGGGGGGAGGGGGGGTATTCAGATCTGTTCGCATCTCTGCTAATTTGCAGAGCCCTATGATCAGATAGCCGCCACCCACCGGGGTAAAATCCCGCCCTGTGTGAAGCTGTGTGAAGGCTTGCAAAAATATGGCAGTGTTTCCTGACACTCCCGGTAAACTGCTGTGTGACACTAGCAAACTCGGGATTCCTGCCAATCAATATACAAATGGCTTGTGACTTAAAAGATGCTGAATTTTATTGCTGGATGGCCTCATGCATGCACGATATGATCCATAGGCATGCGCAGTCATTCCATAATTGGCCAGCCCGCATAGATGATCTTTTTCCCCTTTGATGCTATTTACATGTGTATTGCCCTTTTCAGTGCCCCCCACTTTTGACATTTTGGAATTGACATTACGAGGGGGGGGGGGGAGCTATAAATTCTATATATCATTAATCAATATCCTGTTTGACTGTCTTGAAAGTAACATTAGAGCGATCTCGGATCAATTTGGTGCTTCTGACCGGAACACATTGGCCGCGTCATTCAGTACCCACGAATTGCGCTCTCCTGCGGCAGTTATTGTGCATGATGCCATGCTGCTAAATGCATCCTACGTCACACCTTTGTCACCTGCATTGTGCAAGGGTGTCGTAGCCAGCCCGAGAATGCCATGACTTCCTGCAGTCAGTGACCGGCTTTTCAAACCGTGGCTGAAAGTTACAAGGTCCAAACAAAAATTGATTGGCTCTTTATTAATATGTAGCAAATGCAAAATTTGTCTAAATATAGATACCAAAATATGGCAGCTCTGAATATATATTACCTCCCCATTCCACAAAACAAGTTTTACATTTCAGATAAAGGCTTTGATCTGACATTTAAGTCTAATCAAAACTATGAATTATTACAAATAACAATATACAGTATCGGTACAGAGTTAAGAAAACTATGGTATAAGTTTGAAATTTAGCACATTATTAATTCTCACTATTCAGAATAGGTGGAACTCTGTATGGTTATAAATACTGTAAGATGCAGAGAAATATCAACACAATGTACAATAATGCACTATAGCACTTGTAAACTCGTAGATGGACCACGGCTTTATTCACGTAAATAGCCGTCAATAGAATATGAAGTTGGCACAATAGTACTCTACACCTTTTGTATGTATTGGTATACTGTATGGTTTATTTACCAGTCGCACCGCACTTCGATAACACTACTCACCTGAAGCTAATCATAAAGAAGAGTTACGTACCTGAAATATAATCAGCTCCTCTAGATTACAAGTTATGGGTAACGGTGAGGGCCGTGAACAAGTAGTGGCCATTACACACACGAATTTAACATAGTATTTAATGAAGGAAAGAAGAGAGAAGAGAGGGAAAAAAAAATATATATATAAATAAATTAAAAAAAAAAATCCATATCCCCCTTTCCGTTTTCTGCCTCCCTTCTTTTTCGTTTCTTCTCTCTTTCTATTCTTAATTATTTTTTTTTACTTTCTTCCCCTCTTCCTCCTTTTGCCATCTTTTTGTCTATCTTAAACACGATTGACAATCTATTCCTCCCCCTTTTCCCTGCCAGCCCTCTATATACTAATTAACATAAAAGGATTTAAAAAGAAGTCGAAGTCCTGATGGACAACTGCAGATCGAGAATTTGATAAGTAGCAAAATTACTGAATACAACTGGGTAGCTGTATAGATGCACATGTATATATGTATGTAACGTAGTGTAATTGTCAAGTGTTTGTCTATGTATAAGTATTGTGTATTGTCGTGTTATAAAACCTTCAATAAAGATGAATATAAAAAAAAAAAAAAAAAGAAAACAATAGATATTACTGACCTGCTTCTCGGCGCTATACACTTTGCTGATCTTAGTAATTTGCTTATCTGTGTGGCCTTTGTTGTATTCTTCTTTGGCAATGTCCAGAGCATCTTGAACACCTTTCGCATTCTCATCGACATTGTGCCAGCCTCCCAGTTGTGCAACAACATTTGCCAATAGACCTAATGTGACTACAGCACATATGTTCCAGAACATAGCCATTGTTAGAGATACGATCTTCTGCGGAGCGTTTGTGTCTGTGGCGGCTTTTTATCTTGTCCTGTCTAAAGGTACAGAAAACAAGCGGATCCTTCAATATTTAAGTTGCTGGGACCCGCAGTTTGCCAAGTTCTTTCTCCTGAATCACATGTGTGTCATGCAGCTTGTAACTACAGAGGTGTTCTAAGGAAAACATTTACAGTGCAAATTCCAAAGAGTTTAAAATCTTCATCTCTCTTGCTAAACGGACCTGCTGTTCTTGTGGGCCTAATTCAGGCCTGATGTCTGGGATGCTAATTTCTGGAGCCCTGTGATCAGGTATACAGAACCCGGCCAGAGTTAAATCCCACCCTGTGCAAGAACTAAGGGGGAAGTGACCTTCGGTCACACAGTAGCACTGGTATAACAGTGGTGGACCGATATATTTTGAGTTTGCTGCTGCCCCCTATCAGAGGAATTGTGTGCTTATGTAAATTAAGCAAAAAGTGTGTAGTGGTGACAGCAATATGCTGGCACCTCTAGGTGGCGCTGCTTCACTCAAATATTATGTGATGCAAATTTAAAAAGAATTCTCTCTTTTAATAAAGTAAAAAACAATAGATGATAGTAGACATGCCTGATTGGCGTTGTTATGGTGTGTACACACTGTGAGATTCCCTTGCTATTCGATTTAAGATCCGAGTGCTATGCACTCTTTGCTAACTCTGTACTATTTCCATACAATTCATACAATCTGTATTAGATCTGCACTATATAGTCATTGCTGCCCTGTGTACAGTAGGAGCAAGTTTCATCTTTGCTCCTTTGTCCATGTCTAGCCATGGCTATTCTATTGTTCTCAGCTGCAATACAATACATATTGCAGCTGAGAACAATAGAATAGCCATGGCTAGCCATGGCCAAAGGAGCAAAGATGAAACTTGCTCCTACTGTATCTGGGTTTCGATTTGTGCTGTCACAGGAGCGCACATCGGGATCGCAAGGTAAAAAACCTGTGCGATCTGCATACGATCCCTATACGATTTTGACTATATAGTCAAAATCTCATGCTGATTGTACCCGTGTGTACACAGCATTAGACACACCCAATGGGCAGTGTTAGATATGCCCAATATGTGGTGCTAGACACACCGCTTGACGGTGCACCCCCTAATAAAATGTGCTGCACAAGCCTATGTTCATACATATCATGTAAACATTATTACACTTCAATTAATAAGACAGGACATACAACATATAACATAAAATTCTAAGGCAATATTGCAATGTTCCTTGTGAGGCTTGTTTTGGCTGTTATAATATATATATATATATATATATATATATATATATATATATATATATATATATATATATTCTGTGTTGTGCTGGCACTCAACTCCGTGTGCAGATAACCTGCCCGGTGCCTTCGGTAAGGGTACAGCTGCAGCTGGACCCTAATGTATATGTATCCTGTAGACCTCGGCACTCAGGACTTGGCAAGAAAAGATTCAAAACGTAGCCACGCTAGTTGGTTGACGTTTCAGCCTCTTTATTAGGCTTTTTTCAAAAACAGCTTACATAAAAAAAACAATGTATGCTCACATCCTTAAGTAGTGCAGGACCATTCGTTTGTGCATGGACAGCAGTCACTTCCGGATGCTCCAGGTGTACTCTAGTGACGTCAGAATGTGCAGGACCATTGCCCTAGCAACGGATCAACAATGTGTCAATAAAGTTGTGTTATAAAGACAAAAAAGAAAAAAAGGGAAAGGAAAAAAGCAAAGATAGTGCTTTTAAATGCTAACTGATATAGGGCCAAATTCTCTAAGCTTCAAAAGTGATAAAATTGAGAGTGATAAACAGCCAGCCAATCAGCTCCTGTGTGACATTTTTCAAACACAGTCTGTGACATGGCAGGTAGGAGCTGATTGGCTGGCTGTTTATCACTCTCCATTTTATAACTTTTGAAGCTTAGAGAATCTGGCCCATAGAAACTATATGTTATTATAAAGACTACAAGACCGCTATCACTACAAACCAATGGTGCTGCAAAACAACAAACAAAAAAAATCATACAGTGCTTAAAACTTATATACACGGTCGTGGATTACTCTATAATGCTAATTTCAACAACTGACTAATGTGTATTATACGTGCCTAAGAAAATAATACTACAGTATAAACATGTATCAATGTACAAGATAAAAGGATAATGTCTATTACAGCCTGTAAGCGCAAGGCACTTCGATATACAGTACCTTAATCAAGCCTAAACGCTAAATATTGTTATATGTTGAATGAGATCATTGAATGAGATCTTGTAAGCTGTTTTTGAAAAAAGCCTAATAAAGAGGCTGAAACGTCAACCAACTAGCATGGCTACGTTTTGATGCCAAGTCCTGAGTGCCGTGGTCTATACTACTATAATATATATATATATATATATATATCTATATATATCTATATATATAGATATATATAGATATATATATATATATATATATATATATATATATATATATATATATATATATAAACAGAAAATAAATCCGCACTCCAATCCGGAAATACAGGCCAGCAGAAGGGTGCTCAATTTAAGGTAAACACTCTAGGTGTACCGTATATATCCAGTGGGCGCAGACACAAAAGCATCTGCATAAAAGAGCATACATTTATAAATTTATTTATTTTTCTATTTTTTTTACACTGAAGCCTGCACGGATCTGACTGATCTGTGCAGGCTAAAGCCAAATACGACAAGAAAATTAAGTGTATTTTTCTGCTGTTCGTGGCCGCTTTACGCCAATTAGCGGCCGTATTTTAAATACGGCCGCTTAGTAAATCAGGAATAACCATTCTTTTGAATGATGATTCCTGTCGTATTCTATCGATGGTGTATTAATTCGTATTTGTAAATACAAATAGGAATGTCCCATCAATACGAATACCATAGGTCTAGTAGGCAGCAGACATTTTTGGGAGGCCAGTTTTGCAGATTCAATGCCATCCGCATGGAATCTGCAGCTACCTGGCTCCCCACCGCCGTAGCTTCCAGCAGTAGGTACAGCCGCAGCATATATTGTGCCAGTGCTGTGCCCCCCCCCCCCCCCCCCCGGACCCAGCACTCCAAGGTGATACCTGATCAGCCTATTGGTTGATCAGGCCCTGGGATCAGGCCCTGGCCATGTGATCAGGACTGGTTTTATCTCAGGTGGAGACAGAGAAAACATGTTTCCAAATACACAGATGGAACGCCACTCATTGTTTCCATCAGCTCGCCATGGCGAAGGTTTTGTCGATCCACTTTTCTTCTTGTGCTCCCGTGCGCCAAGGTTCGTGGATGCACGCCATACAATATCCACTGCGACAATATCACCACCGCTGGGTGGATAATGCTCCACCAGTCTAGCAGGGGATTGATATACCGATGGAAAACCACCATTCGCCATGAGTGGGGCATGCTTACCATACAGCATGCCCATTAGAGAAAGATGTTGCTTTGCGATCCATGCTGAGTTAGGCCCTCAGTCCAGACTGGCAGTCCCAGGCAAAGAAAACAATCAACATATAGGTAGATTCACCACTGTGGGCAATAGTAAAAGGATAAAAGCTGGCGGCATCTGTGGTTTTAGCTCCATATCAGAGTCATGCACAGGGAGGGGATGTCTTGTGTTCCTTGGCACACCCTAATGTTCGGCAACCTCCTCACAATCACCTGCTCCAGTGTTCAATGAGTACTGCCACCCTCCTTTTTTTCGTATTTTTCCATATTTCCCTGTAAGGACTACAGTATTTGCCACTGCTTTGTGTGCTGTGGTGAGGCGAGATTGTAGCTACTGGTTCCGGTTGATACAGTAGATCTACAGTGTCTAAATATACAGTCAATAAGTCTACCCCAATAGGTCGACAGGCAATCGGGCTACAGGGTCAAAATATCGACAGGGTCAAAATGTTAACATTAAAAAGGTAGACACATGACAAGGACGACATGGGTTATTCAATTTTATTTTTTTTAACCGGCTCATTCTTACTTCACCATCCATGTTGGCATAGAGAATATAATAGGGCTCTGAGCATAGCGAGGCGCCAAGAACAAAGCATGGGGAGTGCAGCGAGCCATGCGAAGGTACGCGTTACACTAATTGGGGAGGCCATGTCAACCGTTGCCGACATTGACACCCAAAAAGTGTGAAAAACTAATGTCTACCTTTTCACATGTCTACCTTTTGCATGTCAACATTTTGAACCTTTGGGCATTTTGACCCTATTGACCTTTCCCATGTCGATCCTTTGACCCTGTCGATATTTTAAAGCTGTCAACCTATTGCATGTCAACCTTTTAAGGTAGACCTATTAACTGTCTATCTATCTGAGCCAAGGGAAGAGGTTGGACAGGAAGCGGGGGTGGTGTTGGATGCCATCTTTGGTGTTGGATGCCATCTGTAGTGTGTGGAGCTGGGGAGGGAGGTGTCAGATGGGGGTGTGGGTGCTTTCCCTGGCCACAGCTGTATTGACAGAAGGTATCTCTCCGACCACTGTAATGTACTGGAGAGAGTACAGACTGGGGTACCGGCCGCTACCTGTTGTGTTCTGGGGTGGGTGGGGCTAGTACTGCCAGTGAGGTGCTGGCCAGGTTCTGTACTGGAGGGATAGCCTATGTGCAGGTGTAAGGGGGAGTTTAGGATGGGGGGTCTAAGTGTGGGCCTCCAGAGATTTCATTGAACCGGGCTCCAAGATTTCTGTTGCCAGCCCTGAATATATCTATCTATCAATTTTGTTTTTCCTGTCGTGCACACCATAATGTGCAGTGCACACCAGTGCTGTATATCCATGTATTAACCATTCTGCTTGTGACCAGGAGAGTATGGGAATTACATATTTGTTTTTTTTCTCTAAAGTAAATGCAATCAGTCACCAGTTCATCATTAATGTTATATTGAACAGGATATTAGGTACTTGTGTACTTTCACGGCTCCAATCACATGCCATCGCATGCCATATGTAGTGGCATGCGATGGCATGCGATGCGATGCGATTTTCCCGTGTTTTTATGCATTTTTTATAAAATCGCATGCCATTGCATCGCATATGATCGTATGAGATCGCATGCGATCTGATGCGATGCAATGTCATTTTTCACAGAAATTATGGACATGAGTTGACATCATGTAAAATGCACCCCAAATGTCATTTTTCACACTGTACCACCCCCACTATCAACGGCAACCCGAAGCGTGGCGAGCGCAGCGAGCCCGCGAGGGGCGGCGGTACGCGTCCTACGACCTTTTCATACCCCCACTATCCACGTTGGCGTGGAGTTGAGAATAGAAAGTGTGGCGAGCGCAGCGAGCCACCGAGCCCGAAGCGTGGCGAGCGCACGCGGATACCTTCACAGGTATCCGTGTCCCCTCGCGGGCTTCACAGGCTGGCCACGCTTCGGGCTCACTTCGGGCTCGGTGGCTCGCTGCGCTCGCCACACTTTCTATTCTCAACTCCACGCCGACGTGGATAGTGGGGGTATGAAAAGGTCGTAGGACGCGTACCGCCGCCCCTCGCGGGCTCGCTGCGCTCGCCACTCTTCGGGTTGGCGTTGATAGTGGGGGTGGTACAGTGTGAAAAATGAAATTTGGGGTGCATTTTACATGATGTCAACTCATGTCCATAATTTATGTGAAAAATGATATCGCATCGCATCAGATCGAATGCGATCGCATGCGATGCAATGCGATTTTTCCCTGTACGATGCACATCGTGGGAGCCGTGAAAGTACACAAGTACCGGATATTAAACCGCTGACATGTTCAACCCCATTCAGACGATCTATGAGTCTCCTGCTATGAGAATAGCACACGTCTGAGGCACCCTAGGTGCCGATTTATGTTTTTGCTGGTGGGTGCTGAAGCCAAAAAATATAGGGGAGTATCTTCATGGGAAAGGGGCATGGCCACAAAATAATACTGATTTATATTAGGCAGCACAGTTGTGTCCAATATTCAAATTATGGCAGCAGTGCCAAATACATAAATGCCCACACAGTGCAGGTACAAAAATGCCCCCACAGTGCCAAACACATAAATGCCCCCACAGTGCCAAATACATAAATGCCCACACAGTACCTGTGCCAGCGACGAGGGAGGGGGAGTGCAGTGGGACACAGGCGGGGCTGCTGCTGAGCGGGTGGGTGCTCATCAATTTCCATGGGTGCTCGGGCCCTCAAGCGCCCACAGAATCAGCACCTGTTTGAGGCACAATATGTTCTGACTGGGTAAGAATGCTGGGTGTTCCAGTTCTTTCTTGGAACCTGGATTAACTACCAAAATGAATAATATTTAGCACAATTTATGTGCTAAAACAATAATAATTCATATAATAATTGTAATTCATTTAAATATTCCACAAAAACAACTAAAAAACAAGCAGACATTACATTTTAATAGAGAGGATTGCTATGTATAAAGGTAGGGGTAGCTTGTACTCGCATCATTATGTAAGTTCATCCTTTCTGGTGAAATTAGCAATCATTAACAAGGTCTGTCTTCTTCCGTGTTCTGGATCATTAGCAAGAACTGTCTAACAGCTTCCTTTTGTTTGTCCATGGAGCAACCCAAACATTAAACGAGCAGCTCTGTAGAAAGAACACATACAGTAAATAACATAGGTATCAATTGGCGAGACAACATGGGCTAAATGTAATATACTGTACTCGGACCTCCGGAGGAAGTAGACTTTTGTATGAGTCTGAAAGTGAAATGGAATAGGGTGAGATAATCAAACTGGTTTTGCAGTGTAAATGATTGTCGCTTTGAAAAAAACTGGAGATTTCTTACCAAATCTCTCACTTTCTGATTCTCTTATCCTATTACATTTCACCCTGAATGTTTTTTATTTTTAAAGAAGCAATCATTTACACTTGTATTCTTTCAGGAAATATCGCTAAGAAAGCCCATGCCGGGGACAAGGAAATTAAGTACTGCATCTGAAGAGGAATGTGGACTGCATCCCAGAGGTCAGGATGCTAGTGTTCAGTATACTGGAGGGGGGGGGTTTGCACAATATGTAAACATCCGTAAGAGATCAGGAGCTGCCTTGGGATGGCTTATAGTCTGCATTACATGTCTAACGTTTTTTTTTTTTTTATGTATATGTAGCTGAATGTTAGTACTTGTCATTGATCAGAGTTACGGTAGGTACAGGAATTTACTATCAATGTATATTTGCAATTTTTCCCTTTTCTCATTTTATTGAATTTGTTGCCACCCCAAAAAAATTAGTGCATGTGATTGGGCTTATTTAGTACACACTGGCCTTTTTTCAGATCTGATTGCAGTACAAATGTGTTCTCAAAATGGGCAAAACCATGTGCACTGCAGGTGGGGCAGATGTAACATGTGCAGAGAGAGTTACATTTGGGTGGGGTGTGTTGAAACTGAAATCTAAATTGCAGTGTAAAAATAATGCAGGCAGTATTCACCCTGCACGGAAACAAAATAACACACACAAAGCTAACTCTTTCTGCACATGTTACATCTGCCCCACCTGCAGTGCATGATTTTTCATTGTAAAGACCCAATTTTTAATTGTATAGGCAACCATGGGTGATTTCATACCCCCACTATCCAACTACGCATGGAGTTGATTTTATATAATGTGGCGAGCGCAGCGAGCCACCGAGCCTGAAGCGTGGCGAGCGGACGCGGATTACTTTACATGTATTCTGCGTCCCCTCGCGGAGCTCGCTGCGCTTCGGGCTCGGTGGCTCGCTGTGCTCGCCACACTATATTATGTCAACTCCATGCGTAGTTGGATAGTGATGAAATCACCCATGGGTGACTATACAATGAAAAATCGGGTCTTTACAATGAAAAATCGCATCGCATGAATTGTATGCCACTATATTGCATGCGATGCGATGCAATGAAAAAATCAGGCGCCCAGATATTACATAAGTACCCAAATTTGTACTGAGATCAGATCTGAATAAGGGCCACTGTGTAGTGAATTGGTCCTCTACTTACTCATCAGATTCCAGGACAAAACACTCTTCTCATTTGTTACTGTATTTGTGATATGTCTATTAGTATAACTGTGTGCCATTTTTATTTTTACTTAATTTGAGGTCTTCTTGCAAAATGTCTTTACCTTTGATTCAGTTAGTTTATTTGGGCAGCCAGGAGTGTAATCGGAATCCTTGCAAGAACTGAAAACGGTTTCAACGTCTAGTGAATATCTCATGCCAGACACCACCTAGTGCAAACCAATAAAACCATATGAAATGTGAATTGAATGATGAATACACAAAATATAAACAAAAAATACATATTTTTGGGGACATCAATCACCATGAGATGCAAATCCACTGGGCATATTTTTTCCACATGATGGAAGTAGCTAAATAAAATATATAATTTTTTTTTTTTTTGGGGGGGGGGGGGGGGGGGGAGCGGGACTGTTGCCATGACTACAGTTCAGCATGCATTAGCAAAACCATTCAATTGATTTTTGCAGACTAGTTTACGCTGAACTTTAAATAAGCCCTTAGGGGTGCATGGAACACCTTCCCATGGTTTTACTAACTCACACAACAGCAGGTTTTGAAATTTCTGCAACCATTTGCTTTAGGAAATCCTCTTATTATTCCTTGTAGCACTTACTGAGTCCTAAACTCTGGACTGCGGTATAATGTACTTCAAATAACACTGGGCACAACCTTCAATATGACTTGAATGAGTAAATAATACATATACACGGCATCTAATTAGACCATCATTATGTTAGCCTGTGATTGGGAAAAGTCAAGTGCCTGAAGTATGGTAAGTCCTTGGGCCTAAATTGAATGGAAAAAAAATTGTGAGCTGTAAATTAGGGCTGGAAATTAATGGTATGGAGGTTATTATTACTCCATGGATAAAAAAAAAGCAAATATTACGTTATTTGTGCGTTTAAAAAAAAATCCAAAGCCTTTCACCGCCGCTTGGCAAAGCCAAATCCAAATCCTGGCGACGAATCCAAATCTAAATCTTCAGCCCTGGCGCCCATCTCTAATTATATCACCAAATATTGCATATTTAAATGCTGTGCAAAATAATATAATTCAAGCAGGTAGGAAACTCCTCCTTGAAGACCTGCGAATAATGTGATTTGCAGTACTTGGGGCGGGGCTTGATGATGTCTACATCAGGCCCCGTCAAGGCCTGTTACACTGTCAGTGTTGCTGACAGTCTCTTCTCTGGCCTTCCCCCGGAGTGGAGACTTTAAAAGTAGGCAACCCTGCCTTAATGTAATTAGCATCACTTTGTAGAGCTTACATGAAGCAGCTTCATAACAACACAAGGGTCTATTAGTATGGTACCTTTAAATGTTTAGGGGTAGATGTATGAAACAGTGATAATGGAGGAGAAGTGATTAACACGAAATTAACCTTTATTTGGAGCGAAAACAGGGCAGCGCATCCCTACTGCACATGGGAGAACCCCTTAATTTGAATGGAGCGAGCACCCAGTGCAGAACCCAATTATCAAGAGTGGAACCTTTATTTGGAGCAAACACCAGTCAGCGCACCCCTACAGTACACGGGAGAACCCCTTAATTTGTATGGAATGAGCACACAGGGCAACACACCTTTACATTACACAGAAGAACTCCTGTATTTATTTGGAGCATACAGGGCAGTGCCTGTTTACAGCAAAGGACCACATGGGACAATGGTACCTCTTAACAGCAGATGGCAGTACCCCTGTATTTTTACAGGACATGGCAGCATCCATTTATGTGGCAGACAGGGCAGCTCGCAGTACAACCCCAGCACTGAACATTTGTGTAAGCATAGGAAACCACACAGGTCACCACAGGACTTTTACAGCAGCCCCAGCAAGTGGACAATTGTCGCAGGCTGGCTGGACATTACACAACACTGGCACTCACACAGTGATAGGACAACATACAGTACTACACCCCACACCACACTATTCCACACAGGACTACACTCCATGCCACCCTCATCTCAGACAGACATGTCTGTCCTTCTCCCTTTCCAATGCTGGAATGAAGATGGTGCTGAGCACTGGAAACTTATGTAGAGTCCGGATCTCGCGAGAATCCGACAGCAGGATGTTGACATTTTGCCTCGTTCCGAGACCGGAGTCTGTTGGTAAAATTTGAGCCAGACTCGGATCCCAGCTTGGATTGGGAATTCCGGGGAGGGGGTTGGATCTCGGAGATCCGAACAAGTTCATCCCTAATTAAAACTATGAATTTTTATATAAAAACAATATACTGTATCTGTACAGAATTAAGAAAACAAAAGATATTACTGACCTGCCTCTGGACGCTATAAACATGGCTGAACCTAGTAATTTGCTTATCTCTGTGGACTTTGTTGTATTCTTTTTTGGCAATGTCTAGAGCTTCATAAATGTTTTCCTTATTCTCACCAATATCCTTCAAGCCTCCAAATGCTTGTTCAAAAACATTTGCCAATAGAGCCAATATGACTACAGCGCATATGTTCCAGAACATAGCCATTGTTCGAGATATGATCTTCTGTGGAGCGTTCTGTGTGTCTGTGGTGGCTCTTTATCTTGCCCAGTCTAGATGTACACAAAACAAGCGGATCCTCCAGTATTTAATCTGCTGGGACCCGCAGCTTGCCAAGTTCTTTCTGCTGAATCATATGTTTGTCATGCAGCTTGTAACTACAAAGGTGTTACAACGTAAACACAAACAGAGGAGAAGAAAGAAACTCAGGTGGAGTTCTCTTTTCCGGAGATACAGTTGAAATTAGGAATGTGCACCGGACACTTGTTTTGGTTTTGAATCAGGATCACCCTTCGGGGGAAATTTACTAAGAGTATGAATACGATATTTTGTATTCGTATTCTTAATATAAATGCATACCGCTGAAACAGCCGTATGCAAATTCGTGTACCGGAAGGTAATTTACAAAGCAGTCAAATACAACTGCTTTGTAAACCCTGATGTCGTATCCATTCGTATTAGCGGCCGTATTTACGGGCGCTAATACGAATTTGTCTAGGCAGTCTGCACGGATCAGTCAGATCAGTGCAGGCTGCAGTGTGTCAAAAAATATACAAATAAATAAATTAAATAATTTTAGCCTGGTGCTGTAACCAGAAAAAAAAGCCGGGGCTGGTACTAAAAAATCAGGAAACCATTCAAGTAGGGCTTCGCTGTTTTTTTTTTTAAACCAGCCGGGGCTGGTTCCCAAAATACGGGGGACAAAATGACTAGGGGTCCCCCGTATTTTAAGAACCAGCCCCAGGCCCAACCAGCCAGCCGGGTAATGCCACAGCCGGGGGACACATTATATAAGGTCCCGCTGCCGAAGCATTCATCCCTACCGACCAGTCAGCCTGGCCAGGGGTCGTGGGGGAGTGGGGAACCCCCCAATAAAGGGGTCCCCCTCTCCAGGACTTACTTGGTCAGGCTGAAGCCTGGTGCTGTCCTCGATGCCCCTGGGTGGTGGGTATCGAGCTGATTGAAGTGTAAAAAATAGATTGAAAAACTATTGTCTTATACTGTGGAACTATGAGTCCCAGCAAGCCTCCCCCTCATGCTGGGACTTGGAGAACCACAAGTCCCAGCATCCGGGACATTAAAGGGCCCGCTGGCACTTTTAGTTTCACAGTACAAGAAATAGTTAAATAAACACACATGAAAAATAAAAGTTTAATGCATACATTACACTTACATACTGATACTTACCTTTCTTGAGCCTGTAGGTAGGTAGGTCCCTGGGTCTTTCAGCCTGGTGCTGGTTACGGCCGCGGGGGGGGGGGGGGGGGGGGGGGCACATTGTTTTTAAAATGTATTTATTTTTCTATTTTTTACACACTGCAGCCTGCATGGATCTGACTGATCTGTGCAGGCTGGAGCCAAACACGCCAGGAAAATGAAGCGTATTTTCCAGGCGTATTTGACCGGCAATTAGTGGGCGTATTCTGTTAATTACAGGCCGTATTTTCAATATCACAATTCTTTTGAATGGTGATTCCTTTTTTTTGCGTAAACTGTTTTTATTAAAGCAGAAATCAAATATATATATTACAACATCTTCAATACACAAAAAGTTATCAGTAATATATCTGCTTTACAATTATATCTATATATATATGCTACCGAAGGATAGAAAGAGAAAGAACAATAGAAGAAGGGATAAAGATAAAGAAGGGAAAGGGTTACATGGACATATGTGAACTATATAGTGGGTGTTTGTTTGAAATTGTACCATAAGCGATAAGTCTCCGTTGGGTTATTGGGCTGACCTGAGGAGAAGGAGATCAAGTCTTCCATATCTAAAAAGTAATCGATTTTTGTTAGCCATTATTTCATCGAAGGAGGCGTAGAGGATTTCCAGAGGATTCTTGTTATGGCTTTCGCTGCATTGTTTAAATGCCTAAGTTTACCACACAATATACCCCTTATTAGAGATGTGCGGCAGCCACTTTTTCGGGTTTTGGTTTTGGATCTGGATCTCCCTTCGTGTTTTGGATCTGGATTGGTTTTGGCAAAACCACCCTTGCGGGTTTTGGTTTTGGATCTGGATTTTTATGAAAAAATGCTAAAAATGGCTAAAATAACAGAATTTGGGCCTGTTTTTGCCCCTAAAGTATTATTAACATCAATAACATTAGTTTCCACTCATTTATAGTCAATTTTGATCACTTCACAGCTCACAAATTTTTTTTCATTTACTGTAGTTGAGCCAAAAGGTTATACCGAGGTAGCTGGATGACTAAGCTAAGCGACAGCAGTGGGCATCACATACATGTGGACCTTACACTTCCAACCTGGCACATCTTGGAAGCAGAGCAGCACTGCAGGGGCAGACAGGGTGACAGTTTAATAAACTACCCCCAAAAAGCGAAATGCTCCAAAGAGCAAAAAATACAAAGAGGTGCAAGATGAAATTGTCCCTGGGCCCTCCCACCCACCCTTATGTTTTTTATGGACCATTGTAAAATGACATTTCTGCTTTGATTTTACATGGTCTCTAGGCCTTTGACCATCGGCCTTGTCATCATGAGTCTGACTGGTGGTAGCAGCTTCAGCATGTCTATCAGGTCCAACTATTTCCTCCTCCATCATCCTCCAAAAATTTGTTTTTATTTTATTTATTACTTTTATTTTTTCTTATTTTACACTGGACACTGCCCTGGACACTGGACACTGCCCCTGGACATAGTCCCTGGACACAGCCCGTTACACTGGACACTGGATACAGCCCGTCACACTGGACACTGGATACAGGCCGTCACCCTGGACACAGCCCCTGGACAATGGATACAGCCCCTGTACACAGCCCCTGTACACTGGACACAGCCCCTGTACACAGCCCCTGTACACTGGACACAATCCCTGTGCACAGCCCCTGTACACTGGACACAGCCCCTGTGCACAGCCCCTGTACACTGGACACAGCCCCTGTACACTGGACACAACCCCTGTACACAGCCCATGTACACTGGACACAGTTCCTGTACACTTGACACAACCCCTGTATACAGCCCCTGTAGACTGGACACAACCCCTGTACACTGGACACAGCCCGTGCAGCCCCTGTACACTGGACTTGTGTACAGTCAGCAGCCCCTGTGTGCAGACCCTAATCGAGTGAGCACTGCAGCACCAAACACAGCCATCACACTGGACACTGCCCCTGGACACAGGCTCTCACCCTGGACACAGCCCCTGGACAATGGACACAGCCCCTGTAACACTGAACACAGCCCCTGTCACACTGGCCAATGCACCCTGTACACAGCCCCTGTACACTGGACACAGCCCCTGTGCACAGCCCCTGTACACTGGACACAGCCCCTGTACACTGGACACAACCCCTGTACACTGGACACAGCCCCTGTACATAGCCCCTGTACACTGGACACAATCCCTGTGCACAGCCCCTGTACACTGGACACAGCCCCTGTGCACAGCCCCTGTACACTGGCCACAGCCCCTGTACACTGGACACAACCCCTGTACACAGCCCATGTACACTGGACACAGCCCCTGTACACAGCCCCTGTAGACTGGACACAACCCCTGTACACTGAACACAGCCCCTGCAGCCCCTGTACACTGGACTTGTGTACAGTCAGCAGCCCCTGTGTGCAGACCCTAATCGAGTGAGCACTGCAGCACCAAACAAAAGCGCACAGCACAAAGCACAGATCCCAACCACCCTCTCCTATAATGGAATGAAGATGGCGGGGCGTGCGTGCGTCTTATATAGAATCCACATCCCGCGAGAATCCGACAGCGCGATGATGACATTTTGCCACGTTTTTTGTCCAGTATTCAGGCGGGAACTCCAGAGTCGACTTGGATCCCGCCTCGGATTGCGATGTTCGGGTGGGTTCAGATCTCAAAGATCCGGACCCGCTCATCTCTACCCATTATACAAATCATGCAATACAATAGTAACCCCCTAATACTGTAATTGCCTCTTACACATTATGCCTCATAGAATGAGCCAAAATTCACACCGATTGAGCCAAAATTCACACTATGGTACACAGATTGAGCCAAAATTTACCTTATGCCACACTGATTAAGGCAAAATTAACATTTTTCCACATGGATTGAGCCAAAATACACACTATACCAAACGGAGTCGAAATTCACAATATGCTTCACAAACAGGGACATTGCGCACCAAAGGCACGCATTAAAAATTTATACCATAATGCCCATTATATGTTAAGCCACACACCATAATTTCCATTATGTATTATGCCAAACACCATAATGCCTATTAAAAATTATGCTACATAAGTGCTGCTTACCTACGTGCTAATTGCCAGTGGTTCCATGCTCTTTGCTATGTGGCATTACATGCTCATTGCCAAGGGGAAATACATGCTCACGGTAACTGGGAGACAGATTAGAAAAAAAAATGAAAAAAAAAGGGTTTGGTCACAGTATTATATATGCTTCCCTATGAGATGGCTGCCATGAAAATTAATTACCAAGGGGTATGTTAATTTACATACTTCATGGTAGTGCAATGCTACATTATTCATCCTATTCCTCCCTTCATTCCCCTCCCCGCATCTGTCCTTTGTTAATTAGTATTTATATGTCTTTCTTTCTTTATTTTGTTGAATAACGTAATGTCTGCAATAGGCATGGAGTGGGTTAAACATCCAAGTCTGTTGTGTGACCTAGGGAAGCATGTGACTCGGTGGTCCAATAAGGACTTAGGGAAGGGCAGTGTTAGCTGGGATATCAGGGCAGGAAAGGGAGGAGTATTTCTCTCTTTCCTGAAAGTTTTCTGGTGAGTGGACCTGTGCCCCTGAGCTCCCCAGTTAGTGTATAACTGTATTCAGTTGAGTGCTGATACATTGCTTTGCTGCCTCAGTAGTGCTTTCCCTGACTATTACAATGCCATGGATACCTCCCAATTTCTGAAGATTGCAAATAGGGGCTCTCACAGCGCCCGTAAAGGGGCATGGCCTATGCTAATTAGGTCGCGGTGTATGCTAATTAGGTCGCGGTATATGCTAATTAGGTCTCGGTATATGCTAATTAGGTCGCGGTATATGCTAATTAGGTCGCGGCATATGCTAATTAGGTTGCGGCATATGCTAATAAGCCGCGATTAGGCCCCCCCACCCCTCTGCGATGCTGAGTAGATGCTGTGCGAAGTCAAGGAGGCCTGAACAGACGCTGTGGCATCATCCCTGTCTCTGGTCCCCGTTCGCGGATGGGCTTGTGGTATACGCCCGGCTGCAGGTGAAGCCTTGGAGGCTCCTGCGCTGCGGCCTGCTTCCGGCCTCAGGCCCCGGGGCGGCTAGAGCCAAGGGGCGGGACGCCGTGGGGCAGCAAGGCCCGGTGTTGTAGGTGAGCGCTACAGTAGCTGCGAACATTAGGGGTCGGGCAGCGTGGGCCAGGTTAGTGCGGGCAGCATTTACATGCCCTCATCGGCCCGCTGTGAGGCGCTGCCACCTAGGGGACATACTACCGCACGGGCTTCTGGGGGGTGGAGTCAGGGGGGATTGCGTGCTTCCACCGGTGGGGTGCGCTCTGGATCCAAGGCAGGGTCTGGGGGTGCAACCACGGCTGGAGTCTCCGCCACCTCCTTTGACCCCTCTCTGCTGTCCGCAGCAGTGTCCTCCGTTGCTGGGGCTCTGGTGCCCATTGTTAATACTCTGCCCCGGGAGACGGTGGGGTCCCAGACAGTTAGAGGATTGGTCTCAGGGGGCACAAAGGAGGCCCATTCCAGGGTGCTCAGAATTCTTGCAGGCTTTCAGGGATATGGGGTCAGCTGTTGCCATGATGGAGAGGGAGACACTCTGAGGTGATGGTTCTGCACAGAGCCGCATACGTGACCGAGGCCTACAGTCCTCGGGGTCCCCCCCTTTTGCATGTTCCCACAGATGTTGAGGCGAAGTCGGGGAGGACCATGCAGATGATGACACATGGGCTGCTCAGCCTGAATCTTCAGACGTCAAGTCCCCACGGATTTTCGGGCAGTGGAGTCGGCTATGGAAGCGGGCATGGATAGTGATGCTGATGTTGGTACATGGGCGGCGCGGCCTGGATTTTCAGGTGAGGGGGCTGAGCCTGTGTCGGGCGGCTTATCTGGCATTTCTCACTCGTCCCCTCCCCCCCCATGGGGTTGACATTGGTTGGGCTCTGCGAATGCACAGCAGTCCTTCAGGTATCGAGGCATTAAGTGAGAGCCGTAGGGGGTAAATTTAGAAGGATGACTTTATGTACTTGTTCAGCCTAACCGACGAGTCCATGTAAGCCTCCCAGGCTCGGTGTTCCTATGTCTCAATTAGATCAGCCTCAACCCCTAGATCAGTGGTTCCCAAACTATGGGCCTAGGCTCCCTGGGGTGCCTCAGGACACTGGCAGGGGTGCCTCGGGTTGGTGGTCCGGGACCAATTCAAACTATTTACGTTCAATTATTTCTGGACAAAACCAGTGCTGGTGGCTGCCTATCATAAAATGTGTACAATCGGAAGCAAATCCTGCCCTTTAGCACATAACTGACCCTAAGAGAAATATATCAACAGAATCTACTTGATTTGATATATTTTTGGGGCCTGGGGGTGCCTTGGAAAAATTCTGATACTCTAGGGTGTCGCAATTAGAAAAAGATTGGGTACCCCTGCCCCAGATACAGCGTTCCTAATAAAGTAGTTCAGCTCAGGGACCATCCTTCTCCAGGGTATTTCTCCAGAAGGGTGTGATTATTACTGCAGAATAAATAGATTACATAACATGGCGGTGAAAGCGCAGTACCAGCTAATGAGTTATTTAGGAGCATCAGCCTCTAAAGCTTGGATTAGCTGTATTCTAAGGTACAAGACCTGTCATTTGCTTTTCAATGCTAAAATTACGATGAGTGAGGGAAAGGTGACATGATTGGCGGCAGAACACATCAGTTAAGCGCATGGGCAACGCTGTGTTCTCGCACAGTAATATTCCCTTCTAAAAAATTCCAGCGCTCCAGGCTATGCTACGGACGCATATCTGGATTAGGGGTCGTTCAAATCAAAATATTTGCTTCTCGGATGTGTCATAAGCAGCAAAATAAAGAAAGGCAAAATCTCTAGCATTGCAGTAATAATCATTATTTTCGATAATAATATTCCACAATAATACTTCTAAAATTTATTGGATGCCAAGAACGAAATGAGTTTTGGTGGGCATACGTGTCCAGGTGAATTAAAATATAGACTTTAAGTTCAAGGCAGCAATCTATGGGTGCATACGTCCCCTGTAACGCACTACGTAGTATGGGAACAATGTACATCACCACTACCAATTAAATAGCAGCAATGCCATGAATAAATAAATCAGGATTATAACACCTTTAGCCTGTTATTCACTAGCCTTAGCGAACGGATCTGCTGTGGAGAGGCGAGGAATACTTCATCGTCAAGTGTTGCCGATGGGGTGTTCCATTTCTCGCACATAATTTAAAGGGTTACACACCTTTACACTGGGGCGTTGAAGTGTCCCCGTGTCAGGGCTGGATCTCTCACTACCTTTATGAATTGCTTTTTGTTGGCCCTGCTTATTCTGAACGCTGCGCTAGGCTCCTGGGTGGTTTACGTTCGCTATTCGGACATTTTGGTGTGATAATTGCTGAGGTTAGAATGGAGGAGCGGTTACTTACCTGTCCTTTCTGGGAATCCAGATTGCCGCTGTGTATGACCTCTGTTACCTGAAGTCATTTGTACCCATGGGTCACTTGTCTGCCGCTCACTAATAAGGGCCGCTGCGGGCGTGGCCAGATCCCATCATCTGGTTCGCTTGTCTACCATAATTGGGCAGGATGGGATCCAGCTGGCTCTAGTAGTTGTCAATGCAGGGCTGCAGCCATCTACCCAGTAGGTCGGGTCTCCTTGGTTGCGTGGGCTAGGGGCAGCTCGCCCTGCAATGTTTGCACTTCGCAATTCTATTTAGGGAACGTATGTTCCGGGCGTTGGGTTGGCTGATCTGCGCAGTCAGGTTGGCGGGGGTTGGGGTTAATGTTGTCTATTCTAGGAGATGTTTAGTGCCGGGAACTTCAGGGTGGTACTGGCGCATTACCTAATGGGTATTTTCTTTTTGATTTTTCCAAAAAATGCCCTCCCCTCCCCACCACCCTATCACCTTTTGCTTGCTGCTGGTTTAAGTTTAGGGTTGCACAGACTCTGCTTACGATACGCTGTTGTCCGGGAGGAGTCTATACTTGCTGTTTTGCTACAGCTGCATGGTGCCCCTCGGGTATCTTATCTGGTAGTGCTTTCTAGGACCCGAGCTGCGTTTTTTGCTGGCATCAGATATCCGACTAGTCCCCGGGGTTCGGGGGTTTAAGATTAGGGGGCTAAGAAGGATCTGACGGCTGGGGGCGGAAGTGTGTCCTTGGTTCCTGTGGTGCCCTAGGTCATCCTCCCAGTGGCCTTGGCAAACATTTATACACTGGTCAGGCTTTCCTTTGCAGGCTCTGGCTCCTGCAGTTTGGTGGCTCTCTGATGACCTGATGTCAGTTTGCTGGGTCGAGGTGGCGTTGTCCAGCGAGTTTCCATTGGGAATTTGGAATCCATTCCCACTGCCTTGGGGCTGCCACGTCGGCTATAGCCGCTCAATTGGCCTTGTCGAGCTTTAAATCGCTAGGAAGATGGCACTCCGCAATTTAAATAGTGCATTAGGCCTCACCTACTGCGCTGTAGGTCCTTGCGCTTTGTATGTATGTGTTTGATTGAGGTCATTTGTTTATTCCCCCATCCTTGTCCATCCTACTCGGGGATTAGCTACGCTCTGCTGTTGGGCCAGCGTCCGGAGTTTTCTCGCCTTTTGCCTGAACTGACGGACTGAATTTGATCAATCTGATTCGGCTATAGTCTCAATTAAGAGTCCCTCAGCAGGTCCAGTCGTTTTTTCTCCGGCCGAGTACACCCGTTTTTTCCTTATACCCTTCCATTACCTTGCCCTCCCCCTGTTTGTCTCTTTCCATCTTTGTTTCCTGGTATGGCTTCAATTGGTATTGGAGCATGTCTTAAGCACCTAAAATTGTGCTTCAACAGAACAAATTTATTTTCTTTTTGGCAGATCCTCCTATTATACTTAGGTCAACCCTTTAATATAAATACTACTAGTCTCCTCTTATAGCTTCTCCTTTAGAGGTATGGGGAAGGATAGGCTCAGAGTGTGCATAGTTGAACATTCATTTGTGTATTGGGCAGCCGGCTGGGCCTCATCTGGGGGTAGGCCGGTTGCGAATTCTCTGTTAGTCTGGTGGCTTGGAGTTCGAGGGCCGTACTGGCTTGAGTTTAGAGGCGTTCCTTGAGGTGAACGTCCGCCAGTGTCTGAGGTCTTTGGTACTTCAGCTGGAGGCAACAATTTGGGAAAATGTCCCGATTGAAGCTGTCGGCCTTGATCTTGAGTGATCTTGCAGCCATTAATACAGCTTGGTTTTTCTGCACCTTGGTTGGTCTCCAATTGTTTCCCTGACTCCGTTTTGAGAGATGTTAGAAATGGTAAGGCTTCAAATGAGGCTCGGAAGCAGCTATATCGGCGGTGGCACAGTGGGTTCTAGCTGCCAGAGGTGCTGTTGACCCACAGGAGAGGATTAGGTTTTGGTGCCATCAGGTCTTCCTGCCTAACGGGGTGCATTTGGTTAGGGATGGTTCATTAATTTTGGAGGATCTATCTCTGGTTGTAGCTCAGTGCGTTAGGTTGGTGGCCGGGCGGGGATTCTGGGCTCAGAGTCCCCGCTTTGGCGGGAAAGAACGGCAGGTGAATAGAATTAGTTCTTATTCAAATGATGATGCTACGTATATGTGTGCTTTTCGGTGCGCTCGCCTCTCATTGGCTTAGGCCTTCGCTTGATCTCCCGTTTGGGGGGCAGCGAACCCATCAGATGGGTGGGTAGTCAATGCAGTAGGTCGAGCGGATACCGCTTGTTAGGGTAGGCTTGATTACGTATGCAGATTGTGTGGGTGGAGCTTAGTTAATTAGCCGTTCTTTCTGGGCCACCATTAATTAATTAATTATTAATAAATTAATCTAGCTTAAAAGTGCTAAAATAAGTCAGCTAACAATTTCTGCCAAACCTAAGTCTCCGAGTCTTTATTTCAGGTTTAGTTTGTAAGTTTTGAAATGTGATGTATATACATGCTAGAGGTCACACACATCAGGTGCTAGGATGTTTAATAATTCCATGCTCTTCATCTCATTTAAATGATTTCAGTGGACAAAATGTCATGTCATAATTTATCCTCAGCATGTCATTTTGGCAGGGCTCTATTTGTAATGCCCTTGCATTGATTCTACAACTTTACCATTTACTTGTACACATTTTATACCCCTTATATTTGTATATCTGTGTAAAAGTTCAATAAAAAAAGTATATTTAAAAAAAATCATTAATTTTCTAATGCAATTATCACTAAAATAAAATGATAGTAAGGTTCACACAAAGTTCACAAAAGAAGAATGGAATGATTGAATAGGAGAGAAGAGCGTTAAACATCTGAGGCTGGGGATGGCCTTGTGGAGAGCATGTGACTCAGCATCCAATAAGGAAGCAGGGTTGGCAGGAGATAGCTGAGTTATATGGTCTGGTTAGAGGTGGAGTCAGCCTTTTGTTCCGTATCTTCCCGCCCTCCTTCGTTCCCCTTTTGTAGTGGTGGTAGGGTGGTTTATTGTGTTAGCTGTTTGGCTGGAAAGAATGGCAGGTTAACTGTTTTTTTATGGGGTTTATTGATTATTTGTGGTTATTTTTGTGCTCTTACTTTTGTTGACTGTATGCATCTGGTGGATCACTTGGTCAGGGACAGTGACATCACCCTGACGGGTTGGTAGTCAAGTTAGAAGGTTGATTGGATACCGTTTATTGTTAGGCTGTTAGTTAAGTGGCATAGATGTTATGGGTGGGACTGTAAGAGCCATTCTTTCTTGGCCACCATTATTTAATTCCTTTTATTTAAGCATTCCATTTAGAGTTGTTAAATAAATTCATCTAACAATTTCTGCCAAACTCAAATCTCTGAGTCTTTATTTTAGGTTAAGTTAAGTGTTTAGTATTATGCAAGCATAAGGTCACGCACCAGTTGCTAGGATGTTTAATATCACTAAACAGTGAAGAAAACAACACAACTTTGCTCTTCTGTCCAGCTCTACATGTGGTTTATGTATTGCTGACACTTGTTTGGGTTAGATAGTGTGTTATCAAGGCAATGATGCAAGATGCAGAATACTTTCTCTGGAAGTACAAAAAGTTATATAAACAAAAGAAAGTTAAAATAAGAAAGAGGACAAGCAAAATGAAAGCAAAATTTACTATCTGCTACATTCAGGCAGGGCTAAAAGTGGTTCTGGAGAGGTGAGGGAACTCCTTTCCTTCTACCACCTAATACCCCCCCCCCCCCCTCCCCTCCCTCCACTAGGCAGAGCCAGGGCAAGGGTCAGTGGCAGGGTTTTCAGTACCCCCATGCAAACCATAATGCTTTTCTGCTAGAATTACTGTGTCAGGGCCAATGCAGGCCTGAACTAGTTCCATCTCACCATTAGAGGTGGTGGAACTCAGCCCCCCCCCCCCCCACACACACACACACACACACACACACACACTTTAACCCCTGCATTTATGACATGCCGACAGCTGAAAAATAAAGGGCCAGCTTCAGTTTTTATATGTTTAGCTTTGGTCTTATCGGCGGGATCCCAGGATTTGGCCTAAAAAAGTCTGGGATTTCAATCCCGGGTTGGAGTATCCAATCCCGGGATTTCGGGATTAGACTGCGCATGCGCAGTCTAATGCCGGGCAGCATCTGAGCACTGCATCTGAGCCTGGCTGTTCCCGAATCCCAACTCCGGTGTGTGTGGCCTGCGTAGAGTGACAGTAGAGGTCACGCTGCGCAGGCCACACCATCACCACTCATCGCCCACTCTTCTCCACCCACCTCTTCTCCTCCGCCCGCCCGCCTGCCTCTTCTCCTCCGACTGCCCGCCTGCCTCCGCCTGCTGTCTGCTAAGGAGGAGGTGCACTTGCCGGGTTTTTACTGCATATTTGTATGCAAAAGCTGATGATAACCCATAGAAGTCTATGGGCCTCTCTTCGTGACCCCCGTCGCCTCCTCACCTGATGTCCGGGCAGCCTCCTGCTGTGCTGGCCAGACCAGTGACCTCCTTATTACCTTCTGGGTGCAGGGAGGAGGAGGAGCCCAGCAGTCCCTGCGGCCATCTGAGCAGGAGGCTACTGTGCACAGGAGAATGGGGGGAACATGATCGCAAGAGCTGCTCTTTGCAATTCTAGCTTCATATGTTTAGTGTTTATTCTAGCACTCGCCATCTTTGAAAACCCATACAGTTCCTCTTCTATGCCTGGGGTGTTGCTGTCTGCTGTACGTTTCAGCATATGTGATTAGTATCATTGCAGTTGCTGGCGGAGGGGGGCAATAAGTGGCGTGGATGTTAGAGCGTGCTACCCAAAATCTCATTGGTTGCTATGGGCAACATCCATCTTCAATAGAACTCCCACCTTAGTTAATTTATGCATTAAAGTCTATTGTAACAACATATATTTAAAAACATATTAAATAAAGTTTTCAAGTTGTGAAGGAGCCAGAGCCGATGCTACCACTAGGCAGCTTACGAAGATGATGAGATTGATGAGAAGTTTTAAGTAAGTGTAAAGTGTAAACATAAATGTATAGTTATAAACAAATGGACACTTCATCAGTATCCCCAGAACCTGGTTTTCATTTGTTGTCTACTATCTGATTATTTGCCAGGCCCAATGCTGCTTAGCTGCGATCCAGAACATATATTACATACATGATAACATGACAATATGTGCCTATGAAGCCCCCTCCACTACTTGATCAGCGCTGCAGTTGCTACTGGTTCCCTCTACTTACATTATATCGCTGTGACAGTTACGCTATGACAGCCAGTCATTGTGTACTGATGACCTTGTGACTATAACATTATGTAAGTCAGTCAATGTGTACTGATTACTTATGATAATTACATTTATGCTTCCGGCATTAATTCAAGCTGACTATAATTTATGGATTTGATGCCTGAAAATACATTTTGCTATAATTTTGGTATTTATACACAGATAATACCAATATAAGTGGCATAAGTCCGCACTCTTGATTACTACAATTAGATTGACCTTCATTTACTTATGTAAACTACCTGTTACTTCAGGGGTACTGTGTATTACTAACCTTTAGCTGCCAAGGTAACAGGGTAAACCTAATGGTTATAATCTGGATGAGAAGCACTTCTACTTCCTTCTATCAGTGATTTGAGAAAACAATATCCACTTCAGCTCCTGATGAAGGCGTGTGAACACGCCGAAACGCGTTGAGCTAACAGGAGTCTGATTCCAGTCTAACATTGGAGAGCATTTCATCTCACACCAGTTCCAGCTACAAATCCTTGGAAATCCATACTCAACTTCATCCTCAGACCTTCATTCTGCAGCTACTAAGCCAGGTATTGCCATACCTTAAGAACTGCCTCATTCCATTACTTCAGTGACACTTGGGAATCCTTAACTGGGCATTTTTCTGGGACTTTACCATTTACCTTCAAACAAGGACATCCATCCCACATGGTAAATATATACTGGTGTTGATTTGGACACAAAAGCCAATCCTCCAAAATACTGAATGCTAGCTGGAAAAATCTTAATCATCATTTTTTAATATTATTGATTTTTTATCCACTTGAGAATTCTCATATATATTGTATTATGTGTGATATTTTTATTCATCCTTTCATTTATTAAATATATACTTGATATTGTAATAAATTATTTTCAGAAAAACCCTAGCGCTGTATCTTAGCTCTTTTTCTCTCTTATTTGAGAAAACAAATAAGGGTAAATTTACTAAGATGGGAGTTCTATTCAAGATGGGATGTTGCCCACAGCAACCAATCAGATTCTACTTCTTATTTATTTAGAATATTCTAGAAGATAATACATATAATATACATACACATAGACAGTAAAGTATAACTATATTACACACACACTACATACATACTAATACTTACCTACAGTATCTTGACCTGAAGCATCGGTCCCCTTCTCCAGTAGTATCCTAGTTTGGGTACCTGTAGAAGGAAATTATACTTACGAGCTCCTATGTTGTGGATCGGTCCTCTTCTTTCCATGTAGGCATCTCTTTACTTGGCAAAATAATAAATCATGAGTACCAGTACCTGTACCATCACGAATGGTGAGAAGTGCAGAATGTAGTTGTTTACATTCGGTGCTTCTGTCCCCAAAGTGCGCTATTGGCCGCCTAGTGGCCAATCAGGAGCTGAGTTTTGGAAAGTCGGCTCCTGATTGGCCGCTGGGCGGCCAATAGTGCACTACGGGGGTTGCAAACTACATTCAGCGGTTCTCGCTGTTTGTACTGGAATCGAGTGTGCATTTTGTTATTTTGCCAAGTAAGTGGATTATAAAAGGAACAAAGCGGACCCACAATTGGATTCTACTGGACAAGATCTTTGGGTCAAGATATTGTAGGTAAGTATCACTATGTATGAGGGGGGGGTGATAAAATTGTACTATTCTGGGGTGTCAGTGTCCTTTTATTTGGCTATTGGTTATGCTGTGGTACTGAGTCCCAGCTTGGCCATTAATGCCCCGCATGCTTATGGTTCTCCAAGTCCCAGTATGCGGGGAGGCTTTCTGGGACTCATAGTTCCACAGCAGAACCCAATACTTAACCAATTGCTATCACCCCAGTGCCCACTGCCCTGGGGCACCGAGGACAGCATCGGGTTTCAGCCCAGGCAGGGTTAATCCTGGAGGGGGGGGCATCTTCATTGGCGGGTCCCCCATGGTTTGGCTGGGGGAACATGCACAAAAAGTTTCCCCCGGCTGTGCCATTACCTTACTGGCTGGTTAGACCCAGTAATGGTTCTTAAAATATGGGGGACCCCTAATCATTTTGTCCCCCGTTTTTTGGGAAACAGGGCCAGTCCATCAGCCTGCTGCTGGTTTTAAAAATTCTTGGATCCAGATTTTACATACTGTATGAAAATAAAACCATCAATTTCATTACAAGCAACTCCAGAAACTTCATTAAACGTTATTTACTGTGCCAGTCATTTATTTTATGTTGGAAAGACCACTAGAAACCTGAAGATGCGCCTCTCTGAGCATGTCTATAACATTATAAAAGGCCTTGAGACACATTCAGAATGTTGTATAAAACATTTTCGGGGGATCCAGCAGATTCTTCCCAAATGTAGAAATAGGGACATTGAAAATCGTCTGTCCAAAACAGAGATGTAGTGGATTTTTAAACTTAAGACACTGATTCCTTCAGGTTTGAATAGTGATTTTGATCTCAAATGCTTTTTTTAGAATAATTCTTAGCACTCTTCACGTTTTTAATTATTTTCATATGTAAACATTTTTATTGAACATCAGTTGCCTTTGAGCCTGCCTTCTTTATCCCCCAATTTTATTTATTGTAATTTATACAGCTATTTATGGACTTCTCTGTACTATAACTATATGCTGGACTACAAAGTTTGCACAATATGGGCACCTATGGCGATATGAGGACACTTCCGCCCTGTCTATTTCCAGTCTTGGGTGGCAGGCTGATGAACCTGCATTTGTCCACTTGGTCCCCAGCAGAAAGGAATCTGATGCTTTCGGAGATCAGAGCATGACGACACCCACCTCCGTCTGGGCAGAAGTGTGGTTCTGGGCAGAAGTGTGGCAACTGATGCCTCCGAAGATCACCACGTGTATGGACACTTCTGGAAACATGTATGAACACTTCTGGAATACCCTTGGACAATTTCAGAGCATATCTAGTATTTTTTAATTGTAATTGATTATCTTTAATTGAATGGGGTATAAGAGGAGGTTACAGTATGTTGAACTCCACACCACATGTCCGAAATGCATAAACTTTCTCAGCTGGACTACTATCGCATCCGATTTCCTGTGCCAGATCAGAGGTCTCTTTCGCCTTGGGAACTCCCTTTATGCTCTTATATTTGTCCATCATTATGAGTTTTATGTACTTACTAAAGCATGCTTTTGTTTCAAATACTACACTATGGTGGTTTTCTGTTGTGCCCCCGTTTGTGAGTCACATTATTTGGGATAGGGAATTTTTTATAATTTCAAGCAGGAAGCCTACATGTCCGTACTGGAAATTATCTTTAATTGCATTTCCTAAAAAGATATGTATTTTATATAATTTCTTTATCCCTTAATGGTGTGATTTATTTTATGGGAACATGCAAAGTTAGTGCTATTTTACCATACTTTCCATTGTACTTAATATAGTGGTTTGATAGCACATATTGTTTACCACTTGCTGCATGTACTTTGTTGTCGTGTGCTACATTTCAACTATATTTTATTGTTATGAATGTACACAAGATTTTTTTGATTCTCCAGAAAAACGAATTGTGTTTGTAACAGTTGGTTAATGAACAAAGCCAGTACCTTTTCAGAAATCGCTTTTGGGATTTTCCAACCTTTTTTTTAGATGGTGGGAGAGAGAAATAATTAATTATTAATTATTTCATTCATTTTAATCATCTTTCGATCCGGGAGGAATGGTTATAACATTTTCAAATTTGGCTCAACGCTATGGGGTACCAAATACTCACTTGTTCATGTACTTTCAAATGAGACACTATCTGACTAGCATTAAAGCACCCCCTCTTTCCTTGGTCATCAATGCCTCACATTTAACCTCCATAGATATGTTATTGGACTATGTTTCACTCAAACTGTATAAATTGAAACATTTATACCTTTTAGTACTCAAAATACGCTTTGTTGAGAATAAACAATGGCAACTACTACTAGCATTGTGTACTGATGTCCTTGTGACTATAACAGTCAGTGACTGTGTACTGATTACTTATGATCATCACACTTCTTCTGCTTATGGCATTAATTCAGCCTGACTGCAAGTGATGCATTAGATGTCTATAAATATATTTTGGTATTATTTTATAGCTAATAGCACTATATTTGGGTTTAGGCCACACATTTCCGACAGTCAGAAAATTGGCCAATTCAATGTCAATTTGACAGTTGTAATTCAATCTTCCGACTGTTGGAACGTGAAATTTGTCTAAAACAGCTGTGGATTAGACAATTCTGCAGCCATTTTGGACAATGCAGATTCAACTTTAAAAAAAAAAAAAATCTGAACGGGCTTCAAAATAAATGTGTGCCAATATTTCTGACTGTCCCCTGTAGAGATCTAATGAGTCATAAGGAAGGCTTCCTTTCATCATCTGCCTCCACTGTCATCCATTGCTATTACCAAAGCCTTCACAGCAGGAATAAGCTTTAACACTCACATTATATTATATACAGTTGTGCTCATAAGTTTACATACCCTAGCAGAATTTGTGATATTTTATAAATAAAGCAGACTCTTAGTGAGCCCTTGTCACAGCAGCCCCTCATCACACTGCCCTTTGTCAGCAGCCCCTTGTCACCGCAGCCCCCACAGCAAAGATAGAATGAACATGTCTGTGCTGTCTGGAACGAAGATGGCATTGATCACCGGGAGTTCAAGTTCTGCGAGAATCTGACAGAGGGATGATAAGGTTTGGCCTCATTCTGGATCCAGAATATGGCGCATAGTATCAGGCAGCCCACAATCAGATAAGTTATAGGGGGTTAGGTTCTCTAGGAACCCAACCTATTCATCTCTGGGGGGGGGGGGGGTAATTCTGGTTGGTTTGCAAAAGCAAACTCCTTTAATGGAGAATACAATGTGCACTGCAGGTGGGGTAGATGTAACATGTGCAGAGAGAGTACATTTGGGTGGGGTGTGTTCAAAATTAAATCTAAATTGCAGTGTAAGAATAAAGCAGTCAGTATTTACTCTGCAGAGAAATAAAATAACTCACCATAAATGTAACTCTCTCTGCACGTTACATCAGCCCCACCTGCAGTGCACATGTTTTTCTCCATTAAAGAAGGAGTTTGCTTTCCAAACCAAGCAGAATCACCCCCTAGTCAGGGCCGGTGGAAGGCACTGGAGCACCCCAGGCGGGTTGGGCGCCCCGGCGCTCACCCGATCCATTAGGGAGGGGGGATGTGTTGCGGTGCAGGCCGCTTTGTCACTTCACGGGGGGTTTGATGAGGCGTGTGCCGCCGGCTTTCGCCAACGGGGGCGGGGGTGATGTGGCGCGTGCCGCCGGGTTTCTCCAATGGGGGAGGAGGGATATATGTGACGCGGCCTTCACATCGCTCCACGGGGGGGGAGGGGGTTGAGTTTTTCTTGGTGAGGCAGCACCCGTCGCTACACAGGGGGTGTGAGGGTACTGGGGTGGGGGAAGGGGTTTGGCCAGGTGATGCACCCTGTCGCTCCACAGGGAAGGGGGGGGGGGAGCTACTCACCTTCATCCTGCTCCCTCCTGCCGCCCTCCAGTGGCTGGCGCCCCAGGCAGATGCCTAAAGCTGCCTAGTGGTGGCGCCGGCCCTGCCCCTAGTATTGTAACTGTAGTTAGTAGATTATATAATAATAAATAGGAACTGTCTTGTAGTATTAATACTAATACAGTCCATTTGCTCCAGAAGGATAAAGAGTTAGTATATAGTTACCGCTCCAAATGTATACAGTTGGATTAATTCCTTTGCTGCAGATAAATAGGCATCCTGTAAATATACCCACCGTAATATAGTCCCACAGGAAATGTGTCTCAGCTGGTTAGCACTAAGACGTGGTGTTTAACGCATTTCGCAGTAATAGTATCACCATTTTCCAGCCCGTATAAAGCCGGTTTACTTCCAGCTACGCAGGTGTCTGTCATCGGCGTCTCACACCTCATTTCCAGGTGGCTTTCTGCTGTGCAGGTACTTTCCTCCTGTGTCTCAGGGCTCATTTCTAAAGTTGCGCATGCGCAGGTGATCTACAATGTGAGTCGAGTAGCTGTTCTCGCGGTATCTTCCACATTCATGTTAATCTATTAGTAATTTGAATAGAGATCTCCACGTCCACATTTCAAGCCTCGTTTTCAGTGTCACGTGTTCTCTGTATATGTATATACGTACGCCTCTCTCCTACGAGGCAATATTTTTTTATGGTGAGTCCATTTTAATGAATGCATAGTTGTCCATGTACACATCAAAATTCATATAGATCTAGTTTCAGACAAATGCATTATCTATAGTTATTATATATATTCTTCTGCAGTGATTAAGCTTCTCAACTATTGTATATACTAGGTGATTCATCGCGCCCTACGGGCGCTCTTCACACCGTCGTAAGGGGCTGCGCCCCCTTAATTTGTGAACGTTTGTATATGAGAAATATGGTTAGAATTGTATGAAAGATTGCAACTTAGGTGTCCGCGAATCGCGGGAGGGGGGGTCGCGGAGGGTGCCGCGAATTGCAGGAGGGGGGGTCGCGGGGGGTGCCGCGAATTGCAGGAGGGGGGGGGGGGTTGTGGGGGGTGGATGCTGCGAATCGCGGGAGGGGAGGGATTGCAGAGAATCGCGGGAGGGGGGTCGCGGGGTGGGTTGCCGCAAATCGCGGGAGGGGGGTTACGGGGGCGGGGGTTGCGGCGAATCATGGTAAGGGGGGTCGCGGGGGGTGTGCCGTGAATCACGGGAGGGGGGGTCACGGGAATCGCGGGGGGGTGTGTGTGTGCCGTGAATCGCGGGAGTGGGGGTTGCGGGGGGGGGTGGGGGGGGTGTGACGCGAATAGCCACAAGAAAAAATCAACACAGAAAGGTCAACACATGTAAATGTTGACATAAGTGTGGCACTTCATTGGTGTCCATGTCGACACATGAGAATGAATATGAAAACATTCAAAAAATGAAAAAAAAACTTCAAAAACTCATGTCAACCTTTTTCATTGTCGACCATAGCCATGTCAGTGTTTTCCATGTGCAATTTAATTCTGGAGCTGCCGCGAATCGCTGGGGGGTGCCGCGAATTGCGGGAGGGGGGGTCGCGGGGGTGGGTGCCGCGAATCGCGGGAGGGGGGGTTACGGGGCGGGGGTTGCGGCGAATCATGGGAGGGGGGGGTCGCGGGGGTGTGCCGTGAATCACGGGAGGGGGGGTCACGGGGTGGGGTGCCGAGAATCGCGGGGGAGGTGTGTGTGTGTGTGCCGTGAATCGCGGGATTGGGGGTTGTGGGGGGGGGTGGGGGGGGTGTGACGCAAATCGCCACAAGAAAAATTCAACACAGAAAGGTCAACACATGTAAATGTTGACATAAGTGTGGCACTTCATTGGTGTCCATGTCGACACATGAGAATGAATATGAAAATATTCAAAAAATGAAAAAAAAACTTCAAAAACTCATGTCAACCATTTTCATTGTCGACCATAGCCATGTCAGTGTTTTCCATGTGCAATTTAATTCTGGAGCTGCCGTGAATCACGGGGGGTGCCGCGAATTGCGGGGGGGGGGGGGGGGGTCGCGGGGTTGGGTGCCACGAATCGCGGGAGGGCGGGGTTCAAAGGGGTTCCGGTGGGGGGGTGCCGCGAATTGCGGGAGGTGGGGGGTCACGGGGGGTGCCGCGAATCGCGGGAGGGGGGGTTGCGGGGGGGTGTGACGCGAATCGCCACAAGAAAAAATCAACACAGAAAGGTCAACACATGTAAATGTTGACATAAGTGTGCCACTTCATTGGTGTCCATGTTGACACATGACAATGAATATGAAAACATTCAAAAAATGAAATAAATCTTCAAAAACTCATGTCAACCTTTTTCATTGTCGACCATAGCCGTGCCAGTGTTTTGCATGTGCCATTTAATCCTGGGGCTGCCGCGAATCGCGGGGGTGCCGCGATTTGCGGGAGGGGGGGGTTGCGGGGGGTGGGTGCCGCGAATCGCGGGAGAGCGGGGTCCATGGGGGTTCCGGTAGGGGGTTGCCGCGAATTGCGGGAGGGGGTCGCGTGGGGGGTGCCGGGAATCGCCGGAGGGGGGGTTGCGGGGGGTGTGACGCGAATCGCCACAAGAAAAAAATCAACACAGAAAGGTGAACACATGTAAATGTTGACATAAGTGTGGCACTTCATTGGTGTCCATGTCGACACATGAGAATGAATATGAAAATATTCAAAAAAAGACAAAAACTCATGTCAACCTTTTTCATTGTCGACCATAGCCATGTCAGTGTTTTCCATGTGCAATTTTAATCTGGAGCTGCCGCGAATAACGGGGGGGGGGGGGTGCCGCGAATTGCGGGAGGGGGGGTCGCGGGGGTGGGTGCCGCGAATCGCGGGAGGGCGGGGTTCACAGGGGTTCCGGTGGGGGGTTGCCGCGAATTGCGGGAGGTGGGGGTCACGGGGGGTGCCGCGAATCGCGGGAGGGGGGGTTGCGGGGGGGGTGTGACGCGAATCGCCACAAGAAAAAATCAACACAGAAAGGTCAACACATGTAAATGTTGACATAAGTGTGCCACTTCATTGGTGTCCATGTCGACACATGACAATGAATATGAAAAAATTAAAAAAATTAAAAATAAATCTTCAAAAACTCATGTCAACCTTTTTCATTGTCGACCATAGCCATGTCAGTGTTTTGCATGTGCCATTTAATCCTGGGGCTGCTGCGAATTGCGGGGGGGGGGTGCCGCGAATCGCGGGAGGGGGGTCGCAGGGGGGGGTGCCGCCAATCGTGCAAGGGGGGGTCGCGGGGGGGTTCTTTTTGCCGCGAATCGCGGGAGGGAGGTCGCGGGGGGGTGTTTTTTCCGCGAATCGGGGGGGGTCACGGGGGAGGGTTTGCCGCGATTCGCGGGAGGGGGGGGTCGCGGGGTGGTGGTTATGCCGCGAATTGCGGGAGGGGTCGTGGGGGGGGTCTTTTTGCAGCGAATCGCGGGAGGGGGGGTCGCGGGGGTGTTTTTGCTGCGAATCGCGGTAGGGGGGTCGCGGGGGAGCGGGTGTTTTTGCCGCGAATCGCGGGAGGGGGGGGGCGCGCAGGGGGGGGAGGTTTTGCCGCAAATCGCGGGAGGGGGGCGCTCACCTGGTGGCTGTGGAGTAGCAGTGCTGGGCAACATGGTAAGGCAGTGGGTGTCTGGCACTGTCTGTGGGCTCACTGGGCTGGTTCTCTGTCACATACCTCCCAACATGACCCTCTCCAGGAGGGACACAATGCTCTGTTTCTAGACTTCCCCTTAATGTATGATTGCCATCACCTGTTTTAAACAGGTTCATTTCTCAGAAAGGTGTTCAGCACAGATGAAGGCAATCACACATTAAGAGGAAAGTCCAGGAACAGAGCGTTATAGACACAGACACCCACTTTGAGTGACAGATGTAGCCAAATATATAGGAGATGTGCCATCTAGTGGGCACAGACTATAATGCAGTCAAAACTATATATAAAAAGACAAATCATAATAATGGTCCCAGATCCTTTTTACATCAGAAAAAGGTCATCTCCATCAAGTGGCGTCACTAGGGGGTCGTTTAAGCTTGACATCGATGGTTGGAAACCATCTGATTCTCCCCCATCGATGGCAAAACTATTCAACATTGGCCAGAAACCATCGATGATTTTGATGGCCATCCCTACCCGGAGGTTCCCCAGCTGCCCACTGCAGGCTGAAAGGCAGCTGTGACTCTGCCCTGACAGCCAGTGGCCGAGCGGTGACAGCAGCAGGAGGCGGCGGGTAATAGCGCTCTTCCTGTCTGACTGTCAGAGCGCCTCGGCCACTAGGCACCGGTTACCTACAAACGTGCGAGGGACGGCTTCTTACCATGATGTTGTGCGTCCCAACGTCCACCTATAATATCGCGCATGTGCAGTCCAGGCTTTTTAAATGGGACCCCCAAAAACCAAGAGGTAGACAAAGGATTGCGGGGCATCGGGAGGCACTGTTAAAAAAAAGACTACTATATGGAAGCTGGGAGATTTTACCTTTTGAAGTGGAATACCAATTGAATATATTGTATCCAGAGTTGGATGTTGCAAATGATAACTGTTACATTTGTCTCAGCGCTGAATAATTTCACATAACTGTTTATATAGGATTTGTAGCTCTATTAACAGGAGATTGAACCTGTCTGTGCATCAATATCAGGTGCACAGGCAAAAAGCTGTGGAAGTTTTAAACCTTTTTTTCTGTGTAATGTTTGTGTATCTGCACATCTATGTGTCCCCATCCCTCCGTGTCCTTCTGCATCTGTCTACCCCACATTCTGTAATCAACTAGTATCTCACCTGCTCGTTCCCCCTCCCTCTTTCTCTACCCAACTCACTTTCTTTCTTTCTCTCTCTCTCTCTCTCTCTCTCTCTCTAATTGCCCATAGCAACATCCCATGTGAAATACAACTAATATCTTAGTAAATTTCCCTCACTGTCTCTTTCTCTCTGACACTCTCCCCCCTGAAACCATCTCTCTCAGAGATAAACTCTCCCTGATACCGTCTCTCTAACAAGGACTCTCTCTATGACAATGTCTCTCTCTCTCTCCATCTGACATTCTCTCCCTGAAACTCTGTCGTTCACTATCCCCCCCCCCCCCCTGAAACACTTTTTCCCTCCCCCCAACATGGTCTCTCTCTCCCTCATTCTTACAAACAATGGGGGGAATTAATAGGATGAGAGAATCGGAAAGTGAGAGATTTGGTAAGATATCTCCAGTTTTTTTTTATAGCGGCAATCATTTACACTGCAGTGTAAATAATTGCCACTTTAAAAAACTGTATACCTCTTACCAAATATCTCACTTTCTGATTCTCTCATCCTATTAAATTTCACCCATTCTCTCCCCCCCCCCCCTCTCTCTCTCCCACTTCCTTTCCCTGACACTCTTACAATCTCTTTTTCTCTCTCTCACACACACTCTGGCTCTCACATGCAGGGTTGCAGCATTTAGGGTCAAAGAAAGTGGGTATCTCGGGGGTTGCACATTGTGGTGAATGCTAGTATGCGAGGGGAAGCCTGGAACTAGCATTTGTACAGTGTATTAGCTTTCCTGGGATTTCAGCAACAGGTGTTAGAGTGAATGCAACAACATCAACCTTTGAACAGGTCCACGGTTTTTATCTGCCACTGCAGGACACGCCCCTTAGTGGATATAGGTATGCCCATAGGTGGAGTTAGACACGTCCTTTGGGTGACACACCCCTCAGCAGAGCGGCGCATTCTACTATCAGCTAAAAAATAGTTTTCAAAAGTAGGCAAGTATGTGTATATGTCACTATGGTGGGAATTACGTGTATCATCCAGCTTGATCTGTCGGCTGCCTTTGACACTGTTGACCACCCTCTCCTGCTCAACACCCTCCGCTCCTTTGGCATCACTGGCCCGGTCTTCTCCTGGTTCACCTCATACCTCTCCGATCGCTCCTTCTCCGTCTCCACTCCGAGCTCCTCCTCTCCTACTACCCCGCAGCCAGTCGGTGTTCCCCAAGGTTCAGTCCTTGGCCCTCTCCTCTTCTCCCTCTACACCACCTCTCTGGGTACCCTCATCAGCTCCTATGGTTTTCATTACCACCTTTATGCTGATGATACCCTAATCTATCTCTCCTCCCCCGACCTATCCCCATCACTCCTGTCCAAGGTCTCCGAATGCCTCACGGCCATCTCAGCCTGGATGACCCAACGCTTCCTGAAACTAAACATGGCTAAAACTGAACTTCTAATCTTCCATCCCCCGAACATCCCCTCTTCTCCCACTATCTCCATCAGCATTGGTGAAACATAGATCACCTCCACCGACCAAACGCGCTGCCTCGGTGTCATCATTGACTCCTCCCTCTCTTTCACCCCCAACATTCGTGCTCTCTCACAGTCTTGCCGCTTTCACCTACGCAACATCTCACGCTTCAGACCATTCCTCTCCACTGACAAAATTCTCATTCACTCTCTTGTCATCTCCCGCTTTGACTGCTGCAACATCCTTCTCTCTGGGCTACCTCTCACCCACCTCGCACCTCTCCAATCCATTCTTAACGCTGCTGCTAGGCTCATCTTCCTCTCCCGCCGCTCTACCTCCGCCTCCCCCCTCTGTCTATCTCTTCACTGGCTCCCCATTCCCTTCCGAGTTCTCTTTAAACTCCTCGCCACCACCTACAAGGCTCTCTCCTCCTCCACCGCTCCATACCTCTCTTCAGTGATCTCTATCCACACTCCCTCCCGTCCTCTTCCCTCCATCGCTGACCGCCGACTAACCTCTCACCTAATCACCTCCTCCCACTCCTGTGTCCAAGACTTCTCTCGCGCTGCCCCCTTGCACTGGAACAACCTCCCACCACCCATCAGGCTTTCTGATTCCCTTATCTCCTTCAAGCGCTCCCTCAAAACCCACTTTTTTCGACTAGCCTATCCCTCCTCCTAACCTCTTTTGATCCTCCTATCCTGCCTCCGTTCCCATCCGTTCCTACTTTGCTATTGTTTTTCGTATGTTAACTCTTATGAGTAGGGTTCTCCTTCCTCACGTACTCACCCTACCTCTTTACCTCACCTGTGCTCCTGTCCTGTTGTTCCCTTCCTCTACTTCATCCTCAGTCTCCTCGACAATTTTGACACCTACTTCTGAACTGATGCTATGTACGGCGCTGCGGACACTTTGTGGCGCCTTATAAATAAACGTACTACTATTACTACTATGGTGCTATGGGGGGCAGTACATATATGTCACTATGGGGGCATAATTTAAATGGCACTATGGGAGGCAGTACATAAATGGCACTATGGGGGCAGTATGTAAATTGCACTATATGGGGCATTATGGGGGCAATATGTATATGGCACTAAGGCTGGGCATTCTATATTGCACTATGGCTGGTCATTATGCATTTTGCATTACGGGGGGGTTGCATAAATGGAACTACAGGCACTATCAGTGGCATTATGTAAAAGGCACTATGGGTGGCATTATGTATATGGCACTATAGGTGGACATTATGTATATTGCACTATGGGGGCATTTTGTATATGGCACTATGGGTGGGTATTTTGTATATTGCACTGTGGGGGGCATTATGTACATGGCACTATGGGGGTATTATGTTCAGTATATGGTACTATGGGGGCATTATGTATATGGCACTATGGGGGGCATTATGTACACTATATGGCACTATGTGGGGGGGGGCATTATGTATATGGCATTATGGCAGGGCATTATGTATATTGCACTATAGAGGCATTGCATAAATGGCACTACAGGGGGTATTACATAAATGGCACTATGGGTGGCATGTATATGGTACTATGGGTGGGCACTATATATATATATATATATATATATATATATATAGGGCACTTTGGGGGCATTGCATAAATAGCACTACTGGGGGCATTAAGTAAATGGCACTATGGGGGGGCATTATGTATATTGTACTATGGGGGGCATTATGTATATGGAACTATGGAGGCATTATGTACACAGTATATAGCACAATGGGGGCATTACGTAAATGACACTATGGGGGCATTACATAAATTGCACTATGGGGGGCACTATGTAAAAGGCACTATGGGGGGCATTATGTATATGGCAGTATGGGGGGCGTTATGTACATTATATGGCACTATGGGGGGCATTATGTATATGGCACTACAGGTGGCATTATGTATTACACTTTGGCTGGTCATTGTGTACTGTATATTTCATTACTGTAAACGACATTATGGGGGGGCATTATGTATATGGCACTATGGGGGACATTATGTATATGGCACTATGGGGGGCATTATGTACAGTATATAGAACTATGGGGGCAGTATGTCTATTGCACTAAGGGAAGCATTGAGTAAATGGCACTATTGGGGGCATTACATAAATGGCACTATATGGGTGGCATGTATTTGGCACTATGGGTGGGCACTGTGTATATAGCATTTTGGGGGCATTGCGTAAATAGCACTACTGGGGGCATTACGTAAATGGCACTATGGAGGGCATTATGTATATTGTATTATGGGGCATTATGTATATGGCACTATGGGGGGCATTATGTACAGTATATGGCACTATGGGGGGGCATTATGTACAGTATATGGCACTATGGAGGGCATTATGTATATTGTACTATGGGGCATTATGTATATGGCACTATGGGGGGCATTATGTACAGTATATGGCACTATGGGGGGGCATTATGTACAGTATATGGCACTATGGGGGGGGGGCATTATGTAAATTGCACTATGGGGGGCATTATGTATTAGGCACTGTAGGAGGCATTATGTATATGGCAGTATGGGGGGCGTTATGTACATTATATGGCACTATGGGGGCATTATGTAAATAGCACTACGGGGGGCATTATGTATATGGAACTATGGGTGGCATTATGTATATAGCATTAATGGGGGCATTGCATAAATGGCATTATTGGGGGCATTGTGTAAATGGCATTATGGGGGCAATATGTATATGGCACTAAGGGTGGGCATTCTATATTGCACTATGTCTGGTTATTATGTATAATTGCACTATGGGACATTGCGCAAATGGCCCTACAAGGGGCATTATGTAAATGGCACTATGAGTGGCATTATGTATATGGCACTACGGGTGGGCACTATGAATACGGCACTATGGGGGCATTATTTATATGGAACTATGGGGGGCATTATGTATATGGCACGGGATACAGTCATTGTGTCACCACCAAGTAGGCCGACAAGCATTAGGTCGACACCACTAGGTCGACATGCAGATAGATCGACATGAGTTTAGGTCGACATGCAGTATGGTCGGCAAGACTTCATGTCGACGTGGGTTAGGTCGACGGGGTCATTAGGTCGACATGGGTCATTAGATCGACATGGTCATAGGTCGACATGGGTTTTTTTACTGTTTTTTGGGCCGACATGTGCTGACAGGCGGTATTTCATGCCCTACCATCCACTAGGGTGTGGTGGGAGAATAGATTAGTGTGCCGAGCGTAGCGAGGCACCGTGCCCGAAGCCTGGCGATCACATGCGAGGGGACGCGGTGGTACGTTTTAGTGTTTATGTTGACTGTGTCTACAAAAATGTAAAAAAATACATAAAAAAAAACATGTTTACTTTTTACTATCGACCTTACCCCTGTCGACCTAATGACACTGTCAACCTTATGACCCTGTCGACCTAACCCACCTATCTGGGAAGGAAAAAAAAATATTTTTGAATTGTCTACCTTTTAAGTATGAGAAAATAATACAGATAGTGTAATACTGTATATTATTTGTATGAAATCACACATGGAAATATTCAGGGGGGTCCATACCAAGGATAGTGGTCTACTTAAAAGGTAGACAATCGCATTTGATGGAGGTACAAACTACTGTCACCACTGGCTTTAACAATCCTTCATATCCAAGGGAAGTCACTCAGATAGGGAATATAAAGTAAAAACACCATCATAGTGTAATACAATATAATAAAATTATTTAAAATGAACATGATACAGGGGACAAGAAAAATGGACTCTCACCAAAGTCCATAAATGTAGACAAAATGAGCATGAGTATATCTCCCCAAACAGGCATCCCTGGAGGTGCTGTCCGAAAGGTTGAAGTCCAAAGAAAAGTCCCCCTGCAGTCCACAAAGTACCGACCAGTTTTGACACTATGCAGTGTCTTTTTCAAGGTACTGTATATTGGTGGAGTTGAACTCCAGGGTATTTATACCTAACAAAAGTAAATCCTAATGCCAGACATGGAACATCTAACCACTCTAACATGTATCACAAAAAACGACGGTCCAGCCCATATTTTTAATGTGCCCCCCATCACAGGTGTTATACATCGGCACATCAAATAGGGATCACATATCACCCCTATAACAAGGTGCGGGGACCGGACGTGATGTATGCACTTCAGCTATATTCCGGAAGCCTCCTCCACCCTGTCAGAGGTGGACAGACAGAACCCTCATATAAATACACAAAGCCGCTTCCCGGAGTAGCTGCATTCAACTGACGGCGCAAACCCTGAAGAGGATATGACGTGTGCGTTCCACCCGCGTTCCAATGGGCTCCAGTTTCCGGTATGCAGCGCTATATTCTGCTGTAGATCTTTGCTCTTTCTTAACTGCGGACTCCTGATTTCCGGTGCCCCTTTAGGAGCAAAGGCTCTGGATATGTGTTCCACTTGAATTACATATACTTGGGGTCCGCACTATTTACTTTAATGATCCAATAATCCTGATCATCTTTAGATTACTAGAGATAGGTCCATTATTTCAAAATAAAAAAAAACCTCAGAAAGAAAAGGAAAAACATATCATCCCCTAGCTATGCTAATTTGTTTATAGGTGAGTGGGAAACCGAATACATCTGGTCCCACCACCCATACGGGGTGAACCTGGTGACATGGCGGCTTTATATAGATGACATTTTTTCATCTGGAGGGGAGATAGAACCATTTTTTTTGAAGAAAGAGAAGGTTTGTCACTGGGTGGTGCACCAATCAAAGAATAACAACAATATTAAAAATGACCTTTTATTGTTTATTCATTAAAAAAGCTGTGAAATATGACAAACAACATACAACATAAATACAAGTGGGTACAGTGAGATAATTAAAAAAGCACGTGCAGGGTCAACTGGCTCCTGCCTTGACTAGGTTTATTTAATAGAATATAGATGGCACTAAGTATTCCTTTATTGAGTAAATCTGTATATTAGGAAAAGTGTCTCTATCTATCTTCTTGGTTTTCTATCATTAATTCTGTGTCTGTTAGACTGATTGGGGATTCCTCCAGATCAATTGTCTGTCAGGCTATAATTATATATAGTATCAGGTATGTGGCAATGCTATTGGATTTCTGTGTGTGGTAGGTGTCCGTATCAAATGTCTGCTAGGTGGTGCCTGTTAGTTGGCAGACTAGGTGTCAACCCGTGTTAAAGTTATATTAGCAGACAAATGCATACATTGATTTAGCTGTCTTCACATTAAACAGTGATGGTATACATGTGTGGTTGCATAGAATCCCTATAAAGGAATAGATACTGCCGTGCAGTTAAGTGTCCAGAGAGCAACACAATTGCCGCTCAGCGGTAATTAGAATACTGTTGTCAGCTCACACATATATACTGTAGTTACTACACTCCGTTGCCAAACACTGTCGGTGCGGTTGGTATCAGTTGGTCGACACGCTGGGTGTCAACCCATGTCGGAGCTATTACTGTGGCTAATCTAAATTTCAGGTGCAGATTTGGCTTAGACACATGTCTACATGTAAACTGTTTGTTAACTGAGTATTAGATAGTAGTAATATAATACGTAATCGTCACATGCAGCATAGGTCCCTATGTGGGATTGGGAGCTGACGAGCAGTTGATTAGACAGGGAGTGACACTGCTACTGCACAGCAATGATAGCGATTCTATTGGCTCACATACACATTGAGGGTACTATAATTGATTTAGCATTAGAGTCCTCAAAAGGACTAGTAGCTATATTAGACACAGATTAGGACGATAACAAGGCAGCGCTACAGAAGACGCCTGCACGGCTTGGTCGGCCGGCGTACACTTCGCAGATCTTCCTCAGGGCCACCAGATAGAACCAACCTGGAACTTTTCTGTACTTACCTTTATTGTAATGATAAAGGTATTCATTTAACATTTGACATCAATCCTTCATCCGTAAATTTCCTAGATTTGGTTATATATATTGAGATATATAGAGATATATAGAGATGGGTTTAAAAAACTCGTAATTATATTACACCAACTGACTCAAGGTCATATATTGACAGAGAGAGCTGTCACCACCAGAGGTGGCTTGAAACAACACCTCGAGCCAGTTTCAAAGGCTACGCCGGAATTGTGCTGATATTATTGTATATCAAAAACAAGAAACAGAAATGAAAGCCAGCTTTGTAAAAAGTGGTTATGATCCAAGGTCATTAGATACACCTACTGAAAAAATTTAACATTTAGAGTGACAGGATTTACTAAAACCAAAGGAAAAACGAACCAATTACACATTGCAACATGCGGAAGTGAAAATTATTACTTTTCTATTTTCATTTTAAAAAAGTATCATTATTAATGGTTGGTATCGGCCGGTACCTTATGAGATTTATTACTGCTATATGTACATTGATGTATTGTTTTTTCTTGTGTTTATAAATACTGCATATTTTTTTTTTTTTAAAGTTAAACTGGGTATTTATTGTCTTTGCCTTAAAACCCGAGCCCTTTCTTTTTTCTTTATACTTTTGTCTTTGTCCACGGGGAGTGGTAATCCCTATTAGTTAGCAGCTGGGTAAAATTAGGCTAATTAATTAACTAATTAATAAAAAATTTGTTGTTAGCGCTACTCTATACTTTTCCCAGTTTGTGCAAGCAGAGAAAGATTAGTTGCTTCTGTTTTTGTGGGGGCCCAAACAAAACAATCAATTCAGCCACATTCGTGTGGCAGACCCTGTTGCTGAACTGATTGGTTTGTGTGCATGTCCTGTTTATACAATAAAAGGCTGGCCAGCAGGAAAAAAATAAAATTAAAACCCAGTTTTTCACAAAATACGATTGCAGACACTGAGGAGGGGAAAATATCCAATCTTGATCCTATGGTATAAACTAGTATATTTGTTTCCCGGCATTAAATCCAAGATTATCATTATCCATGAAAATGGAGAAGGGGGTACAGATTTGGAGGCTTTGGCCCCTAGTTTTACAGTTTGTCCAGTAATGTGGTAATTATACATTTGCTTGGTTAAATTCCTTTTTGTTCCACACCAAGATAGGAGTGGACTTGAAACCTGTGTGTTGTTCCTGATTGTGTATGCCTCTCTAAATTTTAATCACCTTCTTCACACTGTCCTCTTCCTCTTGCCTTTTCTCGTAATGCAAAACGTCATCAAATATGGAAGTGGTATGTTTGTAGCTAGCTATGATTCAGAGAATTTGGCAAACTTTTTCCAGGGGGACTATCTGTCACTGAAATGATTGGTTTGTCAAAGTGTACATGTCCTGTTTCTACAATATAAGAGTGGGTGGGAGGTCCCAAGGACAGTTCCATCTTGCACCTCTTTTCTTGGCATTATGTGCTTTTTGGGGCCTAGTTTTTAATACTGCCTTACTGTCTGCCACTGCAGTGCCACTCCTAGATGTGCCATGGGTTTGTGCCGCCCACTTGTAGATAGTCATCCAGCTACCTCGGTGCAACCTTTTGGCCTTAAAACAATATTGTGAGCTATTCAGAATAGATCGGAAATGAGTGGAAATTAATGTTACTGAGCTTAATATTACAGTAGTAACAAAAAACAAATTCTGTGATTTAAAAAAAAAAATTCAGAACCAAAACCCGAAAAGTGTCTAGTACACATCTCTACTTAGCATTCATCTTTAAATCTGGATATATATTTGTACACAAACTTTGTTTCATGTTTTGAAATCTTGTTTCATGAACAAATAAAATATATATGTGTGTATTTCATGTGTTTTTGTGTCCTCAAGATACTCTTTGAAATATAAAAATATTCTAAAATACGGAATAATCCATTATCCAAAATGCTTTTGGTCCCGAGCATTCTGGATAAGGGATACTCAAGCTGTACTATGTTAATGATAACAATGGGGGTTTATTCTGGCTCACTCCTTCTCAAATGGCGACAAGAGTAAGATATCCAAGAGAGGATATCTAAGAAGTCTCCCGGGTGGGGCACAGCCTTCTAAGAAATGATGACTGTTAAGACTAAATTTTATTAGTTAAAACATGACCCTAAAGTTGGGTCAGAAAAGGACAAAAAGACGAAGAAAGACAGATAACACTTATAACAATATGTATATAACCCAGATCTGATGGAACTTTCTCTCCGTCGACCTAACCCGATGCAGAAATTTCTCGTGGTCCATTGTACTATTCACAAGGTTAACCCAAGCCTCAAATGAAGGCCCCTCCTCTGCCATCCAATTCCTTGCGATACAGATTTTGGCTAGGGTACATAGAATAATTACCAAAAGCCATAAAGGCCTGTCCAGATCTGGTAAACCCTGTATAGATAATATGCATAACTTAGGGGTGCATACCGACTTAGGAACCCCAATACCGTCCAGGGTCGTGATTACCTTGTCCCAGAGATGTTTTACTGTGGGACAATCCCATATCATATGGAAAAAGGTCCCTTCGTTCCTATTACACTTAGGACAGGTACTGTCGTTCCTCCCCCCGAACCTGTGAAGGCGAACTGGGGTTAGGTAAGTTCTGTGAATAATAAACAATTGTATTTGTTGGAATTTGACCTGCCCCGTTGCCTTCTGTATATTGGCCAGTGCTTCCTTCCATTCATCCATTTTAATCTCACCCAGATCCGACTCCCATTTAGTTTTCAATACTTCTAAGTTGTCTTTTCCAGATTCCTGTAGGAGAAGTTTATAACACTGGGCGATCCTATGCCTAGGCCTGGCCGTCTTGAGGAATTTTTTGGTTAAGGATTCCTCCATTATTGGGCTTCCAGATCTAAATTGAGCCCCCAGGGCGTGCCTAAGTTGGAAGTAGCGGTAACGGAAGTTATTGGGTAAATTAAATTCATTTTTTAATGACAAAAACGTCCGGACCCCTGCTGTGTCATATAACTGCCCAATTTCAACCAGGCCCCTTATCCCCCATACCTGGTAGACCTGTAAATCTGAAAAGGGGGTTTACTCCCAAGGGAGTTGGTGCATGCTCGCACACCTACTTAATTTAATATGTTCCCTGATTAGTACAGGGTAAATAGGCCCCAGAATATTTTATCAAGGCGGGGGTGCTGTTCCCTACAGCAATATAGTGTACATTTCAAAAAGGGGGAGAGAAAAAAGGGCTGTTTAGGGGAACGCACTGAAAAATGATTAAAACATAACTTTTATTGATTTTATTTTAATATTCCCTATATCAACAGTTAGGGGAAAAAATGGCGTAAACAGTAAATTCTTAAGGGGTTAAAATGACGTACATACACAAATACATATAGTGTGTTAGAAAGATAGAAATAATGTGTTTTAAAATTAACACAGATGACTGCCCCTGAAAATGTCTGTTTAATAAGCCCTGAGATGAAAAAAATGAAATTGCTTAATTAAAGTGTCTCCACCAATGACTTCTTGTGCACACTAGTATCAGAGTATCACAGTTTTTATATATTTATTAACTGTATATATATAGGGCACAGTAGTCAGACTCACAGCCTTGATTGGCACTAGAGTCAGGTTATCTTTGGCAGATTTAGGAATGTTTTTATCGGCGCCCTCTTGTGGTCAAGTTGGGTAATACACCAATACACTATTCAAATTATCTAGTGGTCTCAGTAATTAGACTCACTGGTGTATGATACACAAAGTGCTTCCTAAACCTACTGGGGTGTAGTCTAATGCTACCCCAGTGGAGTTATTTAACACTGTTTTAGCAATTCATTTTCATCTACAAAACATATAGGCTATCAGACATATCAGGAGGCAGACAAGGTGCCGACGCAGCGTTTCACTGTTTAACAGCTTTTTCAAGGCCAACCAGAAGGCCCTGCTCTGTCCCTATTTAACAATATCCACCGGCCAATCAGTACAGGGTATCAGAATCACGTGTTACTTTCCGCCTATCGCGGGTCTCATAGCCTTGTTATGCTTCATTGTTTACTCCTGTGTAGATGACGCGATCGCGTCACGTGACCGGCGTCCCGCGTCACGTGATCGGCGTCCCGCGTCACGTGACCGGCGTCCCGCGTCACGTGACCGGCGTCCGCGTCATCGCGTCATCGCTCACTACTGATGCTAGATGGTAGCGCTTCCTGGTCTTGCGCCCATGTGACCTGTCCATTGGTCACATGGGTGATGACAATCAACACCATGTGATACATTTATCCAATGGTCAGGCTTCGTTTTGTTTGTACCCGGAAATAGCTGTAATATTACTATTGTATTCATCACCCCGGAATCTGTATTGGGTAATATTAAGATAGTATTTTTACACGTTAGATTAAATTTCAGAGATCTTCTAATGTCCTATATTCCTGGCCAATTTCTATCACATAGTGGCTTTTGATATTTGGTCGTTTCAGGCATGGGAATCATATATCTATAATTCTCAATCGTTAATCGCTATCTAATGATATGCATATTCATGTTCCCACCCCGAATTACCTATACATTATATAGGTTTATTTTAGCTTGATATTATGATATTTGAATGGTATCTTAGATATTCATATCAAAATTTGATCCTTGGTTGTTAGAGAATATGAGGGGTTTATGGGTCTACAATTGTATATAGAAATATTATAAATATATATCTCTGCCAGGAATGACAGGATGTACATATTTGTCTTTTCCTGGTATTTTGCATGGGGATAAAGTGTGTTAGAAATATATTGTGCTACAGGTGGCCATGAATTAATACATGGATTTCCAGTGTGATCTCTGCTTGTGATAATTAGTAAATAATAAATAATGAATAATAAATATTAATGAGAAAGTTTGTAGTGTTGTGCTTTATTTTTTCTTTTTATAGTGATTGATTAATGGTTTGAAGTGTGACATAAATGAATGAATAATTCGTGAGTGGTGTGAGAAAAAGAAAAAACCAAACAAAATGTGAGAAAATAAATAATAGTGCAGTGTGTACTTTTATGTCATATATTATTAATAAGAGAGGGACGAAAAGATGTCCTTCAAATGATGAGTGTTTTTTTTTTTTTTTTTTTTTTGGGGAAAAAGAGAAAAGAAGAGGGGGGAGAAAAAACATATATAATGTTTCTAAATATGTATAACGAAAAGTTTGAAGCCTGGGACGACTCTATATCATGTCCACTATTAAGGTAGGTTGGAATATGGGTGTTTGTATCATTATGTCTTCATGAATGGGACATAATGTGTGTACTCAAAATAGAAATCAGTGCATCTTAGATTATGACACTCTGTTTGTCATTCCTTAGATTATGGCACTCTGTTAGTCATTCAGGTAAGTAATTTAGGTTCCATTGTATGTTGAGGTAGGTGACATTAACCTCATTGTAGACATACTTTGTTTGTTCATTTCTCTGATCTAACGGGTAAGTATTGATGAATACTGTAAATATAAATATACCAGGTAAGGGTATTGTTCTGAATGGGGTTTTGTCCTAGGAAGGGGGGAACCATATTGGACCGTATATATCTTTCATGATTAATCTTCCTAATTCAATGACCTTTCATCCCTCTATCAGTTTGTGGTCATGATTGGATAATTTTGGGTCTCTCAAGTTCCAATATATATCCCACTTTTTCATGTATCGTTTAATTGGTTGTTATAAGGCTATAAAGATTATTAATAAAGACCAGTACGTCTTCTTATAATTAATATGTTGTTATTAGTACTTTTAATAGCCTGAGTATTGGCAGGGAGATAGGTGTTGTTGCGGATATTCTCTTGTTCATGATGGTTGTTATCCAAGTGATCTATCCTCAGGTGAGTGATTAAAAAAAGGGTTCTTAGCAGAAAGGATTTTCAGTCATGTTTCATAGATATGGTGCATAGCTGTTAGCTTCATTTAATCCTTTTGGGAACATACTGTCCATTAAAAAAATCATTTTTGTTTCAAACTGTAGGAGTGACTTATCTAAGTCCCCTCCTCTTATCCCCAGTTGTATGTGCCGCATACCGAACACTTTTAGACCACTCGGATCTCCTTCGTGGTATCTCAAAAAGTGTTTGGCCACGGAAGTTAGGGTTTTGAATTTTTGGGAGTCTTTTTGGGCATTTCGGATAGTTCCTGCATGTTCTAGAATCCGAACCTTTAAGGGTCTTGATGTTTTCCCTATATATATTTTCCCACATGGGCATTCCATGTGGTAAACTGTACCCACTGTTGTACAGGTGATTAAACTCTCAATTTTCCATATCCTGTTGTGTTTATCCTGGAATTCTTGTTTCGGAATCATGTACCTGCACGCTTTACAGTGCCCACAGTTTTTAGAACCTTTTCTATTAAACCTGGGTTCACAGATTTTGTGCAGGTGGCTTTGGACCAAGTGATCTTTTATAGGAATATAGGACATTAGAAGATCTCTGAAATTTAATCTAACGTGTAAAAATACTATCTTAATATTACCCAATACAGATTCCGGGGTGATGAATACAATAGTAATATTACAGCTATTTCCGGGTACAAACAAAACGAAGCCTGACCATTGGATAAATGTATCACATGGTGTTGATTGTCATCACCCATGTGACCAATGGACAGGTCACATGGGCGCAAGACCAGGAAGCGCTACCATCTAGCATCAGTAGTGAGCGATGACGCGATGACGCGGACGCCGGTCACGTGACGCGGGACGCCGGTCACGTGACGCGGGACGCCGATCACGTGACGCGGGACGCCGGTCACGTGACGCGATCGCGTCATCTACACAGGAGTAAACAATGAAGCATAACAAGGCTATGAGACCCGCGATAGGCGGAAAGTAACACGTGATTCTGATACCCTGTACTGATTGGCCGGTGGATATTGTTAAATAGGGACAGAGCAGGGCCTTCTGGTTGGCCTTGAAAAAGCTGTTAAACAGTGAAACGCTGCGTCGGCACCTTGTCTGCCTCCTGATATGTCTGATAGCCTATATGTTTTGTAGATGAAAATGAATTGCTAAAACAGTGTTAAATAACTCCACTGGGGTAGCATTAGACTACACCCCAGTAGGTTTAGGAAGCACTTTGTGTATCATACACCAGTGAGTCTAATTACTGAGACCACTAGATAATTTGAATAGTGTATTGGTGTATTACCCAACTTGACCACAAGAGGGCGCCGATAAAAACATTCCTAAATCTGCCAAAGATAACCTGACTCTAGTGCCAATCAAGGCTGTGAGTCTGACTACTGTGCCCTATATATATACAGTTAATAAATATATAAAAACTGTGATACTCTGATACTAGTGTGCACAAGAAGTCATTGGTGGAGACACTTTAATTAAGCAATTTCATTTTTTTCATCTCAGGGCTTATTAAACAGACATTTTCAGGGGCAGTCATCTGTGTTAATTTTAAAACACATTATTTCTATCTTTCTAACACACTATATGTATTTGTGTATGTACGTCATTTTAACCCCTTAAGAATTTACTGTTTACGCCATTTTTTCCCCTAACTGTTGATATAGGGAATATTAAAATAAAATCAATAAAAGTTATGTTTTAATCATTTTTCAGTGCGTTCCCCTAAACAGCCCTTTTTTCTCTCCCCCTTTTTGAAATGTAGACCTGTAAATCTACCAGTTCTTTTAAACATCGGGCATTGGCCCTCATTCAGGTTCATGCGCTCGCATGCACATTCGCAAGCACTTTTACGGAAAAAACCACACGCACGCATCGGGCGAAGGCACACCTACAGTGCTTGCGAATTCATTCGCACGCAACCATACTAAGAAGGGGGGTGGTCTATCATTGCGCGTACGTGTAACTGGTCGCACGCACCCACACATTTGCGCACGCACACTCACCTCAAGCTGCTAACGAACATGCTCTACTCCCCAAATGTTAGCAAACTAAATACTAGTATGCACATGTGTTGTGTTGTAAAGGAAGTATCTGATATCTATGTTGCATGTGAGGTGACACATGTCGACTAATGTTGACAGGGGCAACATGCTAAATATAGCAGAGTAGAAATGACAATAGTGGTGGTATGTTACATAAGGCAAATTTATAAGGGTGGGATTTGTTTGGTTTTAGCGCATTGGTTTGGTCAAAATAACTTTAGCAACAGAAGAAGTTTGTATCTGCTAACACTTGATTGCTGGTGGTATGCAATCAGAAGTTGTGCTGAGGTAATTGTCTCATGAAATCAACCATGCATTGGTGTCAATAGTGTGCAGGTGCCATTGATTTACCCATTGATTTAGCCATTTCGTGCGTGTGTTTGCTCCGTACGAATGAGCACATTACAAGGAGCAAGGTGTGCGAAACTAAAAACCTGCTTTGAGCTGGCGAAAAGTTTTGCGTTGGAGGGGAACAATCCCTCTTGCACTCATGCGAAAGCACTCCCACCACTCATAGTGAACGCCCATGTGTACGCCCATGTGTACGCCCACTTTTGCTCATTATAATGGTCGCGCCCATGCTAACGCCCACTGCACGCCTACTACCGATGCACTCGTTCGCACGGAGAAATCTCCGCGAAAGTTTGCTTGCGAGTATTTTTTAATTACATTGCACATGCGCAGTGCGCTAGCTGCACATGCGCAATGGGGGTAGCAGGGTGAAACGTGCGAATTCGCATGCGTACGCGCCAATGTGAATAAGGGCCATTGTGTATGGGTGTTTCTGGGTCCAGTCCCCCGCTACCCAAGACAATCTCCACCCTATTCCAAATTGTTATGGCTTGTTTGACTATCGGGGGCCAATCATGCTGATTATTCCCTGAAAGTAGAAGGTGCAGTGGTAAATGACCAGGGGACACTAGCTCAACCAGTGCTTCTATTAACTCCGTGTCCTGCCCCTTTTTTATCCATGACCCCAGAAAGTCCAACTGGCTAGCCAGATAGTATAGCCAGAAATCTGGCAAGGCCAGGCCACCTTCAGTCTTGGGCCTGGTCATAACCTTCTGCCTGATCCGGACCCTTTTTTTGTTCCAGACCCGGGATGAGATAAGACCTTCAATTGTCCGAAACAAGTTTCGGGGGAGGTAAGATGGAGCGTGCTGGATAAGATATAACAATTTCGGCTGTATCACCATTTTTACCAGGTTGACTCTACCCGTGACTGAAAGTGGCAGTCTGGACCATGACCCAATCTTAGCTTTTATATAATCTATCATGGGGTTAATATTAAACTTAACAAAGTCAGCTGTGTTTTTAGAGATGACTATGCCTAGGTATTGAAATCTCTCCACTATTTCCAAAGACATATCAGGGAGCTGCTCCGTTGGTGCTATGTTACCCAGGGGTAGGATACAGGATTTGTTCCAATTTATCCTCAACCCTGAGAACTCCCCGAACTGGTTTACTATTTTAAGAATCTCAGGTATTTCTCTCCCCAAGTTTCGTACAAACAGTAACACGTCATCCGCATATAGTGCTATGCGGTCCTCCTTCCCTCCAACCATGAGACCCTAAATCTCAGTGCATGATCTAATTCTGCATGCCAAAGGCTCCATTGCAATAGCAAAAAGGGCCGGTGATAATGGGCAGCCCTGGCGTGTGCCTCTCTTTATAGCGAAACTAGGAGAGACATAGTTGTTTACCATCACTCTTGCTTTGGGATCTGAATATAGTATTTTCACCCAGTTAATGAAGATTGGTCCGACTACTATCCACTCCAGCACTTTCCAAAGGAACTCCCACTCAAGTGTATCAAACGCTTTAGCAGCGTCTAATGATATCACCCCAGGGGCCTCATTACCATCCTGGCATGCCTGTAGATGACAATACAGCCTTCTTAGATTGGATGTAGAGGACCTCCCTGGTATGAAACCTGTTTGGTCAGAGTGAATTATTCGTCCTATAGCATTATTCAAGCGAGTGGCAAGGAGTTTGGCCAAAATCCTAACATCGATACAAGAAAAGTTATTGACAGATGGTTGCGCAATAAAATCAAGTGCAGCTATACCCAAATTCACAGCGGTAGAAACACCAGAAACTACCAGAAAGATATAGACAATTTGTGGGTGGTTTGTGAATAAGATGGATAGCGCTCAAGATAACTATATTCAGAGGTTAATCAAACCTCAGGTATATTACCAAAACCACATACACCTTGTATTACTCGATGGTCATATGGCTGGTACACACAGGTCCCTCTTTTCTCCCCTATTAAACAAGCAGGGGAGACACAATAGAACAGGACATAGTGCAGATCAATAATGTAAAAAAAGTTTAATACAACAGTTGCACTTACAATAAAATGATTGGTAAAAGCATGAGACAAGCAATCCTCTGAAGAAGGAATATAAATTCCGAAACGCGTTAAGCGTGCCATCGTTTACACCTTTGGACTGGCATATCCCGCAAGCGGCACATCCTGATAGAAGTTGGACCCTGAACTGTGGCTATCCGATTCCGGACCGGTGAACCCAGCTTGAGAGGACTTCTACCCCTGACATCTGTATGCTGCTTTGCCACGAGGATTGCTTGTCTCATGCTTTTACCAATCATTTTATTGTAAGTGCAACTGTTGTATTAAACTTTTTTTACATTATTGATCTGCACTATGTCCTGTTCTATTGTGTCTCCCCTGCTTGTTTAATAGGGGAGAAAAGAGGGACCTGTGTGTACCAGCCATATGACCATCGAGTAATACAAGGTGTATGTGGTTTTGGTAATATACCTGAGGTTTGATTAACCTCTGAATATAGTTATCTTGAGCGCTATCCATCTTATTCACAAACCACCCACAAATTGTCAAAATCCTAACATCATTTGTTAGGAGGGAAATGGGCCTATAGGATTCTCTCAGGCTTGGGTCTTTACCTTTCTTAGGGAGATTAATTATAAGCGCTTCAGACATGGAAGGAGGCAATTTCTTTGCCTCATACATTTTGTTAAGAAGCCCCTCTCGACGGAGAGAAAGTTCCATCAGATCTGGGATGTATGGGTGAATTATAACGACCATTGTTAGGCGGATCGATGCAGCTACCTGTGCGATATGGGCTATACCGGAGGTTGTACTATGTCCTTTGTTCCGGGCCGGGGGTAGGGGGGTTATGGTAAACTTGTTCATGGGGATTTGGTGTGTATGTATTGTGGGTTGTGGTCGGGGAGACAATGAGGGGGGCCCAAACACTCGAAGAGGCAAAAAAGGTCTTGAGTTAGATTAAAATTGAAGGTATACTCTCTTGGATGTAGTTCGTAATTCATGTGGTTTAGGATCACATAGGTATAGGTCCGATGACTAAGTGGGGTAGGGTTACAAGTAATAATTTTTGAAGTATAATTCTTTTCTTTACACTTGATATTTTTTAAGTGAATACATATTTTGGCAGGAGCACATAGCACTCGGGATGGATGGAATTTATACAGGTTTATGAAGTGCACTTTCCTCTCCTTCTTTTTTTTTTTGAAACCAGTACACAATAAGGGTTCGTACCTCACATATTTTTTGATAGGAATATTTAACACTTGGGTTCGAATGAATCTACATAGGTTTATGAAATGCACTCCCCCCTTTTTTTTTCTCCTGATTAAAACCAGTACACAATAAGGGTTCGTGCCTCACATATTTTTTGATAGGAATATTTAACACTTGGGTTCGAAGGAGTCTACATAGGTTTATGAAATGCACCCCTCCCCTTTTTTTTTTTTTTTTTTTTTTTTTTTGGCCTATCAAGCTAGTAATTGAGGGAATACCTGGGAACTCTGAATAAAGAATGAAGTAGGCCTTGAGAGTATAAGCCAAGGATCGGGCCGCCCCCTCCCTGTTTCCCAGACCAATCTCACAAGGGTATTTATGTCTAAAGGGATTTTAATGTAGTTGCACCTTGTCTGTGCGCGTGTCGCATATATTTGTATTGTTCTTTGTAAAAAATGAATAAAGAAAATTGAAATTCAAACAATATGTATATAAGAGAAAGTAGTGAAATATAATAGATTTTTATATTTTCTCTATGTCTGTGGATTGAGAGAGGAAATTGCCTCTAAATACAAGTAACGGTATATAATATACTACTAAGTGATCCTGTCAGACAAGAGAACGCCTCCACTAGCCATATATATTCTCGATATGAGAGTAAATATTAAATAATGTTATACAATAATGCTCCCTGTAAAGAACGGTAATTAAATAGTGAATTTCACCAAGGTATCAGTAGGTAGTAGAATAGAAAAGATTGTAAAAAAACCCGAGTTTTTTGGGTGCTAAGGGAGTGGCTGCTGCCGATTGAGAAAGCCTCTGGTGAAACATACGTCTCGGACTGGTCCCCGCTGTGCACAAGCGGGACCCCTTACCGCCTCATCTGCCTGCTACCCAGCTCCCTTGTATGTTTACCCACCAACCCTGATAGCTCACGGATACCTAAACCAGCGGCTCCCTGCTAACTACATTGCCGGTCTCCACGGCCACACAGAGATTGCACTCGTCCCAGGACACTCGCAGCACGAGCTCCCACATCCAGGCTACCTCCTGCCGGCTCTTGCTGGATATCCAGCGCTGATCGTGGGACCACAGTGTCTACACCACTACACCCAAACTATCTCCGCCGGCTCCCGCTTAATACACAGTACTTAACTGTGAGATCCCGACACTAGGATAGAACGGTGATACACGCTCCCACTGCCGGTGCCTGCATACAGGACATCAGCGCCCCGTCTTCTATCACAGTGCCTGGATTCCGGCACCCGGAAAATACGGTGACACACGCCCTGACTGCCGGTGTCCATAGTCAGGACATCAGCGCTTCTTCTCCTGCCACAGTGCCTTTCATCTTACCCGGACTTACCGCACTGATCTTTCACTACTTGCAAAACGACCGCCTGGGGTCCAGTACCGTGAGTGTATCAGCCCTTAGCGGCATCACCTAAGTATTCGCTATTTAATTTGTCACAGTGTTGCATATATTTTTGTTCAGTCCTATAAGTATATCAGCTTACAGTAGCATTTTTGTATCGCTATAGCGCTGCATGTGGTATCAAACTGCTACCTATATCTAAAAGCATATTATCAAAAGCACCTGCTATTTAAACCGACATAGCATTGTATACACTTAATGCTCAGTTCTGTGAGTGTGTCAGTTTACAGCAGCAGTTTCCTTCGTCACAGTGCTGTATGCACTTAATAAGGAACCACACTGCTGATACTGATCGCTTACCACCTATAAAACGGCCCATTTGGGGTACAGTGTCATGAGTGTATTAGCCCACAGCGGCATTATTTGAATACCTGCTATTTAAACTGCCATAGGTTTGCATACCTTTAATATCTAGCTCTGTGTATGTACTAGCTCACAGCAGCATCAAGTCGGTGCTTGTCATTTAAACCGTCACAGTGTTGCCGATCAATATTATGCTGAAGATCTGAACTCAAAAATTGTTAAAAATTGTTAAACATTGGGTAAAATCAGTATCTGTCTTTTACTACCCTTCTACTACTTCTTGCACGATACCACCAGCAGCGTACAGTGGGATCCCTAGTGTCTATTGCTTCTGCAATGCCATTTATTTGACAACAGGAGAAGACCTAGATAATCCTGTCATTTCCAACCAGTGTGCAGACTATACTTTTTTCCACACCTCACCACCCGGGTAGTATCGCTCAACCTCTGTTCACTACAGTCATCTCTGTACACAGAGGACAGCAGCATACACCAGGGATATAGTGAGGGAGTACTCTTTACTTACTGCCTTTATCTATTCAGGGTTCTCTCATTTCCAGGGGACCCGAGACCCGACTCTGCACTGTCTATTTGATAACAGAGCCAGGCAGGTTACCCCTGGAAACAGCAGAAACCATCTCACCTGTATTCTGATACCTGTGACGCTCTCGGGGTCCGCTCAACTGTGCATTCACTGACACTTGTCACATGCACAGGCAGCAGCCACTCCCTTAGCACCCAAAAAACTCGGGTTTTTACAATCTTTTCTATTCTACTACCTACTGATACCTTGGTGAAATTCACTATTTAATTACCGTTCTTCACAGGGAGCATTATTGTATAATATTATTTAATATTTACTCTCATATCGAGAATATATATGGCTAGTGGAGGCATTCTCTTGTCTGACAGGATCACTTAGTAGTATATTATATACCGTTACTTGTATTTAGAGGCAATTTCCTCTCTTAATCCACAGACATAGAGAAAATATAAAAATCTATTATATTTCACTACTTTCTCTTATATACATATTGTTATAAGTGTTATCTGTCTGTCTTCGTCTTTTTGTCCTTTTCTGACCCAACTTTAGGGTCATGTTTTAACTAATAAAATTTAGTCTTAACAGTCATAATTTCTTAGAAGGCTGTGCCCCACCCGGGAGACTTCTTAGATATCCTCTCTTGGATATCTCACTCTTTTGTCGATACTTACCCTTCTCCCTGGGAGCACCTCCACAACTTTACAACGTTATTTATTTGATTGTGTTGATTGGAGTACGCCTTCCTACCTGCTGTCAAAGTAGCCCAGTGCACCTCGGCCTTCCCTTTCCCCCCCTTTTCCCCTTGTTTTCCTTCTCAAATGGACAAAACCATGTGCACTGCAGGTGGGATAGATGTTACTTGTGCAGAGAACGTTAGATTTGGGTGGGGTTTTACTTCAAAGTGAGATCTATATTGCATTGTAAAAATAAAGCAGTCAGTATTTCCTATTTCCCCTGCACAAAAAAAAAAAAAAAAATCTAATTCTCTCTGCACAGTTTATATCTGCCCCCCCCCCCTCCCCTGCAATGCACATGGTTTTGTCCATTTAAAAAGGAATTTGCCAGAAGGAGTGAACCAGAATAACTCCCATTGCCTGGATTCAAAGTTAATGTGCACTGCCTTATCCAGTTAAGATAATCTGTTTATTGTAAATATTATAAATGTACACGCAATATCTTTTACCACGTGTAGAATTAAGCATTACGGATAAACATATGACATTATGAGGTGTGTTTGTTTTCGGTAATTGTTTCCACGTGTAATGTCATATGATCCTGGAAAAACAGCATGAAGGACATTGCAGTATGTAGATGTACTGCACCTTCAAAATTTAAATTCTGTGTACACTAGAGAGAACTCTCGTTTTACACACACACCTGCACACCAAAATGATTATCCACTCCCAGTAGTTCTTTGCTATACTTGAAATATATAAGTGCGTGTTTAAAGAAACTGCACAACCAAACACACCATAACACTTCAAAACAAGGAAAACTGTTGTGTACCCCTCACGTTCTACATAGAAACAAACTGTAATTTTGCAAAAATTAAGTTAAATTGATATCACTTAAAATAAAGAAAGGAGGAGCCTGATTCAGAGGTGATTCTGATGTTCGCATCGGCCAAAAATTGTAAAACACTCGAAATACATGTATAACACAGACTTTAAATGGGCTGTTGCAATAGATTCAGACGGGATCAGAAAGGTATCAGAAACATGATGGTCATTCCTGGGGGGTGACTGTGAAGTTGCTAGTAGTGCGCACAAAAATGGTCTCCTCAGTGGGCATGTTATGGGAGTGTCACAGGTGTGTCAATACAAGCTGCTGCAATCCCAGATGCACAGCCACAAGCATAGTAGGTAATGGTCATATGGAGAACCTGCCTCTGACATAGAGCTGGTGGAATTTTTGGATGGTACATCTGATGGTAGCATATAAAGATGCACCAACCAGGAGGGAATTGACAGTTCTGGGATAGTTTGTGTTTGTGTCTAGGGTTTAAGTTGAAGGAAAAGGTATGATTAAGAAGATAGGTAGTTTAGTGGAGTTCATGTGCTTGAAAGGATGTACATGATGCAAGAGAATAGAATAACTGTAGGCCAAGGAGATCTAAAGAACTTAAAAGAACTGAGCTGGAACTGGCTTTGTAAACCACAGATGACTGTAATGACCGTCAATAGACTCTGGAGGGTGACTGAAAATAGTAGACTGAAATATTTTGATATATCCATGACTTGACATAGTATCATAGTAATTAACTCTAACTTGTAATTAAATCTAACTTGTAACTACTGACTTGATTAAGTTGTATCTATATGATTCCCTTAATGGCCAAAAATGTATCCAGTTTTGATTTAAATTCATTAACAGTAGTTGCGGTAATCGCCCCCACTGGCAATGAGTTCTAGAATTTTACTGCGCTAATGGTGAAGAATACCCTTCTTAATTCAGTATGGAATTTCTTTTCCTTGAGCCTCAGTACATGCCCGCGTGTCCTAAGTACAGGCCTGTTAGTGAACAAATCATCTCCCAGTTCTATATAATTTCCAATCCTGTATTTGAACATACTAATCATATCTCCTCTCAACCTCCTTTTCACTTGAGAAAACATATTCAGCCTGGTTAGCCTTTCTTTGTATTCTAGTGATTTGAGACCTTTTACTAGTTTAGTCGCCCTTCTCTGTACCTGTTCCAATTAATTTATGTCCTTTTTAAGGTGCGGTACCCAGAACTGAACACAGTATTCCAAGTGTGGTCTCACCAATGCCTTGTAAAGAGGCACAATCACATTGGCATCCCTTGAATCCATTCCCCTTTTAATGCATGCCAGTGTCCGGTTTGCTTTTGCTGCTGCACTTTAGCAGTGTGCACTATTACCCAATTTATCATCTATGATGACCCCTTAGTCCTTCTCCACTGCAAAATTCCCAATAATAACTCTATTTAGCCTATAAGTAGCTTGTTCATTTTTGCTTCCATAATTTAATTACATTACATTTTTCGATGTTAAACCGCATTGTCCACCTTTCTGCCCACCTTTCCAGTTAAATTAAGTCACATTGTAGTGTATCCACATCCTATCCTGAGTTAATTTCCTTACTCAATTTCATGTCATCCACAAATATTGCAATCTTACTCACTATGTCATTATATCATTAATGAATATATTAAAAAAGGTCTGTCCCAATATTGAACCTAGTGGAACTCCACTATGGACCTTTCCCCAGCTGGAATGTATGCCATTTCTCTGTCCCTGATTGTGCAATCAGTTTTATGGGGCACCATGTCAAAAGTTTTAGCGAAATCAAGAAGATTTCCCTAAGTCCAGTGACTTCTTTATAGTAGCTAATTAAATTAGTCTGGCATGATCTATTTTTAATGATCCCATGCTGAGCCTTTCTTATCACCTTCTCCTGTTCTAAGACATTTTGGATACTATCTCTTATTATTCCTTCTAATATTTTCCCCACAATGGATGTAAGGCTGACCGGTCTATAATTTTCAGGGTTAGTTTTGCTACCTTTCTTCCAAATTGGTACTATGTTAGCTATATGCCAGTCCCTTGGTACCATCCCCGAGTTTATTGATTCATTGAGCATCAGATATAATGGTAGTGCTATGACTGAACTCAATTATTTTAGTATCCCAGGGTGTATTTCATCCGGGCCAGGAGATTTGTTACTATTTAGGTTCTGTAATCTATTTTTGACTATTTCCTCACTCAACACACACAGTTTTGGAGCAATCAAGAGCTGAACATTCAATCTGTGGGAGAACCTCTGAATATTCTTACCTTGTAAATACCAAAGCAAAAAAATCATTAAATATTTTCGCTTTCACTTTTTCTTCTATTAACGGGGTACCCTGCTTATTTTTCAGTTGCCCGATATTTTCTTTCCTTAACCATTTCCCATCTATATAACTGTGGAATTTGTGAGGATTAGATTTGCTGTCTTCTGCAATCTCTAATTTAGCCATCCTGATTGTACTTTTACATTTCTTATTACATTGTTTATATGTAGCAAATGATTTGGGTTTCCCTCTGGTTTAAACACCGCCGCTGCCGCCGCAGGTCCCTGCAGTGAGTTCCCGGCTCCTGTGCTCTGTTGACATGCGCAGTATAAACCTCTGTACTGCTCATATGGCCAGCTTCTTTAGCTTGCTTCTGCAGCAGCCCAAAGAAGTAATCATGGTCCTGGCGCCTGCACTATACAAATAACAGGCACCGGGACCAGCGTGTGCGCAGTACTTATACAGGTACTGCGCATGCGCAAATGGCAAATCCGCACGGCAGCCCGCAGAAAGGCATCCCTGAGGGAGAGAACACCTCCCACTGGGACTGCCTTTGTGATTGGCAGGTCGGCCTTCTAACAGGAATTCACTGCCAGTCACAGTGAAGCCAGTTCAGTCTCACAGACTGCATCTGGCTTCACTACAGTGGCGGATTTTACCTGGGGGGTGGCTGCAGCCCTGCAGCCCATAGGTAAAAACGGCCACTGCTAGGAATTAATTTATCAGTGTCCTCCTGTAGTATTTTTTTTTAAGTTTGCCACCTTTTAGTAGTACCCATACCTCCATATAATTTCTTCCAGTTTGTATTCCTTAAGAACTCCTCAAAATTACCAAAGTTTGCTTTTAAGGACCTTCTTGCTCCAACATATTTATCTTTGATTTAAATCAAACGGGATAATACAGTATTGTGATTGCTGTTCCTCAATGTCTCCCTTATGGTTATGTTACAAAGATTGTCCCCATTGTGGCTTATCAGAAGATCCAGGATTTTATTTTTTCTGGTTGGATTTTCAATTAATTGATAGTGGTCATTCAGGGCAACCAATAAAACATTTCCCTTAGCGGTACTACTTGACCTATATTTCCAATTTATTTCTGGGTAGTTAAACTCACCCATAATAATAATGTCCCCTAAGCTTGCCGCTTTTCCCACCTGTAGCAAGAAGTCTTTTTCCTCCTCCGTATTTACGTTGGGTGGTTTATAACATGACACTACTGTAAGTTTATTAGCCCCTTTATTGTTACCTGTGATTTCTACCCATACCCATTCTACTGCCTCCATTGTGCTCTCGTGTATGTCTTCCTTTATGTATGGTTTTAAGGATGGTTTAACATATATACTGTACATATCCCCCTTTCCCCTAGAAAGTTTGTGTCACTAACATCTGAACAAGTAGTTCTAGTAGTCGGTTTGGCACTGAATACTGGAGTCCACAAGAATATAGCAAGGTATTGCTGCCAGAAGAGCAGAGTGGGCCCAAACAGAGGAGACTGCAAATAGGCCTCCTCATTTATTATATTAATTAATTTATTAACAATTTCTTATATAGCGCATACATATTCCACAGCGCTTTACAGAGTATAGTTGAACATTTAAATCTATAATCCCTACCTAATGTGCACGCACACACAGACATTCTAGGGTTCATTTTTTTTTGGAAGCCAGGTGACCTACCAGTATATTTTTCTTAAAATGCCCCTGCTCAGAGCTGTAAGTAACGGGGTCTGAGATTAAGATCTCTACAGTGGGCTGTGACAGGAAGTTCATAAACTAATTGAATAATCTTGCAGACGGTGATCGCCAACAGAAACTACCGCATTCACTTTTGTGTGCCCATGATCTCTAACACTGTATATAGTATTTAAGTGACTTTAATTAAATAAAGACATTAAAAATTAAATGTATTGGGTGACAAGTTAAATGAATGATTGTGAGTCATAATTTGATAAAGCAAAACACATTAAACTCAAAAAATCTGAAGATACAAAGGTAGGAATGAGGCTGGATAGCCACAGGGAGAATGAGACAGGAAACACACAGGGGTATAAAGCTCAGGAGACATGGGGTAGGCATGAGGCTGGAGTGACACAGGGGGATTGAGCCTCGGGAGGTTCAGGGGGCATTCAGCAGGAGTGACATAGAATGGACAAGAGGATAGAGACACAGGGGAACATGAGGCAGGAGAGACAGGGGGGGGGGGGTGCATGAGACTGGGTAGTTGTAGGAGATATTGGGCTGGATCAAAGGGGGATTTATGGCACACTGAGGGATGGGGCTGGAAGGACAACAAGTGCGTTTACTACTGTAGCTCCCTGGCAAATCGTGGGACAAAAAAAGAAAGTACTGTAGTTATGTACTTAGTCTCTGAGAAACTGATTGTGTTTACTGAACTGTGGTGCAGATTACGGGCCTGATTCAGACATGATCGCTGCTCTGCGAAATTGCCGAGCACTACGATCAGATAGCCGCATCACCAGAAGAAAAACCCGCCCTGTGGAAGGCTGCTAATGGCTGCTAATTTCTTGCTAAAATCAAGCAGATCGGCAATTAGCTGTAAATCCATATGCAACTCACTCGCAATCAAATAATTTCGCCAGTCTGTGCAGTCTGTACGTAACCAGACCCTACACTACCTCTTTTTATCAAAACAGACTGATCAAGGCTGGAGCTCCCTGACAATGCTTGGGCACATCTTTGTATTCTGACACTCCCAGATAATGGGCGGTTACCACCCCCAATCGCCAGCCTCCAGTCAGTCAAACAGCGGCCAGTTTGAAATGAAAAAAATTGCACTTTTTTTTAATAAATTCTTTATTTTTATTTTTTCCCAAAAGAAAATAAGGTGTTAGAAATCCATATATGAAGTTTAGATAAGTCAATCTATGATTTCAGGCTGAGCAAAATGAAACATATTTTGTGACGTTTTAAATTCGAGCCATTGAGATCACCTCTTATGAATATTGCATGCTGATATACTGTGGTAAAAGTAATGTCGGTACTTGTTTCCTAGCTCGGCGCCCGTTGTGGGTCATCGCATACATTAACTTAAGGTATGCAATGGACGCGACCGACACGATTTTTTGGCTATTTTTAGCCTTTTTCCCGACAAATAAAAAATCGCGTCCATCGCATGCCTTAAGTTAAGGTCCCGATGCGACCGACGCAACCGACGCGATTTAACATTGAATGCATTGTATTCAATGTTATATACCTATGTAAAATCGGGTCCATTGTATGCCATTATAATGGCATACAATGCGACTGATGCGATGGACCCGATTTTACATAGGGAACAATGTTAAATGGCCCAATGGACCCGATTTTTGATTGTATACCCACCCTGATGGGTAATTTGTATGTCAAATGCCCCCCATTGTTAACGCCACCCCACGATGAACACCAACCCAAAGCCTGGCAAGCGCAGCGAGCCCGCGAGGGGCGGCGGTACGCATCCTCCGACCTTTTCATACCTCCACTATCCTTGTTGGCGTGGAGTCGATCTTATATAGTGTGGCGAGCGCAAAGCGTGGCGAGGGGACGCGTAATACCTGTGAAGTAATGCGCGTCCCCTCGCGGGGCTCGCTGCGCTCGCCACGCATCGGGCTCGGTGATCAACTCCACGCCGACGTTGATAGTGGGGGTATGAAAAGGTCGGAGCTCGCTGCGCTCGCCACGCTTCGGGTTGGCGTTCATCTTGGGGTAGCGTTCATCGTGGGGTAGCAATGGGGGCATTTGACCCATCAGGGTGGGGATACAATGAAAATTGGGGTCTGGGGGGCATTTAACATTGGGGCCAATGTAAAATCGGGTCTCAGGGACCATTTTACATTGGTTCCAATGTAAAAATCACATTGATCGCATCGCATGCGATTTGGTTGCATGCGATGCGATCGATGTGATTTTTTTGGACCGGATGGATACAATTATCATCGCTGGCGCCGTGCTAGGAAACAAGTACCGTAATGTCATCCATAGCCATGAGGAAGTCCATCCATCGACACCCCACTACCATGGTTGGGGAAAATGCTATCGCCAATGCACAGGTATAGCTGCTCTTGCTGCATTATTTGGCTGATTAATGTGTTTTGAAAGTTTCACTTGCACAAGTTAATGTAAATATATATTTCCCACAAAGGTTGTGCATCTTAATGTGCCAAACTCTTAAGTATGTGTATAGTATGACATGACTCACAAATTAAAATAAATTTGCTGCTTATAATGGAATGTGTACCTGCATTCAATAGATGTGGTTAGTTAATTGGTTAATGAGAGAAACGTGTATGGTGCATGGGTGGGTATTTTGTGCGGTTGTCCTGCGAGAAGTGAGACTTGTTTGTTTGGTGCAAATGATTTTGAACTTAAACACTCCGAGGGCTCCACAATGCTGCAAAGCCACCACCCAGCGCTTGTAGTCACAACCCATCTATACGGCACAGTTTCCAACCAGTTTTGACTACTTTTGTGGCAGCGCCCATACAAACACGCGCAAGATCACTTAAGTGTACGGTTGAACAAACCTGCACATGTGCATTATGGACGGTACGCATGCGTACTATGCAAAAAATCTTGCTTCATGCAACAGGACCGAGTCAACCAGAATAATCATTCTTTTCGAATCATGTATTGTTGTTCATTAGGCAAAGTTAATGAATACCTTAAAGAATTTAATAATTCTATCCAACAAAACTTCTACTGGTTTATTTATGCATACCGATCTAGAATGATATTACTGTATATTTACTTTCTCCATATCTGATAGAGTAATTGTATTTATATTAGATAAGCTGATGATTGCTTTGTTCCTGTGACAAGATTGAGTGTTCTGTGACCTATGATTTTCCCATTATGTGCAACTAAGAGTACAGAACGGGAACTTACACAAACAAATGTAATGTTTAATTAATTAATATGTCTTAAATACACAAACTGTAAACACATTAGTTTTGATCACATTTCAGATATGTCACATCCAAGCATTATGCTTGGGACTATATAAATTACCTTAATCCTGCCTTCTGTCTTCTTCCTCTTTTCTTCATCCCCAACCAAAGGAACCATTATGGCTGCAGGGTGGTGTTTCAGTGTTGTGGTGGCTCTGTCTGTCTTGTCAGTTTCTGGTGAAATACTACCTGGAGGTCCAGAGATGGATAACCCCAGTGATCCAGATGTCAAAATGGCTGCTGCATTTGCTGTTAATGGGTTCAATCAGCAATCAAGTGAGAAATATATATACAATCTAGTGAAGATTGTGTCTGCTGAAACTCAGGTAAACCACAAATGTGTTGGACCTTTTATTTCAGGCATGGCCAAACTGTGACCCACAAGCTGTTGTGAAACTACACATCCCAGCATGGCTTGCCATAGTTTTAGCATTCCCTAATAGCAAACCTGTGGCAAGGTATGAAGGGACTTGTAGTTTCACAACAGCTGGAGGGCCATAATTTGGTCATGCCTGTTTTATTTTATTAATTGCTACCAAATGTTATTTAATATTTATTTCCATGTTACCTATTACTATCTTTAGGGGTATTTATCACCATCCACATTCTCAGACACAGATGTGATATCAGACAGATTTGCAATGCAATAATTGACTATATCAGAGTTACCTACTTTACATGCTCCTTTCCGAGAGAAGCCCTAATATAGCTCTTAATTGTAAGACCCTTAAAAATATAGAAAACAACAGTGACCACTAAAGCAGAAGAGTTCTGTTATTGCCCCACATTCTAATTCCATTAAATTTAATTAATCCATCTTTCAAAATGGCTAACTCCATCAGCATCATCATAGCAACCCCATGGAATATAATTAACTCCTTTACAAACATCAGCCTCCCTCCATTATTAATGAACCTTATGTCACTAATTTGTTTTGTTCACTCCCTTTTTCATCAAAAAGTCTCATCCCCCTTTATACTAAATAGACCCATTAAGATCGATCAACACATAATAAAATGCAATCATACTGTAAATACAGTAACACACTTAGGGCTGTATTCAATACCTTTTACGCTGGTAGCCATTAGAGGGCACCCAATGGAGCTATTCAAATGTTGCTCTGTATGGGCACGTGCCAATGTCATTATTTGCGTGGTTAAAGGGGAATTTTCGCAGCATACTTATTAATTTAATGGGTGCTGGACGGCTCCCCGACAGTCGGGATTCCGACAGTCATTACTCCGACGTCGGAATCCCAACTGCTCCCTCGTGGGGGTCCACGACCGCCATAGAGGGAGAATAAAATAGGTGACGAGCGCAGCTCGCCACCGTGCCCGCAGCGTGGCGAGTGCAGCGAGCCCGCAAGGAGCTTCATTGCGCTCCCCCCGCTGTGCAGTCGGGATTCCGACGTCTGAGTAAGGACTGTCGGAATCCCGACTGTCGGGGATTTATACCACACCCAATTTGATTAGGGTCAGGATTGGCTAAATGATCGCAATCAGCACGAAAACAAATATCAACTGCATAATGTCCTGGCATCTAAAGTGATAGGAGATCAGATGTGATATGACAATAGAATATGGTCCTTTGAATTGATAAGGAATTGGACAATAGCTAGTGTGGGGTTTTTTTTAGTACAGTTTTACAGTTCTGAATATTTAAATAGATGATATTTCTGTGGTTTTAAGGGTATTTTTTTAACCCAATAAAACATCAGTTTAGCATTATGTTTGCTATATTGATTTGAGTTATTACATAATATACTGCTGGTAGCTGTCCCAAGCTTAGTTATTATAAAAAATTGAGCGCTAGTTAATAGTCTGTCCTTGATACGTGATAACACTAAATTAAGATGAATTAAAATGAACGTAAAACCGCAGTTTGCTGATTCTTTCCTCTTTCATATTCTGTGTCACCAACCTGTACCTCGTGGTAGTACCACTTCTCTTGCTCTGTATGTTGGACGGTGTTAAAATGTTACAATGTTTAGTATTATCCTGTGCATATGCAGGTATAGTGCATTCATAACATGATATAATAAAATTACATTACAAAGTTAAATACAGCATCATTCAAACATTTATTATTCTATTCATTAACATTTACACATATACAGTAATCATAGCCACAAAAGCAATGCTGGCTTAATCCGTATTATAGCTTAGTTGATGGGTGCAGTAGCAAAGGTGGTGACCATTATGGTATGAATAATGTCAGAAAGGCTACATGGAAGAGTATTCTATGTGAAGGGCTGGCTCTACCAGTAGGCAGCTTTAAGGTGCATGCACACTGGGCTTTTTTGCCCAGCGTGTATGCACAGCGATGATGGGGAAAATTGTTGGTCTGAAAATCGCTCAATGCATACACACTAAGCTATTTTTGCCCGTTCAAGTGACTTTCCCAGTGGGGGGACGACTTTCCATAGCAGAACATTATGGAAAGCCACCCCTGTTCTAAAGGATGTGGTAACATCCTTTAGAACAGGGGTGGGGATCTCAGGCCGGGGGGCCGTATGCGGTCCCCGTAGCCGGTCTGAGTGGCCCGCCCACCCGTCCGGCGGCTTTTCCGGGAGTCAAGTACTGGGGAATTATTGCGAGAGGTCGGTAGTTCTTTCGAGATTCCTCTTAATCAACATCAGCCGGAGACTTTCAGTCCTATTCAGCGGCAGACGCCGGAGCGTGGGACGGCTGCAGCAGGACAATTTGTAAGAATTTTTTTTTACATATGGCCCCCAAAGGATTTTTCCCCCATACAAACGGCCCTTAGCACAAAAGCAGCCCCTGCTTTAGAATGTAAGCTCTCACAAGCAGCCCCCTCTCCCCTCATTTGCTCTCACCCTGATAATTGCGTCAGTGGCCTGTCCTTTGCTGCAACTGTCTTTATTTACCATGCACTTGTCCTAAATTGCCTTGTAATGTAATTAGTGATTTTCCTGTTTTTCAAAGTTTGGTGACATCATGGGGGAAATGTAATAGGATGAGAGAATCAGAAAGTGAGAGATTTGGTAAGAAATCTCCAGTTCTTTTAAAGCGCCAATCATTTACACTGCAAACCAAGTTTGAATTTGAAGTGTAAATGATTGCCGCTTTAAAAAAATGGATATTTCTTACCAAATCTCTCACTTTCAGATTCTCTCATCCTATTACATTTCCCCCCATAATATTCCTCAAAGTAGCACTGTATATATTATACTTATTCTATTTAGCTTAATGCAGCTGCCTTTGGGGCTCCGGAATAGGGGGGCGCCCCCGAGTGTGACTATCGTTAAATTACCTTGAAAGTACCTTGATTTCTTTGTATACTGTAGCTGTTCAAATCAAAACTTCCAATTTAAAAAGTAAAGTACAGTACTGTATGTAGCGATCGCATAAACACAAACAGTATTAAATTCCTGGATTTTGCTACTCCAGCACCTGTATTCTGTCATTTTAAGAAATTGGGATGTACAGTGAGGGTTTTAACTAAAACAGTTATATTAAAAAAAAACTTGACTTTTTTCTTTATAGGTTGTTGCTGGTGTACGGTACATTTTGAATGTAGAAATTGGGAAGACACAATGCTTGAAATCTGAAAGCAACACACACTCCTGCAATGTCGTTCAGAACCCAAAATTTTCACAGGTAACTCAGCATACAGTAATTAAAGTTACTATTGAATTAAAATTTTTAGACAAACAGTAATTACAAGGGTGAGTCAACAATTATCCACACTGGCTGCAAATTTTATTTTAATCAACTTTCAAGAAAAGCAAATACATTATTTTTGTACAAAATCTTCCTTCTTTTGAATACACTTTGGACCTTATTTTGATTGCATCGGTCCTCCGTGCGTTTGCACGGAGGACCAATGGTTTATGTCTGTGTATGTGCATGCACAGGGTGCGCGCACCCACGGCAATCCTTCGGTTCACCGGGTGTACGCACCCTACATGCCGGTGACCATTGAATGATTTCTCCCCGCCTGCGAATGGATGGCAGGCGGGGAGGGGGGGGGCACTGCGTGTGAGGGGGGCTGCCGGCACTGTGAGAACAAGAGGGAGGAGGGCCCTGCTCTAAAGAGCTTACAATCTAGAAGGAGGGGTAGACAGACAGGTGACATGAAGTGTCGGCAAACAGATGTCCAGATTCCATCTTAGTAAATAAACCTCTACTGTATATTTTTTGGACAAAAACAAATCTTTTTTTTGCCCGATAAAGATGGGCTCTAATTGGATTGCGAGGGGAAAAAAATGCTGTAGTACTGTTTTTAGTGCTGAAAAATTATTGGGATAAATTGAATTCCCCCCTTGGTTTACAGTAATATGAGGGATAGGGCAAATATTGTGAGGGAAGAGTAATACTGTATGCGAATAGCAGGGGCGTAACTATGAATTGGGCGCCCCCCTCCCCCCCCCCCCTCTGCAGCACCCCCCATCCCCTACCCGCAGCCTTACCTGTCTTGCTGCCGCTGGTCCCGGCTCCCTTGCTGGCTTCATTCTTCTGCTATGGAGACGGACCAACACAAAATGTCCGCCCCCATACAGCAGACAGTTTCAGAGAACTGTCTGCTATATGGGGCGGACATTTTATTGTGGTCCGTCTCACTAGCAGAAGAACTGAAGACAGGTAAGGCTGCGGGCGGTGGATTGGCGGGCGGGCGGCAAACGGTGGATGGGCGGACGGGAGGGTGCTAACTATAGCAACGCAGCCCCCCGGCGCCCCCACATGCACAGCGCCCCCCCCCCCCCCCCCCGCGACCGCGGGGGCTGCGGTGCTATAGTTACGCCACTGGCGAATACTATAAAATGTGCAATGTACAGTATGTAAAAGTGTTTAAGTGGCTAAATATTTTCTGTCAATATTCCAGACATTACTCTGCAATTTTTCAGTCCTGGAAGTTCCATGGGAGAATATAGAAATTCTTGAATCATCTTCCTGCAAGACACAGTAATGACAGAAATTCCATACAGTAGAAGAGATGGACCCTTTAATTGTTTATTTCATTTCCCAGTACATACAGTACACTTCTAAAATACAATAAATTGGAACAATATGTCATTTTGAATTACTATCATTCGTCTTGTACTGTTTTGTTCCAGCAGATAAAATTTAAATAAAATACACATTGAACAATTATAATTTAACTGAAATACAATTGGTTTAGTATATAGCACACTACATTAAAAACATAAAAAATTGCCAATCAAGGTGAGGCTGATAAACAGGCAGAGTTGAATACCATGATAAACAGTAGATTAAAGTAAAAATAAAATACACCTATACAGTATACTGTACATCTATGTTTGTATATTTATCACCAGAAATAAGGTGTAGATAACTTGCGGGAAAAAAACAAATGTTTGTGTGCAGTCTAAAATCATCATTGGTCTCACTGTCTGGTGATATTTCCACCAAAGCAAAGAGGTTTGAGGTGGAAGATGCCCGAAGAGCAAAGTTCTTCACTTGCCACCAGAAGCAGATCACCAGGCCATTTCCTGGTGGGCCGGCCCAAAACTCCTTAAAAATGGGCTGGCCGCGCTCCCCCCTGGGCTGGCTGGGCCGCGGAACTTTGCCCAAATTCAAAATGGCCACAGGACAGCGCACAGCACCTCCCATGGGCATTCAAGTGTGGCGGTAGCAGGCTCCCAGCTCCAGTTCCCCCTCCCCACTCCCCCGCCTGGCTTCAGAAGATCCGCCACCCTCCAGTCGACATCTGGAGCCAGCAGAAAGCAGCAGGTGAGCCCCTGCATTACATACATCGCCGCCACCTCCCCCCCCCCCCCCCCCCCCCGCCATTACACACCCAAGTCCCAATCAGCCCCTGGAGTAGGAGTACTGGAGTCCCGGGACAACTAATTTTGCAGAGAAATTCCCAAACGAGATTCTCATTTACAAAGAATAACAGCTGTAAAGAGATAAAGGGTTAGTTTTGCCTTGCAGAGCCGAGGGACACACAATAATTTCCATATCACAAAAGGATGATTTTTGCACACATTCAGAGCATGAGTAGGTGCCTATACACAAGTCCGACTTGTATGAGGCACAAGTCAAGCCTGTTTTCCCTTGAATCGGATGAAAATAGGCCAAATTGGACCTGGGAATGGATATCTTTAAAGAATCATCCTATACTCTTAAGTTGCTCATACACGGGTCCAATTTGGCCTATTCTAAAGGACCGGCCATATAGTTGACATCAGATCGGATCTTATACGCATTACCAGTGGTGTAGCTAGGTTCTCCACAGTGCCCGGAGCAAGGTCATGTTTTGCGCACCCCCCCCCCCCCTGATTTTTAGTAGGTGGGACCCTTGCACTGCAAAAAGGGGGCGTGGCAAAACATACCACACGTCGTAATGCCCGTTGCACATTTGTCACATAAGTGCCACTTACCTACATGCTCATTGCTAGGAACCTCATGCTCTATGCCAGGGGCTTCATGCTCGTTGCCAAGGGGGACTGTCCTTGGAGTAAAATATAGTACATAGATGCTGTGCGTACTGACAGGGGGGGCTCCCAATTTCCAACCACCCCCACCGTTGGATACTGACGACCATGGGTGGGAAGCATGACGGTGCAGGATTTTGGCCGAGAACGGGTGTATTTTTAAAGTGGCGAGCATTTGCAAGTCTGAACCAGATTGGTGACACTCGTATTACTACGTAGACTGTGAAATGTATTGCAGCATCTGTAGATTACTATACCCGAGACTGAAAGAGAATTAGACACATTGTATCCTGTGTATAAAGCCCCAGATCAATACCCCTCTTCCCAGATACAGGGCTCCCCTTTCATTCATTACTCTGCAGTACATTATCCCGGCTGACAGGTGACAGGTGCGACAAATGGATCGCTACAGGTTTACATTACATAACCAATGGAAGAAAATCAATAATGAAACTCTCAGCTTAAGGGCCCTTATTCTGATCTGTGCGGCCAGATCAGAATATGCGGCCAGGACCGTGCAGGCGAATCCCCGCCTTCCATACGGATCGCCACCTCCGTCTGTACGCGGATATGTGGCGGTCCGCATGAAAGTGGACGGGGATACGCCTCCTCCATCTTGGGAGCAGCCCCTGCATTCGATGGTCGCCGACCATCGAATGCAGGGCCGCACGCTCCACCAGCTCCCGCCACCCTAGACCACACTGACACTTGTCCATATGAAATCATGTATGGGGGCGGGCAGCTGACATCCGGCGATGTCAGATGCCCGCCCCCTACACATGCGTCACGGCTTCATTACCATGCATACGCCCAGCGTTTGCATGGGAACGCCCATGAAACGCGGGGCGTATGCATAGGGTAATGAGGCTAAGTAGCCCTTCACGCCCCTCTCCGCCCCCTGTGCGGCATCTAAAAAAAACGTACGGCGAAACCGCTTGCACATGCGCAGAGTGACCTCTGCACATGCGCAGACGACAAACATCGGCGGTACGACCGCAAGCGGAAAACACCGCACCGATCAGAATAAGGGCCAAGGTGCCCATACACGTTACAATATTGTATACAATATGGTATCTCATCGCATCTCGGTTTTGTGATGAGATGTGCAGCACATAGTTTTTGTACTAGATCTCATCTCATCTGATCTCATCGCAAAACCGAGATGCGATGAGATACGATATTGTATACAATATTGTATACAATAATTGTAACGTGTATGGGCACCTTAAGAAATATTATTTGTACGTTATATAGTAAGATACATCCAAGGCAGAGTAATAACAGATGGAATAGCCGAGTACGGGCCTTTATAGTTTCTATAAAAGCTGCATTGAAATGAATTTGCTGGATGCAGGGCTGGCAATGATAGATCGGCAGAGAAATGACAGACTGTATTATAAGCAGGGACACAGAATATGCATGACATGTGTCCCCAAGTGGATGCAGGTGAATGCAGTCTCTGTGGGCAGGGGGATCATGTTGCAGGGAGCTGGCGTCCCGACTCACTGCAGTTCACGCCCCCTGAAGGTACCTGAATTAGTCCTGGCGATAGTAGCAGAGTGGGGCAGAGGTCCCCCGCTGTTGCGTCGCCCCCCCCCCCCCCCCCGACTGTTGCCGCTGTGCTGTACTGCGGGCTTGTTTCTGGCAGCGGTCGTGGTGAGGCGTGTGCCTGGTAATGACGTCACCGGGCACTGGACTTTCTCTGCGCGGCTCTGGACTGATAGCTGGAAGCTGCTGACACGCCGTGTATGTTGTCAGTAAGGAGATGTGAGTGTCTCCTGTGAGGGGGGGGGGGGAGCCGGCGGCAGTGCTCTGGCGCCAGGTGACATGTCGTTGCCTGGAGCTTGTGCTCCGCCGGCTCCACCGTAGCTACGCCTCTGCGCATTACCATGCGCATCAAATTGGATCCTGGAAATCTTATGTGCAGCACATAAGATAAATCGTAATCAGACCATATGTGGCACATTGTGGGCGCTTGTTAGCATCTACAATGTATCACATCTGATATCCCTTGAACTCTTCAAGCAGCTCCCGGGAGTCCTTTTACATGCGATAAACCACAAGCAAATTTTTGTAAAAACTGGCACATCAAGTGTCAAGTTGGATGGAGCCCTAATGATGAGTTGCCATGAGAGTTTAAGGAAAAAAAGTTCTACTTGTGTCCCAGACAAGTTGGACCTGTGTATGGGCACCTTTAGGGCCTAATTCAGACTTGATCTCAAAGCTGCTTTTTTTCTCAAATGGACAAAACCATGCTGCACTGCATGTGGCACAAATATAACATGTGCAGAGAGCGTTAGGTCAGTTGTTTTATTTCTGTGCAGGGCAAATCCTGGCTACACTGCAATTTAGATTTCAGATTCAACACACTCCACCCAAATCTATATCTCCCTTTACATGTTACATCTGCCCCACCTGCAGTACAACATGGTTTTGTCCATTTTAGAAAAAAGCAGCTTTGCGATCAAGTCTGAATTAGACCCTTAATTGGACTAATTTATTGCTTTCATATTTCAATGTGCAAAAGCACATTTTTTAGAACACCCCTAACAATGTAATAAAAATCTTCACACACATGAAATTTCCACATATAACCACTTCAGTGGTATGCCACCAATATGAAGGTGTGCACCAGTGGTGCATGAAGAGTCCTTCCGAGCCACCCCGAACATCCCTGAGCCTGCCACCTGCTCGCTGTCAGCTGTGAATGTCTAGGAAAGTTTGTTCTTGTAGATCCACAAATACAAGCTTGACATGGTACCTGTATTGATTTTTTGTTTATTTTTTAAAATTATTGTTAACATGGTAAATGACAGTGTAATGTTTTATTTGTATTTATTGGAGAATTGCAATTGCTAGTGTGGCATGATTGTCAGGGAAATCTTCCAATTATGATACGGCAAATGTTAACACTTTGCAGTTACTTCTGAATAGTGAACTGAGCTGAGACTTTTAGTTTGCCACAGAAAAACAGGTTACATTCACAGAAATAATGAATCGTGTGTTTAAAAAAACATATTAAATCTTTGGCGGCCAATGGCCGGAGCTCACACTACAACTATGTGGAGGCTGTGCTGCTGCTGCTGCCAACTCAAGCTGAACGACATGAAAGATATTGGCTGATTGAGCTGCAGGTTCGGCCGACGTCAATATCGTTAATGGTGCACGGGCACGTGCATCGTTAACAAGATTAGGCATACACACTAGAAAACATTGGCCTCAATATCGTTCAAAGAATGATATTGATGCCAATATGTTTTAGTGTGTATGGGCCTTAATGCTGAATCAGGGCAGATTGCTTTTTTTTCAGCAGCCTTCAACACCAGAGAACATTGTATTTGTTTATTGATACTTTGAAAATTCAGCACTTAACTATGTATCATTTGTGAAAACATTGTGGCAATTATGTGAATGTTAGGTAATGGTAATCTCACTGTTGCTAAAATCCATTCATTATTTGTATACATTATTTGTATTTTTCTCATTAGTGGGGTGCGGTATACAGTGCCGACAGTGGGGATCCCGACGGTCAGTATCCCTCCCACCTCGCCACCTATTCTATTCTCCCTCTTGGGGGTCGTGGACCCCCAGGAGGGAGAATAGCCTCTATGTGTGGGGATCCCCCCTGTCGGGCCACCGGTAGTCGGGATCCTGACGTTGGAATACTAACTGTCAGGATCTGACAGTCAGGATCCCCACTGTCAGGCAGCCATCCAGCACCCCACAGTGAACTGTTCCATAATGGAGCATGTAGTTATTATTTATTATTTACAGTTTTTTATATAGCGCAGCATATTCCATTGCGCTCAGTTCCATTTTACAGAATACAGAGCCTGTAAATTAAGGACTTTTGTGGGCAAAATTTACTAAGAATACAAAAATTTGTATTCGTATTCTGAATATGAATGAACATGACTGGCATCGCCGTCGTATGTCATTTACAAATTCGTTTTCCGGAGGGGAATTTACAAAGCAGTCGTATTTGAATGATTCGCATTTTCTAATTTTGTACGAATTTGTATTTTAAATCCAAATTCGTATCGGCAGCCTTCAGTGTAAAAAAATAATAATAATTAAATAATTTTAAAAAACGGCGTGGGGTCGTCGTCCCCCTCATGGGCATAACCAGCACCAGGCTCAAAGAGCCAGTCCTGGTTTTAAAAAAATCAGAGAACAAGCCAAATAGGGGTTTCCCTGTATTGTTTAAAACCAGCACCAGGGCCAGTACTGATTCCCAAAATATGGGAGACAAATGGATAGGGGTCCTCCATTTTTTGAGAGCCAGCACCAGGCCCAACAAGCCAGCAGGGTAATGCCACAACCGGGGGGAGACTTTTTATACAAGTCCCCACCGGCCAAAGCATTCATCCCAACTGACCAGTCAGCATGTGCAGAGGTCCTGGGGAAGTGGGGATACCCCCAATGAAGGGGTCCCCCCCTCCAGAACTTACCTGCCCAGGCTGAAGCCTGGTGCTGTCCCTGGTACCCTTGGGCTGTGGGTACTGGGCTGATTTTATTGTAAAAGATAGAAAAACCATTGGGTTCTGCTGTGGAACTATGAGTGCCAGCAAGCCTGCACTGCATACTGGGACTTGGAGGGGATGGGGTGGGGGAAGCTGCCGAGGGACGGGAGGATGTCAGAGACCGGTGGAAGATGCAGGGAGATGGGGAAGCTGCCGGGGGACCGGTGGATGTCGGGGGACTGGCGGAAGCTGCTGGGGGAGGACACTAACCCATTGATATGGACCAGGCAGCAGCAGAGACAGTGCAGGCTCAGTGGCTGGATGGACCGGCGGCACCTGTATTGGCGGCAACGGTGAGTGGCGGTGCATGCACATCTGGACCAGTAAGGTGGCTGCAGCAGTACTGTGGAAAAGTAGGTGGACAGTAGTGGATAGTGTCCACCTACTTATTGGGCAGTTGGGGCAACCTTCCCATACATCAGAACGATTAGCTGGGAAAAATCAAACAGGTTTGATTTTTCCCAGCTAGTTGGAACGACCATTTTGGGCCGTTTATCAGCGTTTTGGACCATGTGGTGATAAGAGATCTGTACTTTTGGAGGGGAAAAAACATCACTGACCTCTCTCTGAACAATGTCGATTCAACCTCTAACCTGGTTTATCTCAGACATACTGGTTCTGTTATACAGAGCTGTTTTTGTGTTTCCTGAAAGTGATGTCCTGTTAGCCCCTCTAAGATTTACAACCCTGGTCTGTCAGCTTATCATAAAGATAGAATTTGCCATCTAAAGCACAGGGCACAGCCATTTTGTGCTAGTCCTACTGTAGGTCACATATAAGCTGAAACAATGATTATAAGGTATACATTTTTAATACACACAATGGGAGACATCATTTTGCCATCCAATCATGTGATGGATCATGACAATATCGCTCTAGTGTATGGACAGATTTAGCAATGAATTCAAAGCAGGTCTCTTCCTCTCCACCCCCTCCCTGATTACAGCCAGCAGTAGCTCTGTGTGAAAGTAATTACAATACCGAGAGGAGAGAAGCTTCTCACACTGTTTTGCTATTCCTGGAAAAAAAATACCTTGAGAAAGACCTATCCTAGGTAGAAACGCGTTGGTGAAGCAGCTGGAGACCGGAGCCTGTAAGGAGAAGCCACCACACACAGGGGAGAAGAGCGTGAGTGTTTGACACCAGCGGCACCGGGCGGCTTACAAAATCTAAAAGCCCCACTGAAGTCCCCCACAGCATCACGGCTATATTACATCTCGGGCCGTGATCCCCACCGTACTGCAGGTGCAAGCAGAGAAGCGTCTGGGAGGGTGATACGGATAGAGAACATCTGAAGACGCCATACACCTGACTCGGAGGCATCAGTGTTTTCTCCTAATTCAGTCCCAGAACACACAGGAAAAATCTGATGGATAGTTGCAGTGGCAGTGCAGCGTCCAGAAGATAAGTACTAGTGTGAAGGTGGATATAACATCTGAGGAATAGGAGGATAAAATCAGGTCCCCAGGAGGTCCAGTGAGCTCAAAAAATATATTTTTTCTTGCTAAAAATAACTGTTTTTATATGTGGATTTTTTATTATTCTTTTTTTTATTTTTATCTGTCGGTTGGTGGAGAAATAAACTTTCTATTTTTTTTAAAGGATATTGTGGAGACTGTGTATCCAGAAAATACCCATATTAGAAAAAATTCATACATTTTTTTCTCTACTACCTTCTGCTGGTCAGATGATATAAATATAGTTATATCAGTTTCTTACAGCTATATTTGATTAATAGAGCTTTACTGCCCTCTACCGGTCATATAGTATAATTCAGTGTTATCTCACTGGATTGGTTCCCTCCTAGAATTATTACATCATTATTCTCTACTCATATCCTCATCATAGTTGTAGCTTGTGCACAGTGAAACACGTGTAGGGCAGAATGCTCACTTAGATGTCTGATAGCTAAATGTGAATAACTGGAAATAGAATTTATCCTATTTAATTACATACTGACCTAATAGAATACAGGTAGTTCAATCTACCCACTAGATACAACTATAATGTGGATATGAGTAGAGAATAATGGTGTAGTGAGTCCAGGAGGGAATCAATCCAGTGAGGTAACACTGAATTATATTATTTGACCAGTAGAGGGCAGTAAAGCTCTATTAATTAAATGTAGTTGTAAGAAACTTAAATAACTATATTTATATCGTCTGACCAGCAGAGGGTAGTAGAGACCTATCAAACAGACACCCTCATAAGAATATCTGTCCGCTGATTATATCAGATGCTATTAAATAAACTGGGTATTTCATTTCACATGCCAGTAAAGATTAAATTAATTTCTGACAATTCGAAGTATTCGCACTAATAGGGATTGTATTGTATGTCTGTGAGTTGAGGATATAGTGCCAACAATAATACTGACATATCATGGAGCACTATGTCACAGAGTATCTGATAACACTATACTTTGTCTCAAGTTCATTTAAACAAAACAAGTGTTGAGTGTAATGCCTGGTACACACCAGGACGACTATGGCCCGATTCTGTCAATTTAGATCCAATTCCGACCGGTTGTATGCAGATTGTATGTACTTTTGTGCATTTTTGTCATTTATTTGATCCGATTCCGATCCGATGCGCGTACACGCCACTCGTTTGGTCGCATCTTTGGTCCTACGTGCTGCAGGTAGGATCCGTCAATCCCAGGCCGACCGACCGTCAATCGTATGCAGATCGTGAGTGTTTTTGCCACCATCCGTCGGCCGTCCGTCGGTGCGTCCGTCGTTTGATCCAGCCTATTTGAGTGGCATTTCCTAAACACTCCCCCCGGCGCCATGTTTTTCCACATAGCAAACAGTGCTGGCGCAGCAGTTGGACTCTCCTTCTTGTCTCATCTCCCAGAACAACAACCTGGTATGTTTGCACTCCCAATGCTCTCCTATGCATGCCCACTGTTGCCACCAATGTATATAGTGTGTATAGAGCACTGGTTTGTTAACCGTGCACCTGACCATGTCACTGTTTGCTCGGGTGGGCCCCATGTGTGTGTGTGTGTATATATAAATAGATATAACCATTGCCCACCATTAAAGTATTCCATGCACTCCTCTCTGCTAGGCCCCATTCACCTGTGTGTGTGTGTGTGTGTGTGTATATATATATATATATATATATGGTACTTATGTATTATCTGGACTCCCATGTTAAATGCACCCCATTTTTTCATACCCCTACTATCCAACTACGCATGGAGTTGATTTTATATAGTGTGGCGAGCGCAGCGAGCCACCGTGCCCGAAGCGTGGTGAGCGCAGCGAGCCCCGCGAGGGGACGCGGTCTCATAAGAAAAACGGGAGTCCAGATATTACATAAGTACCATATATATATATATATATATATATATATATATATATATATATATATATAAAACCATTGTCCACCGTGTGTGTGTGTGTGTGTGTGTGTGTGTGTGTGTGTATATATATATATATATAATATATATATAGGGTGCAATCCCCGTCCTGGGATCAGGCACAGGGGAAGGAAGACGGCACTCGCGGATTTTTGTAATTATATTTTATAAATTTATGGTGACATCAGATACAGCATACCGACGTTTCAAGGCTTGTCAGCCTTTTCTTCAGGATGCGCTGTAAAGTGCATATAGTGCTAGTGCAGTGAAATAAACAGAGCAGTCTGCTCTCTTACCTTATGTAGCTTGGTCAGTGAAGCTTTCCCCAACATGCACAGGACACAGCTTCCGGGACCCACTGTTCAGCCCACAATGATGTCAGACTGTTACCATGGTAACCCTGGACGCCTAGTTCCCTGTCTGCCGGGTGTGGCTTGAGTGAAAGTGCTCTAAAAACAGGGAAGACCAACATTAAAAGCTTGTTGGATGTTTGTTACATAAAATCACACAAGTGTTAAAAATCGCTACAGTTAAAAGGTGCAGTGAGTGTTAAATTTTAAAATACAGGTTCTCAGTACTAAATTTAGAAATATATTAATGGTATGCACTCTGCCTTATGTGTACCTTAAAGCGCCCCTACATATTATAACAAAAATGGATACTTTGAAAAATACATAGTCAAAAAAAGGGCTTGCATGGTAAGCAAATGATCGGTCAACACAACCCGTGTCGACCTCCACAATAAATCCTCGTGACTATGTATTTTTCAAAGTATCCATTTTTGTTATAATATGTAGGGGCGCTTTAAGGTACACGTTAAGTTACACGTTAAGTTACACGCCATTATGTCCATTATGTATTATGCCAAACACCATAATGCCTATTAAAAATTATGTTACATAAGTGCTGCTTATCTACATGCTTATTTCCAAGGGTTCCATGCTCATTGCCAGAGGTTCCATGCTCGTTGCCATGTGGGATTACATGTTCATTGCCAAGGGGGAATACATGCTCGCGGTAAATGGGGGACAGCCGCCGCCAGGCAGAAGTGATAGCCACTGACAGTGGCAGAGCCTGGCTGTATTCAGAGCACTGCAGGTACCGGCTATTTGAAATAATACCCCTTTCACACCAGAAAATGCATTACCAGTCTGGCCCCTTTTACACCAGCCTAGTCCCTGCATTTTCTGGTGTGAGGGGGAGAGAAACCCCCCCCCCCCCCTTTAACCAGTTATCTCATTTAACCGGCTATATCTTTGGAAGCAACTGACCCATTTACATGAGTATCATATTGAAGAACTTTTGGTTGGGCTTTGAATGATTTTGGTCCAGTGAAACTGGAACGTTTGGTTCCAGAGTAATCTGCCCTCAAAGAACATGAACAGCCATGAAATTACATTTCAAAAATAAAAAAATTAGTTTACATGTAATATCTCTGGAACCGATTGACCGATATGGACCAACCTGGTATCATATTGAAGGCCCAGCGATTTGGAATTGAATGAGATCAACCACAAGCTTCTGTGATGCCAGAGGGGCAACTGGCAGCCGTCGGAACCGGGTGGGGGTCGGAATTGACGGGTCCCATATTATCCTATGGGGAAAAAATGTTATAGCTTTGCCAGGCGATATCTCCGGTTCCCGGGGGGCTAGAGACACGGGGCTGGGCTCGTTGGAAAGCCCTGGTCCTTAGCTACAAAATGAAATGAAAGGGGGGGCACGTGCCCGGGTGCCCCCCTCCTGAATCCGCCACTGTGTACACACGATGTGCACACAATCTATTTTACATTCCATTGAGATTGTATGATTGGGTGCAATGTCTTTCAGGTGTATGGGGGGGCCTTAATACTCCCGAGGAACTCCACAATATGGTATTAATAATAATATCAGCATCCCACTGAATATCGTATAGGACTATATCTAGGCACAACTCTAACCATTAAAAGTAAAAACTCCCCCAGACTCTATTAGACCTACACCATTAGGAGTAACAATATTGTAACTGGCCGTTTAAAGTTATTCGAGCTAAATTCACAGGACATTCTCAAGGGAGCATTTGTGTAATTGTAATACACTTTCTTCTCTATTATATGAGCACAACCTATGTGCCTATATGTCTATCTTTGTCTGCAAGTGTGATTTTTAATGTCTATATTTTTGCTGTTATTTCCCGTAATACACAATAAGGGAATTTTGCTATACTGAAATAAAAGCTAAATCTTAATTAACTTGTGTGTCCCCAATAACAGTTCCTTTTCTTCTGGAAATATTGCATTAACTGTTTGACTGTTGGGAACAGCACCCCCGCCAGTGAATAATATTTTAGGGTTCTTCTTTCTTCTCATAAAATGAATTAACAATTTATAGTGTGCAAAAGTGCCTTCAGCTCTCCAGTCACCAGGGGGGCAAAAAATGTTATGAGGTGAAATACTGTAAGTTTATTCTGGTGCCTTGTTTTGAAAATGGAGGCTGGCCTATATATGCATGCATATGAAAATATCCTTAATATTTAACATTTCAAAACTACCCTTTTTCTGCTTGAAACTTTAGGAGCCTACCGATATGTATTAATGAGGTGAAAGAATATGATTTTGGATCACGGTTTTTAAATGGGATGCTGAAATGTATATGTGCGTATGAAAATTTCCTTAAGCCCCAGACCCATTGTTTTGGCCAAAAAATGAAAATTTTAAAATTTCCCTCTTCTCTGCTTTACTTTTGTAGGTATGTATGCAAATGTATTACTGAGGTGAAAGAAGTTTATCCTGGCACATGCTTTTGAAACGTGAGCCTGCAATGTATATAGATGCATAGGAAAGTTTCCAAAAAATGTATTTTCCAAAGGTTCCCCTTTTTCTGCTGGAAACATTAGGTACATATCTAAAATGTGTTCCTGAGGTGAAAAAAGTTGATTTTGGTGCATTGTTTTGAAACAGGAGTCGAAAATGTAATCATATGCATATGGAAATTTTCTTAACCCCTTCACGACATTGCCTTTTAAGGTAATTTTTTTTTTTTTTTTCCTCCTTGCGTTCAAATAAGCGTAACTTTTTTAATTTTCCGGCTATATAGACACATGAGGGCTTTTTTTTTGCGGGACAAGTTGTACTTTTTAATGGTACCATTTACTATACCGTATAATATTCTGGGGAATCAGGAAATAATTCAATGTGGGGTAAAAAGAAAAAAAAACGCAATTCCACAATTTTGCGCTGGTTACGGTTTTTTTGGAGTTCATAGTTCGTTTAAAATGATGGGTTATCTTTATTCTATGGGTCGTTACGATTCCGGTGATACCAAACTTATATAGTTTTCGTTACGTTTTACGACTAAAAAAAAAATAGAATATGTTACGGTTTTTCGAATTTGCGTCGCGTCGCCATGTTCTGCGGCTTATAACTTTTTTATTTTTCCACCTACGGACCTGGGTGAGGGCTCATTTTTTGCGGGCTGAAGTGTACTTTTTAATTAATACCATTATGGGATATGGGCGACTTTCTGATCTCTTTTAGCTATTTTTTTTTGGGTAGGCGATGCGACCAAAAAACGTAGTTTTGGCGTTGGGGATTATTTTCCGTTTACGCCTTTAACCGTGCGGGATAACTAATGTTATATTTTAATAGATCGGACTTTTAGGAACGCGGCGATACCAAATATGTTTATTTTTTTTATTTTTTATTTATTTTTATTTGGGAAATGGGGAAAGGGGGGTGATTTGAACTTTTAATATTTTTTTTTTTTTTTTTTTTAAACTTTATTTTTTTTTTTTTTTACTTTTACTACAAGGCCCCCTAGTGTACTTGACCACTAGGGGGCGCGATCGCCTGTACTAGGTTCAGCCATAGAGCTCTATGGCTGAACGTAGTGATTTTATGCACTTCCTATTACATCCTGCCTGAGGCAGGATGTAATAGGTATGCATACACGGCCAGCACAGGGGTCTACATTAGACCCCTGGCTACCATGGCAACCGATTGGCACCCTCCGATCTCGCTGCGGGGGCCCCCGATCGGCGCCGGAGGGGGGCGCCCCCCCTCCGATCAGCTATTTAAGCACTGCGGGCGCTTTGCCCGCGGTGCTTAAAGGGTTAAACGGCCACGATCGGCGAACTCGCCGCTCGTGGCCGTGAGAGCAGGGACCTGGCTGTAATATACAGCCATTACCTGCTCTCTTTCAAGCCAGCTCACTCCGTGAGCTGGCTTGATTCCCCCGCAACCGACATATGACGTATATATACGTCATATGTCGTGAAGGGGTTAAGCCCCAGTATTGTCCAAAAAAGGAAATTCCAAAATTCCCCCCTTTTCTGTGACAGACTTTAGGTAATATACAAAATGTATTACTGAGGTGAAAGAAGTTGATTCTGGTGCATTGTTTTTGAAACAGGAGACAGAAATGTATTTGCATGCATATGAAAATTTTCTTAAACCCAGAACCCATCTTTTTAGCCAAAAAATGAAAACTTCAAAAATTCCCCTTTTTCTGCTTCAAACTTTAGGTACCTATCCAAAATGAGGTGAAAGAAGTTTATTCTGGTGCATGGTTTTCAAACAAGAATGACATATGACAATTTCTTCTAGCCTGGGACCCATTGTTTTGGCCAAAGAATGAAAGTTAAAAAAGTTCCCCTTTTTCTGCTTCAAACTTTGCATACATATCCAAAATGTATTACTGTGGTGAAAGAAGTTGATTCTGGGGGATGCTTATGTGTACTTGTGTAGTTTCACGGCGCCGCCGCGTGCACAGTCTGTCTCTGAAACTTAGCAGCCTGCCAGAGGCTCGCTTGCCGCTCTAGCTATAATGTAATGTAACGTAGCGCTGCGCGTGCCACTCTAGTTGTAATGTAATGAAATGTACCGTGTAAACAGGACACAAACGGGGCTTCTAAACCGCACACCCCGGCACACCGCTACCAAAGGGGGTGTCCCAAATGTAGACGCTAAAATTTTAGGCGCTTTTCAGATGCTTTTAGCCTCTGAATTCACACTCCCGGCACTTCGCGAGCACAGTCTGCTGCTTAGCCCCACACGGACAGCGTAATGTAATCAGCCAGAGCGCTACACAGTTAGCGTAGTCAGTCAGTCAGTAGTAGCACTGTGTGAGAGACGGAGGTGCATGATGGCAGTGGCGAACCTGACTATGGCAATGGAGCGTGTGACGCTGTTCAGTCTGCCGCAGACGGAGGAGGAGGCGGTGGCTTTCTTGCAGGCCCGCCAGTTCCTGCCGCAGACCCAGACCTGCCCCAATGGCCACCCCATTAGGCTCAGCGTGAAAGAGCGCATGTGGCGCTGCCACATTTGCAGCTGCCGCAAGAAGGTGAGCGTGAGGTCCGCGCAGTGGTTTCGGGGGTCTCACCTCAGCTTTGTGACCCTCGTCCACTTCCTGTATTGCTGGGCAGAAGAGCTGACCAGCATTAAGTTCTGTGATAGACAGCTGAACATTTCACAGAAAACTGCCGTGCAGTATAACAACCGGATGAGGGAGGCCTGCACGGTGGACCTGCTGGCGCAGTCTCAGCGGCGAATCGGAGGCCCGGGTCATTTCGTCGAAGGTCGACGAGAGCCTCTTTGTCAAGAGGAAAAGCAATGTGGGACGGCTCCTGCCCCAGCAGTGGGTGTTCGGGGGCATATCCAGGGAGACCGGGCAGTGCTTCATGACTGCGGTGGAGTGGCAGGATGCGGCCACCCTGATGGCTGCCATTGAGGCCCATGTTGAGCCGGGCACCACCGTCTACACGGACTGTTGGAGGGCCTACAACACCCGGCAGCTCGAGAAGGCTGGTTATGTCCATGGCAAGATCAATCACAAGGACAACTTTGTTGACCCGGACACTGGGGTGCACACCCAGACCATAGAGCGCCTGTGGGGAAGCTGCAAGTGGCGCAATAAGCGCCAAAGGGGGACCGAGCGCCATCACCTGGACTCCTACCTCCAGGAGTTTATGTGGAGGCAGAGTTTAGGTGCCCAGGACCCCTTCCAATGCATCCTCCATGCTCTGACCCTGCTCCCCCTGGTCGAGAAGGACGATGAGAGCACCGAGCTGGCCGACTCCTCTGCAGGTGCAGGCGGTGACGACGACGCACAAGCTCCTTCTTGTTCTACCGACCAATCATGACTTTTTAATTAATGTTGGACTGTTCTTTACGCTGATTACCTACATGCTATATTATTTGAATCATTTAATATCCTCAAGCTATCTTCAAGTTAAATTTCAACTAAAAAAAAGTTAACAGTTGCCGAAAATGTCGTCATTACTGTCTCAGGTGTGTGAGTGTGCAGGTGTGAATGTGTTCCTGAAACAGCACCACTATCCACGCCAACCCGAAGCGTGGCGAGTGCAGCGAGCCCCGCAAGGGACGCGGATACCTGTGAAGGTATCCGCTGCGCTCGCCACGCTTCGGGCTCGGTGGCTCGCTGCGCTCGCCACACTTTCTATTCTCAACTCCATGCCGACGTGGATAGTGGGGGTATGAAAAGGTCTTAGGACGCGTAACGCCGCCGCTCGCCACGCTTCGGGTTGGCGTGGATAGTGGGATTTACAAGGTCGACAGCTGTTGCGTCGACTAGTGGCACTGTGGGCGGGTTTTAATAGTGTACCCCTAGATCCAGCTAAATTAAGATGCTTTAGCGTCTAAATTTAGATGTACCCCTAGTCCCAACTAAATTCAGAGGCTTTAGCGTCTAAGTCCAGAAACCCCCGGCTTCTTAGCGTCTAGAAGGTAGTCCGGTTTTTCAAGACGCTAAAGCGTCTAAGTCCAGAAACCCCCTGGCTTCTTAGCGGCTAGCAGGTAGTCCGGTTTTCAGACGCTAAAGAGTCTAAGTTTTAGCGTCTGCATGGGGGACACGACCCCTTCGTAGCGGCTAGCAGTTAGTCGGGTTTCAGACACTTTATCGTCTGAATCCTGACTCCCCCTTCATAGCGGCTTGCAGGTAGTCCGGTTTTCGGACGCTTTTGCGTCTAAATTTAGCGTCTGTATGGGGGACTCCCCCTTTGGTAGCGGTGTGCCCGGGGTGTCCACTTTTACATGCCCCCGTTGTCAGCGGTGCGCAGGGCTGCCTACTTCACTGTGGAACTACAAGTCCCACAGTGACCTGTCAGCACCTGGGCAGCGCGCTGCTGCTGCCCGGCGCTACGCTGTTAACGTAGCTGTCAATACGTAGCTTACAGTTAGAGCTTCACGAGCACAGTCAGGCAGAGCTAGAGCGGCACGCGCACAGTTAAACAGAGCCTCTGGCAGGCTGCCAAGTTTCAGAGACAGACTGTGCGCGCGGCGGCGCCGTGAAACTACACAAGTACCTGCTTATGAAACAGGAGATAGAAATGTATTCACACGCATATGACAATTTCCTTAAGAATCCGACCGATTGTTTTGGCCAAAAAATGTAAATACCAAAAGTTGACTTTTTTCTACTTAAAACTTTATATACATATCCAAAATGTATTACTGAGGTGAAAGAAGCTGATTCTGGTGCATGGTTTTGAAACAGGAGATGGAAATGTATTTGCAGGCATATGAAAATTTCCTTGAGCTCAGGACCCATTGTTTTGTCTAATTTTCCTTAAGCCCCGAAGCCATCATTTTGGCTAAAAAATTGAAAATTACAAAAATTCACCCTTTTCTGCTTCAACTTTGGGTACCTATCCAAAATGAATTACTGAGGTGATTGAAGTTGATACTGGTGCATGGTTTTGAAATAGGAGATGGAAATGTATTTGCATGCATATGGACATTTCCTTAAGCCCCAGACCCATTGTTTTGGCCCAAATATGAAAACTCAAAAAGTTCACCTTTTTCTGCTTCAAACTTTATAAAAATATCCAAAATGTATTACTGAGGTGAAAGAAGATGTTTCTGGTGCTCGGTTTTGAAACCGGAAATGAAAACGTATTCTCAGGCATATGAAAATTTCTTTAAGCCCCGAAACCATTGTGTTGGCCATTTTTCTGCTTTGAACTTTAGTTACAGAACCTATCCAAAATGTATTTTGAAGGTAAAAGTTGATTCAGGTGCATGGTTTTGAAATGGTATACTGAAATGTATTTGTATGCATATGAAAATGTACTTAAGTATTCCAATATTCCAATATCGTACAAAATATCCATATACAATTTAGACTAACCTGTTACTACAGACTGTTTAAATAAAAAATAAGCTGTTTTTAAAGAAAGACTGCTCGTGTGTACCGCGGGCTTGTGGATAATCAAAGATAAATTGCAGCAATAGTAATGTGTTAATAAAATCTTAATAAAACGTTTTTAATAAATTACTGTCAGGGACGTGTCCCGGCTGTTACCTGGTAACCGGGACGCCGCTCCTCCTGTTCTCTGCCTGGCACCTGGTATCCGGAAGAGTTGCTGGTTGCCTGGCAACTTGTGCAGGCGGCATCTCCTGTTGTCCAGGAAGGCTTACGGTTGCTGCTGCTTGGCTTAGTTTAGGAATCAATTGCTCATTACTCAAATCTGGAGGCAGGTACATCAGGACTTGAAAGAGGCGGTAGCCCGATTTAAAAGATTTGCTGATAGATGTCTTAGGCATTGTGAGTTAAAAAGTGGAGACAAGGGGTGGTTATATACCCAAAACATCAAACTTCGGCAGTTTTCTCAGAAGCTGGGCCCCCGCTATACTGGGCCATTTCAAATTATCCAGAAAATTAATCCTGTCTGGGCTCTGCTGTGGTGCGGTGCTCTGATTGTAAAGTGGCAGACGCCGTCCACGCTGAGGGACAATAGTGAGTTTGCCGCTGTCATTCATGCGGATCACGTAATTTCTAATACCACATCTCCAGTTTTGCGGGGCACATAGTGTTTATTTACCCCTGCAAGTGCATCATTGATTGCACATGCGGCATATTGGACAAGATCAGTCAGTCTCCCACCAGAGCTATTAGCCAATAAATACTTACCCCTATTAGTGGTTTCTGACTACCCATTTATTGCATAAAATTCATTAGTGAGATCCAGGATGGGCTCACACTTAAGCCCCTTTCACATTGCATTTTTAACACGGCATATTGCCGATTTTTAACTGCTTTAAAACGGTACCAGCTGCAATATAAAAGCTCCACAATCAATTTACCGGTTACAAAATACCGATATTTTGAAATTTGTTAAAAGCAGGATCCTACATGTTTCTGAGCCGTTTTCCCTGCAGTCTGAACAGCTCAGAAACGGTATTTGTTACAAATGATAACCACACATGATCCCCGCCCACAAGCAGGGAAAAAACATTTAAAATGACATTGTATGGCTTTCTATGGGTGAAACGGGTTGAATCTGAAGGTACAAAAATGGTATTGAAACTGCAATATAGCTTTACAACATGCAATATGAAAGGGGTTTAACTGGATTTGACCCGTTTTAAGAAACGTTTACAAAAACGGGTTGAAAGCAGGTTTGCAATGTAAAACCAGCTTGAGTTAGGATATTTTATCCTTTTTTAAATCACTTCTGTGTTTTATGTGTGTCAATTGTGTGTCTATACTTTGCTACCTGTTAATGTATCCAATAAAAGTTACATTTTAATAAAATTGTCCTCTGCGTGCATCGCACAGTGACATACTTTCTTTCCCGTGTTATGATGTCAATCCGTGTCCATAGATAGCACACCCTCCTTGTTTTTCACATAGCATTACCTACGGAAAATTACCTATGAGGGTTATCTGTGTACAAATTTCTTATTACTCCTTCCTGTGCGACTTTTTCTCACCCCACCCCCCAATAATACAGTTAATATCTGCTAAAAATGTCTGCATATGTGTTTAGGATCTGTGTTATGAGTATATGAATCCTAGTATATGAATAAAAGATTGAATAAGTGTCCTGGTGTGCTGGGATGCCCACCACACCAGGACACTCATTCAATCTTTTTATAAGGATTTATATACTCATAACACAGATCCTAAACACATGTATCCCTTTTGACAGTCATAGTTACATAGTTACATAGTAGGTAAGGCTGAAAAAAGACTTGCGTCCATCTAGTTCAACCTGGTATAGATATCCATTGCTGATTTGGTAGGTTCTGGTATTTTACAGACAATGTATATTTCTTATTTGTACCCATGGATGTTTTTCTCCAGTAAATGTTTGTCCAACTTTGCCTTGAATGCATTTAATGAGCCAGCCGTTACCACCTTCCTGGGAAGAGAGTTCCAGAGTTTGACTGTTCTGACCATAAAGAAATTCTTTCTACTAGCTGAATGAAATCTTTTTTCTTCTAATCTATACTCATGCCCTCGCGTCCTAGATTCCTTTCTAGTAGAAAAGAGGGTGTGTGACAGTTTCTTATATTGGCCCTTGATATACTTGTACATGTTGAGCATGTCCCCCCTTAAACGTCTCTTTTCTAATGTAAATAGTCCCAAATTGCTTAATCTCTCCCCGTAGCTTAAATTCTCCATTCCCCTAATAAGCTTTGTTGCTCGCCTTTGGACTTTTTCTAATTCTATGATGTTCTTTTTATAGTGTGGGGCCCAGAACTGTACTCCGTACTCTAGGTGAGGTCTCACCAATGCTTTATATAGTGGCATAATTACCCTTGAGTCCCAAGTTTCCATTCCCCTCTTAATACATGCCAGAATTTTGTTGGCCTTTTTTGTAGCTACATTACAATGGGCACTACATCCTAGTTTGCTGTCTATTTGGACTCCTACTGTAGATCCTTTTCAAGTATGGAATTACCCAGATCATCTCAACTAAGGTTGTAACTTGCACACTGGTTGTGTCTCCCAAGGTGCATAACCTTACATTTATCTACATTGAACCTCATCTTCCATTTTTTTGCCCACTCATCTAGAATTGCAAGATCATTTTGAAGCATGGTGACATCTTCTGATGATTTGATGACTTTGCTAAGTTTTGTATCGTCCGCAAAGATGGATACATTGCTGAGTAACCCTATCCCAATATCGTTAATAAAAATGTTAAACAAAATGGGCCCCAAAACTGAACCCTGGGGCACTCCACTTAGTACCGGTATCATATCTGATACGGCACCATTCACAACCACTCTTTGTTTTCTATTACATAGCCAATTCCCTACCCATCTGCAAATATTTTCACCCAATCCTAGGTTCTCCATTTTATTAATCAATCTCTTGTGTGGGACAGTATCAAATGCTTTAGCGAAATCTAGGAAAATCACATCTACAGCATTTCCATTATCGAGGTTTTTGCTGACCTCTTCATAGAACCCTAGTAGATTAGTTTGGCATGAACGATTTTTCGCGAACCCATGTTGGTTAGTACTGAGTAAACGTGATGATCTAAATATTCCTGGATACCATCCCTTAAAAATCCTTCAAATAGTTTACCCACAATTGATGTTAAACTAACGGATCTGTAATTAGCGGGATCTTCCTTTTTTCCTTTTTTGAATATTGGCACTACCTCTGCTATTCTCCAATCTTTTGGTACTATACCTGACGATAGTGACTTGCTAAAGATATAATGTAGGGGGTAGCTAGTTCATCCCTTAATTCCATTAATACCCTCGGATGAATCCCATCTGGCCCTGGTGATTTATTTGTTTTGAGTTTGCTTAGCCTCAGTATTATTTCCTTCGGCGTGAAATCCACAATGAGATCTGGCTTGTTTGTCCCGTTTGTGGTAAATGTTCGTTCCACAGTCTGCTCTCCCTTAGTAAATACTGATGAGAAGAACTCATTTAACAGTTTTGCTTTTCCCTTGTCCTCAGTAACACTTTTTCCACTAGTATCAGTTAGTGGGCCTATGTTTTCCTTAATTAAACGTTTACTATTTATGTATTTAAAAAACTTCTTTGGGTTGGTTTTGCTTTCAGTGGCTATGCACTCTTCATATAATATTTTAGCTGCTTTGATTACCCCTTTATAAGTTTTATTTGATTCTTTGTATTTTGCGAACGTCTCCTCATTCAAGTTATTTTTATAGAATTTAAAGGCTCTGGTTTTATTGTTGATAGCTGACCTTACTTCTTTGTCCAACCATGGTGGCTTTTTTTTTGTTGAATTTACCTTTAGTTACTTTAGGAATATATTCAATAGTTAGTGAATCAAGCATCTTTTTTAGAGTATCCCACATTTCCTCTGCATTTTTTCCCTCCATAACCATTTCCCACCCAATTCCTGTTAGGGCTTCCCTGAATAATTCAAAGTTTGCTTTTCTGAAGTTTAGTATTTTTGCAGATCCTTTTTGATGTAATTTACTGAAGTTGATTTCCAGTGAAACCATATTGTGATCACTGTTCCCTAATTGTTCAATTACTTTTGTGTTTGAAACTAAGTCTGTGTTATTTGTTAATACTAAGTCCAAGAGTGCCTCATCACGAGTTGGAGTTTCTACCGTTTGTGCGGGAGCGGGATCTTATAAAAGACGCACGCGCGCCCGCCATCTTCACTCCAATCTTGGAGAGGGAAGAGGGTGGTTGGGAAGCTCCGTGTGCTCCGTGCTGTGCTCTGTGCCATGTGCTCCGTGACCTGACCTGTGCCCTCACTGCCCTGTGCTGTGCTCCGTGCCATGTGCTCCGTGCTGTGCTCCGTGACCTGCCCTCACTGCCCTGTGCTGTGCTCCGTGCCATGTGCTCCGTGCTGTGCTGTGCTCCGTGACCTGCCCTCACTGCCCTGTGTTGTAGACTTGTGGCCTGAGCCCTGTAGTGTGATTTAACTAACTAGGTGCTGCAGTGCTCACACGCAGGGGCTGCAGTGTCCACTGTCCAGGGGCTGTCCTGTGGCACGTGCCCTGATGTGATTTATTTAGCCCTAAGCCCTGTGTTGTGATTTATTTTATTTAGCCCTGAACCCTGTGGTTTTTTTTGTGATTTAACTAACTCAGTGCTGCAGTGCTCACACACAGGGGCTGCAGTGCTGCTGAGTAGTACACTGTGTACAGGGGCAGCATTAATACAAGGGGCTGTGTCCAGTGTGACGGCCTATATCTTATCCATTGTCCAGTGTCACGAGTCACTCACGACATATATCCTGTGTCCTGTCCTGTGTGATGACTGACGACATATCCTGTGTCCAGTGTGACGACATATATCCTGTGTCCAGTGTGACGACATATATCCTGTGTCCAGTGTGACGACATATATCCTTTTTCCAGTGTGACGACATATATCCTGTGTCCAGCGTGACATATATCCATTGTCCAGTGTACAGGAGCTGTGTCCAGGGGCGGTGTCCAGAGGCTGTGTCCAGTGTGACGGCTGTATCCATTGTCCAGGGGCTGTGTCCAGTGTGACGGCTGTGTCCAGTGTACAGGAGCTGTGTCCAGAGGCTGTGTCCATTGTCCAGGGGCTGTGTCCAGGGTGACAGGCTGTGTCCAGTGTCCAGGGGCAGTGTCCAGGGGCTGTGTCCAGGGGCAGTGTCCAGTGTAAAGTAAGAAAAATAAATAAAAGTAATAAATAAAATAAAAACACATTTTTGGAGGATGATGGAGGAGGAAATAGTGGGAGTGCTGAAGCTGCTACCACCAGTCATGACAAGGCCGATACCTTTTTGTATTTGCTGTTTGGAGCATTTCTCTTTTTTTGGGATAGTTTATTAAACTGCCACCCTCTCTGCCCCTGCAGTGCCGCTCTGCCAGGTTGGAAGTGTAAGGTCCACATGTATGTGATGCCGACTGCTGTCGCTTAGCTTAGTCATCCAGCTACCTCGGTATACCCTTTTGGCCCAACTACAGTAAATGAAAACAATTTTGTAAGCTGTGAAGTGATCAAAATTTACTAGAAATGAGTGGAAACTAATGTTATTGAGGTCAATAATACTTTAGGGGCAAAAACAGGCCCAAATTCTGTTATTTTAGCCATTTTTAGCATTTTTTCATAAAAATCCAGATCCAAAACCAAAACCAAAACCAAAACCCACAAGGGTGGTTTTGCCAAAACCAATCCAGATCCAAAACCAAAACCAAAACCCGAAAAAGTGGCCGCCGCACATCTCTAGTCTATAGCATACCCCTATTATAAATTTGTTTTATGTTTTTTTATTATTGTCAGTTATCTCTGCCCACACTGTCTCCGAGTTGTCGTCTTCCAGGTCTGTGCTCATATTTTTCTCACATGATGTTAAGCTATTATTTACATATAGGCACACACCCCCACCTCTTCTATTTTCCCTGTCTTTCCTGTAGAGTGTATATCCCTCCATGTTTAATGCCCAGTCATGCGACTCATTACACCATGTTTCTGTAATACCAATGATGTCGTAGTCATCCCTACTGATCACCGTTTCTAGCTCCCCGATTTTACTCACTAAGCTTCTTGCATTAGCCAGTAAGCATTTTAATTTATGTTTATTTTTAGATATGGCTCTAATTTTGTGATTAGTTTCACCCCAGGACCCATTTGAATTCTTTACTAGCTTCCTCTTTCCCCTCTCCTCTTCAATAGACTCTCTACAGGCCTCCCCACCATGCACACTGCCTTCCCTCTTTATAGTTCTGGGAACTCTTCCTCTGTCATTCCCTCCTTCCCGTATACTAAGATCATCTGTACCTAAGAACTGTAATGGGGTAACGTGACTGTTACAACATAACATTTTATTACATGACATTCCTGATGCACCCTGAGAGTTACCCCCGATTATACCCTTGTTATGTCCCAGGACTTTGTCTATGTCTCCGACCCCCCCCCCCCCCCCCATCTCCTTCCCCCATATGATTCCTGATCCCAGTCCGGCTTCTCTCCCTGATGGTCCCATAATGTCTTGCTGCCTCCACTCCCCCGTCGCCTAGTTTAAAATCTCCTCCAACCCTCTAACCATCCTTCCCCCCAGCACCGCAGCCCCCTCCTCGTTCAGGTGCAATCCATCACGGCAAAAATGATGGCGCCTGACCGAGAAGTCCGCCCAGTGTTCCATGAACATGAATCCCTCTTTCCTACACCAATCCTTAAGCCACACATTTACCTCCCTGATCTCCCTCTGCCTCCCTGAGCTAGCGCGTGGCACTGGTAATATTTCCGAGAAAATTACCCTAGATGTCCTCGCCTTTAATTTCTTACCTAATTCCCTATACTCTTTCTTGAGGACATCCCACCTACCATTGACTTTGTCGTTGGTGCCGATGTGCACCAAGACCGCCGGGTTGCTCCCAGCCCCTCCCAACAATCTGTCGACTCGGTCCGCGATGTGCCGTACCCGAGCACCCGGGAGGCAACAGACCATGCGGCGATCGCGGTCCCGATAGCAGATTGCCCTGTCTGTTCTCCTAATGATGGAATCCATTACCACCACTATCTGCCTTGGTACCTCACGGGGAAATTTACTAAAGGAAATTTGTAAAAAAATAGGTGTATTTGTATCCGGAAATACACTTATTTTTGACATTTAATATCCCGAAAATACGGCAATTCGTATTCGTCTTGATGTGCTATCAATACGGATACGAATTGCCATATTTTCAGGATTGTAAATGTAAAAAATAAGTGTATTTCTGGATACAGAGGCGTAACTTAAACTCAGTGGGCCCCATAGCAAAGTCTTGAAAGGGCCCCCCCTCATTCTTGGAAAGATGGAGAGATAGTGTCAGGCAGAGAAAGAGAGAGACAGTCAGGGATAGAGAGAAGGAGTGAGTTGGGAAAGAGTGTCAGGAGAGAGAGAGATACAGTACCGAGAGAGATACAGTACAGTAGAGAGTGGTTCAAGAGATAGTGTAAGGGAGACAGAGGAGGGACTAGGGGAAAGGCTATCACTTGCGCAGGGGGGGTTTATCCAGCACAGATGCAGGAGAGACCACCAGGCTGGGGGATACACGACGAACAGTTGAAGGGGAGCAGGCTGTCAAGCTGGAGATCAGAAAGGGGTGGGGGCGGGAGAGAGCGGGCTGTCACTTACTGATGTAGGTAGTGCATCAGCGGCGGGTCACCACCATCATGGTGACCCGCTGAGCCTATACTTAGGAGTCCCATGTCAGGCCTACCCCTGCTCTTCCCAATGCCTGCCCACCTACTTTTAATTGCAGCTCTTTCGATAAGGCAAGGGTGCGACACAGGTTTCTGCTTCCATCCGGGTCCACACCTCTGCGGCGTTACAGCTCTGCGGCACCCGGCACGGAGGAGGAGACAGCAGGCTGGGTCTGTAAAGGCGTGCAACTAACTGAGACGGTGACTGCCAGCAAGTGCTGTTGTGACCCGGCAAATCGAAAATAGAGAATGCAGCTGCAGCGCCCTCTAGAGTCTGGTGCTCTGTGCTGCCAGGCGAGGACCCTCTCTGAGTTCCGTCTCTTCTCTAAAAGCCAAATCATAGCTTCTAACTCAGCGCGGCGCCGCATATCAATTGTATAAGGTATAATACTTCAAAAGGGTGCAGGGGATTGCCTGCTGGGCTCTCGGGCCCCCCCAGCCCTCGGGCCCCATAGCAATTGCATCCCCTGCACCCACTATTGTTACGCCACTGTCTGGATACAAATACACCTATTTTTTACAAATTTCCTTTAGTAAATTTCCCCCTAACTGTCATACCGTTTGAGCTAGAGGGACCGCTCCTCTGGTTGCTAGAGGGAGCCGTCTCCTCCAGCTCCGTCATTTCGTCTCTATCCTCCCCCGAAACTTCGTCCAACCGGGCAAATTTGTTTGGGTGTGATAGATCCGAGATGTCGTTTCTGTCCCTCCTGTCCCTTTTGTTTCCTCTTCTAACCGTGACCCAGCTGGCTGCCTGATCCTCCTCCTCTACCAGTGACCCCATCTGCAACTCCTCCACCGTTCTATCTATGCTTTGCTCAAGATTGTAAATGTCTCTCAGTCGCTGAACGGCCCGCTCTACCTCAGTCGACCTTGCCCATGTCGACCTAATGACCTGTGGACCTAAGCCCATGTCGACCTTTTCATGTGTCAACCTTCAGTGTTCATGGGAAATGTATTAAGGTGGCCATACACACACACGCAGATTATCTGCAGATCTGGCTGGAACAAAAACATGGTTATGGATGAGAGCAGATGACAGTTGACCATTTGCTTGGAAATGCTGGAAAACTGTCACTCATCCATAACCATGTTTTTGTTCGAACCAGCCAGATCTGAAGATAAATCTTACTATGGGGACATGACCCAGAGGCTGTGTGAGCCTCTAGCCAAGCCCCCAGCCCCCTGGCTGCGGGAATAGACGCTGTGCGCATGCGCACAGCATTTATTCCCCGCTGCTCAGCAGCCGACAGGGGGACTCACAACAGCCCCCCCTCACCGCGGGACACTGCCGGCCGCGGGTGGGACAGCGGGACAGGCCCTAATAATTGGGACTGTCTGCTAAAATCGGGACTGTTGGGAGGTATGCAGTGCTAAATATATAGATTCTAATTGGTTTCCCATAGCAACATCCCACGCGAAATAGAAATCCCATTTTAGAAAATTTCCACCAAAGTGTACAAAGAAACCCGTAGCAACCAACTCCTGTCATTTTTATATCACAGCCCCCCTAACATGGCAGGAGCGGATTGTCTGGTACTTTATCACTGTCCAATTCAATCCATCACATCAGGTACAAAGATAGTTGGCGCAATTTAGAAAATTAAGCCCCCCCCCCTCTCCCCACCTTATAAAACCCCAGCTATCACATGCCTATCTCATGTTCCTAGGTGGTATACGCAACACCATTACCGCAACTTAACTATTTAACAAAACACATACAAGAGGCTCCAGGTTCTGGCTATACATTGTACATTGTATAGATCAGTATCCCTGTATTAATTACTGATGCAGCCTCTAAGTCTTGATGTATCGATCGCAGCCTGAATTCTAACACACCGCCTCGTTTGTTGGGAAAACACAGCGGACTCGTCTCCTATTGACCATCCTATCTTCGAAGATTTGTGGCCCAAGACAATTGCCTGATCCTCCAATCCCTGTCGGGACGCTGCAATTCCCTGCCATGTTTAAAGAGTCTCGTTTATCTTGCGAGCGTATCAGTAACAGCTGATCTATACGTTGCATTGATCGTATTCTGGGACAAGTGTGTTTATAGAATCCATAAGCGCTTAACAGATCTGACATTTAAATACATGCAATAGTGTAAAAGAAACCAAAAGATCCCTGAAAATTATATTGTACGGTAGCTTAAAATGTAACAATTTCTCCAGAGACCTCTGCAGCGATAACGCCATGATATACAGTATGGATGCTAGGGATGGCCATCGACTATCGATGTTCCCAAAACATCGATGGTCGGGACCTAGTGTTCGATGTTTTGGGCATCGATAGGCGAGGGTCGAATAGTTTGATGCCATCGATGGATGGCATCCGATGGCGATTTTTTTCTTCCCCCCTGCTGGCCAGCTGCCCGTCTATACTACCCTCTCCGAGTCCAAGTCGGAGCAGGAGCCGGGTGCGTGCGCGGCGCACGCATACGCAGAAGACACATTATCCAGCGTGTCAGGTATAGTACTATCACGCATGCGCGCACCTCCCAGCAGCCGCCCCATTCTTCCTCTGCGCATGCGCAAGTAGACGATGGTGGGAACCATCGATGGCTGCTGATAGAATGGTTTATAGCCATCGATGGTTCCAGGATAAACTGCCATCAATGGGAACCATCGATGGAAGATGCGTCGATGGCAATCCCTAATGGATGCATGGTATAGCCATCTGCACATACATTGCCCATACTCTATTGGGTTGAGAAATCATCCGAAATCGGATGTGTTTGACATCTCTGCTGACCTGATGCGCATCGGATTGGAGGGGCTGCACATTAAATTTATCGGATCAAACCCATAAGTGGAATTCTCTCAGCCAATCAGATGTGAGACTGACGACTGGCTGAGAATTCTCAGTTGCCCTTCTGAGACAGCCTTGCCTCACGCTAAGGGGGATAGGACCAGGGCCGATGCAAGGTGCCTCAGCACCCTAGGCAAATGTTCAGTGTACTGCAGGGAGAGAGGACCTTTGGCCCTCCGGCTGTTGAACTACACATCCCAGCATGCCCTGCAAAAGTTTTGCTATTTGGCCATGCTAAAACTGTTGCAGGGCATACTGGGATGGATAGTTCAACAGCAGGAGGGTTAAAGGTTCCCCATCCCTGGTATACTCCTCCCCCAACCCACACATCAATGCCTACTTTCCAGTAGCTGGCGTCTTAGAAGTTGAACAGTCGCTGCCTGCATTCAGAACAACAAGGATGAATGTTAGAGACACCCTTAACTCTGATTCAGAGGAGTCCCCAGGATCCTGACACCCTAGGCAGCGGCCTAATGTTAAGGTCAGCCCTGGATAGGACAAACATTAGAGGGCGTGTGTAAGGCAAGCATGGTTAATGTACCGTAAGGAACAGGTTTGTGGCCCATGCCCACAAGGCAGATTCTTATGCCCTGGTTTGGAGGTAGATGACAGCAATAGGTGTAAGCTTTATATTTGCTGTTGAACTACATATCCCAGCATGCACTACAACCAGTTTAGCATGGCCAAATGGCAACACTGTGGGGGGAGACGTGATCGCCCTCCCTTGCGGGCTCGCTGCGCTCGCCATGCATCTGGCACGCTAATTTATTCTCCCTCTATGGGTGTCGTGGACACCCACGGAGGGAGAAAGTTTCGGGATTTCAGCGGTCGGGATTCCGACTGCCGGGAAATTGACCGCATCCCCTATTATTAACCTCGGTACTTGTGTATTTGCAGGGCGTAGTGGGCTATTCTGCATAGTGAAATCGCATCGCATGCCATGTTTTCGTGCAGTGCGATGCGATCTCACTAGTTCATTTAATCACTGCACCCTGCTTGCGGATCGCATCGCATGCCATTTGCAGTGTGATGCGATTTTTCATTGTATAAGCACCCATGCGATGAGATGTGATGGTACTTCATTTTAAAAGCACCCAAGCGATTTTATTGCGTGATATTTTCCACACCCCCACTATCCACGTCACCCGAAGTGTGGCGGACCTTTTCATACTGCCAATATCCACGTCGGCGTGGAGTTAATTCTATAAAGTCTGGCGAGGGGACGCAGATTACTTCACATGTATTCCATGTCCCCATGCGGGGCTCGGTGGCTCGCTTCGGTCGCCACACTTTATAAAATCAACTCCAGGCCAACGTGGATAGTGGGGGTATGAAAAGGTCCGGAGGACGGGTAACAGTGTGCGCTCGCCACGCTTCGGGGTGACGTGGATAGTGGGGGTGTGTAAAATAGCACGCGATAAAATCACATGGGTGCTTTTAAAATGAAGTACCATCGCATCGCATGGGTGCTTATACAATGAAAAATCGCATCGCACCGCACTGCAAATGGCATGCGATGCGCAGGCAGGTGTGCACTAAAAATTAACTAAGGAAAATATTCCTACGGTGCCGTACGTATGCAAATTGGGCGCCCTGCAAATACACAAGTACCTTAACCATTAATTTCCAATCTATTCTGAATACCTGACAGCTCACAATGTTGTTTTTAGGCCAATAGGTTGCACCGAGGTAGTTGGATGACTATGCTAAGCGGCACAAACAAGTAGCCCATCTCGGAGTGGCACTGCAGTGGCAGACAGGATGGCAGTTTTAGAAACCTAGGCCCCATAGAGCACATAATGCCAAAAAATAAAAAAAGGAAGTGTAAAATGGAATTGTCCTTGGGCCCTCCCGCCCACCATTATGTTGCGGAAATAGGACATACACACTAACAAACCAATCATTTCAGTGCCAGGGTCTGCCACACGACTGTGGTTGAAATGATTGGTTTGTTTGGGCCCCCACAAAGAGAGGAGCATTTACTTTCTCCCTGTACAAACTGGCTCTACAGATAGTGTCACTGCATCATAGTAGGAGCTGGCAGTCAGGACCCTTCCTTCAGATGACAGACCCCACCCCCCCTCTCCCACCATCATCAGCACCAGATCTCCTTCCTCCCAAAATCCTTCCAGCAGTAATATCAATGGCAGCCTGGCAGGGAAACTCAATCTATCTGGCCACACAGATTCTGCTGAGCTCTCCCCCATGGCCAGATTCTCTAAGCTTCAAAAGTGATAAAATGCAGAGTGATAAAACAGCCAGCCAATCAGCTCCTGTCTGACATGTCACAGTGCAGGCTGGGTTTGAAAAATGTCAGTCAGGTGCTGATTGGCTGGCTGTTTATCACACTGCATTTTATCACTTTTGAAGCTTAGAGAATCTGGCCCCCAGAGATAGGTCATAACGTTGACATCGTCCCCATTCATACTCACCGTGCTCTGCTGGCCAGTGCTGCGGCTCCCAGCTACTGCCTCTCCCCTTTCCTGGGCCACTGCTGTGGCTGCCTGCCCCATTCTCCACCCGCTCTTCCCTAGACTTTGTCGTTATGATGTCACTCGCACGGCGACACTGGAAGGAAGCCCCCCCCCCAAAATTCCAACCATGCAGTCAGGTGTGAGATTAGGTCACAGCGTCTGTAGTTTGTTTGGGCCCCCACAAAACAAGTTGGAAATTACTCTCCCCGCACAACATGGCTCTAGAGATAAGATACTTACCCAGCTCAGGGGGGCAGGGGCCACAGCAGTGGCTACTTGTTTGGGGGCATGGCCAGAGCGATCACTCCGTTTTAACCACGACCCCTCGACAGGAAATGCTGTTTTTCAGGCATTGCACTGCGGGGGCGGGGCTAAAATGGCACTATTCGCATCATTTGACCCACGGAAACCCTTCATTGTTGTGTACATCCTCATAGAATATTAATTCGCCCCTGCTGGAGTGACACTGCAGTTGTTTTGAATACTAGGCCCCAAAGAGCACATGATAGAAGAGGGTAAAGAAGGGGGGGGGGGGGGGTACAAGATGGGAATGTCCTTGGATGCTCCCACCCACCCTTATGTACTATAGTAAACAGGACATGCACAAATAATTTCAGCGACAGGATCGGCCACACACAGAAAGGGCCCCCACATAAAAAGCAGCAATTAATCTCTCCCTGTACAACAGTGGTGTCAAACTCATGGCCCTCCAGCTGTTGAGGAACTACATGTCCCAGCATGCTCTGCCACAGATTTTATATAATGGATTGCTGAAACTGTTGCAGGGCATGCTGGGACATGTAGTTCCACAACAGCTGGAGGGCCATGAGTTTGGGCCCCCACTAATAATGTTTGTCATTTCCTTAGCAACATAGTTGCGCACAAAAAAAAAAAAAAAAAGGTGGGTGGGTGGGGCACAGCTCATAGGGGCGTGGTCATGGCTCATGGAGGCAGTCACGGGGTCTAGGCCTCGCGCTATGCCCCCTTTCTCCATCACCCTCATAGTAACTGTATTATTCCCTACCTCTGTGCTGCGTTTGACAATGGTAAAACTGTTGCACATATCCCAATGTTTTATCAGTATATAGAGGTGAGTGGATGAGTGTTATGTTATGGTTAGTGGGTATTACTGGATATATTTCAGTATCTAACACTGGAGAAAGAATTGGAAATTACCTTTTACCCACAAAATATATCAAAATAACAAAATTACCAACATGCAAAATAACATTGTATGTATGTCAATAGGACATACAACTTTCCTCCATTATAAGAAACTAATTTTTATTAAAATTGTTCCATATCACCATCATCCACCCGCCAATTACTCTCCAAACCGCTGAATAGTAAATCCATAGGTTTGGAGGTAAATCCGCAGACAAAAGGTGATTATTTGTACATTTCCCCGTTCCCCTTTGAGGCCTTTAAATCAGGACAGTTGGGATGTGCGCTGTTCTGCACCCCTTATCCCTAAACACAATTTGGAGACTTTTACTAAATTTTTGCTGAATGGCGGCCATCTTGTCCCATGACATCACTATGACATCACAAAGGCTCTGTGTCAGAGGACTTTCTGGCAGCATCAGGTGAAGAAGCGGATATTTTCTCTCCTGCTTTACCTACTGTATTACTCAGTTACCTGCGAAATTATGGGCTGTCTTTGCAGCAAAATGTGCATCACTGCACCCAGCAGGAAGGTAAGTGTATGTGCAATGTACAACCCATAAATATAACCAGGCAGAGGATACAGAGGCCGCAATAGGGAGGAGCTCATCCGATATTGGGCGTTTCTGGCCAGATTTTAGGGTGATTTGTCCAGTTCTGTAGCCTAAATAGGTTTCTTTGAACATCCATGTAACAAAAAGGGTAACACTGCTCTTCACCTCTAAGGGGGGGAGGGGGGAATTCAAGCGCGGTGCAGTGCTTATGGGTATCACAGTAACATGGGCACAGACTCATTCGCAAACAGATGTATTCCAGTCCGAGGTCCTCCCCAGCCCAGGGCCTGCGGTGTATTACTTACACCATTATGTACCTGTCCTGTACCCTCCCCTGCAAAAATTCCCAGGCAGCAGTGTCACATAATGTGGGCATGTTGTGTAGTAACACTCACGTTTCATCATTAGCCTCTCAGGCTCTAACATTATCAGTACTGAAGCGTCCATCTCCCCAAATTGCTGGGCTTTGTAGTTCAGCAGCACTTCTGCTGCTGTCGTACATGTAGGTTCCCCCTGGTGACCCCCTCTCACATTTTTGGCTGTGTGCAGTGTGCTCCTTCTCCTGCCAGTAGCTGCCTCCTGCCTGACACTAACTGCCACTAACTGCCCATGCTCCCTGGTGACCAGGGTTGTCAGATCATCCCTGTAATAAGCGCACATATGAATTACACAGGTCCCAGGTGTCATTATGTCCAATGAGCAGTCACGTTTAGCCCCAGAACCTGTGTTACAAAAATATAACTGCAGATCGGATGTATTGACAGTTGGTATGAACTCTGACCCCTGGGACCTGTGTAATTCATATGTGCACTTAAAGTGATGATCTGGCACCCCTGCTGGTGACTCTCATACCAGGGGAAACGCAGGATGTAAGCGGGGGGTTTCTCCAAACATGACCCTTTCCAGGAGGGACACAATGCTCTGTTCCTGGGCTTCCCTCTGATATTATGATTGTTGTCACCTGGTTGAACTAGTTGTTTGTTTAGAAAGGTGATAGTAATCCTAAAATATAAGTAGGATGGCCAACAACCATCGATGATTCATTGTGATTGATGGTTTATGGCTGATGTAGAACACCACATTATTGCCATCGATGGGGGAGAATCAGATAGTTTGCCTTCATCTATGGTGCAACATAACACCTGTGGTGCCCTGCCCCTGGAACTGATTGGTCCATGAGCCAGTCTCTCACATAAAGGGGATGACCATCATTCAGTGAAACCACAATTACATACTGTAGATGGCTACCATCAATGACTACATGCAATATCGCCATCGATGGCAACTACACCGATGGTCATCCCTAATTAAGAGAGAAGTCCAAGAACAGAGCATTTTGTGCATTCTGGAGTGGGTCAGGGGGGATAAAGAGATCACACACACACTCACTGTTACTGCAGCGCAGGTGAAGATGTCAGGTCCAGACAGTCTGCATTATTAGGCTCCGCCCATTCTTGGCATAATGCCAGAAGTAACAGGTCCCCTCACCATAGACCCGCTACTCATGACGTTATGCTGTGAGGGGCGGGGCTTTAATCACCGACCCAAGCACATGTTTAAAACAAAATCAGGGGGTGGGAGGTGTTCTAGTTATTGGGTACCCCCCTTTGTGCGCTAGTGCCTACCCCTGGGTACCTAGGGACATGGTCACTTCCCCTCTCCAGCGAATATAACACTAAAGCTGCCCATACACGGTGTGTTTAACGGATCCGTTTGGGACTTAAAATAGCACGCATCGCATGCCTTTTGGCATCCCATGCGATATGTAGCTAGTATAAAAAGTATGTGCAGCACATACTTTTTGTACATACATAGTACAGAACAGAGCCGGTCCACAACGGACCGTGTATGGGCAGCTTCACAATGGTTACATATTACAGACAGTATATGAAACTTATTGAATATACAGTAAGGAAAGCTGAGCGGACCTTCTCCCAGTCATTATACATTGCTATAAACTTATTATAACTGCTGACGCCGGTACTAATAGTTATACAGGTTGAGTGTCCCTTATCCGAAATGATCGGGACCACGAGCAATCCGAATAAGGAATTTTTTACGTTTTTTGGAATATTATTTTTTTTTTAACATACTTACCTGTCCCCTGGTGGGTCCCCGATAGTCCGTCGGCGTCCATGGAGTCCTCCGGCGTACATGGCAGGCCTTCAGCTTCATCTCCGGCGTCTCCAGCGGTCCCAGGAGGGCATTGCGCGAGTTCCCGGGGGGGTGGGGGGGGGTATTTGAACTATTCTAAAAAAAAAAGACCCACGGTTTTTGGAATAATTCGGATAACTGATATCCGGATCTGGGATACTCAACCTGTACCAATAAATTATAAATCACAATGGTGAAGTTACAGCTGGTTCCACTGCCCTGATCTGTTCTATTGCTTCCGTGGTAGAAAGTGCTTGTACTGCGGAGAGTTCTGTAGTCACAGCTCATGATGTCTCTTCCTCTGCTCCTTACAGCCTGGCAAGTCTGCGAGGCTGAAGGGAACGACCACGTACCCAACCAATGTGCAGCCCCCCACCAGCGTGCAGCCCCCCACCAGAGTGCAGCACCCCACCAGCGTGCAGCTCCCCGTGCCTTGCGCCATTGTGTGTGATGAACCGTCATCTAAGTTGGACGCTAAAGTGGCGCGAGAGGCTTATGTGGCAGCAGCGGTGGCAGCAGCTATTCATGAAGTTGTGGCCTCCTACTTCCCGATTGATGGTAAGTTTCCCCCAGGTGTCATGTATGGGCTGCTTGTTTCTGATCACTTTTCTTGCTATGTTCGGGCGCACTACAGAGGAGATTGCGCCCATCACAGAACTCACATCCTATTACATAGAGCCCATAGACAGTACGGGGTACAAATACTACAATGAAAAGAGGTGTTGTTGCCCATAGCAACCAATTGGATTCTGTCTCTCATTTTCAGATGATACTACATCTACTGAGCTCTCTGATACCAGCAGTGACTGTCCTGAGCTCGAGGACCTGGCGGATACCAGCAGTGACTGTCCTGAGCGCGAGGACATGGCGGATACCAGCAGTGACTGTCCTGAGCGTGAGGACCTATCCGATAACAGCAGTTACTGTTCGGAAACAGCCACTGATAGCAGCACTGCCTCTTCTGGGAGCATGGAAGAAGTGAGCAGCAGTGACTCCTCTCCAGGGTAGGTTGCCGGCACAATACGCGCGTCCTCCCTGCTCTGGTCGCTGGGGTAGATTTCAGGTATGCTGGGTACACACCAAAACGATTTTGGCACAATCCCATCAATCTGGATCCAATTCAGACTGATTGGATGCAGATTTGGTCAAAATCGTTTGGTTGGATCTGAATTGGATCCGAATCCGATCCTACCTGCTGCAGGTAGGATCTGTAAAAGATCCATTCATCTGAATACAGAGGGGATCGGATCGTATGCAAATCGTACGATCTGATTTGCATACAATTTGCATCCAATCCAAATCGTTTTGGTGTGTACCCAGCATTACACACATGCTGTGATGTATATATGGTATCTCCATATCTGCTGCAACTGGGGCCGCTACACAAGTTCTCTCACACAGCGCTGATGGGCTGGTATCGTACTAGTATGACATGTATATATCATTATACCATACTTGTCTACTTGCTGGCTGCCCTCTCCGCCAAAGGGGGGGGGTCGCGGAAGTCAGACAGCTCTCCGGGAGGGTTTCCCCTCTCCCGGCCATTCCAGGAGGGTAGGCAACCCTGCATTATACTAAGGGAGTGTAACAATGTAATAGGAGAAATGAAGCCATGTAAATGATGGGGCCTACACACACACACGTAGTGAGGTTAGATCTCTCAGCACAGATCACTAAGCACAGATCTCTCACTCTCAGCAGACCTCAGTGATCTGTCACTGCCCATGTTCTCAATAGAGAGAACGCAGGTGATGACCAGATATATACTGCGTGCAGTATCTGCATCTCCCGGTGATAGCGACACATGGGGCCACGCATCGCCATGGGCCCCACACACACAGTGATGCGTGCTTCATTTCTAGGCAATCTAGTCAGATCACTTAGAAAATAGGCCACAATCGCTCGGTGTGTAGCCCCATTAGAGGGATCTCACATCACTGTACACTGGGCTTCCTGTAGGGGGCCGTCCTGGTCATGTCACACCCACAGTATCAGCGCTCTTATTGGTCCAAAGAGGAATCACACGGATAAATGTAGTCAGTAAGGGCCAATAACATGGTGCAGGCGCCAGATAGCAGCAGGCCAGGGAATAATGAGATGACTTGTACATGGCAAACGTTTGTGTCTCTACAATAACAGTCACTGATCAAAGTTTGTTTTTATAGGATGATCTACAAGACACGCATAGATGTTGGCTTCCTATGGCAGGAGGAGGAAGACGAGATGCCCAGCATGTATATATAACCTGGACATCGGACTCACTGAGCCCTTAACATCAGCTATCCCGTAACCTGGGAACTTGTTTAAAAAAAGTTTACAGTTGATTTGACTTGTGTCAGTTTATATTGCATCAAACCTAATCATTAAAGTTTGTGCAACATTGTTAAAGCCAGTCCTGTTGACGGCTCATCCCCCTACCCAAGCCAGTCCCGTTGATGGCTCATCCCCCTACCCAACCTGTCCCGTTGACGGGTAATCCCCCTACCCCCAATCTCTGTCTTCACAACTCCCTCTCTCCATATCCAGCAAGTTTGAAGCATCATTTTTCTGTCACTGTCTATGGAGTCATTTGGTCGCTCAGCGGCCTCTATATGAATCTGTTGTTGTCAACAATAAAAAGCCTGACAAGCCAATCAGTGTCTGATGTGTTATTTCCCACTAATGTGAGTGTTTCCCGTTGTACTACTGTACTGGTCTGACCCGTATTCATGTGATAAATAGCTCTGGGAATATAATGTGTAATAAAAGTATATGGTAGGTTGGGGCAGTACTGTGGGCTATGAGGATCTGTACAGCTACACTAATGGTGCCCATACACGCACCGATCCCGGCGGTGCGATGCTATGTGATGGGGTGGCACCTTATCGCACAGTACAAAAAAGTATGTGCTGCACATACTTTTTGTATTAGCTTTTTATCGCATCGCATGCACAACGCATACGATGCGATGTGTGCCAGTTATGCACAGAACGCATGCCGGGATCGGTGCGTGTATGGGCACCTTTAGCCCCATATACAATGTGATCTGGGTGGGATCATACCACCCAGGATTGCATACAGTTTGTGCAACTGTTATATTCAGGTTAAAGCCAGTCCCGTTGATGGCTCAGCACCCTACCCAAGCCTGTCTCGTTGATGGGTAATACCCCTACCCCCAATCTCTTTCTTCACAGCTCCCTCTCTTCCAAGTTTGAAACATAATTTTGCTTTTACTTTCTAAGGAGTAATTGGGCCTGTTTAGTGGCCTCTAGTGGTCACAGGTGGTACTTCATCTTAGAGGTGAGGTGTATTTAGCCTTTTCTATATAGAGATATTTGATATGTGTAATAAATATACAAGCACATACAGAAATTTATATACATATGTATATACTAGGTGATTCATCGCGCCCTACGGGCGCTCTTCACACCGGCGTAAGGGGCTACGCCCCTTAATTTGTGAACATTTGTATTGTGAGAAATATGGTTAGAACTGTATGAAAGATGCCCTGTATTGCAGCTTCTGGCAGTGGGTGAGGGTCCAGCGTGGCAGCACAGGAGTACCGGACGGTGGCCCTGAGTCAGTGTCTCCTCCTACTGGGTGGGAGTTAGGGTGCATGAGAGCAGGAGGCTGGGATATGAGGCATGATAGGGTTATGTGGGCAACACAGCGTCAGCGATTACCCAGTGGTGGAAGTTACGGTTCAGGAGAGCAGGAAGCTGGGTAGTGATAGGGGTGTGTGGGCATACGGGGGACTAAAGAGGGTGGTGGACACTGTGCAGCTTCTGCCAGTGGGTGAGGGTCCAGCGTGGCAGCACAGAAATACAGGAGTCAGTGTCTCCTCCGACTGGGTGGGAGTTAGGGTGCATGAGAGCAGGAGGCTGGGCGGTAAAGCATGATAGGGGAATGTGGGCAACACAGGGTGAGCGGGTCTCCACTGGCGGAAGTTACGGGGCAGGAGAACAGGAGGCAGGGCAGTGTCCTCCCACATTGATGGCAAAAGTATTCAACATCGGCCATAAACCATCGATTATTTGAAAATCATTGATGGTCGATGGGCATCCCTAGAACTTGAGGAGGGTGGGGGACAGTATGCAGCTCCCGGCAGTGGGTGAGCGTCTCCTCCCACTGGGAGGGAGTGAGCGTGCATGAGAGCAGGAGGCTGCATAATAGTGGTATGTGGGCAAGACATTGATAAAAGTTGTGGCGCTGGTGCAGAGGGCAGTGGGGAAACCTGCAGTGCGGCAGCCAGGGCCGGATTTCCCACCAAGGGGCGGTACCTGCTTGTGGTGGTACAGGATCCCCCATTGTCACGGGGGTACGTGAAATGCGGGAGCGGGGGCCGCAGTGGTCCGCTAGGGGGTGGAATTGCCGGAAGGGGGTCTGCAAATTGCGGGAGGGGGGGTGGTGTGTGGGGACCCGCGGTTAGCGGGAGGGGGTCCGCAAATCGGGGGCGCGGGGGGGCTTGAATCGTGGGAAGGGGGGTCCGCAAATTGCGGGAGGGGGGTTGTCGGGGTTAGTGAATTGCGGGAGGGGGGGTTGCGGAGGTCCGTGAATTGCGGGAGGGGCGCGTGGGGTGCCGTGAGTCAAGGGGGGGTGGTGCGGGGGTCCGTGAATCACGGGAGGGGTCATGAATCGCAGGAGGGGGGGGTCGTGGGGGGGCTGCGAATCGCAGGAGGGGGGGTGTGGGGGGTTGCCGTGAATTGCATGAGGGGGGCGTGAATCAAGGGAGGGTGGGCGCAGGGGGGTGGTGCGGGGGTCCGTGAATCGCGGGAGGGGGCATGAATCGCGGGATGGGGGGTCGTGGGGGGTTCCGAATCGCAGGAAGGGGGGTATGGGGGGTGCCGTGAATTGCGTGAGGGGGGCATGAATCGCGGGAGGGGGGGTCCCCGAATGTGTGAATTACGGGGCGGTCGCAAATCGCGAGAGGTGCCGAGGGGGCCCGCAAATCGCGGGAGGGGTGCGCTACGGGGGGTTTCGTGAATCGCGGGAGGGGGGGTCGTGGGGGGTTGCGAATCGCAGGAAGGGGGGTGTGGGGGGTGCCGTGAATTGCGTGAGGGGGGCATGAATTGCGGGAGGTGGGGTCCCCGAATGTGTGAGTTAGGGCGCGGTCGCAAATCGCGAGAGGTGCCGAGGGGGCCCGCAAATCGCGGGAGGGGGGCGCTACGGGGGGTTCCGTGAATCGCGGGAGGGGGCGGCGCGAATTGCGGGTGGCAAATCACAGTAGGGGGGGGGGTTGCCGTGAATCGCGGGAGGGGGGGTCGTGGGGGGCCCTTTTAATGCCGGGAGGGGGGGTCCCGCGAATCGCGGGAGGGGAGGATGCAGAGGTCCTGCGAATCGCGGGAGGGGGCTCGCGGGAGGGAGGGGTCGCTGGGGTCCCGCGATTTGCGGGAGGGTCGCGGGGTCCCGCGTTTCGCGGGAGGGGTTGGTCGCGGAGGTCCAGCGAATCGCGGGAGGGGGTGGTCGGGTCTGGGACGGATATTAGACAGCACTTACATCGACAGCCATTACATCGACACCATTAGTTCGACAGCTCAATAGGTCGACATGGTTTTAGGTCGACATACCATTAGGTCGACATGTCATTATGTCGACAGCTTATTAGGTCGACAGCTCATTAGGTCGACATGTTTTTAGGTCGACACTGCCATTAGGTCGACAGAGTCTATGTCGATAGTCAAAAGGTCGACATGGGTTTTTTCACTGTTTTTTGGCCGAAATGTCGACACAGTCGACATGGACACAGTTTGAAGTGTACAGCAGCCGCTCGCTATGCTTCGGGCACGGTGCCTCGCTGCGCTCGGCACACTATTTTATTCTCCCACCACGCCCTAGTGTGGATAGTAGGGCATGAAATACCGCCTGTCGGCACATGTCGGCTCAATAAACAGTGAAAAAACCCATGTCGACCTTTTGACTGTCGACATAGACACTGTCGACCTAATGGCAGTGCCGGCCTAAAAACATGTCGACATAATGAGCTGTCGACATAATGACATGTCGACCTAATGGAATGTCGACCTAAAACCATGTCGACCTATTGAGCTGTCGAACTAATGGTGTCGATGTAATGGCTGTCGATGTAAGTGCTGTCTAACAATAGTCCGGATACCGGGGTGGTCGCGGGGGTCCCGCGAATCGCGGGAGCGGGGGTTCGCGGGGGTCCCGCGAATCACGGGAGGGGGGGTCGTGGGGGTCCCGCGACTCGCGGGAGGGTGGAAAGCGGGGGTCCCACGAATCGCGGGAGGGGGGGTGCGGGGTCCCGCGAATGGCGGGAGGGGGGGTCGCGGGGGTCCCGCGAATCGTGGGAGGGGGGTCGCCGGGGTCCCGCGATTCGCGGGAGGGGGGAAAGCGGGGGTCCCGCGAATCGCGGGAGGGGGGGTGCGGAGGTCCCGCGAATCGCGGGAGGGGGGTCGCGGAGGTCCCGCGATTCGCGGGAGGGGGGAAAGCGGGGGTTCCGCAAATGGCGGGAGGGGGGAAAGCGGGGGTCCCGCAAATGGCGGGAGGGGGGGTCGCGGGGGTCCCGCGAATGGCGGGAGGGGGGGTCGCGGGGGTCCCCCGAATGGCGGGAGGGGGGGTCGCGGGGGTCCCGCGAATCGCGGGAGGGGGGGTCGCGGGGGTCCCGCGAATCGCGGGAGGGGGGTCGCGGAGGTCCCGCGATTCGCGGGAGGGGGGAAAGCGGGGGTTCCGCAAATCGCGGGAGGGGGGAAAGCGGGGGTTCCGCGAATGGCGGGAGGGGGGGTCGCGGGGGTCCCGCGAATGGCGGGAGGGGGGGTCGCGGGGGTCCCGCGAATGGCGGGAGGGGGGGTCGCGGGGGGCCCGCGAATCGCGGGAGGGGGGGTCGCGGGGGTCCCGCGAATCGCGGGAGGGGGGGTCGCGGGGGGGTCCCGCAAATCGCGGGAGGGGGGGGCGCGGGGGGGTCCCGCAAATCGCGGGAGGGGGGGGGCGCGGGGGGTCCCGCGAATCGTGGGAGGGGGGTCGCGGGGGTCCTGGCAGAGGGTAGGGATGTGCAGGAGTAATGGTGAATGGTGGCTGTGGAGTAATGGTGGATGGTGGGCGTGTACTGTAGCCCTGGCTGGGCGTGGGGAGGTGATGTCAAGGGGGTGGAACGTCAGACACATGAAAGTGAAACTGTCCTACACAGGAACGTTCTCCACAGGGGTTGAGTGACAGATCTGGCTAAATATATAAGAGATGGATCAGTTAAAAAAAAAAAAGGAAGAATAGCAAGTCAGTGTTATTTTCCGTTTATTAATGTGAATGTTTCCCCATTGTACTACTATATTTCTCTGACCCCTGCTCTTAACCCTTTGTCCACCTTTCTGGGGGGACGCAGCCATTCCGGGAGTGTGAGTTACACTGCATATGCGATACTATAGGTGGTACACCGTAACCCTGCAAACTGCTCAGCCGGGTGCCGTATGCGTGGTTAGCGCAGGCCGCACTGCCCCGCCGGCGTTGGGGTAAGTAGCCCATAGGCTGCAATGTGCTACCGCCATGTCAGAATGGTGGTAGCCCAGGGACCTGATGTCATGTTGCCCGCTATTGATACATTGGGGAGCATCGCATCCCCCATAGAAACCTATGGATGATGCCACTGCCGGCGGGGTAGGAGATTATAGTATAGGAGATTCCGGCCGTGGTCCCTCCATCATACATTTTGAAGGCATTTAATATTTGTGGCTTACCCCCCAAAGTGGGTATATTCGGGGAATTAGACACAAACATGAAATGATAAATGAGCCCCTGTGTCTCCTCCCTGGGTTACATCGGGTTCTCTACTCAGACGATAGATGCCACAGTGCCACACACACACACACACACACATACAGCAGGGTACAATCAGGGCACAATGGCTAATGGGACAAACAGCTATTTGCCTTGCAGGTGACTATAACCCTGGTAGGTGCTGATGCAGAACCTCTTTGCTGCAGTCATGTGTAACCTTCCCCTCCATGCAGCCTACCCTGAGTCCCTCCGGTAGTACCTAGACCTAAACCCCCCTCCCCTGGCCGCACGCTAGCTACCCCCGCATACTAACCCATCGGGATCCTGGCTGGCAGTATTCCAGCGTTGGAATCCTGATAGATTTGGAGCATCAGCACCAATGTTGTGAGGGCAGCTGGGATGCCGGCATCAGTATACTGGTAACCGCATCTCATCACACCACCTGCAACACCACGCAGACATTTCAGCTCCAGCTCCATGTGGCCCTGATCGTGCACTGGCTGGGACCACAGGAACGCTGCATATCAGATGTTTCCGTAGTTTGGAATATTTGCCTACTATAACGAGAGGATGGGCCCCATGTGGCCCCTGATCGGGCATTGGCTGGGACCAGAGGAACACTGGATATCAGATGTTTCCGTAGTTTGGAGTACTTGCCTACTATAACGAGAGGATAGGCCCCATGTCTAACACAGAATGCATTAGGGGTCTAAGTACCAGAATTAATGACTGTCCTGTAGAGCAGTGGTCCTCAGGGCACACCAACAGTCCAGGATTTCTGGCTATCCAGGCTTAGGCACAGATGGCTTAATATGAACCTGTCAGCTTGATTATACCATCTGTGAATAAGTAGGGAACTACATACAACCTGGCCCGCGGGTGTGCCTTGAGGACCACTGCTGCAGATCATACTGTAGTGCCAGGTCCTGCATCAAGTTCCGTCATGAGTTAAAGTTGGGAACAATAGGCTGCAAGGCCCAGATATAGCCCAAAAAATAAATACAGCAGCCATATTGATTGGGCAAAATAAATGGTCCTGTCTGTCCATCAAATGCAGCAGAAAGAAGCGGCTTAAACCCATGATCAATACCCAGTAGCGCACGCAGGGGGGGGTTTCTGAGTACCCAGAAACCCCCCCAGGAGTCTAAGGGCCTTAGGCTGAAAGCTGAGGGTCTCCTCTTTCCATGGGTACAAGAATTTAAAAAAAAATTGGCCCTTGGGAACCGGAGATATCTGACCTCAAAGCAGTGGTCCCCATCCAAGCCTGTTAATTGCTCTTCCCAGTCAGATATTTCAGGTTCTGTCTGACTTAGAGTTTTTCTGAGGATATATTCCAAAAGCTGGGACTCTCCCCCTTTGATGGACACTAGCAGCTTGTCTCTACTGTTCCCAGAACCAGAGATATCAGCCTTCCAGCAGCTGGTTACTGCTCCAGCTCCACACACCTGGTATGTAGTTTTATATTCTTGTTGGCAGATTGTTTTGCCTCCTGAACTCTGATCCCCTAGTCCCCAACACCATTTGGTAGGTGGGATTCTCTAGTTTTTAATTCCATTAAAATCTAAGAAATCTATTTCTGGGAACTGGAGATATCTGCAGTCAAGCAAGCTGTCCCCCCACCAGAAAATTATGAATAATAAGCCCACTCCACTATACACCCCTCCTCTGCATATTAAACATCCTCTACCACCCTGGAAGTAATGTATTAGGGCCCCTTCATTCAGCCCAATGCCCCCTTCTCCCACCCCATCTCACACCATCTGTGCAGTAAAGGGGCAATTAGTGGAAATTACTGATCCAGGCCCTACATGCTGAGCGGTTGATAAAATACCCCCTACCAGTCGCGGGACATCAAAGCTTCCCCCACCCCTACTGCTGGAGGATCGGTAGGGGCCCCAATACATTGCTATGCCCAGGGGTCTACACTGCTGTTATATATATATATATATATGTGTGTGTATATTATTATTATTATTTATATACATTTGGTCTATCTATAATACTTTAACTGACCCGGCATTGAGATTTTAATTAGCCAGAGCACCTGTCTAATGTAGGATTCTCCCGGTTTAGAAGTGTTGTATGGTAAGCCTATGCATGCTGTACATTGCTGAGAGCTGATACACGTGTTGATGTTTTTCCTCTGTTTGTTTAAGGCGTGGTTAAGAACACCTGATCACACCTGAATAACCTGTTCCACATTTAGCTGGATTTCCTTGCTAAGGAATCAACAAAGTGCAGCACTGAAAATCAGTTTTCACAAGGAAGAAGTAAATATATATATATTTGTGAATAGTAAGTATCACATTTAGTTTTAAATATATGTGGGGGCAGACAGTGTGTGTTGTATGGAAATATGTATTGTCAGCAAAAGGTCTCAGCAAATTAAAGTTTTTCTGATTTATTTAGACTGCTGAACGTTTTGCAAATGTATATATGTGTCATCTAAAGGGAAAAGGGACTGTATCACAGAGTACTGTCTTACCAGCTGTTCCTGACCGGTGTGTTAGAACCCTCCAAGTATTGTAAAACAAACAAGAGTGGGTGATCAGCACTGGGTTTCACTGAATAATAGTGTAAAGGCCCATACAATTACACGCTAGAGATGAGCGGGTCCGGATCCCCGAGATCCGACAGATATCCGGGCCAGATCCGAGCCGGCTCGGGTGTTCCCGTCTGAATTCCGGACCAATAACGAGGCCGAACGTCATCATCGCGCTGTCGGATTCTCGCGGGAGCGGGATCTTATAAAAGACGCACGCGCGCCCGCCATCTTCACTCCAATCTTGGAGAGGGAAGAGGGTGGTTGGGAAGCTCCGTGCTGTGCTCTGTGCCATGTGCTCCGTGACCTGACCTGTGCCCTCACTGCCCTGTGCTGTGCTCCGTGCCATGTGCTCCGTGCTGTGCTCCATGACCTGCCCTCACTGCCCTGTGCTGTGCTCCGTGCCATGTGCTCCGTGACCTGCCCTCACTGCCCTGTGTTGTAGACTTGTGGCCTGAGCCCTGTAGTGTGATTTAACTAACTAGGTGCTGCAGTGCTCACACGCAGGGGCTGCAGTGTCCACTGTCCAGGGGCTGTCCTGTGGCCCGTGCCCTGATGTGATTTATTTAGCCCTAAGCCCTGTGTTGTGATTTATTTTATTTAGCCCTGAACCCTGTGTTTTTTTTGTGATTTAACTAACTCAGTGCTGCAGTGCTCACACACAGGGGCTGCAGTGCTGCTGAGTAGTACACTGTGTACAGGGGCAGCATTAATACAAGGGGCTGTGTCCAGTGTGACGGCCTATATCTTATCCATTGTCCAGTGTCACAAGTCACTCACGACATATATCCTGTGTCCTGTCCTGTGCGACGACTGACGACATATCCTGTGTCCAGTGTGACGACATATATCCTGTGTCCAGTGTGACGACATATATCCTGTGTCCAGTGTGACGACATATATCCTGTGTCCAGCGTGACAGACACAGTCAATGCTGCACCAAACACCCACTGCTCCTTGGCTGCACATGCCAAACTGCAAAATCAATCCACATTGGGCTCTTGGTACTTGTGTGGAGGTTCTAACAGAGGAGCGCAGCTACGGGGGGGGGGGGGGGTTATTAAACTGCCACCCTGTCTACCCCTGTAGTGCTGCTCTGCTTCCAACATGTGCCAGGTTGGAAGTGTAAGGTCCACATGTATGTGATGCCCACTGCTGTCGCCTAGCCTAGACATCCAGCTACCTCGGGATAACCTTATGGCCCTACTACAGTATATGAAAACGATTTTGTGAGCTGTGAAGTGATCAAAATTGTCTAGAAATGAGTGGAAACTAATGTTATTGAGCTTAATAACACTTTAGGGGCAAAAACAGGCCCGAAAACTATTATTTTAGCAATTTTTAGCATTTTTCCAAATAAATCCAGATCCAAAACCAAAACCCGCAAGGGTGGTTTTTCCAAAACCAATCCAGATCCAAAACACGAAGGGAGATCCAGATCCAAAACCAAAACCCGAAAAAGTGGCCGCCGCACATCTCTATCTCTATTACACGCTAGGCGATTTTCAGCTGAAAATTGCTCAAAACAGCCGTTTTGAGCAAATTTCACTGGATAGTCGCCTAGTGTGTATGTCCCAGTGATGGCCGACTAGCGATGGGCTGTCAGCTAGTTTTACCATCACATCTAGCGATAATGACTGTTTTTTCAGCCATCATCGCTAGGTGTGTACGCAGCAGATCATACTCACCGCTGCTGAAGGACCGCCCCGCTCGTCCGCACCGCTCCGCCCGATTCCATAGTACTCCTGCTCTCCCACTCGGTCACAGTCAGCTGAGGCCCCGCCCCTCCCCTCTCGGCTTCCATCCACCCTGCTCCATCCACCTTCTTCCGACTTCCTCCACACAGAGCATACACTGGCCACCAATGTTTTAGATATTAGCCAGTAATATATACATTGCTAGCACAGGCCAGCAATGTGTATATTACTGGCATCACTACCAACCAATGATTATTTATATATTAGCCAGTAATAATATATACATGGCTGGCACATGCCAGCCATGTATATATTACTGGCACCACTACCCACCAATGATTATTTATATATTAGCCAATAATAATATATACATTGCTGGCACAGGCCAGAAAGTTTGCCTCATTAGCGAGGCAAAGCAGGAAGGGACATCGACAAGATGTAATAACATCTTGTCTGCCAAAGCGGGTGAGCGCTAACTCCCCCCTCCGGTGATGTCCCCTCCTGGAGATAGCTGTCTCCTGTCCCCGGCCGGCTGGACTGAGCATGCGCGGGATCTCACTACTCACGGGAGATCCCCAGCGCAGCCCAGAGCATCAGGGACAGCGCTGTTCCTGCTGTTTAGATAGGGCTTTTGCTGGAGAAACCAAAAGCGGCATCATGCGGAACGGTCAGCAATGCTGACCGTTTATACATTAGACCTGCTATAATTTAGATAGCAGCACCGATATGGACAGGGGCACCCCTGTCCTTTACCACACGCTGGCTCCGTCATACATAACGTGCACTGATATCCCTTCTCCCCCATAACGCCCAGTCATACATCTGCCCCAATGTGCCTTATAGCCAATGCAGGGAAATGGCACTGATGATTCCATTTGAATTTATCTAGCTCTGAATATTTTTTTCCCAAAAAATGTAACAGCTGCATAATATGTGTTGGGTGAAATCAGGGAGATTCCTAGACTCTTCAGGGAGTCAAGGAGTTTACTAATATTTTAGGGAGTCTCCATCAGAATACAGAAGGGCAGGCCACTATGAAATAATATAGTATAAGCGGAGAGCATAGCTCATTGAGGTAATTGGAAAGTGACAGGAGGATATTCACCTTGATGTTTGGAGGGTGAAAGTTGAATGGTCAGTGCACAGTCAATTGAACAGTGGAGGCCTCTTATGGATGAAGGATAGGCAATAATATGTGGCCTTATAATATAAAAATTCTGGTATATTTCCAAGAAAAAAGGGTTGGTATCAGGTCAACATCAAGTCGGTCTTGATATGATCCGTAAATTAGCAAGTTGTCCTTGCATGTGATGGTTAACGGAGACGGTGACAATGGCATCCTTGGAGGTGTTGACTATGCACTGACCATATACTTCACCCTCCACACATCAGGGTGGTACACTGCAGACCAATTGGGGTACTTGAAAATAATATTGGAAATGGCAGAAAAAAAAGGAAGACGTCTCCCACTGGTGGAAGAAATCTCCAGTTGCCATGGAGGTGAAACACGTTGCATCACTTCCGGTTCTGTCTCCTCATGCTTTTGCCTGACCAGCAATCCCCTGGGAGCTACCCATGCTGCCCTCAGACATCAGCCATCTTCTGCCCCATGCTGAGGTATGGAGGAAGCAGTGGCATTAAACCTACAGGCGTTAGCAGGAACCCCAGAGAAAGTACACAGCCAGGAGCCAGACACAGAGGAACCGATTCCTGACCGCACACTACTCCTCTGTGTACACACATACCACTCACTACCACTCCACTCATAAGTATTGTGGATATTTCAATTTGAGACGCGGGGGAAATGATAAATGAAAAGTCTAATCAAGGGTTAGGGCCCGGGGTGAGAAAAAAAGGGGCCTTACACTATATTATTAGCATTTTATATGTGTACACAATGTTTTTATCTTGAAGTACTGTATTTCCTTTAATAAAATAAATATTTTATGTGAAAATGTACATGTGTATGTTACACTATTATTCCGTGAAACCCAGGGCTGTTCTCTTGTTTGTTGCGTGTGTCATATATCTACCTACTTTGTAAGTCTACTGCAGGGGGGTAGGGCCAAATGGGCTTGTCATTAGGCCCTGCCCCCACATAGGGAAACACCCACAAATTGCAGAACCACAGGGATGGGGCAGAGCTAAATGGAGCAATCCCAGCTCAGCACATGGCACTGAGCAGCATGTGCCGAGCAGCATGTGCTGAGCAGCGGAGAAAGGATGTAAAGTGACGGCAGCCTGTCATCTCTCTCCCCAGTGCCTGGCTCTGTGACCCTGCAAGGAGGAAGGGGGGGAGCGGGACCTGGGTCCCCCCAACAAACCCAGTGGCTGTATGTACTTTTATGTCGCTGCCTCCATCCCCACCGATGTGGGGTAGAGGAGGACCTTGGGAGAATTGGCAGAGGAAAGATGGGGGACTCAGGAGTGGTGGCAGTGGGAACAGAGGTAACTCATGAGTGAGGGTGGTGGTGTTGTGGGTGAGCCACAACGGACATGCCTGGCAGTGCCTCTAGGAGCTTTGTGTACTGCGCGGCACACTTGCCTCCCCCGCAGTGGCAGATAGAAACAAAAAACTTGGTGTATGGGGTTCCTTGCTGGGCCTATGGCCCTCCAAACAACATGGATTAATCAGAATCCCTCAGATACTAATTAAGTCACCTGTGCTCAAGCCTGGATATCTACAAAACTTGCACTGTTGGTGTGCCTTGAGGACCGTGGTTGGGAATGCCTGCTCTATAGTTATGCCAATGGCTCCCACTCTAGAATCCTTGAAAAACTTTTCTTTTTCTTTTTGAAAGACTTTTTTTGTTTCCCCAGAATTTTACTAAAGACCCATACACACTGGGCGACTTTGAGCTGCAAGTCGCTCAAAACAGAAGGTTTGAGCGGCTTTCAGCTCAAAGCCACCCAGTGTGTACGGCCTGGCAATGAGCAGTGATTGCTGCTGCGCGCTCCCGCAACATCGCCGGGAAAGCCGTTCATCTGCTGGTTATACCAGCAGATGAGCGGCTTTCAAGACTGCTTTGCATAGCGCTCCGCCATGCAACCCCGTCCTTCCCCCCCCCCTCTGTCGGCGCCGGGCAGGGGGAAACCGCTCAGTGTTTATGCACTGAGCGTCTTTCCCCGCAGCGATGATTGTCATCATCGCTGTCCATACATGCTGGGCATAGTCGCCCAGTGTGTATGGACCTTAATGTCCCTTTAATATCCCCATTCTCCCTGTATTTTATGAAAATCTTTTTTTACTTCATTTCTTTTGCATTGTATTATGTTCATTCTATTCTATTCCCTTGAGTCCTATTGGAAAAAAGTGCTATCGCAATAAAAATTATTATTCATTATTATTATTATTGGATGCATCCAGTGGGAATCAGGATTAGAATATAAATAATTAGAGCAAATAATACAATAGAGAAAGACAAAGACACTGGTCTCACAGCTTCGGATGTCTGTGTTTTGGATGTCTGTGACACACCTAGCAATTATTCCAATTTTGCTAAGACATTATACATTGTGGAGTACATTGCATATTACACTAGAAGTCTTTCTCAGTTCCCAGAACAGATGACCAGACAATAGAAATTAAGTGGTGATAAAGTGCTAGGTGATAACGCACCAGCCAATACTACTAACGATCATTTTTCAAACACAGCTGATTGGCTGGTTCTTTATCACCTTCCACTTTATCACTTTCCCAGGCTTAGACTAGAATAAGGCCCTTAATACACCTGCCCCTCTGTTCATTATGCAATGTTCACTAGCAACACACAAATACTATGGATTTATAATATTACTATAACTCCCTGCATCTGTATGCAACTAGTTAGTATACCATACATACCTACTTTGGAGTTCTCCCTTGCATGGGAGGCTGAGCCAGACCTCTGACATCATCAAGCTGTGGTTCTGCGGGGGGGACAGAGCTAAAATGATGCGAATAACAATGTTATGTTGGTTTAGTCCCACCTCCTCCCATGGACATAGGAATGCCACTGAGTATCATTCTATCCTGCCCACTCCAGTAGGGTGGATGTGGGTGATAAGCCTGCTCTTGCAGAGTTGGGGGGGGGGAGCTCCATAGAAAATCATGAGTCTCCCACAACTTCTGGAAGAGTAGAGAAGTATGTATGCACAAGAAAAATGGTGGATGAGGTGTGCCACCACACTCCCAGCACTAGAGTGCCCCCCCCCCCCCCCCCCCCCAAGCACAGAAAAAAGGTAGAAGATATAGAAGACACTATACAGAGATAATTGACACTAATAAGGATACAAATTATTTGGGACAAATGAAAACTAACATTATCATTACTCTAAAGTGCATTTAATATAACCTTATCAATTCCCGAGCAATATTGTGACAGAATAAAAAGTAACATATGAAGACTTCATTATATTGCAGTTATGTCTCCAGTTTGTGCAGAGATATTATTCGAGAAGTGTTTATATGTTTCTATTCATTATTTATCACATCCCAGCTTACATCTAGGGACATACTGTATGTACCAGAGTCCATATTTTCCAGAGGTGCAGGATGCTGGCCATTCCTGGACTTTTTTAAAGTGATTGGCGCTTTATAATGCTCGTTAGACTGTGATAAAGAAGCCCCTTTCACTGGAAACAGTGGGAACACAGATGATCATGTTACTAAATTACTCATACCAAGCACAACTAAATATATTGGAAGCATCCAACCAACATCTTTCTGGTACAAGTTAGACCATGGATGCAAACAACCAGTTGATAGGGTTTCCATGGAGATTTGCATTTTATTTTAGATTTTGTTTGAAAACATTAGTAAATGTCTATCAGTGTGGTTACTATGTCTTTGTTACTACTGCAGAGATCTCCTGCAAATGTACAAAACACTAAGGAAAAAACAAACATTTCCTATTGGTGTAAAATATATTACTTTTTTATAAATAAAAACTGAATAACTGAACAACTGAATAAGTTGTCAGCAACAACTGAATAAGTTGTCAGCAATGCCCACAATTGATTGTATATTTACTTTATTTGTTACACTTACTTGGTGGCAATGGGCCTAATTCTGACTTTGGAATAAATGAATACCCATTTTCTAGTTCCGCTAAAACCTGGGTAGTGCCGTGATAACCCATGTCGTGGCTCAGTGGAAAGTGATTTATCTGGGTTAAATGACACAGGAATCCGACCTGGCTCGCTTGCAGGGTTGATCCCAGAAAGGACCGGGGTTAAGGCATACTTGCCTATCTGACACTCTCCATGCAGGAGAAAATGCTCTGCTCCTGGACTTCCCTGGTAATGTAGGATTGCCAACACCTGTGGGGAGCTAGGTAAAGGTGTTTCACCACAGGTGCTGGCAACAGAGCATTTTCTCCCGCATGGAGAAGGTCAGGTAGGCAAGTATGGGTTAAGGGGCAGTGTAAGCTGATAAGCTGGGACACCTGACTTGGCTCCCATTTTCAGCATGTGGAGATCCATGGGGAGGTGGCTTCCGGGTCCTGCAGCACTGACACTAATCTGGGGATGGGGGTCAGTTAGGGTTACCACCTAGTCCCTTTAATTCCGGACACATGTTAATTACACAGGTTCTGTGGCAGTTTAAAATCAGGTGAAGTGGAGTCTTGAAGTCAGCCAGCCACAGAACCTGTGTAATTAATATGTGTCCGGAATTAAAGGGACTAGGTGGTAACCCTAGGGTCAGTGATGTGATGGGGCCAGAGTCTATACAGGGTTAATGTTGTTTCTGAGACTCCCAGCACTGCTTCACTTGTATGCAGTGCAAACAGCTTTAATTCGGGTCACAGCTGCAATGTTAAGAGGTCAGTCCCGAGTCTGACCAGTTTGGCACTATGGGCAGGGCCGGTGCATGCCCCCCACCCGCCCCAGGCAAAAACCCCCGCGCCGCCCGCCGGGGGGAGGGTGCGGATGATACTGCTGCGGGGGGGGGGGTGCGATACTGCAATGCGGCACGGGGGGGTGTGCGGGCGATACTGCCACAATGAAATCCCCCAGCGGGGAGCGGGCGGCACGGGGGGGTGTGCAGGCGATACTGCCACAATGAAATCCCCCCAGCGGGGAGCGGGCGGCGCGGGGGGGACAGCGTTAATTAACAGGCAGGGAAGGGGAGAGGGAGGAGGATTACATACTCACCTGCTCCCCGCTCCCAGGTACCTCGGCGGCTCAGTACCGCCCTGACTATGGGGTAAATCCAGGGCCGGATTAAGGTGTGTGGGGACTCTGGACAACAAAATTGTGGTGCCCCCAAGGGTATCCGGACTGGTCATAGACAGACTCATCATAGACAGTCATATAGTTGACCACTAATGGTCGACAGTCACAAGGCCAACAGTCAAAAGGCCGACAGGGTTTAAAGGTCAACACACAATAGGTCTTCAGGGTCTAAAGGTCTATATATAAAAGGCCGACAGGGTTTAAAGGTCGACATGGTCAAAATGACATTTTTTACAAAATTTTCAGCCGGCATGTGCCGACAGGCGGTATTTTATGCCCTACCATCCACTAGGGCGTGGATGGAGAATAAAATAGTGTGCCGAGCGTAGCGAGGCACCGAGCAGAATGGAGAGCGCAGCGAGCCATGTGAGGGGACATGGTACACTTAGACAGTGTCCATGTCGACCTATGTCAACGAAGAAACCCTAAAAACATTAAAAACTCATGTTGACCTTTTTCCATGTTGACCTTTTAACCATAACGACCTTTTACCCATCAACCTTTTGACCATGTCGACCATTAGTGGTCGACCATATGAGTGGGTCTGTCTATGATTTATACCATAATCCCCCCAAGGTCCTGTTATGAGAAGTGAAGAAGGTGAGACCAGTGCCATAGAGGCTTGTATAACGCATACACTATAAGCACAATGTCTCCCTAAATATATAAAAGTACACAAATGAAATTGCATGATAGAAACTCAAAATGTAATTTAAATACTAATGATTTATGGCCAATCATGTGACAGATGGTGATCATCATTTGTCATGGTGATGGGCCTATTTGCAGCTGCGCCCCATTGTTAATCTGACCCAGGAAACTGAGCAACTGTGTGCAAATACATACATATATTTGCATGCAGGGTAAATACTGATTATTTTCTGGTGACTGCAGTTGAAAATTGAACCTCCCTGATGGCTAGCATACTACTAACCAGATAGCTTCTTGAGTACTGGTGTGCCAGTGATGGTGCCTTTCTCATGGCTCGCAATAGTGCAGACTGTAGCTAGCTGACCAGGTTCATGGCTGATTTGTACGCTAAACATTAATTTTCAGGTCAGTGTAAGGCTTCTCAGCACCCTACCCAAAACTTCAATCTACTGCCTACGCAACCCCATACTGCCACTATTAGACACTTTCCAGCACCTCAAGTGAAAGTGTGACAGTCGCATCTTATAAATTCTACAGCTGCCATCAGTATTAACCCCTTCGGTGGTATGACCGGGCTGAGCTGCGCTGCCGGCCCATCCTCTCCTGGAAAATTTCCTGGCATGCCACTGCTAAGTAGGTGTGCGCCAGAGGTGCCTCCAGCAGTGTACCACTGGCCACTGTACCAAAAGTGTACCACTGCCCCCCCAACACATACCTGTCGCTCATCCTGGAAATCATATCCCGGCGCCCCCCTCTGCACCGCCGAAGAAGTGCAGAGGCAGCCCCTTTAGTGGTGAGTATTTCTGGTGCACTTAAGTGGTTAAGTACAACAAGGGTGACTTCCCCATAGACATCCTTACACACATGATTCTTGATTACTATAGTGCTGACACACTGGTGGAAAGCAGATGATTCATCAATTGGGAACACCTAATGACTTCACAGAATGGGTGGTGTAACAGGTTTTGGAATATATATTAAGTGTTGTTATCACTAACAATACACTCTCTTTATTTAAATATCAGCAGTGAATGAACACCGTGAATTGAAAATTAACTGCCAATCTTATAGACTGGAAATAATTACAAGCAGTAAGTAGACTTTTTCTATGTGTTCATTATTTGGTTTTCTGAATATTTAGCTAGAATGGATGTTTGTGTGGGGACCTGACTTTGTAAAGGCAGACAGGATGAAAAGTTGCTGCAACAACATTTTAAAGCTTACCATACTATCAGCCTAATTCAGAGTGGATTACATAGCACTTATTTTTTTTTATTTTTTTTAAATGGGCAAAACACTGCAGGTGGGGCAAATGTAAAATGTGCAGAGAGTGTTAGGTTTGGGGCAGGTGTGTTTTAAACCGAAATCTAAATTGCAGTGTTAAAATAAAGCAGCTGGTATTTACCTAGCTCATAAACAAAATAATTCACCCAAATCTAGCTCTCTCTGCACATATTACATTTGCCCTCATGTAGTGCAACATGTTTTTTTTCCCATTAGAGAAAAATTTGCTTTGCGATCCAGTCTGAATAGGCACTAGGCCTTTAAACCACTTATTAATTACAAATGTACTGTGGCTGATTAAAACCAGGTGAAATGCAGGCATGAAGTCCACCAGCCACAGAATATGTGTAATGCATGAGTGTCGCCGTTTAAAGGGAGAGTTTCACTGGGATCCCAGAGTGAGGCATAAAGTCATCATCCCAATGTCGGATTCTCGTGGGTGTTGGATCCTATATAAGTCACCGCTGAGCAGTGCCATCTTCACTTCATCATTGGAGAGGGTGCAGGATGGTCTTGTGTGGGGGTGGGTGCTGCTCTGTTCTGCTGTACAAGTCAATTGGTGCCCTGTCTGCTGTGCTTTATTAGTCATGGGATGCCCTGTATAATCTCATGGGTGCTGCCCTGTCTGCCGTATAACTATTTACAGGGGTGCCCTGTCTGCCGTATAACTATTTACAGGGGTGCCCTGTCTGCCGTATAACTATTTACAGGGGTGCCCTGTCTGCCATATGCAAGTCCATTAACCTCATCTGCTAAGGCCGATGCCCAATGTCATAGAAGTCATGTAACATCCAAAAAGCTGAATTTTACCATAATAAACAAAGAAATCAATTATGTGAGGAGAAATGTAAAATTGGCACTTTGCCATTCATGACCCAAAATGGCAGGGAAAGACTGGTGGTTCAGCTTCTCATAAAGTTGGAAGCCCTCCATCATCTATAAAAATTACTAAAATAAAGCTTGCTAAAGCACAGGAACCAACTGTGCTTTCAGAGATATTCCAAGTGTGTCCACAGTTCCGATGTCTAGGCCTGATCTATCCAACACTGTATGGTAAGAGGAGGCTCCTTCTAATATTTGCATGCCTTCAGCAAGTGCTGGTAAGAGCATTGAAGTCGTCACTGTAGAACAGGCATCCCCAACCACGGTCCTCAAGGCACACCAACAGTGCAGGTTTTAGTGATATCCAGGCTTCAGCACAGATGGTTTAATCAGAATCCATAAGGTACTAATTAAGTCACCTGTGCTCAAGCCTGGATATCACTAAAACCTGCACTGTTAGTGTGCCTTGAGGACCGTGGTTGGGAATGCCTGCTGTAGAAGAACACAAGGATGAGGAGGATATTGGTGTAGCTGGTACTAAGGAGGAATTTGACAATAAGGATTCTCATGGTGATGTGGTCTGTGTGAATAAGGCACCAGTGGAGACCATTTGTGGCCGTGGGATGAAAAGGGCTTATTGTCATGCCTGTGCAAAAGACCAAAATGTCCACCTCTTCGGTCTGGAATAATTTCTATCCAAATCCGGACAACTGTCAAGCCATATGTAGCCTTTGAAAAACCGTAATCCACCTAGGAACATCCTCACTTATATGTCATCTGATGAGCATTCATCATAAGTCATTGTCAATTTCAGAAACTTTGGCTAAGAGTGCAAGCAATCCAGTGACTCCTAAATCTCTTTTTTCTGTTATATCCAAGCACCTGCAATCCACACCACCAACTCCTTCATCGTCATTATACATATTGTGCAAGCATTCTGGTCAAATTCCAGCATGTCCCATGTTTTGCTCACACAATTAATTTGGTGGTGCAGAATTTTTTTTAAATGACCGGGACATGCAGAAGATGCTGTTGGTGCCCCTGAAAAATTTCAGGGCATTTTTTTGAAATTCAGCAACTGTGTGTTGAAGACTCTTGAACTTGCCCTGTCATCATATAAAAGAAGAGGTAGTAACGAGGTTGAATTCTACCCTCTATATACTTTAGAGGATGGAGGAGCAGCAAAAGGCCATTCAAGACTATACATCCACCTACGTCATATGCAAAGGAGGGGGGAATGCTCCTGGTTTAAGTGCAATGGATAATGATTTCCGTGTTGTGCAAGGTTCTCAAACCCTTCAAACTTGCCACATGTGAAGTCAGATCATTCCCTCATCAGGCTTTTGTACACATCTTGCACCTCCTTTTATTTGCATTATGTGCTCTTTGGGGCCCAATTTTTAAAAATGCCATCATGTCTGCTACTGTAGTGCCACTCCTAGATGGGCCATGTGTTTGTGCTGCCCACTTCCGTCGCTTAGCTTAGTCATCCAGCTACCTCAATGCAACCTTTTGGCCTATAAGCTGTGAGATGTTCAAAATAGCCTGGACATGAGTGAAAATAATGTTATTGAGGTTAAGAATACTGTAGGAACAAAAAAAAACAAATTCTGGTATATTTAGCTGTTCTTTTATGATTTAAAAAAAAAATACAGAACCAAAACCTTCAACAGTGTTTTGGCAAAACCAATCCGGTTCCAAAACACGGAGGGAATCCAAAACTATAACCCAAAAAATGTCCGGGTGCACACCTCTAGTTATGATTGTAGGGGTTTTTTTTATTACTGTGTATTGTTCTGTGTTTATGGTCTCTTTCTTCTTGCAGGTAACATTATGGCTGTGCAGTTGTACTGGTGCCTGGTGGCTGCACTTTGTCTGTGGCCTGCCAGTGTTTGCAGTGAAACTCTAACTGGTGGTATAACAGATGTGGATCTCAGTACAGAGGATAATAAAAAGAACATTCAGGATCAAGTCAACTTTGCTGTAGAAGAATATAATAAAAAATCGAATGATCTTTACATCTACAAGCCATGCAGAATAACATCAGCTCAAAAGCAGGTAACCAGTTGAAGACGTCAATAACAGAAAGTTATATAATAAAATGTTGGACAAAACGAGTAATATATGATAGTATATAATTATATTAAACTGTGATTAAAGGACATAGGTTCTTAGAATGTAACTAAATGTTATATATACATATATATATATATATATATATATATAATATATATATAGCGCGTCGGTCTGGCACTCCAATATAACAGCGTTTTAGCTGCAGCCGGTGCCTTCACAGGTATAATACATACAGAGACTGGAGGTGCGGCACTCACAGCTTAGATACACATCAATGAATACACCGCAACACGGTAGTGATCACTAAACTACCGTGTCGCTGTGTATTCATTGAAGTGTATCTAAGCCATGAGTGCCGCACCTCCAGACTCTGTGTGTGTATGTATGTATATGTATATATATATATATTTTTTAAGTAGGTTTTGAAAGTACTTTCCGCAACCCTTTATGACCCCTTGTCCATTTATGTGGGTGCTATTAAAAACTATATTGTATAGAATTCTTTGTGATAAAGGTTGCCATTCAAATCCATATGTCCCTTTAAATGTACAAAAATACTTTTTACAGCAGATGCTAGAATATCTTGATATCAAATTAGAGTGAAACACAATGCTTTGGTCTATGAATTACAATTCTTTATGTGCTAAAAAAAGAAAATGGTCAAACCATACCTTTTGATTGGCTTACTTACTGCCTCATCATCTACTTCACCAATGTCATCACTGAGATACACCGGGAACATGCAATGGGTCAAAAGGGATTAAAAACCACAAGGTCACTTTAAAACCTATATTGAGCTCCTAGCAAGTACTGTATCTTGGTTACCTGCCAGGAGCTGCATCTATTAGTCACAGGCAATTCCTGCTTATACCACTGGAAGCAGCTTGGGCAAATGTAGCGGTCCATGCATGTCCTGACTCCTTGCCTTGTATTCCAGTGAGACATATTTCATTTCCTTTAGTCAAAGCATAATAAAGTTGAGGTCAATTTTATTTCAAATGTATCTATCAATTAAAAACTAACATCAGCGTCAGTCCATAGAAGTACATGATGGGCTCTGTAGTACACAATATTGCATAAGAAAGCACTGAAACCCTTTGTTTTTTGAACAATAGAAATACACTATCTATATTACAGTACAATAGCCAGCAGTGTGGGCAAAGGGCACATTAAACCACGAGGGATTCTGTGTTCAATCCCCACCGCCACCTGCTCATTGTGCTAGCAAATGTGTCCCTCCTCCACTGTGGTGTTATCTTCCCTGTGACATACAGAGTCTGTAATCGGACTGCATCTTGCTTGTCTAAATTGATCATCTTCTTAAGGACTCTACTAACTCAGCTGTACCGCTCTGTCTCTGACTACCAGAGTCACGTCGGTTTTAACCCTTGATTCAAAGATCTTTGAGAGTAGGCGGGGCTAAACTGATGCAAATTGCATCATTTAAGACCATCACCTCCTCATGATCCCACAAATCATGGTATTTGCTGCACTGGGCAGGCGCTGTCCCTACCTCCCAAAGTGCAGCTGACAGTCACTGAAAAAGTAGGCATGTGTGAGCTGCAGTGGAGGAGTGACCCGCTTGATGACACAATGTAACCAAACTACACGAATCTGGTTGTTTAACTGGTGTTTTATATTCTCAAATTCTTGTACATGTTTAATTTAACATGTTTTTCTCTTTTGCTGTTGTAGCTTGTCTCTGGAGTAAAATACATATTGACTGTGGAAATTAGACAGACACAGTGTGCAAAGAATCGCTTAAGTGGTTATAGTGATGGCATGACCTGTGATGTGGAGTGTTCTGACGGGGGACAGGTAATTTCCACAGTACCACAAGCTTTCAATGAATACATAATGTCGATGCACCACATTTTCGCTATAGGACACTAAATGAATGTCTTGCCCTGGGCACCAGAAACCCTAGTTTCGGCCCTGATGTAAGAACTTTGATATACTGTAAAACAGTGGCAGAACTTGTGAGTTGTGGGCCCAGGTGCAAAAAAATATAATTTGGGCGCCCTCCTCCTCCACCCCAACCCAAGTTCAGTTCCCCTCTTTTCTCTGACTTTTTAAATTTACATTCTGAAGCTCCTGAATAAATTTGCATTCTATTATGAGGTTTAAAATCGTTAGTGACGTCGGGCACCGCTACATCATTGAAGGACCATAGGAGGAATTCAGTTCTGCACTACAGACTTTCAAAAAAAAATGCCACAGAACACAGCAGGAGGGCACAGAGACACCTCATCCTGTGCCAGTTTAGTGGTTAAAGTTCAAAAGTTGGCCTCACTGGGGTGAAGATAATCGAATATATAAAAAATATAATAGCAATCAGATATAGAAAGAATATTATATTATATCGCTTCCTGTATTCAACTTATATATATACTTACATAGGGCCTAACTTAACATTCATCGAAATGGGGCGACATGGTCCCCATTCCAATAGTGGGGGGGGGGGGGTCTGTGCTTGTGCATATCCCAAGAGCAAACGGCTGTTCACTTCAGAAGGGGTCAGCAGGGGTGAACATCGGGCAAGAGCAGGGGAACACACAGTGGGAATGCAGATGGGCCAATGCCTGCCGGGGGTGGGTGGCTGACGTCACACGACGTCTGCGCCCACCCTCTTTTTGGCTGGCTCAGACGGAAATAGAAGTCAGTTTAGCCTGACTTTTATTTACAAAGGGGAGAGAAATCATTCGATGGTACATCAAATGATTTATCTCCCCTTCGGCCTCATGCGAGGGGATGTGTTCATGTACATCCCTCACATGGTACCAGAGGGATTCGGTGACTGGAGGGGCAGGCATTCAGCAGGGCGGTGTTCAGCCTCTCACTAGGCAGCAAATGAGTGCTGCTTAGCGAGCGGGGCTGAATTGGGCCCCTAGTTACATCGTAGTTGAGGTTGAAAACAGACTTTCTTCCATCAAGTTTAACCTATATATAATCTCCTTTACTAAAGGCATATTGTTGGCTAATGACTGCAAATGGTTCATCACATTAACTGCAAGTAACCTTTACTTCTTGTTCCCTGTATTAAAATATCTCTCTCCATCTTGCAGGCGTACCAGTGCCGGTTTGTGGTCTGGAAAAGGGAATGGTTAGCAGGAAATGAAAGACAAATACTTTTATCTAATACTTGTGAGCCCATTGATGAAAATCTATAAGACCATCGATGGCAATGTGATCAAGTTGAAAAATCTGTTCCTTATTGTATGTCATTGTGAATAAAAAGCAATCCATCCATTTCTGTATTTTTAAAGTCTGTCAGTTGGCACACTATACTCTTTACTTGATTTGTTTTTGTTTTTTTCATGTGACACAAAAACAAAACAATGGCTCCATAATACCATATGTGCACAATACAATGTTGTGTAAACAGTTTAATCACTTCCAAATGATTAAATGATCTATGTTGTTGGGTTATATTCAATGGCGTCTCCCGCCTTGTTGGAGACCCCGGAATATGGGCTGCAGCTATAGCAGCCCAAAGAGGCATCCCGGAGGGTGGGAACATCTCCAAATGGGACTTCCTTGGGTGACTGGCAGGTCAGACTTCCAATAGGAAGTCACTGCCAGTCACAGTGAATTCAGTGCAGTCTAACTGACTGCATCTGGCTTCACACGGGGCAAATTTTCCCTGGGGGGCCTGCAGTCCTGCAGCCAATAGGTAAAAACTGCCACTGGTTATATTCAATTTAACCATGTATTTTGGTATAGGCCTAGAAATTTTGTTTTTCTTGAACCTAGAAAAAACTTTAATCAACTGCCTCTTCTCTTATAATGCAGTCGCTAATCTATCAAAGCCAGTGTCAGACTGGGACATGAAGGGCCCATTGGAGGAGAATGCAGGGGCCCATGGATATTGGGCATGGCCAATTACTATTACAGTGGCTTGGACAGCCTTAGAGACCATCATCTGACCCTCTAATAGATTAACAATGTATATTGTTAGTGCACTGTCATTAGAGAATGGGGTTGGGCCCTCGAGCTTACCAGTGATATCCCCTTTACCCCTATGGGCCAGTCCGACACTAATCAAAGCTGTTACTACTTCAATTATTAGAACAGAAGAGGCCTACAATATGATTTGCTAGCAGCACTGCACTTGTTCTAATCAAAGCATAAGCTGCTACTGTTTGGTAGACAGAAGGCATCTATTACCAAACTGATCGTAGGCTCTCTGTCTTTCAGTTATATATGTTACTCCATTGTTACTCTTGATAGTAAAGGGTACTAATATCATTAACAAGTGCCTTTGCTGTACGTCGTCATAAACTGCAAGCACTGTCAGGAAAACAAGAACAACCACAACAAAAAAGACTATTACAAAAATGTATAGAAGTTAAAAGATGCTTCATTGCAGCAAATTTTGTATTTTCTTAAATTGGTCATTGTTTTATAGTTAAAACACGCCTCTTAATTTTTTTTATACATGTCTGTCATTTTCATGCAGCTCTTCTGAAGTGAAATAAATAGGATGTGTGTTTTATAGATCACTTTGCCGATGTCCATTGTATGTTTGTTTTCTTTATCTATACTATTTGCCATTCTGGTGTCATACTGTACAGTATGTGTTGGTTGGGGAGTCCTTGGGTTGAGGTTGTAGCTTGTGAAGTAGGTAGATAAATCCCATACAAAGCCCATCTCTGTCACACTTTTACATGTCTGCCCATCTGTCTTGCAAATGTATACAAATACCACTTCAAAGTAATTCACTGATATAGATTACTATAGGGGCTGCATTACCTTCTTTAAATACACCATTGGTCACATTCTCAAAACTTGCACCAGTTTTTTGGAAGGTATAGATTATCAACTAGAATATGTTCTAGCAGCAGGAGAACACAAACACAACTTTAAGAGCTATGTGTGCAAATGCTAGGAGCTTAGGAAATAAAATCCCAGAACTAATTTCAATAATGACAAGGGATGAACAGGATATTGTGGCTATTACAGAGACATGGTGCAATGAAAATCATGACTGGGACATAGCTATACCAGGATATACTTTATTTAGGAAGGACAGAATGGGATAAATTGGAGGGGTTGCAATATATGTGAAAAAATATATAAAGACTACCTTAATACAAAGTATTGAAGAAAAAACTGAGGCCCTGTGGGTGACCATAGAAACAGGGTAGAAGACGATTCTTCGTATAGGGGTGATCTACAGACCACCAGGTCAGGAAGAGGAACTAGACAAGAGCCTATTGCAGGACATCAATAAAATGGCATTAAAAGGAGAGGTGATAATCATGGAAGACTTTAATCTACCTGATGTAAACTGGGAGCTGCCTGTTGCAAGTTCCACCAGAAGTAGGGACATGCTGAATTCCTTACAAGGAGCATCCCTCCAGCAATTGGTGAGGGAGCCCATTCGTAAGGATGCAATATTGGACTTAATACTTACAAATTGTGACAGAATATCTGACATAAATGTGGGTGAAAATCTGGGATCCAGAGACCATCAAGCAGTATGGTTCAAAATAAAGACAGAGACTGACTCATCGCACACAAAAACAAAGGTGTTAGATTTTAGGAAGGCTGATTTTGTAGAGATGGGAAACTCTGTAAGGGATTCTTTGGCAGAGTGTAGGAACTTGGAAGGAGTGCAGGATAAGTGGGAAAACTTAAAAAGTGCAATTCTAAAAGCAACAGAACTTTGTGTCAAAAGAGTTAGGAAAAACACAAGAAAAAGAAAGCCATTGTGGTTTGCAAAAGAAGTAACAAGTATTGTGAAAGCAAAAAAATTGGCCTTTAAGAAATATAAGCAGACGCAGAAGAATGAGGACAAAGAGAGGCTAAGTTAGACAAGTTCTGTCTTGTTAGACAGAAGGAGGCTAAGAAGGTAATCAGATGTGCAAAAGCACAGGCTGAAGAGAAAATGGCCCAGTCAGTGGGTAAAGTGGGGGAAACTTTTTTTAGGTATATAAGTGAAAGGAGAAAAACAAAAAGTGGAATAATTAGACTGAAGACCGAGAGTGGAAGTTTTCTTGAGGGGGACAATGTAATAGCAGATAATTATTAATAATTATTTATGCTTAGTATTCACTGCTGAAAGAGTGGGGAAGGAGCCACAGTTAAGTTGCAAGTATAGTCAGAAAACTGAGGGAGAGACAAGTACATTTACAGAGGAGAAAGTCCTCACAGAACTCTCAAAACTAAAAGTAGATAAATCAATGGGGCCAGATGGGATACATCCAAGGACAACAAACTTGTGGGGGCCCCTATAAAAAAAAATTAGTTCCCAAAATACAGGGGACAAAAGGAGTAGGGGTTCCCCGTATTTTGGAAACCAGCACCGGGCTCAAACAGCCAGCCAGGAGACACTTTTTATATAAGTTTCCCCAGCCGTACCATGAGCACCCTGGCTGGTCAGCCTGGGCTGGGTCCCTGGGGGAGTAGGGCCCACCCCAATAAAGACACTTGCAGCCCCTCACCGAGAATGAGGGAATACCCGGTGATGTCAGTCACTGACTCTTCCCTCAGCCAATTAGGAGCGAGTTTCATGGGAGCTCCGCACCTGATAGGCTCTGTGTGGCTCCATAGAATCCCATGGGCTTCTATGGTGGGAACCAGCAACTCAGACTGACCACAAGTGCACTTAATGGGGTGCATGATTCAGGGGGAGTGTGGGGGCCCCTTATGTGTTGAACTACCATCCCTATCGGCCCTCCCTATCGGCCATGGCATCTTCTATTGCTGACTGGACAGGGCATAGTCAGCTTAAGAGTGAAGGGGTCCATTTGCAGTCTCTGTGTGGGCCCCCTTCTTTCCCACTTCAAAGTCTATGGTACATGGCTGGCTGACTGATTTTCCTGCTTTGCAACTGCAACCATTGGTCATATTCACTGATAAGTAGGGTGACCAACTCATCCCTTTAATCCGGGACACATATTAATTACACAGGTTCTGTGGCAGTTTAAAACCACGTGAAATGGAGTCTTGAGGTGTGGCAGTTTAAAACCAGATGAAAGCCAGCCACAGAACCTGTGTAACTAATATGTGTCCCGGATTAAAGGGATGAGTTGGTCACCCTACTGATAAGATCCATTCAAATGGAAGAGTAATGCTAATGTAATGTGTATCACAATCCGCATCACAGATGTGGATGTCATGTGATGTGTTAAACTACCCGCAGTCTTCTCAGAGATTTTTTCACCATAAAATAACCAAATACCTGTTGCACAGATGCCATCGTTGGGTCCCCATCTTGAACTAAGTATGTAATCGTTGTTCCAGTGTGCTCCTCTAGCTCCGGTCATCTATTTCCCAGCTTCCAGCTCTATGACCCAGTCATCTGATGGCTACTGTAAGCTTTTTATAGTAAATATTGGATGACTGGGGTGACAGTGCATGAAGCCGGTGGATGACTGGGGTGACAGTCAGGGTCCCCAGAGGTGAAGCTGTAAGTAAATTAACGTGTGATCAATCTGTGGCCTTATTAGACACATACTGTGTAGCTGATCATAGGTCCTGTGCTGTTGTCCCTGTCTGAGTGGTGCCTCTGGTTTTTTTTAACTTTTTTTTTTTTTTTACTAAATATGGCTGTATTGCATTTTTCAATTATAAAAAGTATGGGAAATGCAATCTGAAAACTAAATAAATTTGAATTAAACAGTTTGGAGTCGTTTTTATTGGAAACTGCCTCATAGGCACTTTAGTAACTTTCAGTGAAACTAAAGCAATGTGAAATGGGTTTGAAAACATCCTTTTTCCCATTACGTTAGTAAAATTATATTAATAAGTATGGCTGTTAAACACAAGTGGTAATTTTTCTCAGTGATCTTTTTTTTTTTTTATGTACAGTATGTATGTAGTGCAGTGGTTCTCAAACTGTGTTCCTAGGCACCCTGGGTTGCCATGAGACTCTAGCAAGGGTGTCTCTGTTTAATGGCCAAGAACCAAATCAAATTATTAATGGTCAAAGACTGTGACAGGCCAAACCAGCACTAGTGGCTGTAAATTAGGAAAAATTTGAACAATCAGAAGCACACTTCCACATAGCTGAACCTAAGGATAAAAGCTAGGCAAGGGCGTAACTACCATTGGTGCAAGGGGTGCAGCTGCTATGGGGCCCAGAGCTGCAGGGGCCCCATCTTTGCTGTTTAAGTAATATGTTTTATATATATTTATCACCATCAGTTGTTAAATAGGGGGCCCTTACAAACTTTTGCAATGGGGCCTGTGAATATCTAGTTACGCCTCTGAAGCTAGGCACAATTTTCTTAATTTAAGGTTGTTGTTTTTTTCAAAATTGATCAATAAAGAACTTTTTGTTCCGGAGGCACTGTAAAAAATGTTGATACTCTAGAGCAGTGGTAGCCAGCTTCAGTCCTCGAGAGCTACCAACAGTTCACATTTTCCAGACAACCTAGCTGCTGGAAATGTGTACTCATTACTAGCTGAAACATTTTCATAGATCCACAGGTGGAACTAATTACTTTACTTGTGATTCTGGGCCTTATTCTAGTTCACTCTTTCTGACAAAATCCTTCTTAGATGGACAAAACCATGTGCACTGCAGGGGGGCAGATGTAAAATGTGCAGAGAGAATTAGATTTGGGTGAGTTATTTTGTTTCTGTGCAGGGTAAATACTGACTGCTTTATTTTTACACTGCAATATAGATCTCACTTTGAAGTAAAACCCCACCCAAATCTAATTCTCTCTGCACAAGTAACATCTGCCCCACCTGCAGTGCACATGGTTTTGTCCATCTAAGAAGGATTTTGTCAGTAGGAGTGAACTAGAATAAGGCCCTCTGGGAGGAGATCTGGAAAACATTCACTGTCGGTAGCTCTCAAAGAATGGAGTTGGCTACCCCAGCTGAGAGCTCTGGTGTTCCACCAACGGAGCTCCCATCCGCAGCCCATGGAGAAAGCGCGTGGGTAGCGCTGTGGAGCGGCGGGGGGATGGGGGAGATGGAAAGAGTGAAGGAGCGTTGTGTTCCCCTGGCGCTGATCGCGGCGCCCCCGGCTGGAGAGCATGGAGGGGGATGCCGCCCACAACCACGGTGCCCAGGATGACGACCAGTGCTGCGATGCCGCCGGCATGAGGAGCCGCTGCCAGTCCCTCGTGCCCCCGGCCGCCGCAGCATAGAGGAAGTCCTGGCCCCACTGGAGTATCCAGGCCTACAGAGGAGGATCCTGGCCTGCAGTGGATGATACCGGCCCGGCACTGCGGAGGAGACTCCAGGCAAGCAGGAAGCCCATCCGGCCCCATGGATTTCTGGATCAACTTGGCTGCCTGGTAGAAGGTATGGCTCCAGAGATTGGTCCAGAGAGGGCCTAGCTTTGGCTTCAGGCCTCACTGACTCCCCAGCCCCAGCCCCCCAGCCTCATGGACTCCCCCCCCCCCCCCGGCCGCTGCCTGTGCTGTCCACTTTGGCTCTCCCTACAGGAGGATGGCCTGGTGAGGCCTCAAATGGCTGCCCAGGAACTGTGCAACCAGCAATATGTATCATGTGTCTCCCGTGTGATAACTCTACTGTCCCTGCTTCAACTGTGCTGTCTTTGCTCAAGCTGTCATCTTCCTGGCTGCTGCAATGACCAGTAGCGCCGCGGATGGCTGCCTAGGTGCTGTGCAGCTTGGTGGGTGTGTGTTCCCTGTGTGATAAGTGTACTGTCTCTGCTATTATTATTACTTACCTGGCTGCTGCAACGATCAGTGGCGCCGCTGATGGCTGCCTAGGTGCTGTGCAGCTCGGCGGGTACGTGTTCCCGGTGTGATAACTGTACTGTCCCTGCTTATATTGCTACCTACCTGGCTGCTTCAACGACCAGTGGCGCCTAGGCGCTGTGCAGCTCGGCGGGCATGTGATCCCTGCAAGTGATGTCTAAATGCTCTCAATGTAATGTGTAAAATGTCTCAATGGAATGTATGTAAAGTCTCCCCCCTACCCCCCCCCCCCCCACCACCCCCTTTTCATCAATCCCTGCTTGATGCTGCACTGTAATCCACAAAAAATCCTGCTTGATGCTGCACTGTAATCCACAAAAAATTCCTAGTGTGCACAAGCACACATGGCCAATAAAGTTGATTCTATTCTATTCTATTCTAGAGACACAGCACCGTGATCCAAGGAAGTGTGGGAACCAATGCTGTAGTGACATCTTGTGGTAAGCACTGGTAACAGATGTGTGATGAAAACAACTATGAAGTGATTATAATTCAAGATCAAGTACTAGCAAGAACTGCTGTTCTGAATTGTGAAGTGTCCACTGTGTCACAATTGTTTTTTGGTGTGTAAAATAGAGAACCAAAGATTCCAACTTGGACTCTGTTCACATTTATAGTTCATATAGGTACTGCCTCATCTTTGCGGCCACAGCTTATGCCAGTTACGTTAGCCGCTTTCAGAATAGCCCCATTGTCCCCTGTGGCTGCAAAGATGAGGAAGTAGCTTCATATATTTATCTTTAAGACAATACAGGGAGTTTCCACAGACGAACATGAATTTATCACATGCAATTTCATAGAATGAAAAATAAATGACAGAGAATTCACAAACAAAAGAGAATACTGGATCATACAAATCATTGTATGATCATTGCAAAGTATTGAAAAAGAGCCCTTGTCATATTGTGAACCAAAAATAGGCCAGAAAGCACAAGGACATATTCCCCATGTTGATCAGGTGCTCTCCAAGAAAATCTTAACAGCAAAAGGCTATAAACAGGCTTTGAGCCTGTTATTCTCATGGAACTGAACTGCTTTGGTCATAGGCAGATCATGAGTACCTACATTCTGATTGTTTAGTATTATTCCACCCATGTGGGTATTATGATTCTCCCAAAATTATATATTTTTTCCATAATTTATTCAATCAAGAATCCTGACTTAATTTAGGGTTGGCCATCAACCTTAAAAAGGACATAAATGAATTGGAACAGGTACAGAGAAGGACGACTAAGCTAGTAAAAGGACTCAAATCACTCGATGGACTAATGTATTTTTTTAACCTTAATTACTATGTAACCATCAATGATTAGACATCATCAATGTTTTATGGTCAATGTGGAATAGTTTTGTCATCGATGGGAGAGAATGAGATGGTTTCCCAACATCGACGTCAAGCTTAAATGAATAGTTTTGTTTCACTTTTTATCTCAAGGGGCCAGGACACGGAGCATAGTTCCGCCCCTGACATTAATGCAGCCCTGCCCCCTTTTTTTATTGGCCCACAAAGAAAATGGATATGTAAAAACATTGATGGTCATCCATTGCATAATAATACACTATCAATAGCCAGTTGCACTTTTGCCATCGATCGGCAACCATTGCAACGATGGCCATCCCTAACTAAATTACTTCATATTCTAGTAGCTCGTCTTATCACTTACCTACATGACCTGCCCTGCAGGTCAGGATATTCTTCTTTGCTAAGAAGAGTTTTGATGCTGCAACACCCTTTAGTTTAAGCAGGAGACTGGGTTACTAACTGAAGAATCTCCTTCTACACTGATTATTCACATTCTTTGTCTGCATATTCCTGATTGCAGCAGTGTTATCATTGACCACCTAGTAAGTGCTGGTGTGCTGACTTGCAGAGATCATCTCGTGCATTTGCTGTTCCTTGGAGCCTGCTGTTACCCACAATGCACCCTGATTCCTTCTTCATGTACCCTATGAGTTTTCCCTCTATCTCCAGCTGCTAGGCACTGTCATCTTGGTTTCAGTCAGCTGATCACAGACTAGCCAATCTGGAACCAGATTTTGAGCAGCTGAGTGTATACTCCAATCACAGAGAGAACAGAGGTATAAAAGGCCTCCTAAAAGGCCCAGCATGCTGCCATGACAATGTTGTTTACCCAGCTATATCCTTGGTTTCCTGATCTCTGGTGGTCCAGCTCTAAGGGGCCGATTCAGACCTGATAGCAGGGCTGTACTTTTTTGCAGCCCAGCGATCAGTTAACCCCTCCCCTCCAGAGTCAAATTCCGCCCCTGTGCATGGCTGGGAATGGCATCACAGCCGTGCGAAGAGGGGGAAATCCATTCAGATTTACTCACCATCGAATAGGTTTCACCCACCCCCCATGTCCAGCGAAGTGTAACTCTTCTAGATTTATTTGGTGCTGCTATGGCCAAAGGGAGATCAGGTCACTGCTGATGCCAGCGGCCCGCCCTCCCAACTGCTGGGCCCACCTGTGTTTTAAAGAGGTACTCCCAGAAAATGGATCCTGTATCATTATTGCTGGTCCAGCCGAACTCCTAAAGCATTAACCTGTTTCAGCCCAGTGGCTCTATTATTACATAAAAAAAGGGAAAAACCAAGAAAAAGCAGCGCTCACATTCATTAATGAGTGATTCAAGATTTAATCTAAAATGTAAGCAATTTATTAATTATATATCATAATTAGTTTGCACATATATTATCAAGCACATATAAACACATATAAAAGTGTACACTGTAGCAAAAAATTGTAAAAATGTTGTTTTAAAAACAATGAAATGGAACCAGATCTCACGTTATCCGGGCAGTCCCCAAATGGGGTGGAGGAATAATGGATCCTGCAATGTCCACACTGTATTTGTAATCCCAGTATTAGACGAAACAGACGAAACGGACGCATGCGCAGTAGCGCGAAAGGTTCCTGCACTGGAAGCCGGCATCTATATGAACTAGACGCGGGCGCATGCACAGTAGCGCTACCCGGACACCGGATGTGTGGCGTAAGTACCGCACACACATCCAATTTTACCTTATCTGCGGATTTACAATTCTTTTATGACATCTGTTTATATGGTTTGAATGCTGTTATAGCGCCCCACTATATAGGATATAGGAGATTTATAAATTTACTGTCTTTCACCCCGATATTAAGATATAACTAATGAGTGACAGGAAGTGATGTCACTATAGAAACAGGAGGTATACTGGTATAAATATAGGTCTGGCCTCAGTCTACTTGCACCCCTTGATAAAGTCAGAAGGACGAAACGCGTTGGGACTCTATAGCCCTCCTGTCTCATCTTTACAAGTTAAGCTACCCTTATCTCTTTTTGCACCTTATAATTGATTTTAGAAGTATTTTAGGTTAGAACATTTTTTTTAAAAATTATTAATTGTCTGTTTTTTAAAGAAATTTCTTCTACCTTGTCTAAATAAATGTTTATATTTTTTATACGTACCTTTTGACATTTTTTATCCATAGTGAACTTTATACCGTGTTTTTAGGTCCACTGCTATTAGACAACTTTTTAATGGTTTCTTAACAAGTGCTGACCAGCACACACAGTATTTACTATTATAGAGCAATCAGTCGCCGCATCTTCATTTATTGAATACATATATATATATATATATATATATATATATATATATATATATATATATACAATATACACTAAACATCGGCACTCACCTTTCCTAGTTTTGGGGTGCCCTATGGCTTGTGACCACATTGTTTAAACAGAAATTGTAGGGGCTCTGCAGGGGCAAAAGCAGGATTTTCAGAAGGGGGTTTCCAGAGGGGCGGAGCATAGCACGGAGATGGACACATAGGTGACCCAGTATATGCCGGGTCAGTTAAAGTATTATAGATAGACCAAATGTATATAAATAATAATAATAATAATAATAATAATAATAAATATATATATATATATCTATATATATATATAGATATATATATAGATATATAGATATATATATATATATATACACATACATAACAGCAGTGTAGACCCAAAGGGGGAGAGTTCTAGCTTTTGGAATATACCCTCATAAAAACTCTAAGTCAGAAAGAAACTGAAATATCTGACTGGGGATAGCAATTAACAGGCTTGGATGGGGACCACTGTTTGAAGTCATATATCTCCGGTTCCCCAGGGCCGATTTTTTAAATTCTTGTACCCATGGAAAGAGGGGACCCTCAGCTTTCAGAATCGGGCCCTCAGATTTCTGGGGGGGGGGGGGTTTCTGGGTACTCAGAAACCCCCCCTGCGTGCGCTACTGCTCTGCACTCACTACATTAACTGATATTAATAAATAGTGGAGATTTGGTTCATGAATTGATCAATGCATTTAAGCCTGCAGCCCCCTTCATGGGACCCCACTTTTCTGCAGGTATATTATATATATATATATATATATATATATATATATATATATATATTTCTTAAAATCTAGGGATGACATTTCCATTCTATTCTTCAATTCTACTCTTGTGGCAATTAAACAAACAATAGTTTTCAGAGTGTATGAATAATTCAGCTGTGAGTCAGATGAAAGCCGCAGCATAAAGCGAGCAGCAGGTGTAAGATGAGACGCTGCCAGCGGACGTGGTAACCTGCTCACAGTGCTGGATTGTCTGATGTTTGGGAGAAAACAATAATTTAGAGTAGCTCAGTGTACATGGCACTCATCTTTCTTGTCTCAGTAACAGTCTCAAATGCCTTACATGCAATATAATAAATGGCTGATTTTTAGACCGCATAATAAAAGTATTTTAAGCTGATGCCTTATATTACTTTAGTAATGTGCACAAGCTGCTTATTTAGATTTGTTTTCATATTACAGTCCAAGCAAAAGCAAAAAAATAGGAAGGTGATTCAGAGTGTTGTTTTCTCTTATTCAAATTAAATATGATCAACGTACATGTGCCATGTTCTTAAATCACCTTTCTGAAAATGCCCTTACTGTTCTTTGAATTAGAAGCAGATTTAAATAAAGCTACATACAGTATAGCAGAAGACGAGGCAGCCTATACATCCCTTCTCTACTAATATATAACAATGAAATGTTGTATGTGTGTTGCCCAATCATGGGCAAATCTTTAAATGACTTAACAAATGCATACCTCCCAACATTGCTGATACAGAAATCGGGGCCTGCTGCACCGAAGGGGCATCAGGTAAAGGGGGGCGTTTTTATCAATTTCAGGGGCGCGCCCAGCACACTCCTAGCAACTGGGCAGCCCACGGATCCCTCCCTCCTCCCTGCACTTAAGAGATGCCGTGCGCAGGCATACTGCATCTCTTCAGCGATGCAGCCAGTGGCGGATTCAGGGGGGGGGCACCAGGGCACGTGCCCTCCCTGTCATTCATTTTGTAGATGAGGACCAGAGCTTTCCAACGAGCCCAGCCCCATGTCTCTAGCCCCCCGGGAACCGGAGATATCGCCTGGCAAAGCTGTAACATTTTTTCCCCATAGGATAATATGGGACCCGTCAATTCCGACCCCCACCCGGTTCCGACGGCTGCCAGTTCCCCCCCTGGCATCACAGGAGCTTGTGGTTGATGTCATTCAATTCCAAATCGCTGGGCCTTCAATATGATACCAGTCCATATCGGTCAATCGGTTCCAGAGATACAGGTTGAGTATCCCGTATCCAAAATGCTCGGGACCAGGAGAATTTTGGATAACGGATTATTCCGTATTTTGGAATATTTTAATATTTCAATTATGTATTTTGAAGTATCTTACATGTATGCTGTATAAACACATAAAATACACACAAATATATTTTATTACCACATAAAATACACACAAATATATTTTATTTGTTCAAAAAACAAGGTTTCAAAACATGAAACAAAATTTGTGTACTATCTCAGATATTGAATTTGAATGCCAAGCAATCATTTTCTTGCACATATATAGTGCCAGTTACATATCATGTCACCAGTAGTGCTGTTACAAATGTCCCCAGTGAGTTTTTAGCAAAAAAAAATTTGGTACTTATGTAGTAACTGGGCTGCCGATTTCTAAATCGGGTCGGATCGGGAGATCGCATCGCATCGCATGCGACCATGCGATTCGATGCGATGCGATGCGATGCGATGACCCGATTTTTCCATAGGAATCAATGTTAAAATGGACTGAGTCCATTTTAACATGGAATTCAATGGGAAAAATGGGTCCTTTTCATACCCCTACTATCCAAGTGGGCATGGAGTTGGATATAAACCTGTGGCGAGCGTAGCGAGCCACCGAGCCCGAAGCGTGGCGAGCGAAGCGAGCCCCGCGAGGGGACGAATACCGTCCCCTCGCGGGGCTCGCTTCGCTCGCCACGCTTCGGGCTCGGTGGCTCGCTACGCTCGCCACAGGTTTATATCCAACTCCATGCCCACTTGGATAGTAGGGGTATGAAAAGGACCCATTTTTCCATAGGAATCATTTTAACATTGATTCCTATGGAAAAATCGGGTCATCGCATCCGATATCGGATGCGATATCGGATGCGATGCGATGCGATATCGCATCGCATCTGATTGTATGCCTTAACTTAAGGCATACAATCAAAAAATCGGCAGCCCAGTTACTACATAAGTACCAAAAATTTTTTTTTTCACTTTCTGGAATGTATGGTTTTCGGAATAATTCGGATAACGGATACTCGGATACGGGATACTCAACCTGTATAGCGTGTAAATCATTTTTTTATTTTTTAAATGTAATTTCATGGCTGTTCATGTTCTTTGAGGGCAGATTACTCTGAAACCAAACGTTCCAGTTTCACTGGACCAAAATCATTCAAAGCCCACTCAAAAGTTCTTCAATATGATACTTGTCTCATGTAAATGGGTCAGTTAGTTCCGAAGATATAGCCGGTTAAATGAGATAACTGGTTAAAGGGGGGGAGGGGTGGTTTTCTCTCCCCCTCACACCAGAAAATGCAGGGACTAGGCTGGTGTAAAAGGGGCCAACCTGGGAATGCATTTTCTGGTGTGAAATGGGTATTATTTCAAATAGCTGGGACCTGCAGTGCTCGGAATACAGCCAGGCTCTGCCACTGTCAGTGGCTATCACTTCTGCCTGGCGGCGGCTGTCCCCCATTTACCACGAGCATGTATTCCCCGTTGGCAATGAGCATGTAATCCCACATGGCAACGAGCATGGAACCTCTGGCAATGAGCATGGAACCCTTGGCAATGAGCATGTAGATAAGCAGCACTTACTGTATGTAGCATAATTTTTAATAGGCATTATGGTGTTTGGCATAATACATAATGGACATCATGCCGTGCAATGGACATTATGGTGTAAATGTTTAATGCGCTCCTTTGGTGGACAATGTCCCTGTTTATGAAGCGAATTGTGAATTTCGTCTTAATCTGTGTGGCATTATGTGAATTTTGTCTCAATCCGTGTGGCATTATGTAAATTTTGGCTCAATCCATATGGCATTTTATGAATTTGGCTCAATCCTTGTGGCATTATGTGAATTTTGACACAATCCATGTGGCATTATGTGAATTTTGACACAATCCATGTGGCATTATGTGAATTTTGGCTCAATCCATTTGGCATTATGTGAATTTTGACACAATCCATGTGGCATTGTTTGAATTTTGGCTCATTCCATTTGGCATCATGTGTAAGGGGCAAGTATAATGGGGTCTAGTATTTTGTTGCATAATGTGTAGAAGTTGTATATGGTGTTGTACACTACACTCAAGAACATGCCCCCTGTTGAGTGGCCACACCCCCTTTTCCAGAGCGCGCCTTCGGCGTGCGCACAACTACATCCTTCACTTTTGTCACCATGGTGGGCCCGCGTACTTTAAATGCCAGGGCCTATTTTTAATCCCATTGCCACTCTCTCTCTGCCGCTCTCTTAGCATGTACACTGGCACCACTAACACTGGCCCTCCCCCACCTAAACCCTCTTTTATCATGGTGCCCCCCTGTCATTTTATCCTGGATCCGCCCCTGGATGCAGCCGTAATCTCTTGCTCCCCCAACTGCCCCCTTGCACCCGCATGGCACTGCCACTCGTGAGAGGGACAGCAGGACAAATAGCGGGACAGTCCCGATGTAGTCGGGACAGTTGGGATGTATGCAAAATGGCACATGAATAGTTTAGAGGCTGGCTTAGAACATAGGCTATGTGTTTTCCCATAGCTTCCACTCATATAGCTGGTTTAAGTTTGAGTACCAACTTTATAATGGGTGTAGTACTGTATGTGCGGTGCAGACAGGCCGCTGCACCCATTTTTTCTTTTTTAATTACCCTCCGGAGTTCCGCGGTGATGGCCTCAGCACTGCTGAAATCTCTGCCGCACCATTTTTACAGAGATCTGCGCATGCGCAGTAGGGTCTGAAGGCTCTAGTGCTCAGAGCCTGCAGTGCCACGCTGCTGCCGCTACGGATCTCTGACTTTATGCTAGTACTATTGCAATGCCCTTCCTTGGTGTACATCATGCTTCCGAATATGCAAGGACTGAGGATCCCACTCTCGCCGTTAAAACTTGCACCAGCCCAATGCTGTGTGTGTGCCGGGAAGGGATTTAGGGTATGCTAAGGAGGCCGGGGTGGAGGGTTTCTACTGTATGTAACTGTTCCAGAGTAGGGTTAGGTAGGGAAGGGTAGAGCTGCTGGCCATGGTCCTGAATAGATGCAGAGCATTTACCGGCAGGGGGGGACCCAACGGCCCCACCTACCCACCTCAGGACTCTGCTGGCCCTGGATGGGATGTGGAACAGTCCTTTTATTTGGGGGGGGGGGGGGGGTAGTCAGGACAGTTGGGAGGTATGCAGTACACTGCATATAACTCACACTGCACGTTACTGACAGTACACTGCATATCACTTACAATGCATATTACTTGAGCTATTGTATCACAGAGCACAGCCCAGAAAGGAAGACCAAGCATCACATGTACTGCACACTAAGCTCATGTTTCCAGGTTTCTCATCTTCTCGGGAGAATAACACAAAGGTCATCTGAGCAGCAGAATGCTCTGCATTGGGAGGTCTGTGTCTGGCCATTGTGTGGGAGTACCTAAATTTCTGGGATGTGAACCAGTAAGGGAGGCATGGAAGCAGCATCAGAACTCACTCACCCACTGCCCATGCTTTTCCCAGGTCCAGGCTCAAACTTGCAGGAGTCTGGAGCATCACAAACTCTGCAAAGGCTTATGGGGAGTTACTGTGGCTGAGCATGTGCAGCGGCAGCTCCTACGAGCAGGGCTGGATTAATGGGGGGGGGGGCAGTACTCCTCTAGCAAGGGCCCCCCTGTGGTTGGCATGTATTTAAAAAAAAAAAAATTTAATCTGGCACTGCCTATGAGCATCCAATTTTCTTGGCTTCATTGAGCTTCTGCTCTCAGTTAACACTTCCAGATCAGAGCTGGGTTCCAATTGTGACAGAAGCCCTGCCTAAAGCTGCCTAATTGTAGAGCCGGCCCTAAACCCAAACCAGTTTAATTAGCCTAAAATGCAAATGCTCCAGTACAGTAGTGTCAATTATCTTTTTTTTTAGCAAATAAACACAACTCACTATCACCAACTTATTAACTCTTGTTGCAATATCACTGCATGTTTATGGTGTCCTGCTACAAATCCATAGTACATTTTTATATATTATTACCACCATATCAAAAAAGCTTAATTATACTAAACACACTGCTGAAAGTTAAAGATCTAACAGCTTTATCCAATGTAATATTCAAAGACGGAAACATCTCCATGTGCACTGTGTCATATGCTATGATCTATTAATTAGATAGTTTCGCCCAAGCTTGCATGAAAGTTGCTGATTTCTAAGGACTGCTGGTGCAAATTCCTTGACATCAGTGTTTGTGGATGATGCAAAATATAATAAGCTAAATAAATAATAACTAAAATACATATAGATGATCAAAGCAAAAATAAAAAAGCAAAGCCTGGATTTCCGCTTGTGACTAAATGGGTGAAACTGAACAGCAATGGGGGGGTTTGTTTATTTACTAAGATGGGAGTACTAGTGAAGATGGGCTGTTGCTATGGGCAGCCAATCAGAATGTACTTATTTATTTTGCACATTCTAGAAGCTAATAGATAGAGGGCAGGATGCATGAACATCCGCCACCCCATACTGCCCCCTCCACCAGCTACCGCATCAATACTAATCGCATATGTTCTAACATATGCGATTAGTAACGCAAACGCCAGCTCTTAAGCTAAGAGCAGCCCTTTGCGAAGCAGCCAGCAAGCGGTGGGCAGGTCTCCGGCAGCTCCCCCCCCCCCCTCCTCCTGCCCGGCTGCTGCTGCAAGGCTCTCCTCCTCCTCCCTGCACCCGGAAGTGGAAGTACGTGGCTAGGAAGGAGGAGGTCACTGCTCCAGGCAGCACAGCAGGAGGCTGCCTGGTCACAGGTGGGGGGGAGCGGCGGGGTCGGTGTGGGATGCGGTAAGAAGCCAATAGGCTTTCATGGAATATCACCAGCTTTTGAGGGCAATACCTCCCGCAGCAGAAACCCAGCATGCAGGTTTTTCTGCATACCAAATTGCGATAGAGCATCCCGCACATAATCTGACTGATTGCCCAGAGCAACATCCCATCTTCAATAGAACTACCATCTTAGTAAAAAAAAAAAACCCTCTATGATAGGATCTCTGGACCAAAGTGCCAAATGTGTGCCATGTGGCAATTGGTTTGTGGTGTTAATTTTTCCTGATTGGAGACTGGTATACCTCCCCCTAGGGGCTGCTGATTTTTATACATCTTAGACCATAACCCACTCTAGCACTGAAGACACAATATATACCTACAGTATAGTGATTGTGAATGCTTTCATAAGTTGACGTATAGGGCAGGGCAGTAATTTGGATCCTCTCTGTCTCCCTGCCCTACATGCACTTATGGGTATCACATCCAGCACCTCTGGCATGTGAACCCCTAGTGCCCCTCCCCCGAGTTGCGGTCCTGTAGGGGAAAGGTGCAGCTATATAAATACTACCTGCTATTTACACTGGCAGTAAGCCACCACGAAATGCAGGGGTGCCAGACGACTCACCGACTCACTGCTCCCTCGTGGGGGTCCACCACCCCCATAGAGAGAGAATAAAATAGGTGGCGAGTGCAGCGAGCCACTGTGCCCGCAGCGTGGCGAGCGCAGTGAGCCCGCAAGGGGCTTCATTGCGCTCCCCCTGCTGTGCAGTCGACATCGGGCTAATGACTGTCGGAATCCCGACTGTTGGTGTGTTATACCACACCCGCAATGCAGACACTTCACATGTGATTCTGATTCAGCACCATAGTGGGACAGTATCATAGAAAATTACAATCTCTTGCCACACTGCCTTCAGAAACATACTGGGTAGTTCGGTTCACTTTAATTTATTAATCAGCCATGTGTCAGTAAAAGTTACTCACATCATTGAGTGAGCATGTAAACATATTAGTAGCAAGTGCTTATAGAGCAGCATAAAGCCAGGGTAATATTGTACAGTATTTTCCAAAAGATGTTCTAAAAGTCTCCCCTTTGTATGCTCTGTAATGAGTTCTTTTGTGTCCACACCCCTTGCAATTAGCAGATAGATAGACAACGCTCTCCAGTAACTCATGAAATGTTAATCACATGAGCATTACGTAGTCAGCTAAGTTATCCATGGAGACACAGCAGACAAATAGATCCACAGCTTAAGCAACAAATATAGAAGACCCGATTCAGAGGTGAACGCAAGTCAGCCGCAAGTGTGGCCGGATGGATTTTATATAATGTATTAAATAAATTAAAACTGCAGTCTCATTGGTTGCTATTAGCGACATTCCTACTTGCACTGTCTATCCCAGGATCGATTTCCTAATCTGCACTAAGGATCTCATGGCCAAAATTACAGGCAGAGTAATATAAATCGCACCCCATGTCTTTAAGAGGCAGGGACTGGTTTAAACAGTGGGACCATTACCAAGTGTAGACAGAGTGCAGACCGGCACTGTATCTCAGTGTGCATTGCTGGACACTATTATTTCTGTGTCCAGCTACATACTGTATGGAGCACCTCTCAGCCAGCGCTGGGAATCACCAGATTCCCTTAGCTGGTGTTCGCCAGCAGAGAGAGGCGCTCCATCTGACGGGGACGTTTGAGCGTCTCACACACTCAAGCGTCCCAGTCACTCGATGGTGAGCGGAATCTCTGTCCGTCTCGGCTTCAGGGAGATGGGCAGGGTTAGGGTGCGGGAGGCTGCGGGGAGGTAGCGGAGGGTGGCGAAGGGCTCCGCCAGAACAGGGCGCGGGAGCGTCTCGTGCACGTGCCCCCTTCCGGCTGCTGGCGGTGGCTGGCGGTTGGCGATTCGATCCGACGGGAGCTGCTCCATCTGTAGCAAGTGGAAGGTGTCTTTAAAAATTATTTCTTTTCGGTACTTGTTTCCTAGCATGGCGCCCATCGCATCGCATACCATAAGCCTTACAATGGTATGTAACGCGATGGCACCCGATGTTATACAATTTAAAATCGTATACCATCGCATTGTATGCCATTGTATGCCATATACAATGGTATATGATTTTAAATTGTATAAGCACCCTAATGGGTGTTTTCAATGTTAAATGGCCCCACTGTAAGATTATTATTTGTATAAGCACCGTAATGGGTGCTTACAATGTTAAAAGCACCCCCACGCAACCCCCAGTATCAATGCCAACCCAAAGCGTGGTGAGCGCAGCGAGCCCACGAGGGGCGGCGGTACACGTCCTCCGACCTTTTCATACCCCCACTATCCACGTCAGCGTGGAGTTGATTTTAGATAGTGTGGCGAGCGCAGCAAGCCACCGAGCCCAAAGCGTGTCGAGCACAGCGAGCCCAAAGCTTCAGAAGTGATACAATGGAGAGTGATAAACAGCCAACCAATCAGCTCCTGCCTGACATTTTTCAAACACATTCTGTGACATGGCAAGTAGGAGCTGATTGGCTGGCTGTTTATCACTCTCCATTTTATCACTTTTGAAGCTTAGTGCATCTGGCCCTTAGTCTCCTTGGAAACTCAGAACTTGTAGTTAGATACTTTCATCTGACACCTACAACATTATCCTATAAATATTTAAACCGTGACATAATGCTTAAGCTTGCATATCACCTGTTTTATATGTGTGTACAAGTCATGAGAAATAAATACATATAACAAGTGCACTAAATTACAGTGATCAATAGGAAAATGATGTTAAAATGAAAATCTGACTTATCAGCCTTCTACATTGCATCCGGAAAATATTCACAACGCTTCACTTTTTCCATATTTGTTATGTTACAGCCTTATTCCAAAATTGAATTAATTCAATTTTTCACTAAAATGTCTACACACAATACCCCATAATGACAATGTGAAAAACGTTTTTGGGAGATTTTTGCAAATGTTTTTAAAAAAAAAGAAATCACATGTATTGTACATTTATTATTATTTACATTTACGCAGTACTTTGTTGATGCACCTTTGACAGCAATTACAGCCTCAGGTCTTTTTGAATATGATAAAACAAGCTTAGCACACCTATCTTTGTGCAATTTTGTCCATTTATTTTTGCAGTACCTCTGAAACTCCATCAGGTTGGATGGGAAGCGTTGGTTCAAAGCCATTTTCAATCTCTCCAGAGATGTTCAAGTCTGGGCTCTGGCTGGGCCACTCAAGGACATAGAGTTGTCCTGAAGCCACTCCTTGGCTGTGTGCTCAGGATTATTGTCCTGCTAAAAGGTAAACCATCGCCCCAGTCAGAGGTCAAGAGCGCTCCGGAGCAGGTTGTCATTCAGGATGACTCTGTACATTGCTGCATTCATCTATCCCTCTATCCTGACTAGTCTCCCAGTTCCTGCCACTGAAAACCATCTCCACAGCATTATGATGCCACCACCATGCTTCACTGTAGGGATGGTATTGGCCTGGTGATGAGCATTGCCTTGTTTCCTCCAAACATGACACCTGGCATTCACGCCAAAGAGTTCAATCATTGCCTCATCAGACCAGAGAATTTTGTTTTGTCATGGTCTGAGAGTCCTTCAGGTGCGAACTCCAAATGGCCTGCTACAGATGTAGCGGGATTCATCTTTGCAGGGGATGGCGATTGCATCGCCATCGCCATCCCCTGCCGCCATCTGTATGCCGGAAGGGGATGCGCGCGCACGAGGTGCGCGCGCGTCCCCTTCCGACGGTGATGCCCTCTGTTGCCCGGTGCCCACACCGGGCGACCGCACCCCCCCACAGTGGCCAGAGGTCCCCCCCAGCCCTGTCGAGCGGGAGGCGGACAGTATTGCGTCCGCCTCACCGCCCGGATACTGAGACGCGCGTGCGTGGGGGACGCACGCGCGTCTCAGTCAGATAGAGGCGCCGTGTTGCTGGCGATCCGCCAGCAGCATGCTGCTGGCGGATCGCCAGCAAGAATAAGGCCCGCTACATCTGTATATGTCTTTTACTAAGGAGTGGCTTCCATCTAGATACTCTACCATACAGGGCATATTGGTGGATTGCTGCAGAGATAGTTGTCCTGGAAGGTTCTCCTCTCTCCACAATGCTGTAGCTCTGACAGAGTGACCATCAGGTTTTTGGTCACCTCCCTGACTAGAGCCCTTCTCCCCCAATCACTCAGTTTAGATGGCCGGACAGTTCTAGGAAGAGTCCTGGTGGTTCCAAATATCTTCCATTTACGGATGATGAAGGCCACTGTGCTCATTGGGATCTTCAAAGCAGAAGATACTTTTCTGTTCCCTTCCCCAGATTTGTGCTTCAAGACAATTCTGTCTCGGAGGTCTACAGTCAATTCCTTTGACTTCATGCTTGGTTTGTTCTCTGACATGTACCTTACCAAATCATGTCCAATCAACTGAATTTACCACAGGTAGACTCCAATTAAGTTGTTGAAACATCTCAAGGATGATCAATGGAAACAGGATGCACCTGGCCTCAATTTTGAGCTTCATGGCAAATGATGCGAATACTTATTTACATGTACCTTTTTTCATGTACCCATTTTTCAATGGGGTATTGTGTGTAGAATTTTGAGGGGAAAAATGTATTTTTTAATTTTGTAATATGACTGTAACATTACAAAATGTGAAAAAGTATAGCGTTGTGAATACTGTCTGGATGCACTGTCTCTGGTTGTGCACGTGATGCCCTGCTAAGCACATGAATATCAGCTTGGTTGGAATACGTGGTAATTGGTTAATTCTAAAATAAATCCTGCTCCATCTGCATGTAAGCGGAGATGGCTTACCAAAACTGTTGATGTAGCAAGTGATACTGGCTGCGCCCTATCCACCCTAACCACATAAACTCAAATAAATATGAGTGTAGTCTACTTTGTAAAATGCAAATGATCTCAAATACTTATATATATAATAGTTATTGCACTGAAGACCCTTCTCACAGGCAGAAAGCACTAAGCTGTATACTGTGTTGATTTGCTATCATTTATTGTGGGATACAAATAACAGGGTTTCAAAATGCAACTGTTTTGCAAGCATTGCATCTAACAGGGCAGAAACTCCTGTGGCTCTTTGCACTAAAAATGTGTTAAATTCCACCAAAAAGCAGAAGATCTGATGTAAATGATGGTGTGGGTCAGTTTCAAGGAGAAATAGCAACATTATTAAAGATATTATATTTGACTTGTATAGGATTTTCTTTTTTGTCATTGATGACATATCTATGTCCATGTCACACTTTAATAGAACAATGGGTCAGGGACTGAAGCCAGCAAAGCACAATGCAGGGTGCTCACTACAATTCAGGGAATCATTTATGGACCAGTCACTTGTGTAAGTAACAGTTACTCGCATCATTAAATGAACATGTAAACACATTAGTGGCAAGTGGTTCATGAGCAGCATAAAGCCAGTGTAATATTGTACAGTATATTTCAAAAGACGTTTTTAAATGTCTCCCCTTTGTTTACATTGTAGCTGCTTGTGTTCTCTTGTGTCCAGACCCCTTGCATTGTAGCAACTAGAAAGAAAAGACTCTCCAATAACTCATGAAATGTTAATCATATGAACATTACGTAGCTGGTTAAGTCATCCCAAGAGACACAGTAGACAAATAGATCCACAGCTTAAGCACCAAACATAAAATGCCCAAGTCTCAGATAGAGATGTGAGGTATTATCTGCACATTATATTGCTATATGATAGACAGACAGATAGACAGACAGACATACATCATTTAAAATAGTGCAAAACTTAAAAAGCTATTTTGTGATTCCACATTACTAACAGGCTGAATATATATATATATATATATATATATATATATATATATATATATATGTATATATATATATATATATATACACATACAGGTCGGGTATCCCGTATCCGGGCATCCCGTATCCGAATTATTCCAAAAACCGTGGTTTTTTGGAATAATTAAAAAAAAAAATTCCCCCCCCTAACCCTCTTTTAATACTTACCAAGTCCTCCGGCGTCGACGGCAGGCCTTCAGCATCCTCTCCGGCGTCTCCAGCGGTCCCAGGAGTGCTTTGCGCGAGTGCGCGCGCGCCGGTGACATCACCGGCACGCCTGGGAACTTGCGCAAAGCACTCCTGGGACCACTGGAGACGCCAGAGACGGTGCTGGTGGCCTGCCGTGGACGCCGGAGGACTCCATGGACGCCGAGGGACCATCGGGGACCCACCAGGGGCAGGTAAGTATTGCTAAAAAAAAAATTATTCCAAAAACCGGAATATTCCCTTATCCGGAATGCTCGTGGTCCCGAGCATTTCGGATAAGGGATACTCAACCTGTATATATATAAAAATTAAGATTAAATTACTGCCCTCCACCCACCCCACACTGCCACCAATTCCCACTTCCCAGCCCCTAAAGCAGGGGTGGGGAACTTCAGGCTGTATGCAGCCCCCGTAGCCGGTCTGAGTGGCCCTCCCACCTGCCCAGCGGCTTTGCCGGGAGTCAAGTACAGGGGAATTCTCGTGAGAGGTCGGTAGTTCTCATGAGATTCCTCTTAATCAACAGCAGCCGGAGACTGTCAGTCCTATTCAGCGGCAGCCGCCGGAGTGTGGGACGGCTGCAGCAGGACAATTTGTAAGAGACATTTTTACATATGGCCCCCGAAGGATTTTTTTCCCCATAAAAACGGCCCTTGGCACAAAAGAGGTTCCCCACCCCTGCCCTAAAGTGAAAATTTGGAGGCGGTGTCTTATAAGTAACTGCAGGCATGTCTTCCTCACAGGTATCCTTCAATGTGACAGGCAGACTCGTGGTAATCGTAGAACCAGTCCTGGGGCATGAGGCACTAAGCTTCAAAAGTGAAAAAATGAAGAGTGATAAACAACCAACCTATCAGCTCCTGCCTGACATTTTTCAAACACAGTCGGTGACATGGCAGGTAGGATCTGATTGGCTGGCTGTTTATCACTCTCCATTTCATCTCTTTTGAAGCTTAGTGCATCTGGCCCCCGGTCTTTGCAGTAGTTACTGCGGAAATTTCTTTAAAAAGCAACATTGGTAACATCAATGTGGTGACGTGTGTTAATAATAACTCTACATTAAAAAATATGAAAGAATCTGTCAACTCTCATGTAGCAACAACAAACACTTCAAACATCAGAGAGAAACAATACATAATTGTCCTTTGTACTCCACTGTCCTGCTCCACCCCCTGTGTTTTGAATAGCCTGTAAGCCATTGCCACCGCTGCGTGACTAAGAGCTACAGTAAGCACCAGTATAGGCTGTCATCACTGGTATTCTCTGCCCCTCCAGAGTACTTCACCTGTAAGAGCATAGGACGTATTACATAGTCACAGATCAGTATCAACAGGTGCGCACACAAAGGACAGCCTTGCATCTCCATTTCCTTACAACTTCATCTCAGGCTGTCTGTGAGCTTTCTCTCAACTGCAGCCAACGACGCTACAAGAAATGGTAATTATAACATATAGAAATATAAAATGGTCTGTTTCCGTAATCCACTCTTACCTGTGCGTGTGATTTATCATTTTTCATGTTTTTAAAATGTATATCTTTGTTTTATTGAAAACTAAGAACTTTCATTTTATTATTTTGAGGAGCTGTAAAATACAAATTGTATGTAATTAACAGGTTTTATTAGGCCTTTTAGTCAGTTTCTAATAGTAAAAAAAAATGTTGTAGGATTCAAAAAATAAAACTTATTTTCTGATTTGATTAATAATTATTATAATTTTTTTTATTATTATTATTATTATTATTGTTTAGAAAATGGTCAAATATAGACTGTATTGATCTATTTTAATATGCTCATTTTTTTTTAAAGTAAACATGTAAGATGCCGTAAAATAGTACAAATCAACCATTTTATTATTGATTTTCTTTATACAGTATTTACACAATATAAATCATGGGAGGTATTGGAAATAACTTATTTAGTAGCTGAATAACCCAGAAGAAAATACAATACAGTCATTTTATGGCAACAATTGCTCCTGTAACTTTTATTAATTTTCTATTATTTCCTTTGGCACTGTAGCGCTATTTATACCTAAACCAAAAATGAAAGCTGGTTTGTTCTCTATGTCAGGCTCATTTGTTGCATGTGGATAGATGCTGAATTGCATAGAGTTTGCTACTGTATGTACCTAGATGAAATGCAAAATAAGCATGTTTCTACTTACCGTATGTTAACGCTCACAGAAACAGAGACATGCAGATACACACTGTAAACACAAAGAACACTGGTATTTAGAACAATTATAACTCTGCAATTTAACATGGAGTAAAATTGAGGTTCTGGTTCTTAGCATAATTTTGGGTCCAAAAATATAGGCCCACCTACCACACCTAAGTGACCTTCTAAGGTGGGTCTCTAACATTCCAGAGAGTCATGTCCAGAGCACAGGAGCACCTCTAATTATGTTTAGTATTAGGGTGTGCAGTCCAACCGCTGATATATACTAATGTAATATATATCACAAATGTATACCCTGCAACGTCTCCAACTCAAAAAACGATACAGTGAGAGGGAACGGGTGGAACTGAGTTCCACCACCTCTAATGGTGAGGTGGAAAATTTTAACCTCCACATTGGCCCTGCACAGTAATTCTTACAGGAAAGCATTCTAGTTTGCAGGGGGATGCCAAAAACCCTACCACTGGCCCTGTCTCTGCCTAATGGGGGGAGGGGATGGGGTGTAATTATGTGACATATAGAAATTAGTTCCCCCACCTCTGCATAACAACTTTATGCCCTGGGTGTGGCCATAGATAGAGGGGCGTGGTCATGGGTAAGGATAGTGACCCTTTAACTATCCATTAATGTATCCCAATTTTAAACTAAAGATAACACTGCACTAGCTGTACCTACCTCTAACAGTCAGGATCTTTGGCCACTGTAGACCCCGCTGCTGGGTAGGGTTCTCCGTGCTGTGGCACTTTAGGCCGCCTACCAGTGATGTCACACAGCCCATTTTTTTTATCCCTGCAGTGGCGGCCACTTGTACTTTAGCGGCTAGTGGAGGTGGGGACCAATCTACAGTCAGTCACTGGCACTGTTGATTGGCCGCCCACGACATGCCAGGACTTGTAGTCTCCCCACTGCCGCAGTCTACCCCTGAGCGGGCCCACTGCGTCCCCACGCTATGCACCCTGGGAGATGTAGTCCTGGCTGGCCGCTCCACCACACTCACTGGGGTTCAGTCAGCGGTATTGTAAACTACAACACCCAGAGTCCCCCAGTCAGCCAGAGCTTCTCCTAAAATAAAACGGTACAATCGGTACACTTTATTTTAGCCGGTACAAACTGTTAAAAGACGGTACTGTACCAACTAAATTGGTACAGTTGGAGGGTGTGCAAATGATCTTGATGAAATCAGGCTTTTGTTACTGCAAGTACTTCATATTGTATCTGAATGAAAAATTATTTCTGAATTTTACCAAAATTTTCATAAAGCTTCTAAAGCATAATAAATACAGTTGTTAATTGAAGCATATTATTTTCATAATATTTCTAATTGAAAACAATTTTAAAAGTATTAATTTAAAAATACTGAACAGTACTGAGATGACATGTGAGAACGGGAGACGGTCATTGGGTCTACAGCAACTAGGTCGACAAGCATTGGGTCAACACCACTAGGTCAACAGGCAGCAAGATCGACATGGGTGTAGGTCGACATGGGTCAAGGTCAACATGAGTGTAGGTTGACATGTCATTAGGTCGACACACGCATTAGTTCGACATGGGCAAGGTCGACAGTCAAAAGGTTGACATGGGGTTTTTCACAGTTTTTTGAGCCAACATGTGCTGACAGTCGGTATTTCATGCCCTACCATCCACTAGGGCGTGGTGGGAGAATAGAATAGTGTGCCGAGTGCAGCGAGGCACCGTGCTCGCATGGCGAGCTAAGCAAGTGATGCGAGGGGATGCAGTGCACTTCAAACTGTGTCCATGTCGACAGTGTTGACATTCGGGACAAAAAACGGTGAAAAACCCCATGTCGACCTTTTGACTGTCGACCTTGCCCATGTCGACCTAATGCTTGTGTCGACCTAATGTCCTGTCGCCCTAGACCCATGACGACCTTGACCCATGTTGACCTAGACCCATGTCGACCTTGCTGCCTGTCAACCTTGTGGTGTCGACCTAATGTTTGTCGACCTAGTTGCTGTAGTCCGAACAATCCCAACCCATGAGAACTGTGTAAGGAATAGGATTAATAGAGATTAGAATATGGTTTTTAACCCTTTGAGTGCCACGTGAATTTGTCAAAATAGGGGTGAAAATTGGCAAGCAAACATTTTTATTCATCATAATGACCTGTAATGAGTTATATAGGAAACATAATCTTTCTTTACACAATATTTATTTGAATTTATATAACAAATGTGAGTGATGCTGGCATTTTTAGCTGATATTTTGCACATCTCTCACAGAGATTTTGGCACTCAAAGGGTGGCCCAATCTTGAAGCCCTCATAGTAGGCCATGTTTTCAGGATTTCCTTCATTATGTGCAGCTGACCTAATCTATTTTCTTATAATAACACAGAAATCTGCAATACATGGTGACTGTGGTTAATTAAATCATTTAGTTTAGCAGTATACATACAGTACCTCCCAACATGACCCTCACCAGGAGGGACACATTGCTCTGTTTCTGGACTTCCCTCTGACTGTATGATTGCTATCACCTGTGTTGAACAGGTTCAGTAATAAGAATGGTGTCTGAACAAAGGTGATGGTAATCATAAATGACGAGGAAAGTCCAGAGAAAGTGCAATTTTTCCCTCCTGGAGAGGGTCATGTTGGGAGGTATGAGGATAAAATAAAAAATCATGGGGTTTATTCTAGTTCATTCTTTCTGACAAAAACCTTCTTAGATGGACAAAACCATGTGCACTGCAGGGGGGCAGATGTAACATGTGCAGATAGAATTAGATTTGGGTGAGTTATTTTGTTTCTGTGCAGGGAAAATACTGACTGCTTTATTTTACACTGCAATATAGATCTCACTTTGAAGAAAAACCCCACCCAAATCTAATTCTCTCTGCACAAGTTACATCTGCCCCACCCGCAGTGCACATGGTTTTGTCCATCTAAGAATGATTTTGTCAGAAAGAATGAACTAGAATAACCCCCATTATGAAGAATACTTTCAGTTGACTAACACAAGGTCATCAGAGGTAAAATCCAGAAGAGAACTAGACTTACTCAACCTGATAATGCATTTTCATAGATTCAATACTTTCTCAGGTCTAGGTTCTATCTTACTATCATATACTGTGTTTAGTACATGCAGCGCCCTCACGTGTATTTTACTTACAATGAACTGAAATAAAGTAGTTCACTCATATTTCCCCTTCTGAATGATACTGATCCTTTCTGTTATTCTATGGCGCACCTGTCATTCTGATCAATTATTCATTTTGCAGTATGTTCACCTTCATCAGTCGCATATCACATATGTATGGCACAGATAGACATTGTTTGTTTTTATTCCAAAAAACAATTTCACAAATAATTATTCAGGAGATTTCTGATCCTTTTAACTATCCAACAAAATGTCTGCCATACAGTACAGCTCTGTGCAATTTGTGTAAGAAGCATACATGATTTTCCTATTGCTGTGGTGTCTCATGTGTGCATGACATCATGATAAAGGTTACCATAGTAACGGGTTATTTGAAACCCTTATATGTGTAGTTGCGTAGACGATGATGCAGTCAAACATTGGACAGGTGTATGACAATGTGAAATGATGAAAAAGGAGGGCCGCCCCATACTGTATATACAGTATATGTACACAACATTTGTTGATGTAGAGGTGAAGTATATACGTGTGTCTCAGTGACTTATGCTGTCTGTACGTACTGTATGTAGGATAGAGAGAGGTCATACACAAAGTGAATGTCATATGTATGTTATTTAACCTCCTAAATAGTACACAGACTTGTCTGTATTACAAATATACAGATGGCAGATGGCGCGCCTCTCAGCCAGTGCAGGAAATTGCCAGATTCACTGAGCTGGCGCAGGCTGGCGGAGAGACTCCTCATCTGACGGGGACGTGTGAGCGCCTCACACGCACACGTGTTCCCATCAGCATGACGCAGTAGGGCGGCGGGGAGCGCTTTCCCTGCTTGTCTCCGCTTCAGCGAGACGAGCAGGGAGTGGGAGGGAGCAGGTGGGGGGCTGCGGGGAGATGCTGGGGACTGGCGGTGGGAGGCGGAGGGCTCTGATGAAACAGGGAACCTTCCGTCGGCTGGTGGCGGATGGCAGATGGCGATTCTATCCTGTCGGAGCTGCTCCATCTGTAGGTATAGAAACAAGGGTTATGGTATAGGGCAGGGACTGGCAACTGGCGGACGGCGGTCCATCTCCAGACCGCGGAAGCCAGATCTCCGGACCGCCTATTACCAGAACGGCACAGCGGCTTTGTGGTGCCGGGACTGCAGCCGTCAGGTAACTGCAGACGCTCCCTCCCGCGGCTGTGTGAGTGCTGCTGTACACAGCCAGTGCCGTCTTACAGGGGCCCACACCCACCCCACTGGGAAAGACGACACAGCGGTGGGCAGAGGGGCTGAGAAATTGTAGCGCAGCGCTATATGCCACCGGGCGGCGGAGCGGGAAGCGCTGCTGAATTTGAAAAGACTGGCCGGATCAGCATCCGGCCAGTCTTTTCAAATTCAGCAGCGCATCCCGCCCCGCCGCCCGGTGGCATATAGCGCTACAAGCTGCTGCCAGTATCAGGGGCAGCGGGGCTGCCGCTCTCACGTGAGATATGAGGCTGTCAGACCCAGGCTCGCAGCCGGCTGCCCCCATTAGAGAGAGAGAAGGTTGCTTTGGAACACCCCTCACCTCCTGGGGTTGGGCAGAGAGTCGCGCTGCACAGCCTGATTTCCCCGGTGATCCTGTGCTGCTGCTGCAGGAAATAATGATGAGAAAGATGACGACAGAGTAGCGCAGCCCTGAGCTTGTGCGCTGGGATCAGAGGTGCATTCTATCACCGGGGGGAAGAGTACTTCATCCAGCCCAGCAACCATACACTGACAGTGGCTGCTGCTGCTTCTGCCAAGCCGGCCAGTCCTCTGTTTCTGCATCTGCTCAGCAAGCTGAGCCGTGACAGATCTCAGCCCCCAGCAGTTGGAAACTGATGAGCCACCATCCACCAAAACCATGCCACCACTAGGAAGGACACTGACCCTCCACTTTCTTTAAGCCAGGGGCTTCCATGTGTCACAAAAACTTTGCAGAACTTTTTAAAACTTTATTAGTTGCCAGGTGCACTGGGGGAAATATACAGGATTCCCCCCCAAAAAAAACCTCCATGAAGAGGTCTGTGCTCCCCACTGGTGGGGGCTGCTGTTGAGAACTGTCGAGCACTCTCTGTGCAGTCAGAATATTTCTAATTATTTTGATTGAGGTCCACAAAACACAAAATCTAATATCATATATATATATATATATATATATATATATATATATACATACGCAGGTATCCTGGGTCCTTAGCAGGGTCCCCTGGAAGGAGGCGGCACTCTCACGACTTGTAGAAAGATTATTTTATTAAAGCATAAAGTGCACAATTAAGAACATGCGTCTACGTTTCAAGACCCATTGGTCTTTTCCTCAGGACGTGCGTTTGATAAAGGTGCTGTGTGCCAGTGAAGAATAAAGAAAGAATTAGAGCATTGTGCTCTCTTACCTTATATTCAGCAGCGTGTGTGGCTGCCATTCCCCGTCGCCGTGTCCCAGAGTTAGATTTCCGGGTTGAAAGCTCCGCCTGTGTGACGCAGGTCGTTGCCTAGGAACCCTGGACGCCGTCACTCGCTGTTCTCCGGCATCAGGGGAGACAGTTACAATAAGACCAGCTTCCAACTGCTGGATATAAAGTGCAAAGTGCTGTAAATTAAAATCAACAAAAGAAGTGTTATGCGCTGCTGAAACGACATAGTGTATAATTGCAGGGTAAACAATATATGTGCAAAATAAGGGGAATGGAGAAAACAAATTATAACCCTTAATATTAAATTGGTAATGGACATCTTTAGTGTCCACTGTCTCACAGCACCCTCATACCACTCTACCACCAATGTGCTTAGTCTCTCACACTGCACAAAGGTGGAGGAGGTTATTTATGTGATATTGTACTGTACATATGACATGCCTATGGCATGATCGTAGGCATAGTTAAGTTAACATGTTTTTTACATATTTTTTACAATGGATGTCTGCTATTATCAAAAGAAACAATAAATATATAAATGGATGCAAGTATAGCATTATATGATGGAATTCCTGGACCTATATATTATGTTAAAAATTTTTTGATTTATAGCCAGGTCTTAAATGAAGGCATTCCAGGCTATTTTTTCATTAAGCCCTTCTGGAGATAATGCGTTGAGTCGGAATATCCATTCCGATTCACGTTTCGTGAGGATTTTTTGTCTATCTCCTCGGAGGAGGAGGGGAGGTACATGATCAATGATGATGCTTTTTAAACTTTCCAAAGTATGGCCGTGTGCCTTAAAATGTTTGGCCACTGGCTGCTCAATTTTTTCTCCTCTGATGCAGGCATTTATTGCCGAGCGGTGTAGAGCCATCCGCTCTCTAAACGTTCTAATTGTCTGGCCTACGTAATATTTCCCGCACGGGCAAATTATAACGTAAATGATGTATTGTGATTTACATGACAAGACATGTGAGATTTTAAATTTCTGGCCAGTCAGGGGGTGTGAGACAAAAGAGCCTGTTAGCATCATGCTACAAGTGGTGCATGAGGGGCATTTATAGCACCCTGGTTTCTTTTTTTGCACATTGAATAGAGTGCTAGCTTCTTTAGGGACCATGTTGGTTCTCACCAGCATGTCCCGGAGGTTTTTTCCTCTTTTATAGCTGGGCATCACTGTTTTTTGTTTGAAGCATGGGAGTGCTTTGTCACTAGTAATTAAAGGCCAAACAGCCCTGACTGCCCTCGGTAGGACTTGGCTGGCTTGGGTATAAGCTGTAACAAAGGGAATTTTATTAAAGATGGTCTTTTTTGTGGTGCTTTGGAGGAGTTGCTCACGAGGTGTTGCCATTACTTCCATTTTCTGCTTTGTCAGCAGTGTGGGGTCATATCCCCGCTGTATAAACTTACGGACTTGGATGTCCAAACAGGGTTCCAACATGGCCTTATCGCTAGTTATGCGAGCCACTCTGGTCATTTGCGACTTGGGCAAACCTTTTTTAAGCGCTGGAGCATGATGACTACTGTATTTTAGCAGGGTATTCCTGTCTGTCTCTTTGTGGAAAACTGAGGTGATTATTTTTTGTTGTGCAACTGAAATGGTAACATCCAAGTAATTTATGGAAGTTTGGCTTATTGAATGAGTTAATTTTATGGGTCCATCTGTGGAATTAATTTGAATAATAAGGTTTTCCAACTGCTGAGGCGTACCCGACCATATCAGCAGCAGGTCATCTATATACCTGGTGTACATGATGATCTGTGTGCTGATCCTGTCATCTGTAAAGAAAAAGTTATTTTCCTGCTCAAACATAAAAATGTTAGCTAATGACGGTGACACATTAGACCCCATAGAACACCCCGTTAACTGTAAATAATAAGCCCCGTTGTGGATGAAATAATTCCGCGTCAATGTTAATTCCAACAGTGTCAAAAACAAAGGAATGTCCAAGGCAGTAAAACCAACTCTATATAAGAACGTACGCACTGCCGCCAGTGCTTGCCCATGGGGAATGACTGTATAAAGATTCTTTACGTCCATGGTACACAGAACAATGTTTGGTGGTAAGTTTTGAAGGTCTTGAAGTTTAAGGAGCAGTTGCGTAGTGTCCTTTAAGAAGGTTTTCTGTGCCATGATATGTGGTTGAACCAAAGAGTCCAGAAATTGAGAAACTGGTTGGAACAGGGAATTGCGTGCTGAAATGATTGGGCGTCCGGGGGGGTTTATGGAGTCTTTGTGTATTTTTGGTATAGTGTATATGACTGGAGAGACAGGAAAATCAGTAGTAAGTGTTTCCAGTACTTTCTTGCTGAAAAGGCCCTCTTGAAACGCTGTTTTGAGGTGTCCATCTAATTCTTTTTTGCTCTGTTTTGCACTATACTACTTCAGTTGAATTAGTGTAAAAAGGACTTAGACGTTTGTGCATCTCTTTAAGCACCATCTTTGCACCTTAAAGGCACAGGAGCACTTTATTGTCACTTTATATCCTTACTTGGATATCTGCACAGGCACTTTTGGAGAACATGGACCCATCACAAAATGACACTCTGTCATTTGCAGAAATCAATAAGCGTCTCAATGAAACCTTTTCATACACTCAAGAGAGAGTGGATGCTATCTTGTTCAAAGGAGACACGGGTTCCATTCAATCCACCAAAACACCGGAGGATATTTATCACCTGCTGTTAAAACTACAAAAAAAAGGAAATTGACTTCCAACTTCACGGATCAACACTGTCTGACTATTATAGAGCCCACATGATCCCACGTGGCTTTAGGATCAGCAATAGCCCCACCATCGGCCGCAATAATCCACAGTTTTGCCTCAAGTGGATTTCGATCCTAAATAAATGCAGCCAAGATTTAATGGTGCTAGTCATAGAGGAGGCTGGCAACATTTTACAAGACACTAAAATCAAGATCGCTGAAGCCAAACAGGATCAATCTCAGTTCCTCCCCGACAAGAAAAACAATCCCTTGTGGGAAAAACTGGGGTCCCAGTTAGAAACATATAGGAAGGAACTAGAGTTATTTAAGAAGAAAAAGTGGGCCACAGTGACAACCGACTATGAGGATGCCAGGGTATATAGATGGCTGAGTGGATCAACCCCCATACGCACAAGAGGCCGTTTTCAGAAAAAACAACCATGGCGCGAGCGCCCTAGAAGGGACCAGAGCAGATATACCAGCGACAGCGACTTTGTAGTCGAAGATTCTGATGAAACTGTGAACCAAGCCCTCCCTTTAGGTCGCAATACCCGGGCTCGCACCGGTTCAAAAACAACGGGCCGACAAGACGAGGGGGCCAGTTCAAGCGTCTCCTCAAAACCTCCGAGGAGTACCAACAAAAAGAGAGCTTAATCTTTAATTTGTCCACTCACCAACTGACACCAGATGAAACCAGAGTCTTAAATAATGGACTTTCATTCGTACCAACAAATAAACACCAGCCCTTCAACTGGAATGTGGACCTCCATCGATTCGGCAGATCCCTGAGAGTGAAAGAATTTTTCCAAAATACCTCAAGCACGAGAAGTGACCCCCATCAAGCTTTTTTAAGCAAACATGCACACTCCACATTTGATCCCCAGTCCCACAATCCTTCGATCAAAACCTTCACCAGGATTGTGGACGACGCTGTGGTGAGATTTGATAAAAATGGACCCAAAAATCACTCCAATTTAAACCAAAATGAATTGAGGGCATTAAAGGATCTATCAACCAATAACAACATCGTGATACGCCCCGCTGATAAAGGCGGGGGTATCGTTATCCAGGATACCACTAAATATATCTCTGAACTGGATTCACAGCTGGCCGATACCACTACATATCGAAAACTGGGAGGCGATCCCACAGCGACCTTCAAAAAAGAATTAGATGGACACCTCAAAACAGCGTTTCAAGAGGGCCTTTTCAGCAAGAAAGTACTGGAAACACTTACTACTGATTTTCCTGTCTCTCCAGTCATATACACTATACCAAAAATACACAAAGACTCCATAAACCCCCCCGGACGCCCAATCATTTCAGCACGCAATTCCCTGTTCCAACCAGTTTCTCAATTTCTGGACTCTTTGGTTCAACCACATATCATGGCACAGAAAACCTTCTTAAAGGACACTACGCAACTGCTCCTTAAACTTCAAGACCTTCAAAACTTACCACCAAACATTGTTCTGTGTACCATGGACGTAAAGAATCTTTATACAGTCATTCCCCATGGGCAAGCACTGGCGGCAGTGCGTACGTTCTTATATAGAGTTGGTTTTACTGCCTTGGACATTCCTTTGTTTTTGACACTGTTGGAATTAACATTGACGCGGAATTATTTCATCCACAACGGGGCTTATTATTTACAGTTAACGGGGTGTTCTATGGGGTCTAATGTGTCACCGTCATTAGCTAACATTTTTATGTTTGAGCAGGAAAATAACTTTTTCTTTACAGATGACAGGATCAGCACACAGATCATCATGTACACCAGGTATATAGATGACCTGCTGCTGATATGGTCGGGTACGCCTCAGCAGTTGGAAAACCTTATTATTCAAATTAATTCCACAGATGGACCCATAAAATTAACTCATTCAATAAGCCAAACTTCCATAAATTACTTGGATGTTACCATTTCAGTTGCACAACAAAAAATAATCACCTCAGTTTTCCACAAAGAGACAGACAGGAATACCCTGCTAAAATACAGTAGTCATCATGCTCCAGCGCTTAAAAAAGGTTTGCCCAAGTCGCAAATGACCAGAGTGGCTCGCATAACTAGCGATAAGGCCATGTTGGAACCCTGTTTGGACATCCAAGTCCGTAAGTTTATACAGCGGGGATATGACCCCACACTGCTGACAAAGCAGAAAATGGAAGTAATGGCAACACCTCGTGAGCAACTCCTCCAAAGCACCACAAAAAAGACCATCTTTAATAAAATTCCCTTTGTTACAGCTTATACCCAAGCCAGCCAAGTCCTACCGAGGGCAGTCAGGGCTGTTTGGCCTTTAATTACTAGTGACAAAGCACTCCCATGCTTCAAACAAAAAACAGTGATGCCCAGCTATAAAAGAGGAAAAAACCTCCGGGACATGCTGGTGAGAACCAACATGGTCCCTAAAGAAGCTAGCACTCTATTCAATGTGCAAAAAAAGAAACCAGGGTGCTATAAATGCCCCTCATGCACCACTTGTAGCATGATGCTAACAGGCTCTTTTGTCTCACACCCCCTGACTGGCCAGAAATTTAAAATCTCACATGTCTTGTCATGTAAATCACAATACATCATTTACGTTATAATTTGCCCGTGCGGGAAATATTACGTAGGCCAGACAATTAGAACGTTTAGAGAGCGGATGGCTCTACACCGCTCGGCAATAAATGCCTGCATCAGAGGAGAAAAAATTGAGCAGCCAGTGGCCAAACATTTTAAGGCACACGGCCATACTTTGGAAAGTTTAAAAAGCATCATCATTGATCATGTACCTCCCCTCCTCCGAGGAGGAGATAGACAAAAAATCCTCACGAAACGTGAATCGGAATGGATATTCCGACTCAACGCATTATCTCCAGAAGGGCTTAATGAAAAAATAGCCTGGAATGCCTTCATTTAAGACCTGGCTATAAATCAAAATTTTTTTAACATAATATATAGGTCCAGGAATTCCATCATATAATGCTATACTTGCATCCATTTATATATTTATTGTTTCTTTTGATAATAGCAGACATCCATTGTAAAAAATATGTAAAAAACATGTTAACTTAACTATGCCTACGATCATGCCATAGGCATGTCATATGTACAGTACAATATCACATAAATAACCTCCTCCACCTTTGTGCAGTGTGAGAGACTAAGCACATTGGTGGTAGAGTGGTATGAGGGTGCTGTGAGACAGTGGACACTAAAGATGTCCATTACCAATTTAATATTAAGGGTTATAATTTGTTTTCTCCATTCCCCTTATTTTGCACATATATTGTTTACCCTGCAATTATACACTATGTCGTTTCAGCAGCGCATAACACTTCTTTTGTTGATTTTAATTTACAGCACTTTGCACTTTATATCCAGCAGTTGGAAGCTGGTCTTATTGTAACTGTCTCCCCTGATGCCGGAGAACAGCGAGTGACGGCGTCCAGGGTTCCTAGGCAACGACCTGCGTCACACAGGCGGAGCTTTCAACCCGGAAATCTAACTCTGGGACACGGCGACGGGGAATGGCAGCCACACACGCTGCTGAATATAAGGTAAGAGAGCACAATGCTCTAATTCTTTCTTTATTCTTCACTGGCACACAGCACCTTTATCAAACGCACGTCCTGAGGAAAAGACCAATGGGTCTTGAAACGTAGACGCATGTTCTTAATTGTGCACTTTATGCTTTAATAAAATAATCTTTCTACAAGTCGTGAGAGTGCCGCCTCCTTCCAGGGGACCCTGCTAAGGACCCAGGATACCTGCGTATGTACATATTTATCAGGAAGGCACCTCAACGCCATTTGACCTTATATTGTGAGTGCCGGACAACCTCCAAACTGTATATATATATATATATATACACACATATATATATATATATATATATATATATATATATATATATATATATATATAACCAATGAAGAAGGGCGTCACTCCGGGACTTGTGCGTAGCAAAAAATCTTTTATGTAGCGTTATGTCAACGCGTTTCGGGAATCACCCGTCGTCAGGACATTAACAAATGAAGTAAAAGCAATGCATTAAATACATACCAGCGTGTGGGTGTTCCCCCTCCGTCCGGCGGTCCTCCGTTCCGGTCATCGCTCTGGCTTCCGGGTTGTAGCCCGGAAGTGACGCTACTCCGGCGGTGGAACGCAAACCAGCGGCCGGGGGGACACTACAATACAAACAAGACAAACTTTATTAGTACTAGACACTCTCATACAGCGCCTATCTCTATGTCTATGAAAAGATGGCATTGACACTGTACAGTGTATGTGTATACAAATTAGAATATGATAAAGAATCGTGTGTTAGCCTTAATATTCTGAATCAGCTTAACTAATGGTCATACAGTAAGTGGAATGTATTTTGAAAAAATACGTGAATATGTAAGCCTCTGTGTAATACCTCACTACACTAGTGAGAAAGTATATGTGCAGTGGGGAAATAAGATATTGCTAAGGGTGACCAAAATAGAACTGAACTACACAATTAATGAGTGAACATAATATAATATTTAAAAAGGGTCAGGAGTAAAAACTTAAACATGTAGTGTTGTATATATGAGCCATCATGAACACCTGTATAATAAGGTGATCTAGGACTATAATAAATGTGAATTGGACTATGTCCTCCTTATCCCTGATGTTAGTGGAATATATGGAATAAGAAAATTAAATAAAATTATTATAAGGGAAGTATCTGGAAGGTATGTATTTAATGCATTGCTTTTACTTCATTTGTTAATGTCCTGACGACGGGTGATTCCCGAAACGCGTTGACATAACGCTGCATTAAAGATTTTTTGCTACGCACAAGTCCCGGAGTGACGCCCTTCTTCATTGGTTGTATTTGCGAGTCACACGGCTCTCAGTGCGGGCACCCTGGCAGGTTAAACATTGCCATTCCCCCTGTTGGCATAGGAGTGCCGGGCCACAAAACTGCTATATATATATATATATATATATATATATATATATATATATATATATATATATATATAAAATGATATTTGACTTTGTGGACCTTGATCAAAATAATTTGAAATATTCGGACACAAGCTAAAGGTCGACATGGACACTCAAAAGGCCGGCACGAGTTTTTCATGGTTTTTGTGTTTATGTTGACATGAACACCGTATCAGTGTACCGCGTGTACTGCGCTTGCCATGCTTTGGGCAATATTATATTCTCTCTATTTCCACTTGGATAGTAAATTAGAAAGCAAGTTGATCTACACCAAAAAAAAAAAAAAATTAAAAACTTCGACCATGTCCATGTCCTTAAGCTTGTTTGCACCTTCTGTCACTGCCAACCTATGTATTTCGACCTAGACACTGTCAACACAGGGACCGTTTACCGAAACAGCAAAGGGGGGGTTCGAAGGGAGTGTGTGTCTGTCCCCCCCCCCCCCCCAAAAAAAAAGAAAAACATTTCAGAGGTACCAGTTAATATACTTCATCTACAATTAGCAGTTCCAGTGTTACGATGAAGTTAATCCACTTTATGGCCACCTCCTCCCTCCACACAGCCATTCTCTGCCCACATTCAGGGCCCTCCTCCCCCTACATCCAGCTTCAGCCCCTTCAGTGTGTGGTTAGCAATACCCCTTTTACACCAAAATCCCAGATCCGACCCTGTATATGGAACACGGTTCCAAGCCAGGTTGGATCCAGAATTTTGGTCTGTTTACAATGTGGTACCGACCCGCAGAGTAAACAGGAGCAGTGCTTACTGCTCATCTCCAAGCGCTGGGACCGCCGATCGCCACACTGGGCCCCAGACTGCTGTATTATGGGCAAGCCCAGCACCAAGGTAAGCTGCTGGGCTGCCCCCAAGCCCCTGTCCATGTGGTGAATGGATACCGAACACAGTACAGCAGCAGAGGCTTTGTGCGCCCCCTGCCCAACCTCCATGTTGACTGCAGGATGCTGCGGTCCGGAGGTTGGGCCTCCCCCACTGTTGTAAATGGGAGCCGGGTCGGATGACCCGGCATACACGTTTACACTGCCCACTACCCAGGTCCTGCCCGTGTTCTACCCTGGTCAGGACCTGGGTAGAAGTCCTGTGTAAAGGGACACAGGTTAACTCGTTTTACACCGCCGCTGACCCGGGTCCACGAGGAAAGAATCTGGGTATTTGCATCAGTGTAAAAGGGGTATTACCAGTACCACCCACTCATATGTTCCTCCCCTCATCTCCCTAAACTCCCTGGACCAAAATCTCCGTCCACCCTCCCTCTTGCACTATATCACTGCCATCGGGTAGGTGGTGTGCCAGGAAACTCATTATGCCACCGAGGCCACATAAATGTATATGATGTAAATAATGTAAATTTTGGTCCCTCAACCTAAAAATGCTGTGGCACACCTGATTACAAATAACACACATTGATCCTGACAAAATGTTCATTGTGTTACAGTAGGTTGTTATCAGAAATGTTCAAACTCATAATTTATTTTTTAGCTACAAATTTGAAAAGAAAAATGCTTCTGGCACTAAGTGTTCAAATCCTGCAGCCTTGTATTTGGTAAATCCACCTGTTGCTTCAATAATAACTTTACTTCTGTTGGAGTAGGTTTTGTAGCAGATTTGCACAGTTTGGGAATGACTTTTGCCCTTCTTTGCAGATTTGCTCCAGGTCATTCAGGATGGCTAAATTACATTGTAGAACTGCAGTAGTATAGTGCCACAGATCCTAAGTTGGACTGAGATCTAGGGCGAGAATTAATGCCGCCAGAGTTCAGCGGCAATGCGAGATGTCCGCGGAACTCGGACGGGTTTTGCCTTGTAAGTTAATTCCCCTTTAAAAAACATCCGAGTTCTGTGGACATCTGGCACTGCCGCTGAACTGCCCACTGCCTGGGGGCCCACATCCTCCTCTAGGGATCAAGTTCCAGTCTTTCACTTATACATGTTACTGTACCTTGTACTGCACAGGATTATGGTGTATTTTCTACAGTGCATTACTGTTAAAAATCTGGTACATTAGCATGCATGCAATGTTTACAATATATATATTTATTAAGGGGCCCAGCCCATACACTATAGTTAGGCAAACCAATGTGTTGGCTGACCACACCACACATGGGCCCTTCCATTGCATCCCCCTGGTGGGCCCTTAATGTTCCAGTCTGACACTGGTCAGGTATGAAACAACACTGGTCAGTGTCCTGCTGATTGGAGAAATGTATCCCCTTTACATTTCTACCAGACTGAAAAAAGTTTCTTGCAATATTTACCGACCCTTACACCTACCGTACACTGACACACACACACATACACACACATGTACATTGCACAGGGACCAAGGGTACATTAACACACACACACATGTACATTGTACAGGGACCAGGGGTACACTGACACACACACACACACACATATACATTGCACAGGGAACAGGGGTACATTGACACACACACACAGACACACACATGTACATTGCACAGGGAACAGGGGTACATTGACACACACACACATGTACATTGCACAGGGACCAGGGGTACATTGACACACATACACACACACACACACACACACACATGTACATTGTACAGGGACCAGGGGTACACTGACACACACACACACATATACATTGCACAGGGAACAGGGGTACATTGACACACAGACACACACATGTACATTGCACAGGGACCAGGGGTACATTGACACACATACACACACACACACACACACACACACATGTACATTGCACAGGGACCAGGGGTACACTGACACACACACACACACACATATACATTGCACAGAGAACAGGGGTACACTGACACACATATACCTAGGGACCAAGTTCGTGCACACAATCTCCTTCCCCTCCTTCCTCTTCCCTCGTGGTTCCAGCATGAGGAGCAGTGTTTTCACATATCAGTGGGGCTGGGGGCGCTACATCTGGATGACAACGGGACTCTGGAGATAGCAGCATGGAAGGTTTGGTCCTGCACACGGTACCTTGGTACCTTATCTCTCTGCAAGGCTTAAGGCCCCCATACACTAGTCCATTTGGCCACTTGTCACCCGATTCTGATGGATCGGGCCGAGAAACCTGGTGAAAGATGGCCAAATCGGATGTGTATGACATCCAACCCGATGCACGGTCCCATGTGCATCGGATCGGAGTCGGGGGTCAGAACTTTTGAATGTCTGAACTCATGGAATACATCACATGCAATACATCGCATGCAATACATCGCATGTCAAAGCTTTGCATGCAAATGTATCACATGAGAGTCTGACGCCCTGGTCAGGGTGATCAGCTGGTTCTACACTGCTGTGAGAAATCACAGTGGTGTATGGCCACCTTTAGTACATCTGCCCATGGATTGATCATTCTTCCCACTGGAAAAGTTTATTCAGCCAATGTTCCAGTGAAATGTAGTCAGACAGACCTATAATAAGGGAGATTGCTATACTAATGAGGGAGAGAGGGAGATTGCTTCTATTTCAGGGAGTCTCCTGCAGAATGCAGGGGTGTAGGCAACTATGACATAAGTTATTCTTCCACAATGCTCATGTAATTAACATGGAGCTGACAGCATTTCTTCAAGAATGGAGACAAGGACTGAGAACATCTTTTTGCAGACTTTGAGGTATAGCCACAGAACTGGGCTGGTGCATTATGGGTGCATCTATAATAAACCTGCACTGCCAAATAGAACATTAAGTAATCAGACAAGGCTGAGAGTATAAGTACAGCAACTGTAATCCAATGCACTGTCAGACTGAAGGAATATAAAACATTGGCCCTTAGCCTGGGAAACTATTCAAACCCTTCAAGAAGAATGGCCCGGTCAATTGGTTTTAAATTACTCTCCAATCTTTGTCAATGAGCTTCTTTGTCCCAAGTTCTTTTCTTTGGGCTCTCTTTAATCTGTAACAAAAAAAAAAAACAACTGTAATAATTTAAATAATTAACATACTACTAGATACAGTAAGTAGAGAAATGGTTTCCATATCTCTATTTCTGTTATGACTGTGCATGTCGACAATTTAAATATGTATAGTTAGCATTCCAACAAGTTTAGTAATATCCTGTGCTGAGTTTACCACTATGCATTTGCTTAGAAAGTAGGTTTAGAAAACAACCCCAATCTTTATTACCCTTTCAGACCTCACTTATTACCGGGTAAAATGCCAATATGTGCGGTGTGAAATGTCAAGAAGACCGGCAATTCAAAAACGGTTAAAAAGCAGGGTCTTACCCTTTTCAGTGTTCCTGTGTAATGTGATGGGACAAAATGGCAATACCCCTTTCAGACTGCACTTAAATGGGTAATATACCATTTATATATGCGGTGTGAAAGGGGTCAAGGCTGTCTGACCCACTTTGAAAAATGTTTTAAATTACCGGGTCAATACAGTTTTTGTGGAGTGAAAGCAGTATAAGCTGCAGCACGATCTAGTAACATATGTTCCTAATGTGCCCTCTCTCTTAGCGGAACAAGAGAACCAATCACAAGTCTCCCACTCACACAAAGGTTCGGACTGGCCTACATGGGCACAGGGGAAACCCAGAGTGGGTCCCACTTTCCTCTAAGGACCTGGTTCTAGTCCGTGGCCTTGAATTATACATAAATCATATGTTACCTTTTACTGCACAAGACTGTGATGCATTTTCTACAATGCACTGTTGTTCTTGTTACTAATCTGGTACAATGCATGCGCTATCACAAATTGCTATAGGGTTTTCAGGATAACAGCGATTTGAAGTGGTATCAAGTTTTTGACAAACTGATGCGATAAACATTGTATGAAATACATTTGTGTGTTTTTTACTGTATGGAAGTAATTCTACTAATTTTATATTAATGTGTATTTTTCCTTTTCCTTGGTGAAACAACTATCAGCGCACTTCTACACTCCTTCTTCTTATTTTTATATATATATATATATATATATATATATATATATATATATATATATATATATTTATTAATGTACATATATAGACCGGACACTCTCTAATGGTTAGCCAAACCTGTATGCATACCATCTAACTTCTCTGATTATAGTGGGATAGTCCCGCTAATTGGAGACTGTCTCGCTGTTTCTCCCATGAGTCAGGATGGGGGCAGGTTGGGGGAGCCGGCGATCACTGCTGCTCTGCTCAGTAGAGCAGCTGGTGATCACTGAATCAATGCCCTACGCATGCTCATGATATCTATTCAGTGCGGGGAGCGGTCGGCACACCCCCTGAATGACATAAATGGATCCGTGTAGATTAACCATGCCCATACATACAAGGACCCACCCATGACTGACTGTGCCCCTGTTTCAGCCATACAGGAAGTACCGATTCCAGAACTAGAAAAGTTGTGAGGTATGGTACATGGCAGCTGGCCACACCGCCTCTGGCTTCTGGCCACACCCCTGCACATGGGCTCCTACCACTGTATTCCCCCGGCAGACCCTTCATGCCCCAGATCTACACTGTTCCACTGCCATATTTATATGGCGAACTTTACTGATTTACTGTTTTATTTTTAAAAATCCAGCAAGCCCCAGGGTTATTGCTAGGAGAAATGTAACATTTTGTGGATTGTATCCACAAAATGTATCCACAGTAGTTTCCATTAATATACAGTATATATAGTTCCTTAAATATACTTTTAAGTGGAGTAGATCGGTGAATCTATTCATGCCTTTTTATATTCCTGAGCAACATCAACAAATTCATAGTGGAAGAATATATTTGCACCAGGGAATTTAAACCACTGGCATCATAGGATAATTCCATGGTAGATGTGGTCATGTATGCAATGGTGCATATGCATGCATCCGATGGTTGACACTAAATAGGTCAACAGGGTCAAAAGGTCAATGTTCAAATTGTAAAAACAAAAAAGGTCTCTTAAGGAGCCCACACACGCATCGTTGCCGGCGGTGCGATGCTGTACGATGGGGTGCGTGCTCCCGCGGCACCTCATCGTACAGTACAAAAAGTATGTGCTGCACATACTTTTTGTACTAGCCTTTTCTAGCATAGCATCGCATCACATGCACATTGTATGCACAAGGCATACGATGCGATGCTATGTGTGCTAGTTAAGCCCACAACGCACGCTGGGATCGGTGCGTGTGTGGGCTCCATTAGAGATGAATCCTAACCAACCCTTCCCCTAGTGCCTAATCCTAACCCTCCCCTAATGCCTAATATCACCCCTCCCCTTTGTGCCTAATCCTCCCCCTAGTGCCTAATCCTAACCCTCCCCTAATTCCTAATATCAACCCTCCCCCTAATGTCTAATCCTCCCCCTAGTGCCTAATTCTAACCCTCCCCTAGTACCTAATCCTCCTCCTAATGTCCAAAACTAACCCTCCCCCTAGTGCCTACCTAACCCTCCCCCTAATGCCTAATATCAACCCTCCCCCTGGTGCCTAATCCTCCCCCTGGTGCCTAATTCTAACCCTCCTCTAGTACCTAATCAAAACCCTCCCCTAGTACCTAATCCTCCTCCTAATGTCCAATCCTAACCCTTCCCCTAGTACCTAAACCTAACCCTCCCCCTATTGCCTAACCCTCCTCCTAATGCCTAATATCAACCTACCCCCTAGTGCCTAATCCTCCCCCTAATGTCCAATCCTAACCCTCCCCCTAGTGGCAATTTACAACATTATTTCACATTAGCAAAAGTTAAATGGGCATGTACAAAGCAATAGATTAAATTCTTCTGTAGCCCATTAGCTTTTCTAAAAAAAAAAAATTCAGATTTTGTAAAATTCTTGCATATTTCTCACTATTTACACAACAAAATGTTTAATAATTTTGATTAAGAATTGTTTATTTTAATGATTTTAGAAAAGCTGTATTATCTTTAAAAAGAACCATTTATCATGTTCCTGGTGCCAAAATCTCATTATAATCATCAAAAGCGTAAGTGACACCTACTGGCAGAAACATGTATTACAGTAAAACTGTGATTTTTTTTTTTTTTGCAGGTTTTTTAACAAATGTTTTGATGAGATGTTTAACTTTTGTACCTAAATCCTATCAATAACTGTTCCTACTGTTATTTACACAGGCATCGGGCGTCCAGGTAGATAACTCTGTCATCCTCTTGTTCCAAGAAATGAAGCTCAAGAAGTCTGGCAAGAAAGCAGTTTTCTTTGGTTTCAGCAGAGATGAGAAATATATCATTGTGGAGGAGGGCAAAGAAATCCTGTCAGAAGAATGCGCTAATTTCTTTCCCCGTTTGAAAACACTGTTCCCTGAAAACAAGTGTTGCTATGCCTTGCTGGATATTCATTACATTACAGGCGAATCCAAGAAGCAAGACCTGATATTTGTTATGTGGTAAGTTAATATATATAATAGCAGTGATAGTCCAGTCCATGACCTTCTGCATTGTGGGCCTGATTCAACAAGGCTTGTGGTACAATGCGAACACATCCCTTGCATCATAGCTGCCTACCCTCCTGCATTCTGCAGGAGACTCCCTGAAATAACAACAATCTCCCTCTCTCCCTCATTAGCGTATCAATCTCCCTCATTTCTCCTAACCCACATTACACTGTTACATTTTTGGGGAAAAAAGGTATGAGAGACAGATACATGTACACTGAATCATCAGCACCATTTCCTAGCACTTTAGCAAGTATAGTAGCTCTTACTAACGGCTTTGGGGCTCATCTACATTTGGATATAAGTCTTTTTTAAAGATTCCTCTTAGATGTAGCAGTACACACCCGCGCTTCTAGGTGCCACGTTCACAATCTCTTTTCACAATATCTTCATATATGGAACTAGACACGCCCTTCAAGTGGAGCATGACACGTCCCCTCAATGGGGCGCTGTGCAAAATTCTCCTACCAGCTATAATCTCCCTAAAACTAGTTTTCAAAAGTAGGCAAGTATGCCTTGCATGCGACCGAAGGGGGAGAAATAATTTCATGATTGCCGACCATCAAATGATTCTCTCCCCTTGGGAAATAAAAATCAGTCTGAACTTTTTTTCTGTTGGTATCCACTGAAGAGGGGGCGGGTGCTGATGTCATGTGATGCATCGGTACGCCCACATTCTCAGGGGAACACCCATAAAATACGTTCCCTGCTCTGACCCCAAACCCGCCACTCTCCCCCACCTACCCGTGTGAACGCCTCGGCATCTGTGACATTTACCAAAGGCATTTGTAAAAATATGCGCATGCACAGAGCCGCACCATCGATCCTCCAGTATTCCAATCAGTACTGAATCACCCCCTTAGGCTAGCTCTCCTCACACCGGGCCGAATTCAGAGTTGATCACAAAAGCAAAATCTTTCTGATTTGGGTAAAACCATGTGCACTGCAGGGGGCAGATGTAACATGTGCAGAGAGAGTTAGATTTGGGTGGGGTTTTACTTCAAAGTGAAATATATATTGCATTGTAACAATAAAGCAGCTAATTTTTACCCTGTACAGAAACAAAATAACTCCCCCAAATCTTATGCTGGGTACACACCAGGACGACTAGGGCCCGATCCGCACAATCTAGATCCAATTCCGATCAATTGGATGTAGATTGTGTGCTGATTGGGCCCTTTTCTGACCTGGTGTGGACCGATACCGATCCGATGCGCGGTCCCGCGGGTCGGTCGGTCGTTATTGAGATCCTACCTGCTGCAGGTAGGATCTCAATGACGACCATACAGCCGGGTGCGGGTCGCCATCGGATCGGACCCGCTCACGGTGCACATCGTGAGCGGGTCGTGCCCCCCCGCGTCATCGTGAGCGGGTCGGACGAGACACTGACGACCCGCTCACGATGTGCATCGTGAGCGGGTCGTCCTGGTGTGTACCCCGCATAATGCTGGGTACACACCAGGACGACTAGGGCCCGATCCGCACAATCTAGATCCAATTCCGATCAATTGGATGTAGATTGTGTGCTGATTGGGCCCTTTTCTGACCTGGTGTGGACCGATACCGATCCGATGCGCGGTCCCGCGGGTCGGTCGGTCGTTATTGAGATCCTACCTGCTGCAGGTAGGATCTCAATGACGACCATACAGCCGGGTGCGGGTCGCCATCGGATCGGACCCGCTCACGGTGCACATCGTGAGCGGGTCGTGCCCCCCCGCGTCATCGTGAGCGGGTCGGACGAGACACTGACGACCCGCTCACGATGTGCATCGTGAGCGGGTTGTCCTGGTGTGTACCCCGCATTTGTCTCTCTGCACCTGTTACATCAGCCCCATGTTAGAGTCTCACCATCAAATGATTCCTGCAATGACCGTACCCACTGAAATGAGGTCACTGAGCAAAGGGCTGGACTTGGGCCAATATATGAGTGAGCCATCCAATACTATGGGGTAAATTTACTAAAGCTTCTAAACTAGTGCCTAAACCTAACCCTCCCTTCCCTGGCAGTCGATATTCGTGCAACAGCATTATAACAGATGTCTGGATTCCGGCGCCGGCCTGCCGGTGATAGTCTGGATGCTGGCGTCGGTAAACCCATCCCATTTTTCTCTTATACCCCTTTTACACCGCTGCAAAAACCCAGGTTTTTGCTTCAAGGACCCGGCTCAACCCATGTCCATTTACACAGGTTTCCTACCCAGGTCCTGAGCAGGGTGGAACACGAGTAGGACCTGGGTAGAGGCCAGTGTAAATGGTCCCAGCACGGGTTGGGACATCCGTATAGCAGGAAGCGCTGCTGATCCCGGAAGTGGGGAGCAGAGAGCGGACACATCGCTGTAGTCAGCGCACAGGTTCTTAGCAAAGCCTGGCGCACTACAGGCGGTCTGCGGGCCACAGTTGGGGGTGAGTGTTGTGTTCGCCTCCCACCCCAGTGGCACTTTTATTTGAGGTGAGAGCACAGGGAGCTGGGGAGAGCACATGGGACATCAAATAATAACATCCACAAGGAAAAGCAGGGCTGACCCAGGTTCAGTGTAAACGGTGCAGACCCAGGTCAAAGTGCTGTGTAATACCCCTTTTACACCAAAATCCCAGACCTGACCCGGTATTTGGAACACTGCTTCAAGCCAATTCAGATCTGGGATTTGCACCGCTTACACTGCGGGGGCGGTGCTTGGAGATAACATCATCACCAAGCACCAGTACCAACGACGCATTGCCAGGGCCCCGGAACGCTGCGCTGGGGCAAGCCCAGCAACAAGGTAAGCTGCTGGGTTGCCCCAATCCTCCATGCACCCTCCTAGCCCCCGTCTGTGACGTAAATGGATGCCGCACACAGGCATCCATTCACCTCCTCCCTGCTACCGCTGCTGTCTGTACAGTACAGCAGCGGAGGCTGTGTGTGCCCCCACCCAACCTCCATTCTGACCGCAGGACAGCTTTCCCCATTGCTGTAAACGGGAGCCGGGTCGGTTAAAATGGAATAACTGTTTACACTGCCCACTACCCAGGTCTTGCCCATGTTCCACCCTGGTCAGGACCTGGGTAGAAGTCCAGTGTAAATGTAATACCCCTTTTACACTGTCACTGACCCGGGTCCACGAGGGAAAAACCCGGGTTTTTGTGGCAGTGTAAAATTAATGGGTTATGAAGCTGGGTCCGACCTTGGAAACTCCCGTGTTCAAAGACCAGGGATTTTGGTGTAAATGTGGTATTATTTATACATGCTAAAGGTTGATAAAACTAATTTGATCTTTTGCTGAGCATTAAAATATATGAATATATTTTTTAGGGCCCCTGAGGATGCACCTATCAAAGAAAAACTACTATTTGCAAGCTCAAAGCCTTATTTAAAACAAGCTTTCTCAGGTACAGTATGTTGGGAGTAAAATGAATTACTTTTAACATTCTCTGCACATATATATATGCTCATAGCGTTTTTTTATCAGCTACCTACCCACCCACTGAAAAATTGGCCAAATGCTCCAAATAAGCCAATAACAAAAGCCACCTCTTAACCTATGTGCAGAAAAGAAATACGATAGGGAATGCATTTATGGATGAAACTACTGCACATATCAATCTTTGTGTGCCTCCCGCCCACCACACCTTGGAGGAAGAGCTCCTAGTGGCCAATGCTGTGGGTGAAGTGTCTTGGTGGTGCAGTGCATTTTGTCCCTGTGTCTACATTCTCCCTGCAAAATAGCCAATTTCACTGCATTGTGCAGGAGGCTATGCCATGGTGACATGAATCATGTCATCACACCCCAACACCTCTTTACTCCTAGGATCCCAGGAAAGCTTCCTGAAATTTGGAAAGTGAGTAGGCAAGTACTGTGTGAAAGCAATATGTATAAGGAAGCTTACTATTGGCTGACAGCTCCCCTCCAACTACCTTGGAGAAGTCGCATCCAATCACTCTTGAGCTGCCTGGGACCTTCCCGGTGGCAAGATCGCTAGCGGTACATCTGAAGCTTACAGGAAACACAGTGAGTTGACTGATGGAGTAGCAATGGTGAATCGATGGTGACCCGATGGGTCGATGGTGATGTTTGGGAATCCACTTGGAATAGCTTGGAAGCTACAGAGTTTTGGAGGTCGGCTGGTAAGGGTGGACTATCAATGGTGAGGTGATGGTGATGGTTGGGAACACACATGAGATTAGCTGAAAAGCCAATAGAAGACACAGAAGATCAGCTGGGATTGATGGAGCAGATGCAGTGTAAACTACTGTTAGGCTGTGATAAAGCACTGGTCTGGAGACTGGATATCACAGGAGCAGATCCTAAGATGCTACTTGACTGTAGACACCATTGCACTAATGACTTGAATAATTTCTTTCAGCATCCTTATAGGGATAAGTAGTTGTTGATTGGCTGGAGATAAATTATGTCATAGCTGAGCTTCCTAGGTTGACTGCTGATATCATGTGACTGCAGGCAAGATGTTTCGGAAATGGAGGGAAACTCGTATTACTGGAAGCATGGCTGCGGCCTATGACTTTAGCAATGGAGATGGGTTTAGCGGAGTGCTGCAAAGCATTATGCACCAGTGTGACATGATCAGTGCTGTTAGGTGACGCGGGACATGCCAGCCAGACATGGGGCCTTGATAGTCTGTTTACTACACCATGACCTTCTATAGCACTTCAGAGCAAGCATAGAGAAACACTTAGAATGTAAGAATGTGTTTTTTAAACACCGGATGATGACAAGACACAGACACTCACCAAGTTAGGACTAAGAACTCCCCCTCCTCCATCTCCCTGTTCTCTGGTGCCTGGCCTGCTCCTCCATAATGCACCTATCTGTGGGCCTTATTTTGGTTCATTCTTTCTGACAAAATCCTTCTTAGATGGGCAAAACCATGTGCACTGCAGATGGGGCAGATGTAACACGTGCAGAGAAAATTAGATTTGGGTGGGGTTTTACTTCAAAGTGAGATCTATATTGCAGTGTAAAAATAAAGCAGTCAGTATTTTCCCTGCACAGAAACAAAATTACTCACCCAAATCTAATTCTCTCTGCACATGTTACATCTGCCCCCCCTGCAGTGCACATGGTTTTGTCCATCTAAGAAGGATTTTGTCAGAAAGAATGAACCAAAATAAGGCCCTGTATGTTTCACTGCCTGTGGCTCCCAATTCACTACTTGCATGTCTGCACCCGTGGTTCCCCAATTACAGGCTCTGGGCTGGGTGGGATTGGCCAACGTTTCCCACGGTGCACTTGGCTGAAGGAGGGAGGGAAGAAGACGCATGGCTACACTGATGCTCACCGCTGCTCATTCAGCTTCTAACAAGCTTTTATCACTATGGAAGCATGGCCAGCATGTGAGCTGCTGATTTTATATAGTGTGGCGAGCGCAGCGAGCCACCGCACCCGAAGCGTGGCGAGCACACACCGAATACATGTAAAGTAATACGCGTCCCCTCACGGGGCTCGCTTCGGGCTTGGTGGCTCGCCACACTATATAGTAACAACTCCATGCCGACATGGATAGTGGGGGCTTATACAATTTTAAATCACATAGCAGTGCACCGGGTGTATACCATGCGATGCGATTATATGTCGTGCGACCAAATATCGTGGGCACCGTGCTAGTACACAAGTACCGATGTTTTGTATAAACATCCATTTGCAGCCTACGGGCCCAAACCCACATCATTCAGTGGTCACCGACCATCAAATGATGTGGAAGGTACATGCAAAACTAGGACACTTTCAGGTGTCTTAGCATTGCCTGTGTTCTGGAGGGGAACATGGAGGGCAGCTGACATCTGGTGATGTCAGCTGAACGCCCACTGGCACCCGTGTCACTGGCTCATTACCATGGGTATGCGCAGCATTTTCACGGTAATGCCCATGAAACACTGGGAGTTCCCATGGCTGCATTTCCCAGTCACCTCCCCATGCCCCCCGCCCGCAGTGTTGTGTGCAAGTACACGGCAAACATTCTGTTCCCCGTGGCCGCATGCGCATGCAAAGAAGTGCGGATGCGCAGTTGTAAAACATTGCGCACCCGTGCGAATTCGCACTGGTGCGCATGGACCAGAATAAGGTCCACAACCCAATCTTCATTAACGATCTGCATGATAGCAATTTTGTTAACAATATTATATGCATATCATTCAGTTTGTACCCACTGTCTCATTAACAAACCCCCATGTGTTCTAAACATGCAGGCATATGTAAACAATATCACAATATCGCCGGTCTGCATGCTCGACGGGGGTCCCGGTGGTGGAGCGGAGTAATATCATTAAAGATAACATTCAGTGTTTTAGTGCAAATTGTTTGTTTTGCAGCACCGTCAATATCGTTAACTATATTGGTGGTGCCACATATCTCATAGGGCCTTATTCTAGTTCACTCTTTCTGACAAAATGGCGACCATATTGCCAGTGATGGGAGTGTGCCCCGGCGATAAATCGCCGGGTGCGCGCTCCCATTTTCAGCCCCATTCTAATCGCTGGTCGGACCAGCTGATTACCTCTGCGGCACTGCCGGCAGAGGTTCCCTTTAATCAGCGACCATCTCTGGTAGCTGATGCTGATGAAAAGGAGAAACTGAGCAATATATTGCTAGCAATATTTTGCTGAGCAATATATCTCCCCCATGTGTACGCACTTTAAGAAGGATTTTGTCAGAAAGAGTGAACTAGCATAAGGCCCATAGTGTGTACAGGGCTTTAGAATAAATATTTCTCAGTGCCTACAAAGGACTACAAATATATACAGTGGCCAATTTTCACTTTTCACATACAAGTAAAAGATTTTAAATTCACAAAGCTATTACACTATAATATATATGAAAGATATAAGCCAGTTGTGTGATGATATCATTTTAAACACATTAAATGCAGATTGTATAAATATTTATGTGTATTTTAATAAAACGAACAATAAAAATCGCATTGTGTATGAAAGCCTTAGTAAGTGGGCCCCAAAGTCTTAGTACATAGACACCAAAGCATCAACTTTCCCCTTCTGTAAAAAAATGTCATCTCTTTCGAATATTTGTTGAATCTCCTCCAGTATAGGTAAATCATTAATTCATTCATTTAGTATCACGTGGGCCTATCACAAATACATTTGTATCGATTAGTTTGCAGTTCAGCTTCAAAAATCATCTTTTCTTTATTCTACAGAAAGACTTGTTCCCGGCAATAAAACATTTTTCTTTCTTTCTTTAGGAGTCAACAAACAGTGGGAGCTTCACAGCCAAGATGACCTTACTGTTGACCAACTGGCGCAGAAACTTACAAATGGCAAAATTAAATCTTTGGAGGGCCACCTTTTATAGATGCACAGTGCCAGTAACAGACAGTCTGCAAGTTAAGCAAAGCTGCCTAAAGTAGAACTAAACCCTCTGCAAATAAATGTTAATATGCTATAATGGAAGGTGAATGTGCTGGATTTTCTTAGGTGTCCGATCGGTTGTTTATGCAGAATATCTTTCATATGTTTTTCACTTAGCACTGCCATATCTCTGTGGAAATGTTCCTTCGGTACATTCCCCAAATTACTGGAGGTCATTTATGAAACACAAAACATCCGCTGCTCAGTATAAAAGAGGTTATGGTCTTGTCGTGACTTGTGCACCCTGATTTGCACAAATCCCCCCCCCCCCTCCCCAATTCTGAGAGTGCATTCAGAATTTGCAAAGATATCGAATGTGATTCATACTGTAAATGATTTCCGATGACTGCATTGTATTTACCCATTTACATTTTATACCTAATAACAAAAGCGCTACTTAGTTAAAGTTGTAAATGCAAGCCAATATAAAATAACATGTTGTAGTCTCACATACATGGATGTCTGCATTTATATAGAATTTTAACATATTTGGGGGGTTTTGGTCCACCTTAGGCCATGTGTATACTGTAGCATCTTAGTTCAAATATTTTACTATAAAACTTCCAGACTTTTATATTTTACACAGCTTACTAATATATATTACATGCACTGCCTATGGTAATGTGTAATTATAGGCATGAGCACACTTGTATCTTGACATTATATCAATAAAAAATAAAAACAATTACTGGTTGTCTAATCTACATAAAGCACTTGTAGGAAAACCTAATGTGGGATTATTACAGAACTACAGTATGCTAAGACTGCAATCACTGCCTACGACGTGCCTGCCAAAAAGGGGTATGACCTTTCTACAAAGGTTGTGGAACTAAATGCCGGGTGGCCGGGAATGGTGGGTGGGCAGTGTGACGTCACCTCGGTGCATGTGCAGTTTATGTTTCAGTGTCAGTGTGTCCAGAGGGGGTGGAGAAAGGAAGCAAACTCACGGTTTGCTAATGCATGAGACTGGGAGTGTCTCCCGAATCTATGAGTGACTATGGTCCCCATTTATCAAGTAATATTTGCGGATAGATCCCCGAAAAACACACGTTTTTGGGGGTTAGCCGCAAATATTAAGTATCCCAGGGTTGCGTACCTGACCCTCCCCTTCAGGGAGAAAATGCTTTGTTCCTGGACTTCCCTGATAATGTATGATTGCCATCACCTGTGGGGAGCTAGGTAATTGATAAGAAAGGTGTTTCACCACAGGTGATGGCAATCGTACATTACCAGGGAAGCCCAGAACCAAAGCATTTTCTCCCTGAAGGAGAGGGTCAGGTAGGCAACCTTGAAGTATCCCCTGAATGTATTAAAGGGGGACCGCAGCAGGAAAGTTCGATCACTGCTGCGATCCCCCTGCAGCGCCGCCGGCCGCATCCCCCATAGGTTTCTATGGGGGATGCGAAGCTGCCCGATGTATCAACATCGGGCACCACGGCTTCGCATCCCTGGGCAATCGCCATTCTGGGATGGCGATAGCCGATTGTAGCCTATGGGCTCCACACCGCACTGCCGTCGGGGTCAGCGGGGTCGCCAGAGGTTCAGCACACAACCGTGCATGCACAGACCCCCAGGCTTCCGGGTCAGCGCTTCGCAGGGACGGGCTATTTTTGGAGCCCTGTCCCTGCACTGTCAAGGATGATACATCCCGACAAAGTGATCGCATTTTACCTTGCGATCCTGGGCAGTAATATTCCGCCCAGATCTCAAGTACTATAGTTTTGGATGGATGTAATTTTAGCGCAGTTTGGACTGGAGATCTTAGTGAATTCAATCCGCAACCAAGAATAAAAAAAAATGTAAATGTTTATTTTTGCATTTTTATCTCCGCTATAGATTGCATAACTCATCATTACTATAAGAATAGAACCTCTCACACGTGTGTTAACTTTTTATATAGTGCCTGGAACCCCATGTGAGTAAATTGGAGAATGCTAGCTCAGTCCTCAGTCCACACATTGCATATGCGGTGCACGTGCACGTTCTTTCTGTGCTCTACCATGAACAGAAGGAACATAGAAGAACTGTGATTTCAATTATTATATGAACACATTTGGAACAGTTTTCTTTTTAAGATACTCTCCAAGAGGGGAATTCAATCACGGGTCACAACTGTCAATTCGTCCCGACAGCTGTGACCCTGGCCCGTTTTTGTTTTGCGTGACAGGTGGTATTCAATGTTCTGCTTGGTGATCGGCGATAAGGGGGCGTGGCCGCGTAAACGGCCGTGGATTGTCGAGATTCGGCCATGATTGCAACAATTCATGGCCGTAATCGACAAAACGGGCCCGATCTTACAATCTGCCTCTTCAATGCTGTCGCACAAGAATAGGGGCCCGCCTAATTCCCTCGTTGGAAATAGTGGCAGAGATTGAATTACCCCCCCCCCCCCCCCCCTTCCCAAATGTCTGATATGTTCAACAGCATATTTGGACCCCAAAATTGGAGCATTTGATTTTCCGAATTTATCTGAATTACTATTTTCATCGTTTTTTTCTTTATTTGCTCCACTACATTACCAGATATTCATTCCAATCAGCCAGCTAGTTAGATAGTTGGTAAGATAATCTTTAGGTGTGTGACCATCTTAAGTCAGAGACACAAGATGAAAAAGACAAGAGATATTTCATGGCTACATCAATATTTTAATGGCATTTAGGCAACCAATAATTCACATGATTTTATACTGGAGACCAGTTATAATAATAATAATAATGCAATTTCATCATATTACTGCCTAGTTTAGGTTCTTCCATACATCGATCACTCCAAAATAGAAACAATACAGAAATTGCACAGATTCATACATCGGGGACTCAGTTTGTCCCTTTTTATAACCCCAATGATCTCTTCATCGCCTGCCAGTCCGGAAGGTAGATGTATGGGTATGGCGTACTGACACAGTCAGTGGTTTTTTCATGGAATGTATTTTGTTCAGATTAACAAAAATAGTGTGTATTATTTTATTGAAAACATTATCTTTTGGCGTATTTTGGCTCTCTAAAATATTAATATTGAATCTTTCAAAAAAAGGAATGTTTAAGGCATTTTGGTTAAAAAATAATTAAAAAACAATCCAAAATAATCAAACAGATGTTCCACTATCGATATTGTCTTCTTGTTCCTAGAAAACAGAAAAAGATACAGAACAGCGTCATTAGGCAGATATTACTATAATTAAAGGTTTTCCCAAGCATCTTCTCCTGTCATAACCTGCCCATACTGAACATAAGAAGTCATGCGGAGTGACGGGAGCTAAATCGGTATGTTTCTTCAGTGACCCTTACACCAGAATAGATTGTGAACATAGCGTGATCAAACATGGAACAAGTCCCAATGGACAATAGTAAAGGTGCCCATACACTAGTACCATATAGCCCTTTTTCACACGATTTCCACTCACTGGGCCGATAAATTGTGTGAAAAGTGCCATATCTTATGCTATTTTCCTCAAATTCCGATATGTAGTCTCGTGCGCATCGGATCAGGAGTCTGCGAATACACAGTGTCAGTCTCCGCTGACTTATATTTGCAAGCCCAGGAGATATCATTCAATGGTCGCCGTCCATCGAATGATTTCTCCTGCAGCGGGCTCATGCGAGGGGATGTGTTTTCATAACCGGGATACTGTGGCGGGGGGGGCACTCTAGGACTCGGAAAGCTGCGATCATTGCAGCTTACTGAGTCAACCAGAATCAGGCCCTTATTTTCATAGTTTCTGCACAATTTAATGAATGATGATATTTCCCATTTATACTAATTCCTAGTGAATTGATGAGCTAAGTATTGGATAAGCCCATACATGGCTATGTTCATTGTGCGTGCAGATTTGGGTCACCTTATTACGTGAACATGAGACCATTTACTATAAGAGTAGAGAGTTTCTTAGCTGAGAGACAGATCCAATTAGTAGTGTTAGTCAGCTTAGTAGGAATGGAGAGGATAGTGAGAGAGGAGAGTTATTAGTACCGTCACTTGGCGTTGGCTTTGTAGCAGTTTATTGTGCTCTTTTTCCTTAGTTAGTTGTTCCTGAGAAGCCTTCAAGAGCTGTAACAGTTTGTTAGCGGCTTGACCTAAGTCCCGTGTTAGTTTTTTTTCCTTGTCAAGTCTCTCCTACAACAATGCCAGTGAAGGACATTGTTAGTTATATCCAGTAGCATGTAGGAAATACAGGTGTGATTTGCCTGCTCACATGCTTTACTCCATTACGCATTGTATGGTCTCAAAGAAATGTGATATGACAAGGAGTTGGGAACATTATAGAGAAATACCATCTACTGTAAGTTAGTAGGACTCCAGTGTGACCAGGTTCTCCTATGTCAAATAACAAAAGTGAGTTTATATTATCCATACATCACAGTGTATGCAGCAAGCCACAAGGCATATAACTTCAGGCAAATCACACCTTGAATGTTAATAAATATATTGGTAAAACAGGAAGTTAGTAAAGCTACACAAATCCCTCTAACCCTTTGCTTGCAGACGTGTAAATGCTGGGATAGTACTTACTATCGATCACAACATTCTGTCAGCTACACAGTTTGCAAACCTCTGCCCTAGGAAACTATATATTACATATATATTATTAGGTGCTGAAAGTCCCAAGCCACCATGGGCACTGTTGGTTATTACTTAGATGTATACAGCTACATGTGTGGGATAAACTTAATGGGTGCCAGATGATTTTTCTACAGTCGGAATTCTGATGTTTAGTATACCGACATCGGGATCCCAACTGTTACATGCCCGACAGTTGGGATTCTGATGTTCAGTATACCGACATCGGGATCCCAACTGTTACATGCCCGACAGTCGGGATTCTGATGTTCAGTATACCGACATCGGGATCCCAACTGTTACATGCCCAACAGTCGGGATTTTGATGTTCAGTATACCGACATCGGGATCCCAACTGTTACATGCCCGACAATCGGGATTCTGATGTTCAGTATACCGACATCGGGATCCCAACTGTTACATACCCGACAGTAGGGATTCTGAAGTTCAGTATACCGACATCGGGATCCCAACTGTTACATACCCGACAGTCAGGATTCTGAAGTTCAGTATGCCAACATCGGGATCCCAACTGTTACATGCCCGACAGTCGGGATTCTGATGTTCAGTATACCGACATCGGGATCCCAACTGTTACATACCCGACAGTCGGGATTCTGATGTTCAGTATACCGACAGCGGGATCCCAACTGTTACATGCCCAACAGTCGGGATTTTGATGTTCAGTATACCGACATCGAGATCCCAACTGTTACATGCCCGACAATCGGGATTCTGATGTTCAGTATACCGACATCGGGATCCCAACTGTTACATACCCGACAGTCGGGATTCTGAAGTTCAGTATACCGACATCGGGATCCCAACTGTTACATACCCGACAGTCAGGATTCTGAAGTTCAGTATGCCAACATCGGGATCCCAACTGTTAGTTGCCCGACAGTTGGGATTCAGACTTATAGGGGCTATTCTCCCTCGTGGAGGTATACGGCCCCATAGAGGGAGAATAGAACCTGTGGTGAGTGCAGAGAGCCACCAAGCATGTAGCGTGGCGAACGCAGCAAGGGGCTTCAATGCAATCACCCTACTGTCTGAGTACCGGCGGTCGGTATTGCTGTGTCGGTATACTGACCACCGGAAGCCCGACTGTCACCCGCTATACCACACCCAGCTAAATCCACTGCTGAAATCCACATGTCAGAAGTTCTCATACAGGGTAGTGACTTTTATTGTGTAAAAAGGTGAAAGAGCAAAAGCATAGAATCATCCTAACCTTCAACTGCTGAGATTCCTCTGTGCCGCTAGAGGTCTCTTCTGCAGTTTTCAGTTTCTCCAACTCTTGCTGCAAACTGTGCATGGATTTCTGTTCCTTTTAAACATAAGAAAAATAAGATAAGTCATGTGATCACTGCAAAGATTTGATAAACGAACAACATAAAATACAAAGTAACACAAAAATACAAAGCAATAATCATGAAACTCATACAGGTGTAAGAACCAACAAATACATTTGTAAATGTAATTGTTCAAACACAGCCTGTAACATGGCAGGTGCTGATTGGTTGATCCTTATCACTTTCCAAGCTTTGATAAATCCCACCATAGTGTTATGGTCCCCATCTATGCAGACTATGAGCGGATTTAATGGGTTGTGTCTGCTTACACTTTGGGGGTGATTCTGATTGACACGCGAAGCTGCGAAATTCTCAGCTTTGCTGTTCATCTATGCGCTGCCCACGGAAACACCCGCCCCCGCTCACACGCCGAATATCCCCACACGCATGCAAATGGATGTTTATCATAAACATCCATTCGCCGCCTTGCGTCGGCGACCAATGAATGATTTCTACAGCACTCGCTCTAAGACACCAGCGAATAAGCAATTGGTCATGCCCGTTTGCACAATGCAGCTGCACATGCGCAGTTGCTGACCATCCCTCCCCTGCACAAACACAGGGGAGCGAATGGATAAGAATAACCCCATTTAGCCACTATCTGTCTCATGGTCAGGTCTTTCTGGGCCTGACCATGACCCATACGATCCCTTACTCCACCCCCATTCACAAGAATCACACAAGAAAAAGACCCGTGAGTGCCGCTTCTCCACACTAATATATATTAATATATATATATATATTAATATATATATATATATAGAAGGTGTCCAGGGGCTTGTGGTGGGGCTCCTGGCAATAAGGCGGCACTCACGGGTTTGGGTTTCAAAACGAAGTTATATTTTGCAGTGTCAGAAGTTCGTCATAAGTCATCTGACACTGCAAAATATAACTTCGTTTTGAAACCCAAACCCGTGAGTGCCGCCTTATTGCCAGGAGCCCCACTGCAAGCCCCTGGACACCTTCTATACAAAAACTGCGAAGGAAGGCACTGCGGTTTATTCCTTATTGTCCGGAGTGCTGAACAAATGTACTGCTATATATATGTGTGTATATATATATATATATATATTCCCACTATCTCCGGCACTCGCCTCAACTCTCTGAAAGAACTCACATACACACTGGGTGCATTGCAACGTTTCGGACCGGTTTAATTCAGTCCGTCATCAGGCAGCAAAATATATATATAGATAGCAATGCGGTCCGGCACTCATTCCAATATGTCATCCGCCCCGGTGCCCATCCAATGGAATGGCTAGTTGAAGAAAGAGACTGGCACTCAAAGGTCTTAGTGAAAACGTGTATTCACAACAAGTGAAAAAATGTTTTTTCACTTGTTGTGAATACACGTTTTCACCAAGACCTCCGAGTGCCAGTCTCTTTCTTCAACTATATATATATATATATATATATATTATATTTATATATACACACACACACATACTTATATATATATATATATATATATATATATATATATATAAATATATACACACACATATACATAAATACACACACACACGTATGTACTTACATTTGTGTGCACGGTTACATGAAAATATTATTTTTATATTATCAAATATGCAGTTTATTAAACATTGTCACCTCTTCCAGTTGTTCTGCTATAGTGTGCTGTTCAATATGTTCATCAAAACTTGGTTGTGGAACCTTCAGCTGGGTATAAAATATTGACAAATATATGTTAATGTGCAACATAATCTTACAGTAATCTTATAGTATATCTGAATCAATGTAAATTTAATTTATTTATCTGGCTAAGTTAACGTTTCCAGTGAACAAATAGTAATATGTAGCTAGTGAAAATAAAATTTAATTTATTCACAATATACTAATATGACAAATATATATTTAAGTGGATGGGGACAGAGGCAGACACTGCCCATTGTACATTTCCCTGTAAAAGCTGTGCAGACCTGCCTGTTCGTGCAGCTCACATAGACTTTGTCAGCACGTTATAGTGGCTAGTAATATAATGTGATACAACATAACACACATCACATTGGGCCTTATTCTGGTTCACTCTTAGAGGCAAATTCCTTCTCAAATAGACATTACCATGTGCACTGCAGGTGGGGCAGATGTCACAGGTGCAGATAGAATTAGATTTGGGTGAGGTTTGTCTTCAAAGTGAGATCTATATTGCAGTGTAGAAATAAAGCAGTCAGTATTTTCCCTGCACAGAAACAAAATAACTCACCCAAATCTAATTCTTCACACGTTGGGCCAACAGGCCAATAAAAAATATTCAATTTTATTAATTGTCTTAAATTTGTCTAAAATTGAATATTTTTTATTGTAAAGATGGCCTGTTGGCCCAACGTGTGAAGATACACAAATAAAATATACACCTAATTGTAGGTAAGATTTTATAAAAAGTCTCAAAGAGACAATGTGGGTGAGGAGTGCGTCCTATAAAACCTGATTTCTTCTCTTTCTTCTCTTCACATTGTATAATACCAAATCAGGGGACAGCACCCTAGCCAGTCAGGAACTATATTTGGATAAAATTCCTGTCAGGCGGGCATCTAACCACCCACTAGATATAAAAATATCACTTTCAGTAAATTTATGGTGCGGGTCTTCCAACCCCTCTCTCTCCAAATCTCTCTGCACCTGTGACATCTGCCCCCCTGCAGTGCACATGGTTGTGTCCATTTGAGAAGGAATTTGTCTCTAAGAGTGAACCAGAATAAGGACCATAGTAACTGAGACTTGGGATAGCTGTATATCCATCACATCATTGCCTTGCAGGTTGGGAGCAAGGAGATGGAGACCGTAATGTTTCAACTGTATATACCACACTGCACAATCCGTGCTGAACTGCAGGCTGGATAAGTGCATATAAACATTATTTAATGGGCGTAGAGTTGATAATTATTTGGGGAATGCCTATAAAGCAGCACTGTAACAGAGAGGCGGGGCAACCTGTGCTGGCCCGGCCCCCTGAACACATGACATCACAATGTTGCAACAAATGTACTTCTAGGAGTGTCATGAGGTCCTATGAAACATCACCCAGGATAATCACCACAAGAACAGAGTACATGCAGAGTGGATGATGCAGCTCATACAGTACCTGCTGATCCTGTGGGCCATGAGACTCTCTGTCATGCACATGATTCTGCATTTCACTAAGCTGCTGTCTGAGCTGAAAAATAAGAGAAAATCTCATTCAAGACATTTTTTCAAGCAAGGTAAAAAATAAAATGGTTGTTCACGTTGGAAACCCAACTCTCTTCCCCGTAGTAAGTACCAGTACGATGAGTATTTCCTGCCAGGGGACAATGATTTCAGTACTTGAAGACCACCACATCTGTAACACTCACTATGTTATGGCTGTGTGTAGTGTGTATATAGTACTTGACCGGCCAATGCATAAACTGTACTGTATTTAGCCATACGACAAAATGCAGCACACGATACATTCAGGAAGTAGGGTTCACATGCTCGCATATTGCAGAAAGCAGTTCTGAACATAACAAATGTATGTCATTTCTGCCATACGTTAGCAGTTCGCAGGAGGACATTCTCGATCAACCACAGAAGGCACGCCAGTACGCTTCAGTCTCTCAAAAATGCACAAACACAGAGGTAATCACAAGGTAGCAGACTCGTTTTCAAAGCATTTGCTTCGAGCGGGCTTACTAGTAGGTATATAAGCTACATTTAGTACATATTAGTAAATGGGTCTTCAAACTGTGGCCCTCCAGATGTTGTGAAACTACAAATCCCAGCATGCCTTGCCACAGTTTTAACACTCCTTTACAGCAAAACTGTGGTAAGGCATGCTGGGATTTGTAGTTTCACAACATCTGGAGGGCCACAGTTTGAAGACCCATGTATTAGTACATGGCTTAAAAGTAGCAGGTAAAGGAAATTCTAGTGTAGAAATTACCAAAGAAAGCTCTTTGCTCTGTTTTCTGGCTTCTGACTTCGTAGATTCTAAGTGCTCCTGTGATTCTGACAATAGCTGTCTCAGCTACAGTAATAGAAAAACAGTTATAATATACTGAAGAGTGCACAAGTCACAATATATTAACACTACATAGCAAAATTATACACATTGCAAAATATCCATAATGTTTTTGAAAGTATTCCGTAACAGAAACCATTCTGTACACACAACTAGGGTGGCCAATCCCGGGATCGGGATCCGCGGGATCCCGGGATTTGGCCCCCAAAACACCGGGATTTCAATTTCGGGATTAGACTGCGCATGCGCAGTCTAATGCCGGGCAGCGTCTGAGCGGGTGCTCAGCAGCTGCCCGGCTTCTCCCGTCCCGGGCAGTGCGGCTCTGCGCAGCATGATGACGTCAGAGGTCACGCTTCTCAGGCCGCACAGGCTGTCTGCCTCCATCCTGTCCCCGGACCAGCCCGCCCAGCAGCGGACCTGCCGGCACACCGGGCCACCAGCGGACCAGCCCGGGCTGTCCCTGGATCAGCCCGCCCAGCCGTCCTGTCCCCGGACCAGCCCGCCAGCCCAGCAGCTGACATGCCGGCACACCGGGCCACCAGCGGACCAGCCCGGGCTCCTTCACCCCATCTCGCCCACCCACCCGGCCGCACCACGCATCTGTAAGTAAATATGCGGGGCGGCCGAGGTGGGTTTTTAATAGTAGGGAAGCCAATCACGGGATCCCGGGGATCCCGGGATTGGGCATTTTTCAATTCCGAATTCCGGGATTGAAAAAATGCCCCGGGATTGGCTTCCCTACACACAACGTGCTCCTGATTTAAACTTAAACTTGTATATCATAAAGATGTGTCCGATAAGGTACAAAAAAAAGTCTGCTAGAAGACTCAATATGTGGCGTATTTACTTTGAATGACAAATATGTAAAACAATGAAAAAAACGATCTCTAGTACCCAAAGCTTCAACAGTACACAATGGCCCTTATTCTGGTTCACCCGCAAAGGCAAATTCCTTCTCAAATGGACAAAACCATGTGCACTGCAGGTGGGGCAGATGTAACATGTGCAGAGATTTAGATTTGGGTGAGTTGTTTTTGTTTCTGTGCAGGGAAAATTCTGACTACTTTATTTCTACACTGCAATTAGATATCACTTTGAAGTAAAACTCCACCCAAATCTAATTCTCTCTGCACATGTTACATCCGCCCCACCTGCATTGCACATGGTTTTGTCCATTTGAGAAGGAATTTGCCCTTGCGAGTGAACATGAATAAAGGCCAATATGTACTGATCCAAGACTTGGATCAATAGATAAGTAGACAGTGTCACAAGCAATGTCCAATATATAAAGAAAGGTATGGCAGTACAGCTTACTACTTTTCTACACGGTTTCTAATCGAACCATTTTGTACGGCAGCTTAGTTCGACTGTAGCTAGTAGAATATAATAGTCCACTGCTTACATGACCAGATGTGCACTATTTCAGCTACAAGATACATACACTCTCCACCTCCTGAGAGTAGGTCTGACATTCTGTGCTAGATGTGTTCATCTGTGTCTCCAGCTGGGCCTCCATCAGAGCAATGCATTCCTTCAGCTGAAACAAAGACACAAAATATCTGTAACCCTTTGTACTCTGAATTATATATATATATATTATTATTATTCTTTCTGTATGTGGAGCTACAAGGGTTCTGTAGTACACAGTGCAGCCAAATCACACAGTGGGCGGTATTCAATGTGAATACCTGCGAGGTGCAGCGAATCCTTTTTTGGATTCGCTGCACATTCGCCACGTTCCGGAGCCGGCGGGCTCCGGTATTCAACGAGTCGGGGGCAGCGAGCCCCTGACTGGCGAATATGAGCGCCGCAGGGAGCCTCAGGACGGTGCCAGGCAGAGAGATGGTAGTCTCTCTGCCTAGCCCAGACCTTTGTGGGGGGTTAGGTGTGCTCCCCGGGTGCCAGGCAGCACAGGCTGCCCCCCCGGGGGTGCCAGCAGGCGAGCGTATATTCACTACACAGGATCGTAATGATCGTGCAGTGAATATATGAATATGTAATGAGCGGCTCCGCTCTGGCGCCACCTGCTGGATGCTGTGTAAAAAATAAAATAAAAAAAAAAATATTATTTTTAAAATTAAATATATATTCATGTGCTTACAGCACATGAATGAAAATAGCATGCCCCTCCTCAGAATAAAATTCCTGATTTTTTGACACCAAATGTAAAAAACAAAACACTTTATTTTAAAAGTTCACATTCCACTTCACCATAAAAAGATAGCGATTGCTACTTGGTGAATCATGGCGAAAAAAACCTTCAAATGTATTCGCCATGTGGTCATTGAATAGGGTGATTCACCGTTTTTGACAGAAATTCGCCAAACAGCACAAATTCGCCATAAAACCTGGCGAATCAGGCTCATTGAATACCGCCCAGTATATGGGTTGTCAGACAGGATAGTTACAGACTCTCTCAACTTTATACATAAGCATAATGATTATATACAGACTACATATTTGGAGACTACAGAGGACGAGAAGGTCCTGCTCACATGGTTAGCATTCTAGAGGTGCTCACATGGTTAGCATTCTAGAGGTGCTATTGGTTGTTAAGGATATATACAGAAGCTGCCTTACAGCCAAAACATGTCAGGGGGACTACAAGTCACAGCATGATCCTCAGCCTTTGAATACTGCCCGAACCAGCCTGGGCAGACCAGAATCCTTTCTCAAGTCCGCAAGCAGCTGTTTCTTTTCACGCCTTCACCATTTGGATATACAAAAGGACTCTGTGCCACTTTCCCCATTCATGAAGAGGAGTTTTCACTTACCATAAAGAACTTTGATCCCTTTATCCAAACAGGTGAATGGTAATTATATACACCCTTGAGACGGTGCATATGATTCCAGGTTTACATAGGAACGGACAGTGAGGACAGTGTCCTTTATTACTGCAACTGCTTTTTATTATATATTTTTATAAATATGAATGTTCCCATGGTCAAATGGTTTATTAAATGTATTGTTACCCTTTTATGATTTTCCCAATATATGTGTAAAGTCAATTCATATATACAGAAGCTGTATGTATGTGCTACCAGCCATACCCAGAGACTATGGCCCTGATTCTGGTTGACTCTGAAAGCTGCAAAGCCGAGTCCCCCAGAGTGCCCGCCGCGCAGAAACACCCCCCCCCCCCATATTCCTTTGCAACCATGCAAGGGGATGTGTTGTGACATCCCCTCGCATGTCCCGCAGCAGGAGAAATCATTTGATGGTCGGCGCCCTATATGTGTCTCAAATTCGCACGGGTGAGCAATGTTTTGCGTCTGCGCATACGCAATTATGCTCATGTGCAGACGCAGGGTGTGAACTGCAAGTTTCCCGTCCCGTTTGCACCCAACAGTGGTGGATAGACGTGCCCATGGGAAATCAGGCAGTGACGTGACTGCCGGGGGTGGGCACCTGACATCACCGGAGGTCAGCTGCCCGCCCTGCCCTCTCACAGGGTGCACGCAAAGCTATGGCACCTGAGAGTGTCTTAAATTTGCGTGCACATTCCACGTCAATCAAAGGTTGGCGACCAACCGACCCTCTTATGAGCTGGTCCTCGCCCCCTAGGCCGCGATTGGATGTTTATGCAAAACATCCATTCCCAGCCAAGCAGGCGAATACACCGTGCAAAGGGGAGTGGTGACAATGCAAACAGTGGGCGGGCTTTAAATCACACGCAGCGCTGCATGTGAACCAGAACAAAGTTCATAAGGTCCTTTTCTTTTTTTTTTTTCTTCAATGTATTCTTGTGTGATCTGCTCAGTATACATTACTTTCAAAATATAAAAAATAAATCCTGCAACATTCCTGTATTTCTCACATAAGAGGACAGACACGTGTAGTAGAGTAAAGAACACATAAAATAGTAATGATCTTTATGATCATACCTGGTCTGTAGTTTGTAGGTCTGATTTCAGCCTTTCCACTTGTTCTTCTAAAGACTTAATTTGGATGTGCGACTATACAAAAAGAAAGTCTGCTTAAGAAACAGGTATAAATCTGCTGATTCTTATTTAGTGTGAGCTGTGTATAGCATTAGTGAGCAGTGCATGTGTGTGAGCTGGGTGTAGCGTCAGTGAGCAGTGTATGTGTAAGCTGGGTGTAGTGTCAGTGAGCAGAGTGTATGTGTGAGCTGGGTGTAGTGTCAGTGAGCAGAGTGTATGTGTGAGCTGGGTGTAGTGTCAGTGAGCAGAGTGTATGTGTGAGCTGGGTGTAATGCATACTTGCCTACCTGACCCTCTCCATGGGGGAGAAAATGCTCTGTTCCTGGACTTCCCTGGTAATGTATGATTGCCATGACCTGTGGGGAGCTAAGTAATTGATAAGAAAGGTGTTTCACCACAGGTGATGGCAATCATACATTACCAGGGAAGTCCAGGAGCAGAGCATTTTCTCCCTCATGGAGAGGATCAGGTAGGCAAGTATGGTGTAGTGTTAGTGAGCAGAGTGTATGTGTGAAATGGGTGTAGTGTCAGTAAGCAGTGTGTGTATGAGCTTCGTTGTGGTGTCAATGAGCAGTGCATGTGTGTGAGCTGGGTGTAGCGACAGTGAGCAGAGTGTGTGTGTGAGCTGGGTGTAGTGTCAGTTAGCAGAGTGTATGTGTGTGCTTGGTTGTGGTGTAAGTGAGCAGTGCATGTGTGTAAGCTCAGTGTAGTGTCAGTGAGCAGAGTGTGTGTGTGAGCTGGGTGTAGTGTCAGTGAGCAGAGTGTGTGTGTGAGCTGGGTGTAGTGTCAGTGAGCAGAGTGTATGTGTGAGCTGGGTGTAGTGTCAGTGAGCAGAGTGTATGTGTGAGCTGGGTGTAGTGTCAGTGAGCTGGGTGTAGTGTCAGTGAGCAGAGTGTATGTGTGAGCTGGGTGTAGTGTCAGTGAGCAGAGTGTGTGTGAGCTTGGTTGTGGTGTCAGTGAGCAGTGCATGTGTGTGTGAGCTGGGTGTAGCGTCAGTGAGAACAGAACAGGGATCAGAAAGCTTAATGAACTATTAATAGTGTTTGGACCATAAAGAGGATTTTTCAGTGAATGATAGTAGATCAGTACAGACCTTCCTGAGCTCTTCCTCAGATGCTTCTAACTTTGCTTTCCACACCAGTTCTTCTTCTTCCACACTCTTCTGTAGGTCTTTCAGCATTCCTTCCTATGATCATGAAAAGAACAGAAATCTTTTTATGTGGGCAAGTAATACAAAAGATTATCATCAAAAGACACCTTTCATCAACCATGAATACCTACACACTCGAGATGTATCAAACCTTGAAAATAGGACCGATGAGAATAAGCTTCTACAGTAGCTATCCCTTTATGGAATGTACTAGATAAATATGTTAAAGTTGATTGGATACTATGTGCAACGTCTTCACCTGTCCTTTTTAGAAGGTTTGATACATCTCCCCCAAGGTAACGGTCATAAAATGTAGTGCTACGGTTTCTCTTTACTTCAGGGCTCTACAAAATCTTGATGAGGTGCCCATACACTGTTCAATTATTGTATGCAATTTGGACTAGATCGCATCGCATACGTTTTGCAATGCAATAAGATGCAATCTAGTACAGAAAGTATGTACAGCACATACTTTTTGTGCTGTGTGATGCACACGGAGGCCCGCATTGCATTGCACCCATTACATTGTACAGTGTATGGGCATGTTTAACCAAGTTGGCTTGCGATTACAATTTCTGCCCTACTAGCCGGTGACTAGAGCAATGCCAGATTGTTTGCATTACAGTTCCCAGGGTACCTGAACTAGGAGCATACTGTAACATCCTGTAAAGTCACTCCTTAAAGTCACTCCTGGCCAGAACAGAGCTCAGCAATTCTTCCTAGATATTCCATGTGGTGCCAGCAGTAACCAATAGCAAGTGCTGTCTTAGAACAATTCTCCTCTTTGCTGCAGAAGCTAGTAGGGGGGGGGGGGGCGTTCTACTGTATACTGAAAGATCAGCTACAATTAATGGTTTCTGTCACTTAAAGCCAGGAATAGATATTTACTATCATGTGATAACCAATGAAGGTCGGTGCAGGTGACCAAACATGGGCAGAGGTTTTGTTACCACAGGATACTGGAGGGTACAGATTACACAGGGGGATACTTATTATCTATGTTATAGGAACATGCTGTATAAATATTATGTGTTATACTTCTGCTACACTCTGCTAATATCTGTTGGAAGCTGCTGGTACATGCTGCATAATGGTGGTCCGTGATGGGAAAACCAATCCCTATCAAGAATTTAAAAAAAATCCCTGATATACTGATCGCTACCATTTTCAGTTGGGATTGGGGATTCCATATTTTTAAGATTGGGGATTCAAAATCATTTAAACTGTTGGGGGATAGGGAAATTGAACATTAATCCCTGTCATTCTGTATTGACCTCATTACAAAATATGTAGTTGAATACACCACCCTGTTAAAGATTCAGGACCAAACAAACTGCAGCACTGTGATTAAGGCCTTATTGTTAATTGCTTAATTTCCTGAAAAAGGACAGCTCAGGAAGGACTTTTATTTTAAAGGGCCAATCTTTACAAGGCATGGTTTAAAAAAAAAAACCGAGTTCGGCCAGTATTACACAATCGATAAATAGTGTGCAGCATCTTTAGCTGTGGGTGGGCCCAGGCGCCTCTTTGTATGAGGACATATCTGTCATCAGTTCCCAATAGTCATATTCCAGTCATACCTGTATTACCAATTTACACAGCAAAGTTAGAGAATGTATCAATGCAATGAAGAATAGAACGGCAGCTGAACCTAAAATATTGAGTGTATAGGTTTGTAGTAACTAGAGCGGGAAGTATAATAATAAAAAAATGCCTTTAAAATATGTTGCTTTAATGGCCATACAGATATGCAGCAAACTCTTAGGAAATGGGAGCAGGCATAAAATAAAAAGAAATTGCATACGACAGTCAAATGTCAAATACATATGAAATCAGATAATGTCCTTTATTTGGGATCAGCAATAATGCACTAGTTGGAACTGTAGTGATAAGAAACAACTCACCGTGTCGGCGAGAATGGTCCTATACTGGTCACATTCTGCCTGCAGAGAGGCCTGTGCTGCTTCTGCTTCTTTTAATTTAAGCAATGATTCCTACCCAGAAGAAATAAACCTTTAAATATAAAAAGAACTAAATATTCTAACATTTTGTTATGACATATAGGTGACCATTAATCAATAATAGCCGATTGGGGCGCAACATTAGCACCCAGGAATGCAGGGAAGAATGCGTTCATATTGGGTGAATGAATCAAAGGGTACAGACAGGGGCTACAAAAGGCGTCTATCCCTGTGATGTGCTGAGTGTGCATCTGAGGCTTCTGTGCATACGCAGTTGGTCTGACCGCCATGCACAGGGGCCACTACCGGCGCGGGGGTTCTTAGGGGAACCCTGCTGGAACTATGGGAATCATTCAGACCCGGTCGCCAGGATGCAAATTCACAGACCAAGCGATTATTGAACAACTGTGCATGTGCCCGGTATGCATTCTGCATGCGTGACCTATCCGCCCAAAGGCGGATGTTTGGGGGAATGCCGCTGGCGTTTTCTCGGCATCCCTCAAAAAAGCAGGCATTCCCCTGCCGTTGGGAGGGAGGGCTGCTAACTACAGCAGCGGCCTCCTTCTCCCACATGGCTTTTGCAGTGCTGAGCGAGTCCTGGATCACTCAGCATTGCGAGCAGGTGCGGGGGCCGTGTGGGGGGAGTGCACTTGGCGGGGCAATGGCTATCTGCTCACTGGGCTACGAACACTTTCAGCTCAGTGAGCTGGTCTGAATCGGGCCCTATATGTAGGCTATTGCAATCAGAAGATTGCTGTAGCAGCGGGGGCCTATATCAGAAATGCTTTGCATTCCCGATATTGATATATCTGGCAGCAATGTATTCCCTATAGTACCCTACGGGGAATGCAGCTGCGGGAGACAATCGCAGGGATTCACATATTTGCGACTAGCAGCTCAAAGGTTGCGTCCTATGCGCTAAGTTTTATAAACAACATGCATTTTAATGGAAAAAGTCACAAGAAAGTCGACCGATGCTACAAAGTTGCACCATGGAATAGTGTGACTAGAAGGGCTGATTCAGGAGAATGGAGGCTAGATGTATCTACATCAAACATCTGTATCTAGTAGGTGTACAGTAGGTAGTACAGTAAGCTAGTCGGTGTACATTAGGTAGTACAGTAAGATAGTAGGTGTACAGTAGCTAGTACAGTAAGCTAGTATGTGTACAGTAGCTAGTACAGTAAGCTAGTATGTGTACAGTAGTTAGTACAGTAAGATAGTAGGTGTACAGTAGGTAGTACAGTAAGCTAGTAGGTGTACAGTAGGTAGTACAGTAAGCTAGTAGGTGTACAGTAGGTAGTACAGTAAGCTAGTAGGTGTACAGTAGGTAGTACATTAAGCTAGTTGGTGTACAGTAGGTAGTACAGTAAGCTAGTAGGTGTACAGTAGCTAGTACAGTAAGCTAGTAGGTGTACAGTAGGTAGTACAGTAAGCTAGTCGGTGTACAGTAGGTAGTACAGTAAGCTAGTAGGTGTACAGTAGCTAGTACAGTAAGCTAGTAGGTGTACAGTAGGTAGTACAGTAAGCTAGTAGGTGTACAGTAGGTAGTACAGTAAGCTAGTAGGTGTACAGTAGCTAGTACAGTAAGCTAGTAGGTGTACAGTAGCTAGTACAGTAAGCTAGTAGGTGTACAGTAGCTAGTACAGTAAGCTAGTAGGTGTACAGTAGCTAGTACAGTAAGCTAGTAGGTGTACAGTAGGTAGTACAGTAAGCTAGTAGGTGTACAGTAGCTAGTACAGTAAGCTAGTAGGTGTACAGTAGGTAGTACAGTAAGCTAGTAGGTGTACAGTAGGTAGTACAGTAAGCTAGTAGGTGTACAGTAGCTAGTACAGTAAGCTAGTAGGTGTACAGTAGCTAGTACAGTAAGCTAGTAGGTGTACAGTAGGTAGTACAGTAAGCTAGTAGGTGTACAGTAGGTAGTACAGTAAGCTAGTAGGTGTACAGTAGGTAGTACAGTAAGCTAGTAGGTGTACAGTAGGTAGTACAGTAAGATAGTCGGTGTACAGTAGGTAGTACAGTAAGCTAGTAGGTGTACAGTAGCTAGTACAGTAAGCTAGTAGGTGTACAGTAGGTAGTACAGTAAGATAGTCGGTGTACAGTAGGTAGTACAGTAAGCTAGTAGGTGTACAGTAGCTAGTACAGTAAGCTAGTAGGTGTACAGTAGGTAGTACAGTAAGCTAGTAGGTGTACAGTAGCTAGTACAGTAAGCTAGTAGGTGTACAGTAGGTAGTACAGTAAGCTAGTAGGTGTACAGTAAGATAGTAGGTGTACAGTAGCTAGTACAGTAAGCTAGTAGGTGTACAGTAGGTAGTACAGTAAGCTAGTAGGTGTACAGTAGGTAGTACAGTAAGCTAGTAGGTGTACAGTAGCTAGTACAGTAAGCTAGTAGGTGTACAGTAGGTAGTACAGTAAGCTAGTAGGTGTACAGTAGCTAGTACAGTAAGATAGTAGGTGTACAGTAGCTAGTACAGTAAGATAGTAGGTGTACAGTAGGTAGTACAGTAAGCTAGTAGGTGTACAGTAGGTAGTACAGTAAGCTAGTAGGTGTACAGTAGCTAGTACAGTAAGCTAGTAGGTGTACAGTAGGTAGTACAGTAAGCTAGTAGGTGTACAGTAGCTAGTACAGTAAGATAGTAGGTGTACAGTAGCTAGTACAGTAAGATAGTAGGTGTACAGTAGGTAGTACAGTAAGCTAGTAGGTGTACAGTAGGTAGTACAGTAAGCTAGTAGGTGTACAGTAGCTAGTACAGTAAGATAGTAGGTGTACAGTAGCTAGTACAGTAAGATAGTAGGTGTACAGTAGGTAGTACAGTAAGCTGCTAGGTGTACAGTAGGTAGTACAGTAAGCTAGTAGGTGTAGAGTAAGCACTTAATAAAATATTACATAGTACCGTTACCTATTAGGCTTACAGTGAAACACTTACCGAAGAGTCTGTTTGGTCTGACTGCTGACTCAGCTGTCTCAGTAGGTCTGACGACTTCTCCCTGAATTCCCGCAGCCACTCACTGTATAACTGTAGAAGGTATAACAAATCAATCAATGTCACAATATTCTCGGTCATTTTCGAATCCCATCTGTAAATACCTCTTGCTCGCCAAAGGTGGTGTGGTCTCAAACTTATGAGGCCACTCCCCTGGTAGATGTGATTTTGGGGACGTGACCGCATGTCATGTCCCATTTCTTGCCATGCTGGGGGCTTGCTAAGCATTTTCGGAACTGCTAGACAGCACTAAGCTCCTCCCAGTGCAATGGCTCACAGGGCCCATGGGTGGGGACTGGACAGTGCATGAAAAGCGGACTGAGTGACATTTGGAAGTTATGCTGTATGTGGTGTCAAACTCATGGCCCTCCAGCTGTTATGAAACGACACATCCCAGCATGCCCTGCCACAGATTTTATATAATAGATTGCTAAAACTGTGGCAGGGCATGCTGGGAAATGTAGTTCCACAACTGCTGGAGGGCCATGAGTTTGACACCACTGCTGTATATGGTATGCCTTGTTTTTATTTTATATTCATTCCATCCTCCATCAGTCGCAGCTGGCAGAGAGCATATGTAAAGTCTGCAAATAGTATTCCTAATGTCATATTACTTATACACAGTGCAAAACCTCTGATGCACTAAGATCATCTTAGCCCTGCGGTGGTTGTGAATGAAACCAGAGAACGTGTGAGCGTGCAATGTGCCATGCTACCATACCTAAGATAAAGGGGCATATGCTGAGTCAATTTATGACATTATCTTCAAAAGTTCATACTTGTGACTCAAACACTTCCAAAGGAAAGAGACATTGATAACTAGGAGGTATGGTGTTCCAGCTAGACTTAATGATGAACCATTACTTATATTTGCATTATATGTATTTTGTTTACCCGGCAGTTAATAATAAGGGCCTTATTTTGATTCATTTGGTCGGACCGATGTTTAGTGTCTGCGCATGCACGCTTCTGAGCATGTGCAGAGGGTGCGTGCACCCACGGCAAACCTACACGCTGGGGGGGGGGGGGGGGGGAGAAGGGCAGGGGGAGCTGGGCAGCCCCAATAGCATATGGGAACGCCCAGCGCTCCATGGGTGTTCCCATGAGAACGCTGGGCGTTCCCAGGCTAATGAGGCCATGACGGACATGTGGGGGGGCGGGCAGCTGACATCACCAGATGTCAGCTGCCCGTCCTGTCCTTGCACAGGGCGCCCGCAGTTTAGTGTGACCATATAGGTCACTCTGAACTGCGTGCACGGGAGAAATCATTCGATGGTCGGCGACCATCGAATGATTTCTCCCTGCCTGCGAATGGATGATTATGTAAATCATCCATTCGCAGCCGTGCGGGGGGGGGGCACGGCGTGCGAGGGGGGGGCAGCAATCACTACGGGTGGCGGGCGGAGTCTGATGGACTTGCAAGGCTGCGAATTTCGCAGCCAATCAGAATAAGGCCCTGAGTTTCAGACATGAGCAAAAAGGCTGAGGTGCACTAAATTCTGCTACACAGTACACTACAGGCATGCTTCCGTGTATTCACTGATGTGTTTAATGCTAAGTATTATGGCAATGCCCAAATATATAGATTTACTAACGGAGCACTGAAGCTTTATAATCGGTTTCAATGCCTGCTTTTATTAATATTTTTTTTATCTACAGGGTAAATCTGTATTTAAATGTAACAATGGTCACAATCTGGGCATATTTATTGTACAGCACAGAAACAAAGCTTTACCAAACAAACATCGCCCTCTAGTGTTTGCCATGAATTATGCATGGTTATTAGTAGTTATTTAAAATCGCAGGACCATAATAGGATGTCTTACATTTTTGGTTTTGTTAAAAGTGACCTGTGTAACAAATCTGTGCATCGCCTCTCAATACAGTTCTTGGGGCCTAATTCAGACCTGATTGCAGGATAAATTTGTTCTCAAAATGGGCAAAACCATGTGCACTGCAGGTAGTGCTGATGTAACTTTCAAAGAAAGACTCTCTTTTTTGTTGGGGCACTCTTGTTTGGAGATTAATTAACGTAATCTCAATTATAACAATTATGAGGCAGAGGGCTGATGTAACATCTGCAGAGTAAAGGTGGCCATCGATTGTCAGAATGGGCTGGTTGGAACAAAATCCTGGTAATGGATGAGAGCAAATGACAGTTAACCATTTGCTTTGAAATGCTGGAAAACTGCCAAAAACTGTCATTCAGATATTACCAGGTTTTTGTTCCAACCAGCCCAATCTGACAATCGATCTGTAGATGTATGGCCACCTTTAGATTTGAGTGTGTTATTTTGTTTCTGTGCAGGGTAAATACTGGCTACTTTATTTTTACACTGCAATTTAGATTTCAGTTTGAACACACCCCAGCCAAATGTAACTCTCTCTGCACATGTTACATCTGCTCCATCTACTGCGCACATGGCTTTGCCCATTTTAAGAACAAACATGTCCTGCGATCAGGACTGAATTAGACCCTTAAAGCGCGCTGAAAGGGACAATATAGATGCCCATGTTGTGAGTGTTCTGTAACATTCCTTCAGCATCCTGTCCACACATACCTGGTGTGACTCTACAGTGACCTGTGGGAATAGGGCCATCAATGTTTCCTGCGTCTGAGACTCAACCCCAGTGATCTGTTGTGACAGGTCTTCCTATAATGAAAATATAATATCAATTCTTTTGTAAATGCCATATGTTAAATCTATGTAACCAACAGTAGATTAGAATAGTACATGAATACAGATAAAGTAATTTATAGAGAGACATGGTGCAAAACAACAATCCATTTTGCCTATTTTTAAGCCCATTGGCTTACTATATCCGGTCCTCAAGCACTAGGGCTCAATTCATTAAGGTAATTATAGCCCTAGCTCCAGCTAAGATGCTAACGCTGGGCCTAAATCATGTTTGTTCAAAATGGCCGATGTTCATGCAATGAAGTCATTTTTGTCACACTGCACATGTGCCGCAATTGCAATGTGCATGTGTTAAGGTGCTGATGCAATCCCACTTGCAATGAAGATATCAGGGAAAAGAAACTGACAGGAAGTGATCGTTTTAAGGAGTTAACAAGGAGTTGGAGTGGGACATGTATCTGCTTAGGGCTGCAAGCAAAAAAAAAATGGCGTCTGTGTTGCTACTACCGAAGCCTGTCGGGGGATGCGATTCCTTTGCTCATTTGTGAGCTGGCCTGCCAAGGCATAGACAAATGACTCCTCTACCAATTCTATAATGGCAGGAGCTGAACATCTCTCAGTTGCTGCAGTGATGTTTTAATGGTAAACTGCAACAAGCTTTAATTGGTTACATCGCCATATTATAATGTGATTGTGGCATTTTGTTTCAACATTAAATAACCAAATGTTATTCTTGTTAATATGCTGTTCTAGTTCTTTTGCCTGATGGCAAACAAATTATCCTTTAAAATGAACTGGGAATCCCTAGCTTGGCCTACTCTTACTCGTCCGACCCTAACTATGTTTCTTCAGTTTTGCCAGTTTGTTTTGTTAAAAGTGTACATTTTATGTTGAAAGGCCAACATGACTACACAAAATACAAGCTCACTTTTAAAGGAAAATTCAATTATTATACACAGCAAGTACTTACACATTAGAAGAATAGTCGGTACTTGTGTAATATCTGGGCACCCGATTTTTTCATTGTATTGCATCGCATCCCATCGCATGCAATATAGTGGCATACAATTAATGCGATGCGATTTTTCATTATAAAGACCCGATTTTTAATTGTATAGTCACCCATGGGTGATTTCATACCCCCACTATCCAACTACGTATGTAGTTGATTTTAGATAGTGTGGCGAGCGCAGCGAGCCACCGAGCCTGAAGCGTGGCGAGCGCAGCGAGCCCCGCAAGGGGACGCAGAATACATGTAAAGTAATCCGCGTCCCCTCGCCACGCTTCGGGCTCGGTGGCTCGCCACACTATATAAAATCAACTCCATGCGTAGTTGGATAGTGGGAGTATGAAATCACACATGGGTGACTATACAATTAAAAATCGGGTCTTTACAATGAAAAATCGCATCGCATGCCTTAAGTAGTGGCATGCAATAAAAAAATAGGGCGCCCAGATAATACACGAATAGTACCGAATAGTCATATATGAAAAAAAAATGTTTTCCTTTATTAACCCCTTCCTGACACAGCATGTTTTTGCCTTCCTGACAGAGCCCTTTTTTTCAAATCTGACAGGTATCACTTAAGTGGGGATAACTTTTTTTTGCTTTTACTTATCCCAGTGATTTTGAGATTGTTTTCTCGTGACACATTGTACTTCAAATTAGTGGTAAATTTGGGTCGATATTTTTGTGAAAAATACCAAAATGTCGTAAAAAAATGGAAAATTTAGCAATTTGCAAAATGTTAAATTTTCTGCTTGTGAGACAAATAATCATACCACTCAAAATAGTTAATAACTAACATAGACCATATGTCTACTTTATGTTTCCATCATTATTTCAACTTCCTTTTAATTTTTTTGGACACTAGGAGGCTTACAATATGAATAGCAAATTCTCAAATTTTCAAGAAAATTTCAAACACTGATTTTTTTAGGGACCAGTTCAGTTCTGATGTGACTTTGAGGGACTTGTATGTGAGACACCCCCATAAATGATGCCATTTCAAAAACTGCACCCCTCACAGTATTCAAAACAGCATTTTGGAAGTTTGTTAACCCTTTAGGTGTTTCACAGGAATTAAAACAAAGTGTAGGTGAAATTTCAAAATTTCATTTTTTTTGCAGATTTGCAATTTTAATACATTTTTCTAAGGAACACAGTAGATTTTACTAGAGAAATGTGACTAAAAATTGATTCCCCCAATTCTTTGGTTTTCATAAATATCCTATATGTGGCCCTAGTGTGCACATTGACCAAACCACAGGCTTCATAATAGAAGGAGCACCTACTTGATTTTGGAGCCTCCTTTTTATGAGATTATTTTTTAGGCACCATGTAGGTTTCTAGGCACCATAAGATGCTAAAAGTTAGGAACCCCCCCACAAGTGACCCCATTTTGCAAACTACACCCCTCAGGGAATTCATCTAGGGGTATAGTGTACATTTCAAACCCCCAGGGGTTTCACCAATTGTGGTACAACTGGGCAGTGAAAATGAAAAATTATTTTTTTTACACAAAAATGCAGTTCTGGCTCCAAATTTTTCATTTTCACAAGGAATGAAGGAGACAAAGCACCCCAAAATCTGTGCCCCAATTTCTCCTGAGTACGGCAATGCCTCACATGTGACCAAAAAATACCATTTGGGTGCATGGCAGGACTCAGAAGGGAAGGAGTGATTTTTGGATTTTGCAGCTCAGATTCTGGTGGAATGTTGGTGGGTGCTATGTTGCATTAGCAAGACCCCCGAAGCACCAATACAGTGGAACCCCCCCACAAGTGACCCCATTTTGCAAACTACACCCCTCAGGGAATTCATCTAGGGGTATAGTGTACATTTCAAACCCCCAGGGGTTTCACCAATTTTGATACAACTGGGCTGTGCAAATGAAAAATTACATTTTTTACACAAAAATGCAGTTCTGGCTCAAAATTTTTCATTTTCACAAGGAATGAAGGAGACAAAGCACCCCAAAATCTGTGCCCCAATTTCTCCCGAGTATGGCAATGCCTCACATGTGACCAAAAAATACCAGTTGGGTGCATGGCAGGACTCAGAAGGGAAGGAGTGATTTTTGGATTTTGCAGCACAGATTCTGGTGGAATTTTGGTGGGTGCTATGTCGCATTAGCAAGACCCCCGAAGCACCAATACAGTGGAAGCCCCCCACAAGTGACCCCATTTTGCAAACTACACCCCTCAGGGAATTCATCTAGGGGTATAATGTACATTTCAAACCCCCAGGGGTTTCACCAATTGTGGTACAACTGGGCAGTGAAAATGAAAAATTAATTTTTTTACACAAAAATGCAGTTCTGGCTCCAAATTTTTCATTTTCACAAGGAATGAAGGAGACAAAGCACCCCAAAATCTGTGCCCCAATTTCTCCCGAGTACGGCAATGCCTCACATGTGACCAAAAAATACCATTTGGGTGCATGGCAGGACTCAGAAGGGAAGGAGTGATTTTTGGATTTTGCAGCTCAGATTCTGGTGGAATGTTGGTGGGTGCTATGTTGCATTAGCAAGACCCCCGAAGCACCAATACAGTGGAAGCCCCCCACAAGTGACCCCATTTTGCAAACTACACCCCTCTGGGAATTCATCTAGGGGTATAATGTACATTTCAAACCCCCAGGGGTTTCAGCAATTGTGGTACAACTGGGCAGTGAAAATGAAAAATTAAATTTTTTACACAAAAATGCAGTTCTGGCTCAAAATTTTTCATTTTCACAAGGAATGAAGGAGACAAAGCACCCCAAAATCTGTGCCCCAATTTCTCCCGAGTACGGCAATGCCTCATGTGTGACCAAAAAATGGCAGGACTCAGAAGGGAAGGAGTGATATTTGGATTTTGCAGCACAGATTCTGGTGGAATGTTGGTGGGTGCTATGTCGCATTATCAAGACCCCCGAAGCACCAATACAGTGGAACCCCCCCACAAGTGACCCCATTTTGCAAACTACACCCCTCAGGGAATTCATCTAGGGGTATAGTGTACATTTCAAACCCCCAGGGGTTTCACCAATTTTGATACAACTGGGCAGTGAAAATGAAAAATTACATTTTTTTACACAAAAATGCAGTTCTGGCTCAAAATTTTTCATTTTCAGAAGGTATGAAGGAGAAAAAGCACCCCAAAATCTGTGCCCCAATTTCTCCCGAGTACGGCAATGCCTCACATGTGACCAAAAAATACCAGTTGGGTGCATGGCAGGACTCAGAAGGGAAGGAGTGATTTTTAGATTTTGCGGCTCAGATTCTGGTGGAATGAATGGTGGGTGCTATGTGGCATTAGCAAGACCCCCGAAGCACGGTGAAATTATGAACCTAATAATCCATAGATGTGTGGTATATTTTAAAACACTCCTTTATACATAGGCCGGGTTTGTCGGGGCAAGTGTCACACTGGAAAATAGTTTGCTTTCTTATTCCCTTTTTATAGCAAACTTTGCACCTTTTTTGTGTCCTGCCCTTTTTTCCAGTGGAGGGGATTTCATCAGGAAAATGCTGCCCTGGTACAATACGGGGGCCAGTACTAGAAGTACTGGGGCCCTCTGCCTGCTGGTTCCCAAATATTAGGCCCTTTATGACTTCCTCTTGAAAGTGCATAAATGTCCCCCTCTGGCTGGTAGAACGGAATAGCACGTAAGCGTTATACAGTGCCATCTGGATGATATACACGGCCAGCTTCTTGTACCAGATTTTTGTTTTCCGCAGGGCACTGTACGGCTTCAGTACCTGATCTGAAAGATCCACTCCGCCCATGTACCTATTGTAATCCAGGATACAATTAGGTTTTGAGGTGTGGGTACTGGTACCTCGTACAGGGACGGAGGTGGTACTGTCTCCGTGAATTGTTGTCAGTATAAGGACATCCCTCTTGTCCTTATATTTGACCAACAACATATTTTCGGTGCATATTCCCCTGCTTTCACCCCTTCTCATTACTTGGGCAATGTGCGTTTTTGGGAGGCCTCTTTGGTTCTTGCGCACAGTACCGCAAGCTGCTGTACCTCTTGAACCAAGGGCCTTAAACAGGGGGATGCTGGTGTAAAAGTTATCCACATAGAGGTGATAACCTTTATCCAGGAAGGGGTGCACTAAATCCCAGACAATTTTTCCACTAACACCTACGAGGGAGGGGGGGCATTCTGGCGGTTCAATTCTTGAATCCTTCCCTTCATATACCCTAAACCTGTGAGTGTACCCTGAGGTGCTTTCACACAGCTTATACATTTTTATGCCATACCTTGCCCTCTTACTGGGAAGGTACTGGCGGAATTTAACCCTTCCTTTAAAATGTATAAGGGACTCGTCTATGCAAATGAATTTATCTGGGATGTACATCTCTTCAAATTTGACACTGAAGTGATCAATGACCGGCCTGACTTTGAATAGCCGGTCAAAGGTGGGATCATCTCTGGGTGGGCACTGTGCATTATCGTTGTAATGCAAAAATTTAAGGATTAACTCAAAACGAGTCCGGGTCATGGCCATACGGTAAAGTGGGGTGCTGTACAGAACATCTGTACTCCAATATTGCCTAATTTCTGGCTTTTTTACTATGCCCATATGAAACACCAGACCCCAAAACGTCATCATCTCTACTGCATCTACAGGGGTCCACCTAGCAAATGATGACGTGGGGTTTTGAGCAATAAACTGCTGGGCATATAAATTAGTTTGGTCCACCATTAAATTTATAAAATCATCAGAGAAAAATAATTTGAAAAAGTCAATTTCTCTGAGACCTGTGAAATCAAATTGGATTCCTGGGATGGCCAAAAACTCAGGAACCTGGGGCTCAAAATTGTCTGGTGGTGGGGTCCATACGAGATCAATTATTGGGGGGGGGGTCTCAGCTGCTCTATGGGGGCGTCTTTGAGGGGGTCCCTCATCACTAGAGGAGGAAGAGGAGCTTAAGATGAATCCTTCAAATTCCCCGCTTGCCTCACTGGCTGTGTCAGAGTCAGAGGCAAGCATGGCATATGCCTCCTCCGCTGAATACATTCTTCTGGATGACTGGGATGACATTTGGATGACATTTGGGATGACATTTGGGATGCCATTTTTATTTTTGTGTTTCTGGTAGTGAAATGTTTTAACACGTGTATAGTGTAGGGGGGGTACAAACTTTATTTCAATGTAGTATGTAGTGTGTAGTGTGTATGTAGTGCAGAAAAAAAAAAAAGGTTCTGCGCCAAAAATTGAGCACAGATGTTGGTCAGTAACGTCCGTCACTGAACAGCGCTCAAAGGCAACAGGAATTTGATCAAAAAAATTTGATCAAAAATTTTTTAAAAAAGACCCCACAGCACCCTCAAAAAAAAAAAAAAAAGGTGATCAGTGATGCGGCACTGATTACCAGTGAGGGGCAGCAGGTGCACAACCTTTGGTGCAACTGACAGTGCAACTGGCAGGTATATATAAAAAAAAAACCTCTGCACCCCCAAAAAGTTGCTGATCACCTCAGATATAGTGATCAGCACAAAAGGGTGGGGCAGCAGACACAAAATATAGCACTCTCTATCACTCTCTGTCACTATCTCTCTCTATCTATCTCTATCTCTCTCTATCTCTCACTATCTATCACTCTATGACACTGCAGCAGCAGCACTGACAGTTATATATATATAAAAAATAACCCCTGCACCCCCAAAAAGTTGCTGGGGGTGCACAAAAGGGGGGCAGCAGACACAAAATATAGCACTCTCTATCACTCTCTGTCACTATCTCTCTCTATCTCTCTCTATCTCTCTCTATCTATCACTCTACGACACTGCAGCAGCAGCACTGACAGTTATATATATATAAAAAATAACCCCTGCACCCCCAAAAAGTTCCTGGGGGTGCACAAAAGGGGGGCAGCAGACACAAAATATAGCACTTTCTATCACTATCTCTCTCTATCTCTCTATCTCTCACTATCTATCACTCTATGACACTGCAGCAGCAGCACTGACAGGTATATATATAAAAAAAAAACCTGCGCCCCCAAAAAGTTGCTGATCAGTTAATTTATACTGATCAGCACAAAAGGGGGGGGGGGCAGCAGTCAGTTGCACACGCAGTACAGCTGTATATATATAAAAAATATATAGCACAATCTGTCACTATCTCTCTATATCTCTATCTCTCTATCTATAACTCTATCACACTGCAGCAGCACAAAATATAGCACTCTCTGTCACTAGCCCTCTCTATCTCTCTCTCTCTCTATCTCTCTATCTATAACTCGAACACACTGCAGCAGCACAACACAGCACAGCACAACAAAGGAAGTCACAAGAAGTAACAAGATCCAGGAACGCTACAAGCAGTGATCAGGTAAGTGTTTGCAAGGATCAGGTCAGTATATCGCGGCAGATAGGCACGGTGACCGCACTGCACGCAATTCCAGACCGGAATGGCGTCTGCAGTGCAGTCACCGTTAGTTTAAATCACCCTCCATGGCTGTGATTGGTTCGTCGGTCCGACGAACCAATCACGGCCTTTGGGGGCGGGTGGGGTGACACCAGTGTCACCCTTACACCCCGTGGTGATTGGTGCTGTACTTTACAGCACCAATCACCACCGATCCCTGTGTCACCGGCGAACGTTGAAAAACGCTGTAATTGGCTGTTCACACTGAACAGCCAATCACAGCGATCGCCGACGGGGGGGGCGGCATCGCAGCCCCCCCTGGGCATGCAGGGACATGTCTGCTGTCAGGGACAGCAGACATGTTTAAACTGTCACCGCGTCTATAGACGCGGTGACAGTTTAAAGCCATGACGTACATTTACGCCATGTGTCGGGAAGTACATCCCGGCCATGACGTAAATGTACGTCAAATTTCGGGAAGGGGTTAAACATATTATGGGAACCCAATGAGGACTGATAACTAAAGATATCCAGCTTTGAACATTCCGCTGACTGTTAGATCATCTCTGCTGGCATTTCCGACCTTCGCATTGATCGACAGCCATTTTGAATTCCCTTAAAGACTATAACTCTTCATGAGTTGTAGAAACATCCTTACAGTGTAGGCTCCAAGGACAGTAACATATAAATTACAAAACTTGACCAGACATTTGCCTGGCCAGATAAAGATCATTATGGGGACTCATGAAGGCTGTCATTAAAGGTAACAGCGAGCCCTCGCTCCCTAACTTCTACATGGAGAGACAGGGGAAAAAAATTAAAAGTCGGTAACTTCTTGTTTCAGTATAAATCCCCAATGATTATATAATATATAGGAGAATATTAGCATAAACATAATGATATAATGGCACATGTGCATGCATGCCAGTCAGCCAGTCTAAGACCAGCTGTTTAGGTTTATCACAAGTAAAATAGCAATGTATAGGGGGCTGAGGTGCAGGGGGCTCGGGGGAGGGGCGGGGGAGATTTTACCTTTGCTTTCCTCTCTGAGTTTAGTTTTTCTTCACAAGTTTTTTCTACCTGGCCCAGCGCATCCATAGCCTGCCAATTCTTCTCTCGTAGTTCCTATTAAAAAACAGTTTCACAATGATCAGGAATTCTAGTTCTACAACAAAACTGTGTTTCTACATTGAAACAGACATAAAGCCTAAAACTCCATGGACTCTAATACAAAATGTAATCTTGCAACATTCACTAATTTATATATGAACAATTTCCTCTAGAATGGCCGGAACGAAATTGGTTAAATGCAAATAAACAATCTTTTAGTCCAGAGGACGTAATGATACTTTTCTGATATGGGGTTTTAAATGGCTGCCTAAAGACACACAAATTACAGAGCAGATTTAGGGAAACCTTATTCTAATCAGTCCCTGGAACACTTGGAAGTAGGCCATGGCTAAGGGCTACTTGCCCATTGCAACCAATCATTCTCTGGCTAACATGTACTTGATAATGATAGCAAAAGGTTGATTGGTTGCCATGCAAACCTTCTCCACTTTAAGGTTTGATGCTGCACATAACACACAATATGGTGAAACAAAAAATGTGCATTTCCGTTATGAGATAAAATCACCCACAATTTGATTTAAAAAATTATAATATGGAAATGTATTCGCACTGCATTCTGGGAGAAAATTGGGTAATTAGTTAATTGGTTAATCTGAATTTTCCCTAATTTTTGTCTGACACAGATAGCTGCCAAGAATGGTTAATCATTATAGTAAGTGTTAGTAAAAACAGCTTCTGAAGTCTTCTAATAGGCAACAGATGAGGAAAGGATGAAGAGATTGCACAACATCTCTGGAATACCATCCGAGGAATGCGCACTTTCAACATGCCTGACAGGAAATGAACAAGACGTCTGTAAGCCGACCAACATCTTGCAAAATAAGACACAAACTACGCTTGCGGCAGGAAACAGGATTTTTATACCATTATATCCTTTTCTCTGAATCAATAAGGGGACACCGGACCACGGGGATATAGAGGTTCCATTAGAACGTTGTCATTTTAAATAAAATCAAACTGTGTGTGCTCTTCCCTCTTCTATGTTTCCCAATGAGCTGAGAGAACAGCATTTATTACATATACAAGACTCATCAGATTACAGGACGCTGCACCATGAGTACATTCTAGTTTTGAGCCTTGGAGTGGTAATGCTCATACAGTTTTGGCACGCAGCTGGATGTAAAAACATTGAATTCTACAAAAGTATGTGCTGAGGACCATGTGACTCTCTGATCCATCTGCCCAGTCAGAGCCCATGGCCGCCCACAAAGCTTTATAAGCATTATAGGGGAGCAGAAGACCGGTCTTCCTACATTTTAGTGTCCGACTCCTTCTGGCATAAATATGTGATGTCGAAATTCCTTAATATAATGAGTATTTTGAGAAATGTGCTACAGAATAAAAAGGTTATCTTTAAAAATTAAAATAAGATAAAAATAAACTGACTCGTATTAATTCCAATTTTTGCTGTTGATATAGAACCTCAAGCCCTGAGAGGGTTAATATTAAAATGTCTCTGTGTTATTGTGATGTAATTTAGGAAGGGTATTGCAAATATTGGATAGCTCAATTATTTTATAATGGATTAACACTACATGGCGTTTGTAATGTATTATGGTAACATTAGGTCTTATTTTGTTTATGATTTGTTTTTAGAAAATTATATATAGTTAACACATCTACTAATTGATTAGAAAATCAGAAGATGAACAAAGTGACAGGATAACATATTCCTGCAGTACAAGCAATGTTATTATCTTTCAAAAAGTCTTAAGGTCCATACACACTGGGCGACTATGCCCGCGTGTATGGACAGCGGTGCGCCGACGGAGGGGGGAGGGCGGCGTTGCATAGCGCAGAGCTATGCAAAGCCGTCCTCAACACCGCTCATCTGGTGGTATTACCAGTGGATGAGCTGCTTTCCCGGCGATGATGCGGGAGCGCGCAGCAGCGCTCATCGCTGGGTCATGCACACTGGGTGGCTTTGAGCTGAAAGCCGCTCAAACAGGCAGTTTTGAGCGGCTTTCAGCTCAAAGTCGCCAAGTGTGTATGGGCCTTTACTATGAAGGTAAAATGCAATAGTGGAGATCCTGTATTTTTAGAGTAGCAGCCAAACTTTGTATGAGACAAGTGTAACAGAAATGGAATTCGGAATTTTGGTCGACAGTAATAAGGTCAACAGTCAATAGATCATTTACTATTGGTTGACATGCTTTAGGTCAACATGGACATAAACTCAACATGTGTTGATTATGATCGAAACAGCATGGCGGTATGGCGGTCCGACAGAGGGTATCCAACAGTAAGTATCTCAATGTCGGAATATTGACTGCCGATACTCCAACAGGGGGGGCGAGCGCAAAGAACCCACTTGTGGGCATGCTGCGCTCACCACACTGAGTGCTCAAGACCCCCGCAAGGGAAAATAGCCCCTGCGGGTCAGGATCTCCCCTGTTGGAGCACCAGCAGTTGGGATACTGACCATCAGGATCCCCCCACCCCAGTCGGTCAGTCATCCGGCACCCCTGTTGACTTAGTGAACCAAACCCACAGAACAGCTACTGTACATCAGCCAATGACTGCATGTCTGTATTAGTTTACCTCATAAACTGACATGATACTGTAACAGATGCGAGAGACTGGAGTGGAACACTGCTTTGTCCACTTAGGAGCTGAACAGGATGTTTGAACAGATGTCTAATAAAATGTAAGTTGTCCACTCACAAGTTATAGTACGTCACTTCTCCAGTATTCCTGCTGCTTAACACTGCCGTTTCTGCTACTAGCCACCGCTTGTAGATCTTTAACAGCAAGATTGCTCACAAAATTAGCATTGGATAATTGTCTGTCACATAATAGATATCGCTGTTGTCGTATCTCCACGTTGTGTGACAACACGTGACAACGTTTTTTTGATGGTCACCTGTTACAGCACCTTTTTGAATGTTATGATACTCTGGGATGTGCAAAAATGATATCATACGAAGAGGTTGATCCTACTGGCCTTGATGAATTCATAGGTGCCAATCACGGCAACAGCGGCTGCCCTTTATGGCAGCCAGATGTCACAGAAAAGTGCTTGCTGCTCAATAGGGTGGTGAGCAATTCTAAGCGAATTCTTGCTGAAACCAGCCTGCAAAGGGGGCAAGATAGGGTACCTTTGCCAATGTTTAGATGCCATGGCAACGGCTCGTGTCACCCTCCACATTTAACTGGATCGACATCTAAGGATGGACACTTCACCCTTCGCATTTAATAGGATCGACCCCTAAGAATGGACACCTCCTCCTGACATCCTTTGGGGCATGGAAATGGGCAGAAGACATATTCACTGATTCAAGTGATTGAAAAGGAGTTTTTATAGAATGCCTTTAGCACTGCTTTTCAGCTCAGAACAAAGAGATCTGATCAGTTAGAGAATGTGGTTTCAATACATGTAAACAAGCTATACATAGGATTAGTAGTAAATGGATAAACTGGAAACCAGTCACAGAAAACTATTCTCAGGCCAATAAAAAGAAGTCTCCCAAGCACAATGAAATGTATTATTGACCAGGAGCATTATTCCAATCATTCAGGGGTAATTCTAGTCCATTCTTTCTGACAAAATCCTTCTTAGATGGACAAAACCATGTGCACTGCGGGTGGGGAAGATGTAACTTGTGCAGAGAGAATTAGATTTGGGTGGGGTTTTTCTTCAAAGTGAGATCTATATTGAAGTGTAAAATCATGCAGTCAGTATTTTTCCTGCACAGAAACAAAATAACTCACCCAAATCTAATTCTCTTTCCACATTTCACATCTGCCCCCCTGCAGTGCACATGGTTTTGTCCATCTAAGAAGGATTTTGTCAGAAAGAATGAACTAGAATACCCCTCAGTCTTAGAACCCCTTCTTTAAAATCATGGTTTGAACAGCCACAGTGTTAAAGGCAGTCATGTTAGGCCCCGATTGTAAAACAGTCAATTAATTAGCGCATCCTTCCGTCATTGCAATGGACCTACTGACGCCCTGTGTACTGCACTACCACTTGGCCAGTCCAGTGCCACTAACAGCACCCAAACAGCTTTCTGTGAACAAGTACCGAAGGAAGGAAACAGTCCGATCAGATTACAATGCCATGTCTACAAAAAATATCTACAGATCTCTTGTGCTTGAGCAAAATCTCTCCATTTTGTTGCTAAAATGCAATCTATTCACAATCTGCTGAAAGACATTCTGGGTGAGAGACCATTCTCCTGGGTGCAGGATATGTTAGCTGATCATGATACAAACAAAGTCTGCCAAGGAGGAGGTGCAAAGCTGCTTCGGGGGTTGCACCTCCTCCTATGACTAAGCACAACATTAATCACCGCCTCAGCAGGCTCAATCCCATTCTGACCTATTCTGCTTAGCGTATTGTTGACACGGTTAGGCTGTACCATCTGACCACTGCTGCTATAACAACTCTTAGGGCTCTGTACTGCTGCAAAGCAGGTCCAAGCTGCCATTGGCTGACCATTAATTATAAAATTATATATTGATGCGGTCCAGTGAGAATGTGCACTAGTCCGGTACTAATGAGTCCCAATCAGGCTTGGTGTATAGAGAAGAGGGTAGAGTACACATAGTTTTGTTTTATTTAAAGTGATAATTTCTTTAATGTGGTCTATATCTAGAATAATTAAATAAACCACCCTGAATGCCTTTGGTTATGATGTTACGAGTACGTAGTATCATCTTACCCAATTTTGACCAAGTACAGTATGTTTTAATGATGCGTTATTATCGTTTTAGATAACAGGTGCTAATTCAAAGGTGGCAGCAAAGCAAAACAAAATGAAAAACATGGAAGGGGAACCATGTTGAAATGGTTTCACTTTTTTTTAGTCTAAATGGTATAAAATGACTAAAAACCTGTATAAAACAGCTGAAGTTCTGTGGATGTGCGAGTAATTTGACGAAAACTATTATAGGTTGAATGTAAATTCGACCTAAAAAAGGTCAAAATGTGTGGGTTTCTCGATTAATCGGAAAAAAAAACAGCATCTTATTGAATACCCCCTGTATTATACTGTATTTCATATTCTCATTTTCAAGTTTATCAGACACCTAGTCAAACCAGTTTTATCTTCAAAAACCCAATATTGTGCAAAAGACTTCAAACAACACTCCAATGTAATAAAATCAAATACAGTATACGTACATTATTTTTATTTTTCTGCTGTTCAACTGTTTCTTTTAACTCAGTGACTTCTTTTTCTAGTAAGGATATCTGAGTCTCTTTGTCTAGAAGTCTGCAAAAGAAGATAACATTAAAACAAAATACAAAATACCATAGCATCCAAAAAATAGAATGCCACAGAGAGAATGTCTACAACATGGGTCCTCAAACTGCAGCCCTCCAGATGTTGTGAAACTACAAATCCCAGCATGCCTTGCCACAGTTTTGCTATTCTGGAATATGTATTCTTTGTTTTTTTTACCTGCCGTATATCTCTTCATATTCAGTTTCTTTACTTTCCTAGAAAACAAAAAATTAACAATTTTTGAAGCTTAAATACATCTTATTTCAACATCCATTGCTGTTCCGTATACTGAGGTACATTACAGCAGGCCTCCACTTACAAATTAGTTTTTCCAGCCAGGAAAAGCAAAAGAAAAATGTAAACGGCAGATGTAGAAATGTGTGTGTCTGATGCCAACAATGTACAGTACTAACAATGACCTCAATAACAGACCAAGTAGAACTGTCTATAATACATAAGCTAAATATAGAAGTAAAGAGAACCAAGTGGCCATTTGAAAGATTTAAGACTGAAGCTGAGCACAACATATTTCACACTAAAATGGAGGCTAGTGATTCATCTCTGATCTGATCTCTGTGCACTGCTGCAGCGCTGCTTATGTTGTAACTATGACTCAGACCTGACCGCACAGCTGCTAATGTGCAGTGGCCAGCGATCACATGCTGCCCTGCTATGGTAAAACCCCACCCTGCGTTTTAGGACCTTATTCAAGTCCATTGGCTCGCATGCAAATTCGCATGCAAGCTTGATGTTTTGCGTATGTGCAGCTGCATTTATGCAAATGTGCATTCGCCGGGCCACAGCAAACAGACTGTTCGCCAGATGCACGCACCCAACATTGCAGGCAGTGGGCAGGGGCGACGTGGGACGATGGGCCGGGGTACATTACTGGATGAGTGTCGGAATCTGAGTCTCGAAATCTGTATATGGAGCAGAACAGTACAGGTTGTGTTCTGTACTGTATACTGACTATAGTGTCTATGTATTATGCCTTGCAAAGATATAAAGTGGACGGAGATCAATGGGTAAATGTATGAAGCTTAGAGAAGCATTATCTATCCCCATAAGGGGATAATGCAAAACATCCATTCACAACTGTGCAGGGAAATCGCAGAGCGATGGGGGGGGTCAGGCAGTTGTGCAACCGGCAGGCTGCATTTAAATCACACGTGTGGAGCAGCATAATATCCAAAGAATATTATGTGCAATGTGATAAAACACCAGCCAATCAGCTCCAATGAGTAAAATGACAGTTAGGAGCTAATTGGCTGGAGCATTATTACCTTGCACATAGCGTTATTTATGGGGATAGATACAACTTCTCCAACAACTTTTACAGTCTGTAAAATGGCAGAGGTGGATAGTTGGTACTTTACCTCCATGCAAGTTATCTCTGTCCATTGCTTAGCACATAGAACCCCACACAATATACCAGTGTTGTATATCAAATCAATCAGCATGCCCGATGTTAGCTAGTTACACAGCACCTTATGGCTCACTCACACCAGGCGTCTCGTGCTGCATGGAGTACTGAGGCTAGCTGTATGAGGATACTACTGTATTTGTCAAAGTGACCACCCTGTGTGTGGGTAGTAAGGTGCCATAATTGTCAGCATGTAGGTTCTAACAGGGTGCGTACAATGGGAACAGGTTACTGAAAATATAACTAGAGATGAGTACTATTGTGGAATGAATACTTTCATATATTAAGGTTCTATAATAGTAACTTTACCAATGAAAAGTTAGATTTCAGAGACTGATTACTAACCTGTTGCTGCTCTTTTTCTGTGTCTTTGCTTTGTCCTGCTTCCAGCAAAGCTTCAATGGATTTTATCCTATCCACTAGATGTGTGTTTTCACCTGTGACCTCTTGAAGCTTTTGGTTTAGTCTGTCCAACTCCTCTGATTTTTGCTTGCCTTCAGCTTCATAAGACATCAGTTTAGTCTGAAGATCTGGGATAAAAAAACAAAAACATTAGACACAATAAACAACTTTGCAGCATGTGGTTGTTGCTTTTTTAAAGATAGAAATAATTAAGAATATGGTACTTCTGTATTATCACGGCGCCCATCGCATCGCATACCACTAAATAGGGTATGCGATGGTATGCGATTTCCGCGTGAAAAAGCTTGAATGTACCATTAAATATCGCATCGCATCACATGCCAGCAAATGCTTTTTAATTGTACAAGCACCCTGATGGGTGCATACAATGTTAAATGCCCCAGAATGTTAAATGCCCCCCCATCGTCAACGCGACCCCCACTATCAACGCCAACCCGAAGCGTGGCAAGCGCAGAGAGCCCCCGAGGGGCGGTGGTACGCGTCCTCCAACCTTTTCATACCATCACTATCCACGTCGGCATGGAGTTTATTTTAGATAGTGTGGCAAGCGCAGCGAGCCACCGAGCCCAAAGGGTGGCGAGGGGACACGGAAGACATGTAAAGTAATCAGTGTGTGCTCGCCGCACTTCAGGCTCGGTGGCTCGCTGCGCTCGCCTCACTATCTGAAATCAACTCCACGCCGACGATAGTGGGGGTATGAAAAGGTCGCCACGCTTCGGGTTGGCATTGATAGTGGGGGTGGCGTTGACAATGGGGGTGCATTTAACATTGGAAACACCCATCAGGGTGCTTGTACAATTAAAAATTGCATCTGATCGCATCGCATGCCGCTATATTGAATGCGATGTGATGTGCTGCAGTACGATCAACATCGTGGGCGCCATGATAATACACAAGTACCAAGAATATTTGATGACATTTGCAGAAGTGATAGTTGTGGTGAGGCTGTAGCGCTGTCCAAAACTGAAATAGGGGAGACAAAAAAAACGTCCCCTCAAAGGAAACCACCGGCAGGCAGACTGATACAGTAGCTAACCAATTCAAGTTTGTTGGCTCTAGAGGCTGGGGGTGGGATGATGATCCAATGGTGGTCTCATCCCAGGGTGCCAGATGCACTAAGCTTCAAAAGTGATAAAATGGAGAGTGATAAACAACCAACCAATCAGCTCCTGCCTGACATGGCTGGCTGTTTATCACTCTCCATTTTATCACTTTTGAAGCTTAGTGCATCTGGCACCCTGTCTGTTGCTGCTGCTGCTGCTGCACCCGGTTCCAGAGGAGTATTTCTATACATTTGAATATATATTAGGGTACGGATACCCTGCCACATTGTCCATGTCGGAGGTGACAGCAATTTACCTACTAATAGTGGATTGTCCTCTCACCTGACAAGTTATTCTGCTCTCCTTTGGCCTTTTCTGTATCTGCAAGGAGCGTTTTGTAACTGCTCTGCGACCTGCGCAGTTCTTCACTCATTTCATCCAATCGTTTCTGTAATGTAGCTTCACTCTCCTGTTGTACGCTCTTAAAAGAATCAATGAGAAAATAAAGCACATACAAATACATCATTTTTAAAAATAGTGTGGGGTCTCCCCAAAGCCCCCCCCCCCCCCCCCCCTCATGGTTTTAACCAGCCCTGGAATCAAAGAGCCTGTCCTGGTTGTAAAAAACCATGGGGCAAAATGTGTAGGGGTCCCCCAGATATTTAAAACCAGCAACAGGCTCAAGAGATGGTCCTGGTTCCCAAAATATGTGGGACAATATGAGTAGGGGTCTCCCAGCACCAGGCCCAACCAGCCAGCAGGGTAATGCCACAGTTGTGGATAAACTATTTATATTAGTTCCCCTGGCATTAACCCCTGACTGGTCAGCCTGACCAGGGACCCTGGTGTGCAAGGGTCAACCCGGGTCTTAAATTTTGGGTCGCTGACCCTGCTCTTGAACAGGGTCGGTGATCTGGGATTTAAGACCAGGGTTGACCCTTTCACACAAAGGAAAACCCGGGCAAATTCTCGGGTTGAAAAGCTTTAACCCGGTAATTTGCTTCTGGTGTAAATTTGGGTCAGACTGCACCCGGCAAAATTACCCGGCACTCAAAAATGCCGGGTAATTGCCAAGTTGGTTTTATGAATGGGGTATTAGTGTCACAGCATCTTGCTCTTGGCTTTGCACGAAAGCAGCAAGAGCAGATTGAAATGGATCTAAGAGAAGGTATCATGGTGCTTTTACCTGCAGCTGGGAAACCTGCTTCTCATAAACAGAGATTTTCCCATCCAGATTCTTCCGCCGCTGCTCTTCTTGCTGCAGAGCTTCTGACTTCTCAGTGAGATCTTTGGATAGTTTGCTGCATTCCTGACGAAGCTTAGCCAGTTCAGCATTCTGCCTAAAAGTGCAGCATGTTACGATTGCTGACATTAGATTGGCACGGATGTATAGCATTCACTTATAGGCATGAGCGATTAGCAAAAATAGGAATTAAAATGAGGATTGCTAAATGAGACATGAGAAGGCAGCATGAGAAACAAGGCGACATAAGTTTGTAAAGGAGATAAAGAGCATGACTGTAACTGGCACAAGTATGGTGATGAGATAGTAGTGTCAGCCTGAGCACATGGAAGGCAAAGTGGGCCTACACACCGGCCAATTTCAGGGCATTTTCTAAGCGATCTCATGCACGATCTCCCTATGTAGGGACCATAGGGATGTGGGGCCCCACGCTCGCTATCTTCCACCGGAGAACACTGGCCCTAACACATCGCACAGCACACAGCGCTGACACATCGCTGTGCAGCGCTGTCTGCTCAGATCGTTTAGCAGTCGACCCTTGTGCAGGCCCCATTAGGGATGATGATATACAACAGCATGGAAGTGGGGGATAAAGATGGTATCTGGATGGTTTACAGACAATAGCTAGGTCAACACTCAATAGGTCGACACCATAAGGTCGACATATACTACGTCGACACTGGCAAAAGGTCAGCATGTACACGTTTAACATTGACAAAGAGTTGACATTCAGAAGGTCGACATTGGCAAAAGGTTGACACAAGCAAAAGGTCAACATGGCAATGGTCGACCAATAGAAACAACATGCAATATTATCTCTATATAACTTAAGTTACACATAAAGAACTTAAGGCCCATACACACTGGGCGACTTTGCGCTGAAAGTCGCTCAAAACAGCATGTTTGATCAGCTTTCAGCTCAAAGCCGCCCAGTGTGTATGCCCCGGCGATGAGCGGTGCTGCGCGTTCCCACATCGTCACCGGGAAAGACGTTCATCTGCTGGTATTACCAGCAGATGAGCGGCTTTGAGGACAGTTTTGCATAGCGCTCCGCTATGCAACGCCGTCCTCTCCCCCCCACTGTTGGCGCCGGGCAGGGGGAAAGCCGCTCAGTGTGTATGCACCTTTAGACTTCACTGTCAGCGAGAGTAGAAATTACATGAGCTTTACATTAGCATGTATATTCATGAGCAATTAGCTACAACATTTGTGGGAAACACCTGGGCACAGTGGTTTGCCACAGACCTGATTTCAACTAGGGGCTTCAGATTCCTACAATTGGTCAATGACTAAAATGCGTTATAGCATGTGTATAGCTGAGCGATATATCAGACAAAAGGGTGATATATAGTGTGAGCGGACTGGCAGGTAGGTATAAAAGACATGTTTGTGATCAATGTCCATAGACATAGTGGGTCGGCTCTGCTTCACAGCTGATACATCTGAAGATACAGATGTAGTCATTCTCATCTTATGCGCAGCACTGCCGCACAGGCACACAAGCCGCGCCAAGCTGCACGTGCAACTTATTGGCTGCCCATGTATTCCTATGGCCATGCAAGCACATACACACACACACACCGATACACTTACTGCGACATCTGCACTGCAAAATATCAGTATCGCCACATCTGTATATTGAGACATCTGGCTGTGTGTACAAGCGCCCCACCAACCACCTATACGTCCTGCAGGGACCGCCAACACAGGGGGGATGCAAATTCAAATGCCTGCCCAGCTTTGGCATCAAGTGGCTCTGTCGGTACTACTTTGTGTCTGCCAACAAGTTGTCCTGTTAGTATTAGAAATGTTAGGGACCCATCTAATGAAGTTCACCTGGACGCGGTGGATGGGCCCACATATTTGCGCAAATGTGTGCTAAGAACTTCAATTATACTCCATGTTAATTGTAAGAGTTATCAAAATTATTTTTACTATCAGTGTTCTTAGCACCTAGAGTGTGCATCAGTATTGTTCTTTTTTCCTGTATGGTACTAGAAGCCTTAACTTGGTAGCACCTCTCATTATGTTTAAAAATATGGTGTGCAGTCCAGTCCCCCCCTCTTAACAAGTTGTCCTAGTCTGTACCAAGCTTATGTTTAAGATCATTTAGATTATAAGCACCAATAGGGCATGGACTGATGTGAGTGATTAAAGATTATCTGTACCACACTGCATAATATAATGGCACTATATAAATAACTGGCACATCACCTGCTTCATGGGTGTGGGATTGTCTACATTATGCTGCGAACACAAGTGATACCTGTTTTGTCAGATAATTGTGTGCTTTAGTATACAATGGGACTGCAAGCAAGGCTATATAGATCTACATAGTATTGTCAATTTAGTACGTGGAGCTTTTCAAAGCCACGGTGTCTTCAACAATTTTGGTCATTGAATTTAAAGGGTTAATCATATTAAATAGAAAAGGTGCCACCACGTCGGCTAGTAAGTGATGCCAATTACACGGATTGCTGTTACTTACTTGCTCTCCGTTTGGCTGGTTGCTTGGTTTAGGGCGTCTCTCAGAATAGAATTCTCCTGCTGCAGACGGGCCAGCTGAGCTTTAGGGCCATTTTCCAGCTCATCTTGAAGATTTCTAATCTGTTTTACAACAAAAAAGGAAATATAAATGGGCGACAACACAAAACCTAAAGAACAAAAGGAATCAGGGATGGGACTATTCCCACTGCCACCAACCCCGTTTGCCTCATCTGCATCTTCCACTTCAATGCTGAATACTGTGTTCCAAAAACAATGATTTTGGAACACAAAACTTTTGTTAAGGAAATGTCAAAATGATATGGCATGTACAATAACACAATCAATTTTGTAGCGTATTCATTTGTGTAAAATAAATGTTATAATACAAAAAAATTATATATAATAATAATAATGATAATAATAATAATTATTATTATTTTGTAATCTAAATTTACATGTGCAGCAAAGTTATAGCCACAATTTACATACAAAAAAACATCATTCACTAATTAGTGCAATACTTCAAAAATGTATTTAGCTCATACATTGGTAGATGTATGAAGCAGTGATAAGGGAGGAAAAGGGAGCCTGGGGAGAAGTGGCCCATGGCAACCAATCAGCTGCTCTGTATCATTTTATATTCTGCATATTATAGATGTTACTTTGGTGCTGATTGGTTGCCATGGGCCACTTCTCCTCGGGCTCACTTCTCCTTCCTTATCACTGTTGCATACATTATACACACTATCCAGACACCAATCAGGGTAAATTTACAAAGATGGCATGTTGCCTATAGCAACCCAAAAATTTTTTTGCTAATATGTATCCAACTGACCTGTCGATGTTCACTTACATAAGGCCTAATTCAGCATGGATCACTAATTAGAGAATTCACAAATCGACCAACTATCCAACGTCTGTACATGCGTACCGTTCTCATCTCCCATGCGCATGGGGAAATAGTGACTGAAAATGCATATGGATCATACACGCAATGCGGCTGGAGCATGACTGACAGGAAGATGGCATTTGGGGGTGAAAACCTGACATTTTCTGGGTGTGTCTAAAAAAAAAAGACCTGTGTTTGATTTTTAGGATGGTCTGTGACGTCAGTGATGGCCGCTTCCACCCTGTCTCGGTCGCAGACTAGTGGAAGCCTCAGACCTACTCACATTTCATTTTGCACAGATGCCACATGACTTTGATGTTTTGGGAAATGTGTGTGGATTTTGCAATTTTGCACGACTGTTTTTTGTCTGTCTGGGTGGCGGCTTCTCGCAGTCCGCAGCAAATGTTCTGTTTAGTGATCCATGCTGAATTAGGCCCATATTGTGCTGTGGGTATAAGCGTGTGCACGGTGTGCTGGTTACTCTGGGAGTAATACTGTCTGTTCTGTCTGCTGATTATTATTTAGAAATAATCTATTTCAGACTCTTTAGTTTTTTATTAATTTGTTGTAAATATTTACGGGATACGTTAATTAGGTCGACCCTATGAATGTCAACATGCATTAGATCACCCACTAAAGGTCAACAGGGTTTAGGTCGACACCTGAAATAGGTTGACATGGCTATGGTCGATAGGGTCAACACAAGCATTAGGTCGACAATGGGAAGGTTTTTCGGTTTTTGTTTGAGCCGACATGTGCCGACAGGCGGTATCTCATATCCTACCATCCACTAGGGCGTGGTGTGTGAGAAAAAATAGTGTGCTGAGCCATGTGAGGGAACGCTGTACACTTAGATGGTGTCCATGTCGACAAAACCCCCCAGAAAAACCTTCCAACCCTGTCCACCTTAGCCATGTCAACTTATTTCAGGTGTCAACCTAAGCCCTGTAAACCTTCAGAGATTGACCTATGGCATGTCAACCTTCATGCAGTTGATCCTATGACCCATAGCCATATTTGTCTGCATACAGAACAGTCTGGGATAACCTAAAGGTATTTACACTCGGTGCGATTTAGGCAAATGGGCGATTTGGCTATCCTATTTTGACCCTATTTCAGGGTTGCCTACCCTCCTAAAATGGCTGGGAGCCATCGGGTCCCCCTCCCGTCCCCAGAAAGGTGGGCAACCCTTCCGGATACCGGCAGACTCTCCCCCCCCCCCCAGCATCTCCCCCGTGGCAGCGTTAATTTTCTGCGATTCGTGGCTTCTCAGGGGAGCGGCTAAAGATGCAAATTGCGTCATTTAGCCCCGCCCCCTTCTTGAAGACACGCAAATCGCAGGATTTGCCATAATGGGGGACGGAGCTTAATGATGTCTACATCAGGCCCCACCCCCCGAAGTGCTGCTGACAGTCTCCTCTCCGGAGATTTCGACTATCTTGCTGTTTGGCCACAGGCCCAATGCATTCTCCAGACTTGCCTGCACAATCTATTTTCCCTTGCGATACTGACGCCGCAAGGCTGCGCATCGATATCGCAAGCCTCCTATACACTGTGTGATTTTGGCTAACTTACTATTTATATCCTATTTTGAATATAAAGCCAAAATTGTATCCAAAATCGCACCATGTGTACACAGCTGAATACTTTGATCAAAAAAAGTGTATACTGTACTAGTTGTGCAAAAGATTCTTGAAGTGTTTGAACTTTCATTTCTTGCTTTTCCCCAACTTGTTTGCTGTTTAGGTGTGGTTAAAGAAGCAATGAAACCTGTCATTCAATTTGTCTAAATATAGATAAAATATGGAGGCAGGTGTATTTCCAGGAAGTTCAGCTTCAAGTAACAGTTACATAAGGGAAACATTGAAATAGTGCGTCATCAGATGGCATGTACGCCTCACCCTGGAATATTGTTCTCCATAAGTATTATCAGCAAACTTTAATCGTATATAGAAACATATAAACCAATTAAATGTTAGTGAGGACTTCCAAAATAAATATATTTAAATCATTTCTATGTTAAGGAAAGGATTTAAAATAAAAATGATTAGTTTAAGAATTTGGTTACTTTATATCTTGCTCCCAACTCCATTTCCGAATAGAGCAGATCAGAAGACATTGGCGTATCTATAATGTATGTAGGGTGTACGGTGCACATGGGCCCTGGGGTCAAGGGGGGCCCACATGCCACCCTGAGCTCATATAATGATACTTACTACTCCAGAACTCAGTGGGCCGTATTCAATGTGGCCGGCGAGGTGGTTAAACGGCAGGGATCGCCGAAAACAAGTCATCCTCATTGTTTAACCCCCGCAGTGGCTGCTCTCCCTATTCTATGTTCCGGGGGTACTTGTTTCCTAGAACGGCCACAATCGTGAGTGATCGTGGCTCTTAATTAAGGGACACGATCCTCACGATGTGGCCGATTTTTTATAATTTTTTCCATTTGATTGACAGAAATCGGGTCAATCGGTCGGTCGCGACCAATTAAAATCGGCCGCGATGCGACCGACCGATTGACCCGATTTTTCCATAGACTTCAATGTTAAAAAATCTTTTAACATTGAAATCGGTCGGTCTTGTGCCATTATAATGGCACAAGATGAGATGGACTTGATTAAGTCCATCTCACATAGGGAAAAATGATAAAAAAGGTGAAATGGGCCAATATGACCCATTTCACATTTTTTATGTGCCCGCCATGACCCCACGATAGACGTGAACCCGAAGCGTGGCGAGCGCAGCGAGCCCGCGAGGGGCGGCGGTGCGCGTCCTCCGACCTTTTCATTTCCCTACTATCCACTAGGGCGTGGAGTGAGAATATAATAGTGTGGCGAGCGCAGCGAGCCACCGAGCCCGAAGCGTGGCGAGCGCAGCGAGCCCCGCGAGGGGACGCGTATACCTGTGAAGTTAGACGCGTCCCCTCGCGGGGCTCGCTGCGCTCGCCACGCTTCGGGCTCGGTGGCTCGCTGCGCTCGCCACACTATTATATTCTCACTCCACGCCCTAGTGGATAGTAGGGGAATGAAAAGGTCGGAGGACGCGCACCGCCGCCCCTCGCGGGCTCGCTGCGCTCGCCACGCTTCGGGTTCACGTCTATCGTGGGGTCTAGCACACTTATTAACATTTGGGGGGGCAATTTAAACAAATCTGGTGTAAAAAAAAAAAAAATCGGGTGAAAAATCGGCAGATCGGATCGGTCGCATCGTATGCGACCAAATCGCATGCGATGCGACCGATCCGATTTTTTATCTTACGACCACAACGATCTAAATCGTTGTGGCCGTTCTAGGAAACAAGTACCGTTCCGGGGAATCCTCGCTGTCAGAGGACAGCGAGGATTCCCCTAAACAGCGAGGTTTGTGGCTAATGCAGGGAGCATGCTGGATTTACCTGCGAGCCTCGCTGTTTTAGCAGCCGCACACGCCGTTTTCCCGTAGCTACAAAAACCTAACGAGGGGGAAACGGCATGTGCAGGAGGTCAGTTGGATACTTACCCTGTGAGCTGTGACAGGTCAGTTGGATACATATTAGCAAAATTCCTTAATGGTTGCATTGGAAGTGCCAGAGTTACTGATGCTCTATTACACATAATATGTACAGCCCACCCTAAACATTTACAAGGTATTTTACCTTTCCTTGTAGCTGTTGGGTCTCAGTCACATGATCCTTGTAACTGGCCTGCATTCGGGCTTGCAATGCATTAATCTCCTGGTCCCGAGACAGTATCTGCTCCTTGAGCTTGGATTCAACGTGATTCACTTTGGCTTTCTCAGCAGTCAATTCCTGCATTGTAATATATTGTATAAATGTAACAATGGGCTAACAATCGTGCACACAGACAGGATACCGTACCACATGGGTCCTCAAACTGCGGCCCTCAAGAGGTTGTGAAACTACAAATCCCAGCATGCCTTGCCACAGTTTTAACACTCCCTTATAGCAAAACTGTGTCAATATATGCTGGGATTTGTAGTTTCACAACATCTGGAGGGCCGCAGTTTGAGGACCCATGCCGTACCACAGTAGATCTCAAACTCATCCTCAATTATGGAAGCGTAATTATTTATGTAAACAAGCGAATGCCTATACACAATTCCTTTTACTGAGCCTTCATAATGAGTAGAAGACATGACTAGAATGTTACAGTCAGGGGCGTAACTATAGCACCGCAGCCCCCGCCACCGCGGGGGGGCGCTGTGCATGTGGGGGCGCCGGGGGCTGCGGTGCTATAATTACCCCCCCCCCCCCAATCCCCCGCAGACTTACGTATCTCACTGGTCCCCGGCGGCTCCGTTCTTCTGATGAGGACCACCACAAAATGGCCGCCCCCATATAGCACACTGTTCTCTGAAACTGTCTGCTGTATGGGGGCGGCCATTTTGTGGTGGTCCTCAGCAGAAGAACGGAGCCGCCGGGACCAGCGCAGCGCGATAGGTAAGACTGCGGGGGAGGGGGTTAGCATAGGCGGCGGGGCGGGGGGGGTGCTTGACGGGGCGGCGGCGGGGGGTGGGTATGGGCGCCCCCCCCCCTAATGGCGGGGGGGCGCCCAAAACGTAGCTACGCCACTGGTTACAGTTGTAGAATTCTGCAAGGTAAATTATAAATACCGTCATGTGACAGTTGGAATACGGTTAGCAAGCACATAGGGTAGGGCTGTGCAAGGTGATACAGGACTGTGGGACAAATTCTACAAGCTAACATAGTTTGATACATCCCTTTTACTAATGTACTGTAGTACCATGAAATGGGGAAAAAAATAAAAATAAATCAACAATTTAATAATTATGTATATACTAGCTAAGCCTCTTGAAGCAAAAGCTTTGAAATCTAGTCTGTTACCTTGTGATTGTCTCTGTGTTTCTGTATGTGTGATTGCCTCTGAGTTTGTGCATGTGTGAAAGAGAAAGAGATGTAGTTTCACTCGCTGCCAGTAGATGTCAGTGTGATGGTTACAGGCATCCCTCCGGGCCTTGTGCAAAAAGATAGTAACTTTACTGTGATACGGTCAACGCCGTTTCAGGCATCTGCCCATCGTCAGGACCAACACAAGCCAGGTCGTGATTTTCCTGACGACGGGCAGATGCCTGAAACAGCGTTGACCGTATCACAGTAAAGTTACTATCTTTTTGCACAATACCCGGAGTGACGCCTGTTATTCATCTGGTTATACATGGTGGAGTTTCCCCTGAAGAGGGCACCTGGGCACGTTTTTCAAGTATTGCGAGGAGTGCCGGACTAATCAATCAGTTTCTAATTCTTAATTATTTAGCACCTTCTAGAATTTAATAGATAGCATCTGATTGGTTGCTATGAGTAACATCTCATTCTTAATAGAACTCCCATCTTCTATGTTTTCAGTTTCTAATAAAATTTCTGCAGTTTAAAGTGTGAATGTACTACAGAAAAATATAGGAGAGACATATCTTATACAATGAGACATAGAAAAGAAAAGAAAACAAACTATAGAATCATTTTGTTTATAAAATTGAATCTAAGAGGTACATTTACTAAAATGGGAGTTCTATTGAAGATGGGATGTTAACTATGGTCAACCAATCAGATTCTGTCTATTATCTTCTAGAAGGTTCTAAATACATAAGAAGTAGAATCTGATTGGTTGCTATTGGCATCATCCCATATTCAATAGAATTGCCATTAATAAATCCTTAATAAATGAACCCCTGCATGTTTGACTAATCAGAGAGGCCATCTTTTGCAGATAGACGACCTGCTATTTTTTTCTACAATGGACATTTTGGAAGTTTTCCCAACACTGTTGCATTTGTAGTTCATCCTAAACCAGCTTTATGGGGAAAAAAAGAGACTGTGCTGGACATTTCATGATTTGACGAATACGCTCTTTTTCCTCAAAAGTGATTTAATGTCACTATCTTTTTGGGTTATTATCTTGTTGTATGATGAACCCATGACCAACTAAGCTGGTAGCCATCTAAGCTTAGACCAATGCCTTGGTAGCCGCTTTGGTTCAGGGTGCCAGTCTCTCTGGCTAAGGGGGTATTCCATCTGTGCCGATATGTGCGGAAATATTGTCACTCACCTATTCAATAAAGAAAATGAGAAATAAAATTGCACCTCGTTTTCTTTATTCTTCCTCATTGAGAAACCTACTGTATACAGAGGTTTCTATAAGTTGCTGCATGGGACATACTGTAAAACAGGTGAAAAAAGAAAAAAACCTCTAACAAGCACTATTCGAAGTGACTGTTTCTAAGCACCTTACGCCATCCATCACTCACCTATTCAATGCTGCCATTAACGGAAGCATTGAAGGCTGTCAGATCCGACTTTTTAAAAAGCCGGATCTGTTTTGTCGGAAACGGCTGCGGATTGTCAAATTCACAACCGTTTTTCAACAATCCGCGTCCGTTTACGCCGATCTGAGGACTTTCTGACACTCAACAGCCGGGACAGTGAATTACGGCTGTTGAGTTACTGTCGGAACCAACTGAAAATGGCGTGGGGTTCTGACTTTTGAGACTTTCCGACCTAAGTCTCTGATTAAGGATCCAGCAAAATAACCTCAGACTATCTAACTTTTTGAAGGTTGGTTTCACAGGAGATCCTTTACTATAAGCCACTGCTTCCTGGCATCTTTAAGCCCAAAATGTAAAAAGTTAATGCTATTAATAGCAAAACGACGTTTGCTTTGATTTTACAGGAATTGCCCTTTTAAATGTTGGACTTAAACACACCATATAACCCCTGCACACTGAGAAACCATCATTTTGCTTACTCAATGGCATACTGAAATAATGTGTGATGAACCAAAGATTTCAAAATTTGAATTCATCAATCCTTATCATCAATAGCCAATGGCAGCCCCACATGGCCCAGGCAAGCCTCATAAGTGTGTAGCATGCAATCTGCTCCCTGAAAAATGCTCATTTTTATACCTTTCAAATTAACATTACCTGTCTATTTTTGCTCACATTGACTTCATTTAACCTCTAATAGCTGGTCTGCCTGAAACATTTTCAGATATTTTTCTGAACACTTTTTATTTTAGTTTTTGCTTTCAGTTGATGTGAGTTCTGAGATAATGCAGTTTGTTAGGTGCACCGAGGCCATGCAATGAGTCACCTTATTAATTTCACGTAATCTATTTTTAGCCGCCGCTGCATCTTCTTGCTCCGCTGACAGTAATTTCTCTTTCTCTTCCAGCTGCCGTTTCAGAGCTGCGACTGGATCCCCCTTCTGAGTGGCCTGAAAATATGGAAAAAGTTTTTTTCTTTTTCTAGATTGTTCTGAGCTATTGTGCTCTTAATAATATTATTGAGAATGCCTGAGATTAACGCTTGGTCACAACTTCTTTCAACTTCTAGGTATGATTATTTTGCAGCACCTTAGCAAACATGAAACATTGTCAAACATTTTATTTCTGGAAGTACAATCTAGAGGTATATAATAATTCTAAAAGTACATACTGATTGCTTCAGTGACTGGCAGCAAGATTTATGAAAGAGATAAGGTGGAGAGTGCTATAGTAATAGGGATGGCCATCAACCATCGATGATTAGAAATCATTGATGGTTTATGGCCGATGTGGAATAGTTTTGCCATCGATGGGGGAGAACCAGATGGTTTTCCACCATCAATGTCAAGCTTTAACAAATAGTTTTGTTTTTGCTTTTACCCTAAGGTGCCAGGACATTGAGCATAGCCCCACCCCTATATTTTGATTGGCCCACAGGCCAATCAATCAAAAAAAAATGGATGACCACCGATATGTAAAAACATTGATGGTCATCCATTGAATAGTACTACATCGATGCCCATTTACACTGTTGCCATCGATGGCAAAGGCAATGATGGCCATACCTAGTATCAACCAATCATCTCCCATTTTTCAGTTACTAGCTGATTGGTTCTTACTTTATATCACTCCACTTTATCTTCCTTTAAGGTTTGATACATCTCCCCCTTTATCTGAGTTTACCTCATAATGGGTAGATGTATCAAGCCATGGAGAGAGATAAAGTAGAGAAGCTGCTCGCAGTAATTAATCTGTTTCTGTCATTTTTCTAGCACAATGGGGAAGATGTATGAAGCAGTGATAAGGGAGGAGAAGTGAGCTAGAGGAGAAGTGGCTCATGGAAACCAATCAGCACTGAAGTAACATCTATAATTTGCATAATATAAAATTATACAGAGCAGCTGATTGGTTGCCATGGGCCTCTTCTCATTCTGGCTCACTTCTCCTCAGTTATCACTGCTTCATACATCTTCTCCAGTATTTGAAATGACATATAGCTCCTGATTCATTGCTTTATGGAAATACTCAAGTACCCAGCACCACCCACATCCCCTCGGTAACATGCGAGAGGGTGTGTCCAAGAACACATCCCCTCGCATGCAGTCGAAGGGGAGAGAATTTTTCTCCTCTTCAGAAATAAAAGTCAGTGAAAACTGACTTCTATTTCAGCCGGAGATGGCCGTAAAGGGGCGGGCACTGACTTCATGCGTTCGCAGAGGTCTGCCCAGTGTTTTCATGGGGATGCCCATAAAACGCTGGGCATTCCCCTGCTCTGGCCCAGTGTCCGCCCCTGCCCGCCCCCTCATCATCTAACGGTTCGGCGAGTGTGAATCTTGGCGAAGTCTTTCACTCCCAGGGTTTTCATATGCGCATAAACGCGCATGCGCAAACCACCCCCCCCCCCCCCCCCATCGGACAAGTGGCCAAATTCAGACACGACCGAATGGATCTGAATCGGCCCCTTTGCCCCTGATATATTTTTGCTGCCTGCGCACAGTGCAGCAGCCATTTTGTTACTGATATCAAATGCACTGATATTCTACATTATCAGTTTTGCTGTAATGTCATCCTTCTAGGATTTTGGAGTGAGGCAGTCTTAAATATATGAGGCATTAGAGGCAGTCTTCAATATATGCAATACCAGGTTTAATATAAAGCAGTGGTTCTCAAACTCGGTCCCCAGGACCTCACACAGTACATGTTTTCCAGGTCACCCGACTGACTGACACATAAAAGATCCACAGGTGGAGCTAATTATTTGATTTCATTCTGTGAGGGAACCTGCAAAACATGCACTGTGTGGGGTCCTGAGGACTGAGTTTGAGAACATAAAGGATATAGAGCAGAGGTGGGCAACAGGCGGCCCGCGGGCCGGATGCGGCCCGCGAGACGCTTTGGACTGGCCCGCCACACTTACACATATTAGTATGACAAGCGGCCCGACTACTGCCGCTTGTCATTGTGAGATGTGACCTCGAGCGAAATATCATTTATAATTACTGTTTTAGTGGTGCCGCCGCCGTTAATGTCTGTCTGTGCCTGCCGCGCACAGCATTACTGGGAGCGTGGGAGGGGACGCGATGACGCGGCTGCCGGCTCCTCGCTATTGGTTGTGCGCTGCAGCGTCACCTCGTCCCCGCCCACGCTCCCAGAAATGCTGTGCACGACAGGCACAGACAGAGATGGGCATTAAGGGCGACGGCAGCAATAACAGTGTCCCCGCGTCCCAGCGTGTCCTCCCAGGCTAAAAGAAATTGTGTGCGCATCAGGCAAAGACTGGCTGCTGGCATAAACTGTAGCAGCAGTATTGAAGTGTCTCCGCGTTCCCTGCCAGGCTCCCTTCTGTGCAGGGTGGCAGCAGTAGGGTTTTGGCGGGCTCTCCTGGCTTCCCCCTCTCAAGGAACACCACACCGCTCAGAGAATAAAGTAAGGAACAGACAATTTTATGTGGATATACACACACACAGTCACACACACACACAGTCACACCACACCCACACAGTGTATAGGTGTGTGTGTGTGTATATATATATATATATATATATATATATATATATATATATTACACTTACCCCCCCCAAGGAAGGATATATATATATATATATATATATATACATATATATACATATATATATACACACACACACACAAACACCCACACAGTGTGTGTATGTGTATATATATATACTAGGTGATTCATCGCGCCCTACGGGCGCTCTTCACACCGTCGTAAGGGGCTGCGCCCCCTTAATTTGTGAACGTTTGTATATGAGAAATATGGTTAGAATTGTATGAAAGATGCCCTGTATTGCAACTTAGGTGTCCGCGAATCGCGGGAGGGGGGGTCGCGGAGGGTGCCGCGAATTGCAGGAGGTGGGGTCGCGGGGGTGCCGCGAATTGCAGGAGGGGGGGTTGTGGGGGGTGGATGCTGCGAATCGCGGGAGGGGAGGGATTGCAGAGAATCGCGGGAGGGGGGTCGCGGGGTGGGTTGCCGCAAATCGCGGGAGGGGGGTTACGGGGGCGGGGGTTGCGGCGAATCATGGTAAGGGGGTCGCGGGGGGTGTGCCGTGAATCACGGGAGGGGGGGTCACGGGGTGGGGTGCCGAGAATCGCGGGGGTGTGTGTGTGTGTGCCGTGAATCGCGGGAGTGGGGGTTGCGGGGGGGGTGGGGGGGGTGTGACGCGAATCGCCACAAGAAAAAATCAACACAGAAAGGTCAACACATGTAAATGTTGACATAAGTGTGGCACTTCATTGGTGTCCATGTCGACACATGAGAATGAATATGAAAACATTAAAAAAAATGAAAAAAAAAACTTCAAAAACTCATGTCAACCTTTTTCATTGTCGACCATAGACATGTCAGTGTTTTCCATGTGCAATTTGATTCTGGAGCTGCCGCGAATCGCGGGGGGTGCCGCGAATTGCGGGAGGGGGTGTCGCAGAGGTGGGTGCCGCGAATCGCAGGAGGGGGGGTTACGGGGCGGGGGTTGCGGCGAATCATGGGAGGGGGGGGGTCGCGGGGGTGTGCCGTGAATCACGGGAGGGGGGGTCACGGGGTGGGGTGCCGAGAATCGCGGGGGAGGTGTGTGTGTGCCGTGAATCGCGGGATTGGGGGTTGTGGGGGAGGGGGGGGTGGGACGCAAAACGCCACAAGAAAAATTCAACACAGAAAGGTCAACACATGTAAATGTTGACATAAGTGTGCCACTTCATTGTTGTCCATGTTGACACATGACAATGAATATGAAAACATTCAAAAAATGAAATAAATCTTCAAAAACTCATGTCAACCTTTTTCATTGTCGACCATAGCCGTGCCAGTGTTTTGCATGTGCCATTTAATCCTGGGGCTGCTGCGAATCGCGGGGGGTGCCGCGATTTGCGGGAGGGGGGGGTTGCGGGGGGTGGGTGCCGCGAATCGCGGGAGAGCGGGGTCCATGGGGGTTCCGGTGGGGGGTTGCCGCGAATTGCGAGAGGGGGGGGGGGTCGCGTGGGGGGTGCCGGGAATCGCCGGAGGGGGGTTGCGGGGGGTGTGACGCGAATCGCCACAAGAAAAAAATCAACACAGAAAGGTGAACACATGTAAATGTTGACATAAGTGTGGCACTTCATTGGTGTCCATGTCGACACATGAGAATGAATATGAAAATATTCAAAAAAATGACAAAAAAATGACAAACTCATGTCAACCTTTTTCATTGTCGACCATAGCCATGTCATTGTTTTCCATGTGCAATTTTAATCTGGAGCTGCCGCGAATCACGGGGGGGGGTGCCGCGAATTGCGGGAGGGGGGGTCGCGGGGGTGGGTGCCGCGAATCGCGGGAGGGCGGGGTTCACAGGGGTTCCGGTGGGGGGTTGCCGCGACTTGCGGGAGGTGGGGGGTCACGGGGGGTGCCGCGAATCGCGGGAGGGGGGGTTGCGGGGGGGGTGTGACGCGAATCGCCACAAGAAAAAATCAACACAGAAAGGTCAACACATGTAAATGTTGACATAAGTGTGCCACTTCATTGGATGACAATGAATATGAAAAAATTAAAAAAATTAAAAATAAATCTTCAAAAACTCATGTCAACCTTTTTCATTGTTGTCGACCATAGCCATGTCAGTGTTTTGCATGTGCCATTTAATCCTGGGGCTGCTGCGAATTGCGGGGGGGGGGTGCCGCGAATCGCGGGAGGGGGTCGCAGGGGGGGGTGCCGCCAATCGTGCAAGGGGGGGTCGCGGGGGGGTTCTTTTTGCCGCGAATTGCGGGAGGGAGGTCGCGGGGGGGGGTGTTTTTTCCGCGAATCGGGGGGTCACGGGGGAGGGTTTGCCGCGATTCGCGGGAGGGGGGGGTCGCGGGGTGGTGGTTATGCCGCGAATTGCGGGAGGGGTCGTGGGGGGGTTCTTTTTGCAGCGAATCGCGGGAGGGGGGGTCGCGGGGGTGTTTTTGCTGCGAATCGCGGTAGGGGGGGTCGCGGGGGAGCGGGTGTTTTTGTCGCGATCGCGGGAGGGGGGGGGGGGCGTGCGGGGGGGGAGGTTTTGCCGCAAATCGCGGGAGGGGGGCGCTCACCTGGTGGCTGTGGAGTAGCAGTGCTGGGCAACATGGGAAGGCAGTGGGTGTCTGGCACTGTCTGTGGGCTCACTGGGCTGGTTCTCTGTCACATACCTCCCAACATGACCCTCTCCAGGAGGGACACAATGCTCTGTTTCTAGACTTCCCCTTAATGTATGATTGCCATCACCTGTTTTAAACAGGTTAATTTCTCAGAAAGGTGTTCAGCACAGATGAAGGCAATCACACATTAAGAGGAAAGTCCAGGAACAGAGCGTTATAGACACAGACACCCACTTTGAGTGACAGATGTAGCCAAATATATAGGAGATATATATATATATATATATATATATATATATATATATATATATATTGCATATACAAGATATTATGTGTGCGGCCCTCAAATATTTTCTGGTTTTGGTAAGTGGCCCCCCAGCCAAAATAATTGCCCACCCCTGATATAGAGTATCTAGGTAGACTGTCATTAGGTCAACCCCATAAGGTCGACAGACATTAGGTTCACAGGGTCAAATGGATGACGGGTAAAACTGTTGGGCACACACTGAGCGGTGCCGCAGGAGAACGATATGGTCCATACACACTGACCGATATCGCGACGTCACCCATCCCCCGCTCCATACAAGATGTACAGACAACGGGGGGACAATATCAATATCATCCATAACAATGACAAAATATCTCCCAGTGTGTACCCAGCTTGAGAAATTTCGAAAGACACAAAAGGTTGACAGGGTCGAAACAAATGGTCGACTTTTTTTTTGTTTTTCATGTATCATTTTATATGTTTCATCATATTCAGTGGAAACATGTACCCTCGCAAGCTCACTGTGGGAAAAGTGGCTCTCTTTGCTGCTGCTGCTGCTGCTGCTATGGTCCCCACAGGTTACTCTTCCCAATTGTAATCCACATAGATAAAAAAAATCACTGCAAAAGTTTGGAAAACATGCAAAAACACTTGTGTCAACCATATATCGACACTTTGTCTGTAGACCCTTTGTACCTATCGACCTAATGCATGTTGAACAATAGTGTTGACATGGGTATGGTATAACTCACTGCAGTCAGGATTCCGTGTAAGTTCCTGATTCCAACTGTTGGGCTCCTGACAGTCGAGATCCTGATGTCGGAGAATGGACCTTCGGAATCCCGACTGTCAGTCGTCCAGCACCTATTGACTTATCATATGTATACCCAAAAATAACATTGTATTACTCTGTGCCATGTGTCCTGCTTGATGCCATTTTTCTCGGTTAGTATTTCGATAAGCTTCTGTGCTTCTCCTTCGCTGAAAGCCATGCTGCTGATGGTGGAAACAAGCGTCTTGTATGGGAGGAAGAGAGCGCCATCCAGTTCACTAGACACTGTAAATACATGATGAGAACAAAGGTCACTATCACAGTTATACTCTGCTGTTCTTACAATGAGATGCACTAGGACTGTGGCTGTGTTTTGTGGGAATAAATATGCAAGCCTGACCTACAGCGAAAGAAATGTTGTGATCCTTGTTAAACGGTTTCAGTGTAAAACCACATAAATTATTCCATGATAATTCTAGGAAATAGAGAAGGGACAAATAGGATTTCTTCATTCATTGATGTTCATTTTTTGACCAGGAGATTTTTCAGGTTACAATGTTTTAGCTAAATAGTGGATCTCGGCTAAAACTTGCTATGACCTGAATCTGAAGACACACACCACAGTATGACACTCAACCAAAGTGTGTCACATGTCTTCTGACTGAGATCTGTGAGGGACAAGTATCAAACCTTTGAGAGCGATAAATGGAAAAGTTGCCCATAGCAACCAATCAACTGACATTTCACAGATTGTGCTAGATAAATGACAGAAGCTGATTGGTTGCTTTGGGTAAATTCTCCACTTGATATATCTCCCTGGTACAGACAATACTGTGCCAGGCACAGTCTTGTGCCTGTTGATTCTGGCAACCTTGCCGCTACAGTCCAAACTGCTTCTAACAATTTTGGAGCTGGGATGTGTCAAATGGATAATGCATTTTCATATGTATCAACCTGGCTTTTAGAGGGTAACCCCAGGAAAGGCTGGTGTTACCCTCTGTGGCAAAAACATGGCGGTCCCAGGTTGATACATATGAAAATGCAGTAAAAATACAGAAACCAGGGTTTTTACAGCATTATCCATTTTTTTTCTATATTTTTTTACATTGCACCACATTTATTTACATTATCATTTACTTTAAACAAATGCATTGCTTATAAGTCATACCTGTGATTAAAACCTGTGACCTGTTTCACTGGAGGCATACACCTTATTGATATATATATAATTGTTAGTTCAAATCCATTACTATTAGGCAGAGGGCAGAGTTATGTAGTGTAGTAACTTCATATAGCTATCATTCACATAATTGAATTAACTGATTCAAATTTGCATTTGAGAGGAGAGGTGCCCCCTTGTGAGCAAGAGCCCAGCGGCAGATGACTCCATTGCCTCCCAGAGTTACGCCTCGGTCGCCCACGTATAGATACTAGGAGATTGTGAGCTCAAAATTGGCAAGTGTTTATGGGCCTTAATCTTTATTGATATCTGCATGTACAATGATAAATGTGTGTTACTTTTCCTTACTTACTATATATGCTGCTAATCAAAACCATTTAATTATAAATCTGAATTAAAGAGGCATGGTTCATTTACACCTGTGTCTGAAACTTATAAGGTAATAGACAGACCATGAAAATCTACATTAGTGATAATTGCATGAAATATATATATTTATTGGCCAATGAATATACCAAGAACCTCTATTATTGATTCATTTGATTAATAATATGGAGTGTGCATCTGCACCACATGTTTTTCTTTGCAGAACTACAAGTCCCAGAATGATAGCACCTCATGTAAATTGGGTGTGCATTCTAAGATCCCCCCCCCATAATAGGAAAAAAAAGGGAGTGGTAGATTGCGCTAAAATGATAATGTTTTGAGATTAAATTAAATAAAATTTAAAAGAAATAAGGGGGAGGGTGGTCAGGTGTGTACAGAAAAGGTTTTTTAAATCATACAACATTGTAAATTACAATAAAAGACATAAATCACAAAAAATTCATTGAAGAATGAAGTATAAAAAGTAACGTTCAGATCAATAGTCACCCATACGTCATCCAGAAAGCCAGTATGTGGAATTTAAGGTGGATTTAAGGAGCCACACTTTAGAGGGACAATTTGTAATCCAGGTGTTACTGGAGAGCTGATGCTCAGGTAGCGCTGAATCCTAAATCCCAACTTTTGTAGCTGGGCCTTTAGGAAGTGGCGTGCCCCCAAATGTTCTTTGTTGAGCCTGAGAGCTTGGTAGTCCCAAACAGGGTGGATGAAAAAGTCCCTCTGTGGAATCTATTTGTTCCACTTTTTTCCAGTGGTAGTTGGTATAGCTGGCAGTGGGTGTAAACTGGATCTGAGGTTACTGAAAATGCACAGGTGCATTTTCAGTAACCTCAGATCCAGTTTACACCCACTGCCAGCTATACCAACTACCACTGGAAAAAGTGGAAAAAATAGATTCCACAGAGGGACTTTTTCATCCACCCTGTTTGTTTCCTATATTGTATTGGGGCTGACTCCCCCTCTTTCAGGTTTCTGCTTCAGCCAGGCACACCCATACCAAAGCGCCTTGAGTAGATATTTTTATATCTCTTTTTCTAGTCTCGCCCCCACCATAATGAAATATATTTGGAAATCATCTCTTCAGTATTCATAGACAATTTTTTTCTTTAATTGTGAGAATATATGTAAGAATCATTCTCTTTTTGAAGGTGCCCTTCACGACACAATGAGTCCAGTGCATGGCAGCCAGCAGTAGTTCCTGACTACAGCAATGTTCATTTAAAAGAAAGTTTTTTTAATGGCTGATTGCAAATCCCCATTCCGGAAACTTAGCTATGTGAAGAACTCTCAAGGCTCCTTAGTGCGCCAAACACAGAGTCAGTCGTTCCGTGGGATGATTATGTAAATCTGGTACTTCTGCTATTGCTAGCACTTTCCACAAAGAAAAAAAATGTCATTTAAATATACGTGCGTCATGATGACATTCAGAATATTGACACCAAAAGTTTGACATGGTGAATGTCAATAGAAGGCTGTGGTTAGGGTTAGTTCATACGCCTTTAGAAAACTGTGATGTTGACATGCCGACCGGCAACATGTAGACATTCTGTAAATGTTGACATTATGCCACGTCAACATTTTTTGTACCACACCCATTATAACTTTAACAACTTCATAATGCCACAGAAATCATTTTATAATTGATGAATGAAAAAAAAAGTAAACAATTCCACATGCAGGCAACAACTGCTTTAGAAATTCAAAGATAGGAAGACAATGGGGGGGAGGGGGAGTCGTAAGAATCAATTAGTCATGAGGTTCCATCAGGTCCTTCATGGGCAGCACGAACGGTGTAATGGTTAGCATTACTGCCTTACGGTACTGAGGTCATGAGTTCAATTCCCACCATGGCCCCAACTGTGCAGACTTTGTATATTTTCCTTGTACGTGCCTGGATTTCCTCCAGGTACTCTGGTTTCCCCCACAATCCAAAAATATTCAGGTAGGTCAACTGGCTCCCAACAAAATTACCCATAGACAAGTGGTATTTCATGCCCTACAATCCACTAGGGCGTGGTGGGAGAATAAAATAGTGTGCCGAGCGCAGCGAGGCACCGCGCCCCGATGTGTTGACATTCAGGTCAAAAAACTGTGAAAAACCCCATGTCGACCTTTTGACTGTTGACAAAGACATTGTCGAACTAATGACCTGTCGAACTGACTAATGACCTGTCGAACTAACAAACTAACGAGCTGTCAAACTAATGACCTTTTGACCTTTTCCCATGTCGACATTTTCCCATGTCGGCCTACTGGTGTCGACCTAATGACCTAATGACATCATGCTGTAGACCAAATGATCCCAACCCGAAAAAAAGTCAAACTATTCAGCCCATGACAAAGAAAACTGTCTAGGTGAAATTGTCAGAATAGTGACTAAAAGCAGTCAACATTATGTTAAATATTTAACATTGAATAGGTTCGAGGAATGAGCTCAACAGTTTGGTCCAAAATCAGCTTGACAATACGAGATCATCTCGATACTCGAGAGAAACGAAAATCAGGCGAGCTCAGGTGGACAGGTGAGAAAACAAATGAGATACAATTAGTTCTCTTGTCGGGAAAACACCAAACTTCAACAAAATAAAGATCTCGACCGGGACTGAATACCCCCCTAAAGCGGTAAAATAATTCAAGAATGAGTGGTACATATATATTATTTCTCCTCTGATAAACTCTCTGTTTCTATGAGTTACTGCATTACAGAGATGTATAAACAAAAACAAAAAACATTATCGCACAAACAAAATAAAGTGAAATTCATCTGATGGAAAATTGAAGGGTTGGGGACCAACTCAGCCATGAAATTCAAAACCATCTTAAGCATACACCTCTTTCTGTTTAGCTGCACAGGTGAATGTATGGACTAGATGGCATCTTGCTTACTTTGCGCTGGCAGATCAGGTAATTAAAAAGAATTGAAAAAATGGAACCAGTACATGGGGTGATAAAGGAACTTGCTAATACAAGTAGCCTGAAGGTGCGTACACACGGGGGAGATATATTGCTAGCAATATATTGCTGAGCAATATATTGCTCAGTGTCTCTTTTTCAACAAGCGACCAGAGATGGTCGCTGTTGAAAACGAACCTCTGCTGGGGGTGCCGCAGAGGTAATTAGCTGGTCGCAGGAGCAAGCTCCTGCGACCAGCGATTACAATGGGGCAGAAAACGGGAGCGCGCACCCGGAGATTTATCTCCGGGGCAAACTCCCAATCACTGGCAATATGGTCGCCTGCGACCATATTCCCAGCGATTATAGCACCTATCTCCCCCGTGTGTACACAGCATTACAACGAGCTGCTCGTGATTACAATGCTGGAAGTATTACATTCTGCATTATATATTCCCCATCCTTGTCCACAATAAAAAATGTTTCATGTTTTAGCAGATTGCTAAACACTGTGCACTATTGTTTCCTAGCTGAAAAAAAGTTATCTTGTTCTAGAGGCTCCTGTTTTTTTGCACATAATTATGAAACCTATTTTTATTGGGGGGATTTGTTAGTGAGTGGTATTTATCCTCTACTGAACGACAGACCTTTTAATGCAGTGGATCTCAACCTCGGTCATCAGGACCCCCCAACAGTTCACGTTTTCCAGGTCACCCTGCAGGTGCACAGGTGCACTCATTGTTCACTGACACATTTTAAAAGATCCACAGGTAGGGCTAGTTATTTCACCTGTGATTCTGTGGGGAGACCTGGAAAACTGTTGGGGACCTAGGTTGAGAACCACTGTTTTAATATGTTTTATCATATGCATTAATTACCACTGACTTCTATCTCTGACTCCTCCAATGTCAATGACCTATGGGACTAAACGAATCAAATCTAATTATCATAGCATAAATATAGACTGAGGTGAACTGCAAATAGAGTAAGGAAATAATTCAATTCTTTACATGAATAGCTTTCCATTTTGTCAGGACGAAACATCGATGTCTCGGTGCAGGATAGGAGCAGCTACCGCCTTATTTCACTGCTGTCAAACGATTATCCCATCTATGCAAAGCCACATTTAATCCATATAGAAAGAAGGGGACGGTGCCAGTTTCAGCTGTGTCATGGAAAAATAAATATTCCTACTGATGGTTCCTGGTTTTCTTACAAATAAGGAACCGGAAGCAGAGAACAGTAAGAAACCGGTTTGGTATCACTTGTCCTGTATAAGTAGAACTGATGACTATTTGGTTTAAATATTTGGTACAGGGATAAATGGACAGGAACTCAGAGCGAGAGCTAGGTAGATATGGGTCCTGACCAAATTAAGTTGGTAGCCGTATAGTAATGTGGTGCTTAATTACAACTATCTCAAAGATTAGGTCCATTAGGTCAACAGTAAAAGGTCAACAATTTCTAGGTAACCCCCAAAAAGGTTGACATGGAAAAAAAGTTGACACAAACCAAAGTTGTCACGAAAGTGGTCGACGCCAGAAAATGTCAACATGAGGATATCGACTTTTACCTATCCCACATATCTCACAACAGCGTTTGTACAGATGTGTCCTTAGCTTTGCTCTTAGCAGGACATATTATACAGGCACAAGACTATGCTCCATTAAGGACACCTTCCAAAGCAGAGGTGTAGGCTCATCCCAGTTGCCCAGAGGCAAGTTGGAATTTGGTGCCCCCTTCTCTTTAAAGAAAGGTGTGACAATACCTATTGCAGGTGTTAGCAGGGCTCCTGAGACAGAGACGATTAACCCTGCAGCAAAGCTTTATTAGAAGAGCTGCGATCCCACAAGGTTTATTTTTTTTGATAATTCACCTATTATGAAGGGAATTCAATTAGATCTCCCGTACAAAAATACTTTAAACACACGTTTAGTGAAACCTGTGTGCTTTCGCCGCAGCCAAAAAGCCTGCCTTTATCGGGATTTTGTTTTGCCTACCTACTGAAAGTGCTGGCTTGTTTGGGCTAATTGGTCAGCCCCAGACGATCATTCATCAGACTGATTCAGACCTGAATGCACGGCCAGCAATCAGTTAAGCCACTGCCCCGCTAGAGTGGTATCCCGCCTTGAGAATCAACGCTGTATTAATATGTCCAACACTCATCGTAACAGTCTCACCATCAAATGATTTTTACACTGGGCACAAATTATCGTAGGTGCCACGTAGCCCTGGACTTCTCCCAGCGTTTTCCTAGGCATACTCACAGCATTTTCTTTGGCTCAAGTCCAGCTCCCCCCTCCCCCGTTGCAGGGAGCTGGGCAGTGGGGATAGAGATGACAGGCTGCCGCTGCAGGACAGTGGACTCTCTCCCTAGTGCTCAGTGCCATGTGCTAAACTGGGGAGAGATTCAGCTGCAGTCTGTGCTCTCTCTCCCTCTGTGTGCGCAATAATGATCCCGCCCGCCACCCTGCACAAATGACGTTTATTTTTTTTTTTTCCTGGTTGTGACCATGCCCCTCACAGGGTCCACGCCCCTTCCCGGTGGTTACACCCCCTCCATTTTACCAGGTCCCAGCCAACCTGTCATTGCCCCTGCTTCATGCTACATCAATATAAATTCCAAGTAAGAGAGTAATGGAGTACACTTGAATAATAGTCACAATGTTCTGCTTTGCTATTATCTTTGCTTTCTATCTGTTCCATGCCATCCCTAGAAAGCAAAGGATACAATTTCCTGGATATCAATACAGTTAATGTGTTTCAGACAATGCCTCTGTACAGTAATTAAAGCCTCAGGCAAGTCATCATTTTCTATATGATATTCGACCCACTCACTGCACAAGTAACACTGAGCACACTACAGAAATCAGCAATGGATTATTGGCCCAACACTGTGCCTCACTAACAGCCCATGTATACTTGGGAGCTAAGACTCATTTGGGGCCCATTTACTTCTAGATTGCATATGCAATGCAATCTGGGTGGGATTTACAGCCCAGGATCGCATTGCAACAGGCAATCCTTTCTCCTCGATGTATCTCCCTGCAGACGTATGGACAGAGCTAGTCCCTGTGCTCTGCTTCGCCGGGTGCTGGGGGTCTGCACAAGCGAGCAGTTAGTGCTGACCCCAGGCCAATCCCACTGACCACACTGCTCTGCCAGCAGTGCGGTCCATAGCCCTTAGGCTACAATGGGCTATCACCATCTCAGACTGGCGGCAGCCCCCGGGACCCACTATGATGCTACCCAATATCGATATATCGGGCAGCATTGCATTCCCCATAGAAAGTAACCTATGCAGGATGTGCCTGATGGTGAGACTGGAGGGATCACACCAGGGGTCGGTCCCTCCTGATACATTTATTGAATAAAAGTTGATTTTCAAAAAAAAAAAAAAAAGGAGTGCGCTGAAACCACAGCATAGTAGCCTGCATAAAAGTATCCCAAAATAATAATAATAATTGTGTATCTTTAACCTCATATTGCCAGTAACCCTTTGAGTGCCAACGTTGCTGTGAGCGATGTGCAAAACATCCACTATAATCGCCAGATTAGCAGATATTTTGCACATCTCTCACAGCAATGTTGCCGCTCAAAGGGTTAATGTATAAGAAAGCAAGACATATCACACACCTGGCTCAGCTTTCTTCTTTGACACATTCTTCTTCTTTGGCACTGCCTCGTTTTTGTGATCATCATGGTTCACAACAGCATCCACTTTTTTAGGAGGATGTGAGCTAGTGACTGGTGGGCTCGGCCGAGATCCAACAGGAGGAACTGCAACCACAGGGACTTCTTTGGCTACAACCTCCAAAACTGGAACTTGTTTCGAAACTGCCTTGGTCGCAGCCACAACTGGAGCCTGAGATGGTTCAACTTTTTGGACTTTCTTCTCTTGCTTTTTCTTTTTGTCTTTAGGGGAAGGTGCTGCCTTTTCTGGTGGTGGGATCACAACCGGTGCTACAGCCACTTCCTGAACCTTCACAGCCTCTACTACGACTTCAGGTTCCAATTCAACTTTTTTCTGCTCGTTGGAATCCACAGTTGGCTCATGTTCGGGTAACTTTCCATTGGGTTTGTCTTCCTTCTTCTTAGACTTTCCTTTTTTTTCAGGGAGCTTATCTTTTTTCTTTTTATCAACTTTAGGTAGTAGGCTCTTTTCCAGCTCTTTGCGTTGCTTGGCCAGGGCTTCTTCGTATGAGGTCTCTTTCATAGAAAAGGTAGACACCAGAACTATACCAATGGCAGATATAACCATGAAACCTCCAAATACCATAACGCCTAAAGTCTGAGGATCGTATAAATCCATCTTGATTTTATTTTAGGATACCTAAAATAAGAAAGAAACCAAGGTCAGATTTTCATCCAAGTGTGGGATAAAAAAAAGCATTCCAATAATTCCATATATATAAGAACAACGAAAGGCCAATATTATTCTATTCAGAAAGAACTTTGCATAATTTTAAAGCTATAAAAATCTGCATACATTTGCACTGTTACAGGTGAGATGTACAATTGAGCATAGAATGTTTATTATCAATAAGGTCAGTGGCACTGTGCTTACACAAATGCCTACAAATTCAAATATTAAGAAAAACTTGTTGCATATGATAAATGTTGCCCCGACCAATCAGCTCCCATCTGTGTTTTTTCAAACACTTGACAGTTGGCTCTGATTGGCTGGAGCACTTTATATCATATTTAAATAGCTGAAACTTATTTTTAAATGGGCTACATAATATTATTTCATGCATTTCCTGTCTGCCTATCTATTATAAGTGTAAGGAAATACTTTATAGGCCGAGAATTGAAACATACAGAAGATGTGTTTGCAATAAGAACGAGCTAAAATTAGCCTGCAACAGCCCCAGGGCAACTGAGCAGGCAAGAAAGGAGATTTAACCTTCTCTGCTACTAACTGCAGGATGTCGCTGGATCACTGCTCACAGTAAGTTTTATATATAGTGCAGTGGGAAAGTGTGGGTCTGATCATGGGAAATCATTTGATGCCGCAATTCTGATGCTATCAGGGATTATAAACTGGGGAGCACACAAAGCAGAAACGCTTATTCCCTGTTGGACAAACTTTACACTGTGGGAATGATGTGCTGAAGGGAAAATGCAATAAAAACCCTATTTGCTATGGGGCATTGAGAACTTTTGTGCACACTACGGCTGCTGTAAAGTGCGCCTATTCTTGCGATGATTTCCACCAGCAACATCATCGAGGCGAATAGGATCAACCTCTAAGTAGGTGAATGTTGTCAATGAAGTGCTAGATAAGAAGGCTGCGCCTAGGACTTGTAAATGCTGTTACACTATCAAATGTTTTCTTTAATGTACATATATGTATGTGGAGTGGACCAAGTAGATTCAGTGTAATGTGCCTGCGCCAAGGTGTACAGTACAGGTATGTAATAAGAAAGGTTCAGTCCCATATAGGGCACTCCCCCTGAGTTTGTGGGGTGTCAGCTAAGTCCAAGAACAGTGGTGGGATGTTTTGGGGGTAGTTTTGAGTAGAAATGTGGTTCGGACTTGAACAGCGACTGTTGTGCCCGTATTAAATTGGCATGGGACAATATTTATAAACAAATTATTTAACAATTTATTATACACAAGAGAAAGAGTACATGATAAAAGGGTACTTGTTTCCTAGCACGGCGCCTACTATATTCAGTCGTATGGCATCGTATACATTGTATAACATTGCATGCCATATGACCGCATGCCCTGCGATGCGATGCGATTTTAAAATTGTATAAGCACCCTAATGGTTTTTTTCAATGTTAAATGGTCCCCCTATACGATTTTTAATTGTATAAGCACCCTAATGGGTGTTTACAATGATAAATACACCCCCACGCCACCCCCACTATCAACGCCAACCCGAATTGTGGTGAGCGCAGTGAGCCCGCGAGGGGCGGCGGTACGCGTCCTCCGACCTTTTCATACCCCCACTATCCACGTCAGCGTGGAGTTGATTTTATATAGTATGGCGAGCGCAGCGAGCCACCAAGCCCGAAGCATGGCGAGCAGATGCGTATTACTTTACATGTATTACGCGTCTCCTCGCGGGCTCGCCACGCTTCAGGTTGGCGTTGATAGTGGGGGTGTCGTGGGGGTGCTTTTAACATGGTAAGCAACCATTACGGTGCTTATACAATTAATAATCTTATAGAGGGCCATTTAACATTGAAAGCACCCATTAGGGTGCTTATACAATTTAAAAATCGCATTGCATCGCATTGTATGGCATTGTATGCCATATACAATGGTATACAATTTTAAAATTGTATAACATCGGGTGCCATCGCGTCGCATCGCGTCGCATCGCACCCGATCGCATACCATTGTATGGCTTATGGTATACGATGCGATGGGCGCCGTGCTAGGAAACAAGTACAGATAAAAGTATATTAATAAAAAAAAAAACACAGTCTTAAAAACAGTGTTGTAATCATAAAAGATATATACTAGACCTAATTTGCAGTATAAGATACGAGTGTATAAAAGAAAATTGCAAAGGTAGTTTTTAAAAAAAATGTTGCTTATCTTAGGCAGTGCGGTAAGGGAGAAGTGACCGAAGTTTTCCCAACATGTTTCGTCCATCCGGACTTGGGGTCATATATATGTAAGTATGTATCATCTACATACAGTATACAGTATATACTATTTATATATATATATATATATATATATATATATATATATATATATATATATATATATATATATATATATATATATATATATATATAGGTCTTGTGTCTGATTTCGTGTCTCCAAAACACTGCCATCTGTTGGCAATGAGGCAATGAGACATATCTTTCTCTCATGCACATACACAAACACAGTGGCAATCACAAGGTAGCCTTTGAAGCATTTGCTTGTAGAGGGCTTACTAGTGTATATATATATATATATATATATATATTTATCACAAGGTTTGTCCGGCACTCTCATCCAAAAGGTTAATGCTGGGGTGCCTTCCTCATAGTAGGGATAGCAGCGATCAATGTCCGTATAGGATCCTGGAGGGGACCCCGAAAGAACAGGCGGCACTCAAACAGCTTAAAGGAAAAAATCCTGTATTTAGCAGAAAAATACAAGCATCTGTCGCTTGTATTTTTCTGCTAAATACAGGATTTTTTCCTTTAAGCTGTTTGAGTGCCGCCTGTTCTTTCGGGGTCCCCTCCAGGATCCTATACGGACATTGATCGCTGCTATATATATATATATATATATATATATATATATATATATATATACTGTATATATACACACACATACACTTATACTGTATATTTATATAGAAGAACAAGAAGAAAACATCCAGTGTCTGTGAATAAAGATGCATGATCTACAGTATGTCTCTATCTATGTCTCTGTCTGTGACATTGAGTCTGGTTCTAGACAGATTTCCAGCTGAGGAGCTGCATCAGTCTTTCCACTTTTGAGCTATTTTCCTTAGCAGTACAGTGTTAACCTATACGGGAAACCCAGAAATATTCCTGAAAATGGAAACACTAGCTGCACTGTGCCTTGTCTACAGACAGACGCTTGTGGCAGACATGTCTGCCAACACTGCCGCATTTTTAGCACACAGCCAAAACAGACACTACATTTTTGAGTGGCAGGTAGGGTTCTACTAAAGCAGTATACATTTACTTCGCAGGAAAATTATACATAACTTTAAAAAAGGAACAAATAATTTAGTAAATATTTATAGAAATCCGTAATCTTTAATATGAGTATTCGCCAATCAATTGCATGCTTCCCACCTCTTATTGAGCCAAAAACGACATATTCATACATATACATAAAATATTGAAACGGGAAAAAAGTATTTCATTAATTAAGGGCATATCACTATGGAAACGTAAACGCTGGTGATGCTGGATGTACTACAAAGAGTCGACATTCAGGGGTCACATGGGAAAAAGCTCTGGGTTTCATGCCAAGAGATATTCAATAAAACTGCCTTTTCCTTGCGCGTAAACACTGGGTACAAGTGAACTTACCCATTATTCCACATATTTTTCTCATAGCCCTACCTCTTGCTGTTCAGAACTGCATGGATTTTTAGAGCAGGGGGCATGACTTATCAATGGGATTTGCTTCATCCTACCACCTACCTCTTATCTGCCCACTTCAGTCAAGAAGCTGGCGGGACAGCTTGACTGGTCAAGTCTGGCGGGACCGGTTGACTAGTCAAGTCTGGCGGGACCGGTTGACTAGTCAAGTCTTGTGGGATCGGTTGACTGGCCAAGTCTGACTGGAGGCTAGGAGCCCCCTCTCCTAATTCGGGGTCTCCCTGACTTTTTGGGAGAGTTGACATGTCTGCCTTACATTACACTGCAAGTAAATATATTCACATAAACCGTTCTACATCCAGTACCCTAAAGGCTGTATGAGTGTATTACGCATGTTGTTTTTAGTTCAGTGTTAATTATCTGTTTGTTTTACAAAAGATCATGCCATATGATCCCATTCATAAATCTAAGTGAACAATCAATATTATAGTGGAAATAAAACATAGACCAGTTACCGCATAACAAGTGTAATGGCCTGTCACAATAGTTTGTGAATTCAAAAGGATACTGGTTAATATTAATACTAAGTTGGCTTCTGCCAGCCACGGCCCTGGGGTGGATAGGTTTACCTCTGCCAACATGTGGAGCAGCTGCAGGGAAGAAAGGGCGATTGTCTGACAATGACAGCGACATGAGAATACGTTATCTGTGGGGACAGTCAATCAGGGCAGAGACGGCATGGAATCATGAACAGCTGATGTTAACCCCATTCCTCTAATAAAATAAAAACACTGAGGCCTATTATTATCTGGCCAAGTGGTAAATCACATATATTAGGTAATAATAAAATAGGGACATTTATGATAACTGGTACACAAGGACAAGTACTATACACCACAGATAACAATCCTGTTTAAATTTAAAAAAAAAGTATGAACTAAAAAAGGAGTGTTACAATATAACTGATTGTGGTGGATCAGAGCAAATATTTCTCTTACCCCCGTCCACATCGCACCTAATTACCGAGTTCAAGCCAGTTTCTTGCCGGATGGACCCAGTAATTGGTGCGATGTGAAAGGGGTTACCGGTTACAGCTAACCGGTAGCAACACGGCAATATGAACCGGTTAAAAAGAAAGGTTCTTCTTACCGGTTCGTTGCCGTGTTGCTTTGCGGCGTGAACGGGTTAATCGGGTCAAGCAACCTGTTTCCCATTCACATTATGGAGGAGGCAGTGCTTAGAGCAGAGCCAGCTCTAAGCGCAACCTCCTCCCCCTCGACCGATGACGCTCCGCCACGCCCCCGGATGATGTCAGCGAACCGGCAATATTGCTGGTTCGCTGATGCGATGTGAACAGTCCGCACATGCAGGGTCGCACTGGGGCTGACTCATTTCAAAGTTCTGCTGCGACCCTGCATTTGCGGTCTGAAAGCGGTATCTGCAAACTAGATTCAATAAACGCCCCTAATAAGTTTTAGGTGGAGATTTGTCAAACCTTCTGAAGAGAACATGTGGAGAGTTTTACCATGGTAAACCAAAATAAATCAGATATTAGTTTATATAATGTACAAGATAAATAATAAAATCTGATTGTTGTTATTGGCGACGTCTCTCGTTTTCTTTAGAACATTTTATAAATCTAATTATTTTATCTGTGGACACTGGTGGAAAGCATTATCAGCCACCAATATTAAAGCAGCCATTGGTGACTAGAATATGTGAAGCTAATAGATTTTGAAGGTGCGGACCCCTTAACTATTTTTCCTTACAGCAGTGGCATCATTAGGGGGGGTGGACCGCATCGGGTGACACCAAAATGACGGAGCCCAGGAGCAGGTGCTGCATTGTCTGGTTCCTGGTCACCATGAGGAGCCAGCAATGCAGAGAGAGTCTTTGGGGGTCTTCTGCGCTCGCGAGGTTCATTTACCGCACGGGATAACATCAACTCTAGTGATGCCACTAAGGGCCAAATTCTCTAAGCTTCAAAAGTGATAAAATAGAGAGTGATAAACAACCAGCCAATCAGCACCTGTCTGACATTTTTCAAACAGTCTGTGACATGGCAGGTAGGAGCTGATTGGCTGGCTGTTTATCACTCTCCATTTTATCACTGTTGAAGCTTAGAGAATCTGGTCCTAAAACTTTATTAGGTACTTGTGTATTATCTGGGCGCCCGATTTTATCATTGCATGCCACTACTTAAGGCATGCGATGCGATTTTTCATTCTAAAGACCAGATTTTTAATTGTATAGTCACCCATGGGTGATTTCATACCCCCACTATCCAACTACGCATGGAGTTGATTCTATATAGTGTGGCGAGCCCGAAGCGTGGCAAGCGCAGCGAGCCCGGCGAGGGGACGCGGATTACTTTACATGTATTCTGCATTCGCTCGCCACGTTTCGGGCTCGGTGGCTCGCTGCACTCGCCACACTATATAAAGTCAACTCCATGCGTAGTTGGATAGTGGGGGTATGAAATCACCCATGGGTGACTATACAATTAAAATTTGGGTCTTTACAATGAAAAATCGCATTGCGATGTGATGCAATGCAATGAAAAAATCTGGCGCCCAGATATTACACAAGTACCCTTCATTAGTTCTTTTCGATATTTTGGGTGAGATGCGGCAAGCGACCAACACTTCAACTTGCCAACTTCAAGATCCCATATACATAAAGTTTACAGCGTTCTGGGCTATTGCAAGCTTCCCCTACTTTCTGAGTGATCCCACAGGGTCGTCAGCTGTGGAAAGTTCTGCAGGAGCTGGTTACATTAATGATGTGTGAGTTACAAGACTATTAAGAGCTGCTCTCTTTAATGTGACTTTCCCTTTTATGATCTGGAGTGAACTCTCTAAACACTGGTACAGCAGTGCAATGTGTATTGCTTGTAATTAAGGGCTCCCCAGAGATGAAGCCAGGTTTATTTTCAATTAGTTACCTAGCATTGTAAGCCTTTTCATAGCTAACCTGTTAACAGGAGCACAGTAACCTCTCAGAAAGAAACTAGCCAAATCAAAGATTTATACCCAGGTAACACTAAGATCTCATTTTAGACATCTAAAATTCAAGGATCCTCTAACATGACTCCTTCCACTAGGTGCAAAATCCTCCTAACCCTGCAGATTATTTTAATATTAATTTGCTGTTGCTGAATTATTTGATATAAAAAAAAAGCGTGTTTACATTTTTGGAACATCAATACAATTATAATTAGATCAAATGCATTATTTAAATTAGTAAATTAACTGGAGCAGGGCATAGATAAGTTTAATGCCTGGTGAAATGGCACATGTCTGAAATTCTGATTCAGTTCTAATTTATAACCTCTGGCTGAGACTAACATATGTTAAAAATACTCTACATACAGTAAATGGGAAAAAAAATATTTGTAACATTAAATAACTGCTTAATACGGCAAACAAAGCATAATATATGGTATATACATGAGAAAAGCAGCATAAGAAGCATAAATGATCCAAACAACCAATCACAAATGGATTCTTATCCTCATTCACATACCCTCCAACATGACCTGTTCCATAAGATACAAAATGCACTGTATCTCATACCTCCCAACTTTTGACTTTAAGAAATAGGGACACTCGCGCGGCTTCGCCCGAAAAGGGGGTGGGGCGTATGCAAATGAGGGTGCGGCTTATGCTAATTAGCCGCGACCTCATTTTCATATGAGAATAGACGCTGTGCGCATGCGCACAGCGTCTATTCTACTAGATTGGGGGGTCTCCCAACTGCCACCCCCCGCAGCGGGACAATGCCTGCCGCGGGTGGGACAGCGGGACAGGACCCGAAAATCGGGACTGTCCCTCTAAAATCGTGACAGTTGGGAGGTATGGTATCTGGACTTCCCTCTTAATTGATAATTCCAGTTACCTGTGTTGAACTAGATCAGTGATGATAACGGTGTTCCAGCAACAGTGAAGGCAATCCTAAATTAAGAAAGAAGTCCAGAAGCAGAGCATTTTGGGGCAGATGTATTAAGCCTTAACAAGAGATAAATGCAAGGGTGATAAAGAGAGATACACATCCAGCCAATCAGCCTGGAACATGGCAGTTAGCAGGTGATTGGCTGGACATTTATCTCTCTTTTTCAACCTTGCATTTATCTCTTGTTAAGGCTTAATACTTCTGCCCCTTTGTACCTAATGCAGGGGTTCCCAAACTTTTTGGAATCACGGCACCCTGGAGTATCAGAATTTTTTTTGTGGCACCCCTAGGTCAAAATTTTCTTATTGAGTACTTTAAAAAATATATATATTAAATTAAATAAATTGTGTTTGTATGTGATCCTTAGGTCCATTTATGTTGTGAGGGACAGTATTCACTTCAGTTTGTTCTCATATTGTATGATTGGAAGCCATAAGCACTGATTTTCCCTAGTACATTGACAATAAATAAAATTAATTGTTCCTGGACCACCATCCCAGGGCACCCCTGCATGTGCTCTGAGGCACCCCAGGGTGCCACGGCACACAGTTTGGGAACCACTGACCTAATGGAATGAGTCATGTTGGAGGGTATGCATTCACGCTAAACAGAACTGGCATAGTTCTCACTCCGCATCAGCCTCTTCCGAAAGTGTGGGCCTTGTGTCCTGAGATATATTATATAGTAAAATGCAATCTTAATTGTATTATGGTATATAGAAAGCCTAAAACTCTCAAATTATTGTATAGATTTGGGGATGCGGTCAATTTCCCGGTGGTCAAAATCCCGACGCCGGCATCCCGACCGCCGAAATCGCGAAACTTTCTCCCTCTGTGGGTGAGCGCAGAGAGCCCGCGGGGGGGGGGGGGGCGATCCACGTCCCCCCTTGTCGGGATTTCGGCAGTCGGGATTCCATACCGAATCCTAGATTTGGACTAAAGAAATGTGCAATACACAGCACTATAGCCAACTACACTGTAAAGTCACGTGTTCTGTAATGTCACTTTGTACATCTTATCATACGTACACCTTATCTAGGGCTGCATTTGCCTTGTAATATTCTCAGGAGCTGATTCACTTTGTGTGTTCATCATGGAACGTACAAGGAAATGACTGCGGTGTGCACAGTGCTTGTTTATTCCTTTGCTATGCCCTTATATCTATGCTTTACGTGGACAAGGACATAGGCCAAAGATCTGGCTTGCATTTCCTGATAGGATATATATTATGGCATTCGTGATGCAGGCTGTCGGAATACCATACCTGGTATGCAGAGACTGGTAAGAATACCGGTACCAGAACTCCAAAACCAATCACAATGCCAATGCTGGAATCCAGACTGTCTGCATCCTGGACGTAAGTGTGCCGGGGAGGCTTAGGGATGGTAAGGTCTATTGGATAATCAGGCACTGGTGGTGTGTATGCTGGAAACTGAGTGTAATAAAGGATCATTTTAATTCTCCAAAAACTAAATCGAAATCATTTCTCTATGTCAGGTGTGCACCTAGCTTTAGTCAAGAGTTGTAAAATATGTTTACGACTCAGTCATGGCACTTCTCCATCAGGAAGATCATAAATGTGCTTATGTCATTAAAAAGGTCACGGTAACATAGGAGAACTGATTATTCAGGCCAGTTACTGTAGTATGTCATAATATTTTTCATTACATGTAACTACTGTTTTTACATTTTCTTCATCTTTTCAAATACAGTATAATCTAAAGCAGGCATGTCCAACCTGCGGCCCTCCAGCTGAAACTATACATCCCAGCATGCCTTGCCATATTTTTAGAATTCCCTAATATCAAAACTGTGGCAAGGCCTTCTGGGATGTGTAGTTTCACAACAGCTGGAGGGCCGCAGGTTGGACATGCCTGATCTAAAGTATACAGCAGAAGGCTGTGTGTAGTCATGTAATGCTCAGACAATGTGTAGGCTATATATTTTCCCACATCTAAATAATTGGACCACGTGGCTGATTCAGTGGTGGTGTGATGCAGAAGAGGCCAGATTTACCACCTTATTGTAATGCGTAGGACTAATGCGAACTGGCTTCTCTGCTCTGAGACTCATAGTAGCACAGACCTGTAGCTACACGCCCACAAGCCAGAACAATCCATTTGATTGCACTGCTGCCACCCAGCTCATGCCCAAAAACTCCCATTATGGGCCCCAAGATGTGAATGTTGAACACCTAGAGATCGGACAAAGAATTGGATGGAGATATAGGAAAATATGTACATGTGCATCTGTGCAAGTGCAGTAGACTGAAGCTCACTGAACCAGTAACTCCTTTCACATCGCACCTAATTACCGAGTTCATGCTGGTTTGACCCGGTAATTGGTGCGATCTGAAAGGGGTTACCGTTACCGGGTCCAACAAACCGGTAGCAACATTGCATTACGAACCGGTAAAAAAGAAGGGTTCTTACAGGTTCATTGCCTTGTTGCTTTGCAGTGTGTACAGGTTAGTCAAGTCGAGAGACACTTTTCCCATTCACACTTATGGAGGGAGGTTGCAGTGCTGGAGCAGCGCTAGCTAGGGATCTGAACAATGCAAAATGTAGGGTCGCACCGGGACTGAACCATTTCAAAGTTCCAATGCGACCCTGCATTTTGCGATGTGAAAGCGGTATATTAGCGCTTCAAAAAAGAAATGCACCTGACTTAGAAACAGGCAACATATGCAGTGTTTTAATTACGGGGTGGATAAACTGGTAAATGTTTAGGGGCCCCTAAGGTGGAGAGGGCCCACCTTTAAATCAGTTACTAAACACTGTATCCTAGTTCAATTACAGCTGTGACTTCTAATAAAATGACACGATAACCCAGAGGGATCGGCAGCACTGTGCGTTTCACAGCCGCCCATGCACTCACCTTCTCCTTCCTGTATAACCCACCCTCAGATCCTGTGTAATTGGCCAATGGGAGTATGAGGTTGGGCTTACACAGGAAGGAGAAGAGAAGCTGCACCTGAGTGTAGCCAGGGCTATGAAACATAACGCAGCCCATCCATGGGGTCAGGCAGCCGTCACCTACCATTACATGTACCATTAAAGATATGTTTATATGTTTTAGCGCCCCCCCCCCTTCTACATGCTATGTGTTGCAGCGTCTCAGGGGCAGGAGCCATCACTGATAATAACTAGCAGCAGGAGCAATACACTTGGAAAGCTTTGACACTAGACTGGCATGTCGCCTCACATATATTAATATGCATAATACAGAAATTATTCGGCTATGATAAAACATGTAGACCTAAGGGTTAATAGAACTTAAATAGGAGGCCCAACTTGACAGTTGGACAGGGGCCTACAAGCCTCTAGTTACGTCACTGCACATACAGTATATCTGCTGCTATATGATCATTAGGTTTGGGAAACCACTAGTGGTTGGCTGGCTGGCAGCAGCATGGCATTCCAGGGGCTTTGGTCACTTAACAGGAAGTAGCGTGGTGGTGAATTTGCCATAAGGAAAGAGTCTAGTGGTGGAACTTGCTGTGGGCGGTACTCTAAAACTTGCTCTATTACTGACAATCTAAATTCCCCAGTAAAATACTAAATATTTCCACTGTACCGTATGCCTTGTGTGTATCTTATGTGGAGTGTGAGTGGGAAGGCCAATATGTTTTCTCATATTTATTATTTTCCTGAAATAGATATGACCACCATGTTCTTTGGCTGGTGGTTTGGTAATGAATGGAGTGCCTCATTTATTATTAACAGATCTTTTCTCATTCATTTTGGGTTAGTGCATAAATTAATTAATTAATGAATTAATTAGGTTAGCAAAATGACAGTGTATTGTAAAACGCTCCTGGTGAAATAAGATTTTTTGGTACTCTTTACCTAGAACGGCGCCCATCGGGGTGATCGCGGGATCGCGGGCAGTACATAAACGGCCGCGACGCGATGCCCGCGATCACCGCGATTTTCCCATAGGGAACAATGTTAAAAAGTCAGATTGATCGCGATTTTGCATTCAATGCCTCAATGCCCGCGATTTTACCATAGGAATCAATGTTAAATGGGCTACAGAGCCCAAATAGGCACAATTAACCCTTAAATGTCACCCCAATTTTTTGACGCCACCCCACGATCCACGCCAACCCGAAGCGTGGCGAGCGCAGCGAGCCACCGAGCCCGAAGCGTGGCGAGCGCAGCGAGCCCCGCGAGGGGACGCGGATACCTTCACAGTTATACGCGTCCCCTCGCGGACTTCACAGGTGTCCGTGGCGACGCCGACACCTGTGAAGCCCGCGAAGGGACGCGTTTACCTGTGAAGGTATCCGCGGCCCCTCGCGGGGCTCGCTGCGCTCGCCACGCTTCGGGCTCGGTGGCTCGCTGCGCTCGCCACACTATTCTATTCTCAACTCCACGCCGACGTGGATAGTAGGGCATGAAAAGGTCGGAGGACGCGTACCGCCGCCCCTCGCGGGCTCGCTGCGCTCGCCACGCTTCGGGTTGGCGTGGATCGTGGGGTGGCGTAAAAAAATTGGGGTGACATTTAAGGGTTAATTGGGTCTATTTGGGCTCTGTAGCCCATTTAACATTGATTCCTATGGGAAAATCGCGGGCATTGAGGCATTTAACATTAAAATCGCGATCAATTAGGCTTTTTAACATTGTTCCCTATGGAAAAATCGCGGTGATCGCGGGTACACGATTTTGATGTACCCGCGATTTACCCGCGATGCCCGCGATTTTTTACCCCCGACGCCCGCGATTCTGATCGCGGGCGCCGTTCTAGGTAAAGAGTACCGATTTTTTTTTTAAATAAATAAATGTGAAGCCTAGCAGAAAAAGAACAGATAAGGGGCCAGTGGCAGCTGCAGTGCTGGCTAAATGGTGCAAGGGAGGGGTGCTTAAAACAAAGACATATATTCAGAGATGTATGTAATGCTGGCTAAATGTACAGGCTCCGTACAGCACTTGGAACTCAGAAAAAGGCATCACTCTCCTTCTAGGCCCACCCCCAGACTCACATTGGCTAGGTTTCACAGGAGTCTGGGGGTGGGCATTGAAGGAGAGTCAATCAAATGTTGACCTGCGGCTCATTTGGGCAATCATATGTAAAGGCCCACAGAGTTTCTACATCAGTCCTGATTGATTTGGCAGTGTGCATGCAGTATATATATATATATATATATATATATATATATATATATATATATATACTAGGTGATTCATCGCGCCCTACGGGCGCTCTTCACACCGTCGTAAGGGGCTGCGCCCCCTTAATTTGTGAACGTTTGTATATGAGAAATATGGTTAGAATTGTATGAAAGATGCCTGTATTGCAACTTAGGTGTCCGCGAATCGCGGGAGGGGGGGTCGCGGAGGGTGCCGCGAATTGCAGGAGGGGGGGTCGCGGGGGGTGCCGCGAATTGCAGGAGGGGGGGTTGTGGGGGGGTGGATGCTGCGAATCGCGGGAGGGGAGGGATTGCAGAGAATCGCGGGAGGGGGGTCGCGGGGTGGGTTGCCGCAAATCGCGGGAGGGGGGTTACGGGGGCGGGGGTTGCGGCGAATCATGGTAGGGGGGGTCGCGGGGGGTGTGCCGTGAATCACGGGAGGGGGGGTCACGGGGTGGGGTGCCGAGAATCGCGGGGGGGTGTGTGTGTGCCGTGAATCGCGGGAGTGGGGGTTGCGGGGGGTGTGGGGGGGTGTGACGCGAATCGCCACAAGAAAAAATCAACACAGAAAGGTCAACACATGTAAATGTTGACATAAGTGTGGCACTTCATTGGTGTCCATGTCGACACATGAGAATGAATATGAAAACATTCAAAAAATGAAAAAAAAAACTTCAAAAACTCATGTCAACCTTTTTCATTGTCGACCATAGCCATGTCAGTGTTTTCCATGTGCAATTTAATTCTGGAGCTGCCGCGAATCGCGGGGGGGGGTGCCGTGAATTGCGGGAGGGGGGGTCGCGGGGGTGGGTGCCGCGAATCGCGGGAGGGGGGGGTTACGGGGCGGGGGTTGCGGCGAATCATGGGAGGGGGGGTCGCGGGGGTGTGCCGTGAATCACGGGAGGGGGGGTCACGGGGTGGGGTGCCGAGAATCGCGGGGGAGGTGTGTGTGTGTGTGCCGTGAATCGCGGGAGTGGGGGCTGTGGGGGGGGTGGGGGGGGTGTGACGCAAATCGCCACAAGAAAAAATCAACACAGAAAGGTCAACACATGTAAATGTTGACATAAGTGTGCCACTTCATTGGTGTCCATGTCGACACATGAGAATGAATATGAAAATATTCAAAAAATGAAAAAAATAAACTTCAAAAACTCATGTCAACCTTTTTCATTGTCGACCATAGCCATGTCAGTGTTTTCCATGTGCAATTTAATTCTGGAGCTGCCGCGAATCACGGGGGGTGCCGCGAATTGCGGGAGGGGGGGGTCGCGGGGTTGGGTGCCGCGAATCGCGGGAGGGCGGGGTTCACAGGGGTTCCGGTGGGGGGTTGCCGCGAATTGCGGGAGGTGGGGGGTCACGGGGGGTGCCGCGAATCGCGGGAGGGGGGGTTGCGGGGGGGTGTGACGCGAATCGCCACAAGAAAAAATCAACACAGAAAGGTCAACACATGTAAATGTTGACATAAGTGTGCCACTTCATTGGTGTCCATGTCGACACATGACAATGAATATGAAAACATTCAAAAAATGAAATAAATCTTCAAAAACTCATGTCAACCTTTTTCATTGTCGACCATAGCCGTGCCAGTGTTTTGCATGTGCCATTTAATCCTGGGGCTGCCGCGAATCGCGGGGGGTGCCGCGATTTGCGGGAGGGGGGGGGGGTTGCGGGGGGTGGGTGCCGCGAATCGCGGGAGAGCGGGGTTCATGGGGGTTCCGGTGGGGGGTTGCCGCGAATTGCGGGAGGGGGGGGGGTCGCGGGGGGGTGCCGGGGTGCCGCGAATCGCCACAAGAAAAAAATCAACACAGAAAGGTCAACACATGTAAATGTTGACATAAGTGTGGCACTTCATTGGTGTCCATGTCGACACATGAGAATGAATATGAAAATATTCAAAAAATGACAAAAAAACTTCAAAAACTCATGTCAACCTTTTTCATTGTCGACCATAGCCATGTCAGTGTTTTCCATGTGCAATTTAATTCTGGAGCTGCGCGAATCACGGGGGGGTGCCGCGAATTGCGGGAGGGGGGGTCGCGGGGGTGGGTGCCACGAATCGCGGGAGGGCGGGGTTCACAGGGGTTCCGGTGGGGGGTTGCCGCGAATTGCGGGAGGTGGGGGGTCACGGGGGGTGCCGCGAATCGCGGGAGGGGGGGTTGCGGGGGGGTGTGACGCGAATCGCCACAAGAAAAAATCAACACAGAAAGGTCAACACATGTAAATGTTGACATAAGTGTGCCACTTCATTGGTGTCCATGTCGACACATGACAATGAATATGAAAAAATTTAAAAAATTAAAAATAAATCTTCAAAAACTCATGTCAACCTTTTTCATTGTCGACCATAGCCATGTCAGTGTTTTGCATGTGCCATTTAATCCTGGGGCTGCTGCGAATTGCGGGGGGGGGGGGGTGCCGCGAATCGCGGGAGGGGGGTCGCAGGGGGGGTGCCGCCAATCGTGCAAGGGGGGGTCGCGGGGGGGTTCTTTTTGCCGCGAATCGCGGGAGGGAGGTCGCGGGGGGGGGTGTTTTTTCTGCGAATCGGGGGGGGGGGTCACGGGGGAGGGTTTGCCGCGATTCGCGGGAGGGGGGGTTCGCGGGGTGGTGGTTATGCCGCGAATTGCGGGAGGGGTCGTGGGGGGTTCTTTTTGCAGCGAATCGCGGGAGGGGGGGTCGCGGGGGTGTTTTTGCTGCGAATCGCGGTAGGGGGGGTCGCGGGGGTGCGGGAGTTTTTGCCGCGAATCGCGGGAGGGGGGGGCGCGGGGGGGGAGGTTTTGCCGCAAATCGCGGGAGGGGGGCGCTCACCTGGTGGCTGTGGAGTAGCAGTGCTGGGCAACATGGGAAGGCAGTGGGTGTCTGGCACTGTCTATGGGCTCACTGGGCTGGTTCTCTGTCACATACCTCCCAACATGACCCTCTCCAGGAGGGACACAATGCTCTGTTTCTAGACTTCCCCTTAATGTATGATTGCCATCACCTGTTTTAAACAGGTTAATTTCTCAGAAAGGTGTTCAGCACAGATGAAGGCAATCACACATTAAGAGGAAAGTCCAGGAACAGAGCGTTATAGACACAGACACCCACTTTGAGTGACAGATGTAGCCAAATATATAGGAGATGCTGTTTTAAATCCCCTGGTGCAGAATCACAGAAACTTCTGCTCTTTTGCAAACGTGGTTCATATTACATTCCACTTGCAGGTGATATTAGAGAAATAAGGAATGAATGAATGAATGCACTAATAAAGAAAATAAGCATAAAATGATGACCCGATAGCATCTCATCAAATAATAATGTACAGAATTTGCTGTCTATCAAATTCTTTGGGAAAAAAAGACAGTACAGGTTAAGTCTCCCATATCCAAAATGCTTGGAGCCAAAAGTATTGAATAGTATTGTGTATGTAACACAGCCATCTGTTGGCAGCGAGTGAAACTGCTTCTCTTTCTCTCTCACACATGCACAATCACAGAGGCAATCACAAGGTAGTAGGCTAGCTTCCTAAGCATTTGCTTTGGATCCACATAATATATTTATGTTTTATATACACCTTATGGATACAGCCTGAAGGACATTTTGTACAATATTTTTAATACTTTTGTGTATGAAACAAATTTTGTATACATACACAAAATTCATTTGTTTTATGTATAATTTATACACATAGCCTGAACATAGTATTATACAGCATTTTTAATCAATTAAGTTTGTGTACATGTAAAAGGGTCAACCGGGGTCACAAATCCTGAGTTTGCCGACCCTGGTAAAGATGAAGGTCAGCAACCTGGGATTTAATGCTGTGTACACACTGCTGCAATTAGGCATGAAATCGCTGGCAAAATGGTCGCTCAGTGACCATATTGCCAGTGATTTAATGTGCAGTCAGCGATAAATGGCTGGGAGCGCGCTCCCGCGGCCAGCCCTTCATGGTCGCTGGTCGCAGGAGCTTGCTCCTCCGATTCTGCCTAAAAATTGCTGGTCGCTGGTGCACAAAGCACTGTGCACCAGAGACCAGCGATATCTACCCTCCAGCGCCGGCCGGGACCCGCCCACCCGTCCTGTCACAGCGTGACATGCCGGCCCGAGACCCGCCCACCTGCTCTGTCACAGCGTGACATGCCGGCCCGGGACCCGCCCACCCGCCCTGTCACAGCGTGACATGCCGGCCAGGCCCCGCCCTCCCGCCCTGTCACAGCGTGACACACGCCCCCCCTGCTTCCTCCTCTGTCAATGCCAGCGCATACAGCACAGAAGCTGCTGCGCAAATCTCCCCCCCACTGTGCCAGCACCCACACCTCCTGCGCGCCCCACAGCCGCACTAGTCAGTGCATAGGCTGTCTTTAGAGGGCATTGGTGTTGGGCAGCATGATTATGTTCATGCTGCCCATCGATGGTGATTTGCACCATCGGTGGGCAGCATGAGCATTACCATGCTGCCCCACACCAATAGTATGTGACATGAAAAAAAATGAAGGGGGCATTGGTGTCGGGCAGCATGATTATGTTCATGCTGCCCATCGATGGTGATTTGCACCATCGGTGGGCAGCATGAGCATTACCATGCTGCCCCACACCAATAGTATGTGGGCTCAATATAAATGAAGGGGGCATTGGTGTCGGGGTGGCAGGGGCCGCACGGCCGTCTTGTGCCCCCACACCCCTGGCAGGAGCGGGGCACTAGCGGCTGCTGCCGCTAGATTATCCTGCCCCTACAAAGATGACCCCTGCTACATCTGTATATACACCATATACACATTTATTCCCTTCCAGAAGGACTTCCCACAACCCATGTCAATCATAAATGAATTTAAATAGAGGGTAAAAAAAATCTAGTCAAAATTGCTAGCAATTTTCAAGGAAAATTGCTGGTCCCTCTGAAAAACTGGAAACTGAGCAATATATTGCTGAGAAATATATTGCGGAGATATATTGCAAGTACACTGAGCAATATATTACTCAGCAATATATTGCAAGCAATATATTGCTAGCAATATATCTCCCCCGTGTGTACACACCTTAAGATCCGGGTTGACCCTTTTACACTGAACAAACTACTAGGTAGAACTGCTTCACCAGGTAATTTGATGTTCAGTGTGCAATAAGAGGGAAGTCCAGGAACGGAGCTTTATGTCCCTACTTGAATGGGTCATGTTGGAAGGTATAAACCTGTAATACACGTTTGAGCTTATAAATTGTTATCTACTTTCTATAATATCTTTCCACAGTGCTTATAACATAGGCCCTTATTCAGTTCTGATCGCAGTACAAATTTGGGTACTTGTATACTTTCACGGCTCCCATCCCATGCCATATGTAGTGGCATGCGATGGCATGCGATGCAATGCGATTTTTCCGGGTTTTTTATGCATTTGTTGTAAAAATCGCATGCCATCGCATGCCATGCCATGCGATGCTATGCGATGGCATGCGATTTTGATCACAAATGCATCCAAATGCATTTAAATTAGTAGCAAACATGTTAAATGCACCCTAAATGTCTTTTTTTCACACTGTACCACCCCCACTATTAACGCCAACCCGAAGCGTGGCGAGCGCAGCGGTACGCGTCCTACGACCTTTTCATACCCCCACTATCCACGTCGGCATGGAGTTGAGAATAGAAAGTGTGGCGAGCGCAGCGAGCCACCAAGCCCGAAGCGTGGCAAGCGCAGCGTGCCCCGCGAGGGGACGCGGTTAACTTCACAGGTATCCGTGTCCCCTCGCGGGATTCACAGCTATCCGTGTGCGCTCGCCACGCTTCGGGCTCGGTGGCTCGCTGCGCTCGCCACACTTTCTGTTCTCAATTCCACGCCAACGTGGATAGTGGGGGTAGGAAAAGGTCGTAGGACGTGTACCGCTGCGCTCGCCACGCTTCGGGTTGGCGTTTCATAGTGGGGGTGGTACAGTAACAAATGCCCTTTGGGGTGCATTTAACATGATTTTAACACATGTCAATGATTTCTGTGAAAAATGGCATCGCATCGCATGCGATGCGATTTTTTTCCTATACGATGCCCATCGTGGGAGCCGTGATACTACACAAGTACCCAAATTTGTTCTCAAAATGGGCAAAACCATGTGCACTGAGGGGGGGGCAGATGTAACATGTGCAGAGAGAGTTAGGTTTGTGTGAGTTATTTTGTTTTTGTGCAGGGTAAATACTGACTGCATTATTTTTACACTGCCATTTAGATTTCAGTTAAATCACACCCCACCCAAACTTAACTCTCTCTGCACATGTTAAATCTGACCCACAAGCGTGCAAATTTTGAGAACAAACTGTACTGCGATCAGATCTGAATAAGGGCCACCATGCGCAATACTTGTCACCATACTTGCCTACCTGACCCTCTCCATAAGGGAGAACATGCTCTGTTCCTGGACTTCCTTATGGTAATGTATTATAGCCATCACCTGTGGTGAGCTAGTTAAGTGATAAGAAAGGTGTTTCACCACAGGTGATGGCAATCATACAGTACCATAGGGAAGTCCAGGAACAGAGCATTTTCTCCCTCAAAGAGAGGGTCAGGTAGGCAAGTACACAGGGAAATACTCCCTCTTTAACTGATTTCAACATATATTGGTCATATCCTTACAAAGACAGCTGCTTTAATTAAAAGCTGTCTTGGAGGGCGGAGATTTGCATCTCTCTGGAGTCATGGGGAAGTCTGGATTAGCCAGTGATGTTACAGCAAGATCCAAACATATATGATATTGAGCGCTGATTGACAACTTATTCCAAGCTGCAGCTGGTTCAAAGAAAAAGGGGAATTAACAGTTTACAATTCAGCAATGTTCACATTTGATCTAGATGATAGCTTAACCATACCTAGGTCAACAGTCAATAGGGTGACATTATATGGTCAACATTGACAAAAGGTCAACCCAAGCAAAAGGTCGTCGATGCGATGGTACTCATACACTGATGAAGGGATGCTGTGGCCCATATGAAATTTAACAGAAGGAAATGTAAAGGCCCCCATACACTCATCAAAAGACAGGACGGACAGTCTTTTGAGTTTTTTTTTTTAAATTCTGCTGCAAGCCCATCCACTCGGACCTCTGCCGCCTGCTCCCCTACCCACCGCCCAGACCTGCAGATAGGTGTGTAACAGCGGTGCTTCGGAATCAGACCCAAAACATTGTGGTTGCTAAGAAGCACCCATAATGTGCCACTGATAGGTCTGGTCCGATAAATCTTTAGTGCAGCACGTTTAATCTGTAGGGTCCGACCCAATGTGCATCGGGTCGGCTGGGATGTCTACACATACAATTTGGTTCCATTTATCGACCCAATCTGTCGGAATTGGGTCAAATCGGACCAATTCGCAGTAGTGCATGGGGCCTTTAGATTGATTTTAGCCATTCATAGGTCATTTTGGACTCCAAACTGCCTCATGTAATTCCTGGTGACATTGACAGACATATTGCTGGTACACACTGGCTGATGGGCCAGGGATATATCGGCCATTCAATTGAATGGACAATGGGCCTGATTCTGGTTCACTTGCAAAAGCAAATTCTCTCTCCATGTGCACTGCAGGTGGGGCAGATGTAACATGTGCCGAGAGAGTTAGATTTGGGTGGGGTATGTACTTCAAACTGATATATATATATATATATATATATATATATATATATATATTGCAGTGTAAAAATAAAGCAGCCAGTATTTACACTGCACAGAAACATAATAACACCCAAATCTAACTCTCTCTGCACAAGTTACATCAGCCCCACAAGCAGTGAACATGGTTTTGTCCATTAGAGAGAGAATTTCCCTTTGCAAGTGAACCAGAATCAGGCCCAATATTTTTGCCAGTGTGTATGCAGCATAAGAAGCTAGGAAATGTCCATTCATCTACGGAGATCCCTTGCCGCTTCTGTACCTCTAAATGACGGCAATACGCTTGCATTTTCACAAATGGAGGACAAAACTGACCTCTCTCTGCCCCAAATAGCATCAAAATGTCAACCACAGTCTAATGCAGGCCTGTCCAACCTGGGACCCTCCAGCTGTTATGAAACTACACATCCCAGCATGCCTTGCAATAGTTTTAGCATTCTCTAACAGCAATAGTGTGGCAGGGCATGTTGGGATGTGTAGTTTCACAACAGCTGGAGGGCTACAGGTTGGACAGGCCTGGTCTAATGCATGCCCAGTTGTCACAGGGTCTGTTCTCATATGCGCATAATACTTCCCAAGTCTGACTACCGAACAAAAGTACTTTGTGCATCAGGAAGCAAAATCGACTGAACCTGAATGAGGGCCATTGTGCTCACCCAGATCAGACTGAAGACAGAGGAACATAAAGCATATATATATATATATATATATATATATATATATATAGTCACCAATTATCACCTAATTAAGGGGCTCAAATATGAATATAGTTATGGATCACCATTATTTACTACGCTTATTATTGCAGACAAATTACTTATTTTCACGGTATGTGATGGATAGAACACGCGCGACATCACATTTCATATATTTATAAATCTGCCGTGTAAGGCGCTTGACACTCATTTATGAGTATTACAATTTCTGGATGTAAGTGCTTTTTTTTTTTTTTAATCATTTCAGTTTAAAATCATTTTAAAAACAGGAGAAAAAAATAGAAGAAAAAATTAGCGTACAAATACTAATAACCTTGCTACATGGACAAAGGGTCTTTATTGCTCTGGTAATACAGTGTGAGCATTCATTAAATTAACAATTGCTTGTACCACGATGTAGCCGTGACTGTCTCCACAGTGACTTGTGCTAATTATGTCATATTGTCATTATGTGTATCCAAGCTCCTCTTGTGAGCATAAGGCAGCATAGCTCCATGCAATTCACTCATGACTTTAGATCAGGGTGGGGAACCTTCGGCCCTCCAGTTGTTGTTGAACTACACATCCCAGCATGCCCTGCTACCACTTTGCTACTTGGCCATACTAAAACTGTCGCAGGGCATGCTGGGATGTGTAGTTCAACAAAAGCTGGAGGGTCGAAGGTTCCCCATCCCTGCTTTAGATAGTAAAAAAGATCAGTTTGCCAAACTCCACCATTACAATTTAGGTTTTAAAGATACTCATACTTGAGCACAGGTGACTTAGGGCCTTATTCTAGTTCACTCTTTCTGACAAAATCCTTCTTAGATGGACAAAACCATGTGCACTGCAGGTGGGGCAGATGTAACTTGTGCAGAGAGAATTTGATTTTGGCGGGGTTTCACTTCAAAGTGAGATCTATATTGCAGTGTAAAAATAAAGCAGCCAGTATTTACTTTGTACAGAAACAAAATAACTCACCCAAATCTAATTATCTCTGCACATTTTACATCTGCCCCACCTGCAGTGCACATGGTTTTGTCCATCTAAGAAGGATTTTGTCAGAAAGAGTGAACTAGAATAAGGCCCTTAGTTAGAATCTCAGTCAATTTTATTTACTTATCTGCACTTAAGAATGGATATCCTTAAAACCTGGTCTGGGCATTTAGGCCATGCCCCGCCTTGCAGTTGCCCAATGCCACAATGGGGGCCAGGCCAGAACATTTGTCTGATGGACAATGTTGCCAACAGTTGGGGGAAGAATTCTATTTACCCTGAAACATGTATGATTGCCCGTATGCAATATGGCCCCATTCTGATCCACGTTCGCACCGGGGAGCGATGGTTCGGGACTGCACATACGCAGTTATGCGCATCTGCAGGTTCCATTTGCGAGTGGGGGCGGCAAATTGATATTTCACAGGCTCGTTTGCATGGAGCAGTGCGGGCAGCGTGGACGGGTAACGCCCAGCATTTCATGGGCGTCTCCCCATGAAAACGCTGGGCGTTCCCACGCTAATATGGCCGTGGGGCAGGAGCGGGCAGCTGACATCAGCTGCCTGACCTCGCCCCATACAGGGGCACCACAGATCTAATACACCAAAGAATGCGATTTATTGCAGGGAAGCTGCTGCGGTGGCATGGGGAGGGCAGCGTGATCCGGCTATGGTTGACACATAAAAAGGTTGACATGACTTTTCATGTTTTTTTTTTATTTACTTTTCCATACTGGACTCCGATTGGGAACGGTAACAGCAGTAGCAGAGGTCTGAAGCATGGCGAGTGAAGCAAGTTGCCAGAGAAACAGTCAGAACACCAGCACTACACAGCCATTGATATTCATTTAGCTGCCACCAAGAGTTCCCTGTATTATGGCCAATTAATTCTGCATCTGCTGCCTAGTGCCAGTGGCTGGTACTGTGAATGGTCTAATATGCGCTGGCCTACCTATAATGAGTGCAGGGTGTACTGAGCATGTGAGCCCCTGGGTCCAGGATCACCCACACTACACACCCACATCTATGTTCTAACCTCTCTGGAGTCCAGCATACGCAGCGCTGCACAAATCACCATGACAATGGTGACAATAAGTGTGGTCAAAAAGTCACCGGAAAGATGAGCGCCACACCATTTTCCTGGACACCTGCACATGGGCTGTAGACCCTGGTCTACTTAATTGAGCTGCTGGCTAGAGAGAAGTACAAAGAGTGCAAAGGGGTAGCTTCCTCTTGTAATTGCTCACATTGGCAGAGTATATCACTTCAACAATGCAAGGTGTAAGCCCTGGGTGCGCGTTCCCCTCCTCCCCAACCAGCACACATACAAACTACAAAGTTGCACCCCTTATCTACCTGTCATTAGTGCCCCTCCTCCTCCTTCCTGCTTTTACCTTGGCATGGGGAAGGTGGGGTGGTATCTTTAGTTCCTCAGACTGGCTCTGATATCATCCCAGCAAAACATGGAGGAGTGGGTGCCTCAAATGTAAGAACTCCTCCATATCAGTGTTCTAACAGCATTTCAGGTGCCCACTGGCCATTGGTGCCCTGGCCTTGAACAAGCAACCATGCTTTGGGCATATAGTAAATTAAGAAAAATCATTCCAATAATAATTTCTGCTATTACTTATGGAATCTGGTTAACATGTAGCCAATATATGGTATTATTGCAGCATGATCATATCTATCTATCTATATATAGTTATACACATATATATTTATAAAAGTACAATCATTTTATTTTTATCCTGCAATAGAGATTATACCGGTGGTAACTGACTGGTAGGAGAGACAACTGAGATTATTACTGTAGAACAGTGACACATTGCAGCCTCCTGGAGATCTGTGACAGGAAAGCCACAAAACAGCCGTCAGCATCCAGAAAACCTGCAATCCCTTCATCCCAGTAGATGAAAGCGGGATGAGAATGACTGCAGCAATGTCTAGCAGACAGAGGGGAAGGCAGCAGAGAGAGAGAGACCCGTCCCGTATGCTAATGAGGCCCATCCCCTAGGGCTCTGTCTGCGCTGCCAATACACATCACCGTGCTCTCCCCGCACGGGTTAAGCAGACGTGTCCCTCACATCAGATGTGGACACGTAGCCTCTCGCAGAGGCAGGTCAGAGCCTGGAGAAATGTCATCTCTTTCTCAAACTTTCCATGACCATAGAAAGTCTGAAGCAACAATAACTCCCCATTAGAGTGCTGGGTGTTCCCTCACACAGGAATCCCACAATCTTTTCTCATATTTAACAAAAGGCCATTCCATAATGCAGCTGTAGTGCACAGCAGCCCGTCCCTGCACACACATCTGTTACACATTCCCAGCCTGCTGGCTGCTGCTGCACCAGTATATCATACACATCCCGCTACAGTACTGCTGGAGGTTACTGTAATACAGGGGATGCGGCCAGGACAGCACAGAGCAGTAACAGGCAGCATCTGGGACCCGCACACTGGGCAGCCACAGGCAGCATCTGGGACCCGCACACTGGGCAGTCGCCCACAGGCAGCATCCGAGGACCCGCACATTGGGCAGCGACAGGCAGCATCTGGGACCCCCACACTGGGCAGTAACAGGCAGCATCTGGCACCCGAACACTTTGCAGTGACAGGCAGCATTTTGGTCCCGAACACTGGTCAGTGACAGGCAGCACCTGGGCTACGCACACTGGGCAGTGACAGGCAGCGTCTGGCCCGGATTGCACAGAACTCGGAGCTTACTGCACTGCTTAGAAATTTTTGGATCTCCCTAAAGTGACACGTTGAATAAAGGAAACCCCCCCCCCCCTCCATCACTGGCTGCACATGAGATCTCCATACAAGTTGATCGCACAACTATGTTGCTGTACAGAAATCTATGTTACAAAGTCCCACTCACACACGCACACTCACACGCATGCCCTACCCTCTGCTACCATTCACTATGACAGTTATTTATTAAAGTGCTTATATATCGCATACATATACCGCTGTGCTTTACTACTAAGAACTTAACAATTTTAGTAATTAAAATCAGTAAAGCAAGGAAGTAACTATAATGGCATATCCGACCACTGGTAACAAGTATATCATGGAAGGGAACATCTGGTTGTGCTGATGTTACGGTGGAGCAAAAGTTCCTTCTTAGCTAAATGCTGCATATGGAACTACAAGTCCAAGCATGCCCAACCTAGATCAGCTGCAGCAAGTCCTCACTAACTACAGAATATACCATCACATAAAAGTAAAATAAAGTATAATGGTAAGATGCTGCACACATAGTGTATAATGGACGTGCAGGACAAGCCAGGGAAAGGTGCCTGTGCTGTGGCAGTGCCCAGGCTGTGCCATGCTGGCTGCCTCATTATATACCGCACATCTGCTGCACACTTACCTGCACAGAGGAGAGGAGAGCAGAGCACAGCAGGACAGAGCAGAGACACTGCACTGCTGGTGATGTTCAGAGACTGTGGTGGTGCTGGGAGCTGCGCTGCTGGAGATGCTCAGGGACTGCGGTGGTGCTGGGAGCTGCGCTGCTGCAGGCACTGAACCCTCCTGGCATAGACTCGCTCACTGAGCCGGCTCAGCCTCTGCTGCTGCTGCTGCTGACTCTCTGGAGTCGTGGCACTTTTCTTTTCATTCGCTTTTTTTTTTTCGCTTTTTTTTTTCAATAAAACTTTATTGCGCATGTCAGCACATAGGAGATCAGTGCGGTCATTTCTTTTTCCTTTTTTTACAATCTGTTCACTGTACTTCAATTCAAACCCATGCCGCTGTTTTTTTTTTTTTATCGCACCCCCAGAGAGTGCCAGCCAGGCGCTTTATCTGATCTGCCCTGAAGTCATGCCTTATATTACTCACTTGGATTTGTTTAGGGTAACACTGACAAATAAGATTATTTCTGAGATTTTAATATTGCATTAATACAGATGTGTATCTACATGGTGTGACTTAGGGGCCCATTTAAAAAGGATTGCAATTACAATGGGTTTGGTGCAAAATGTTACTAATGCATACTGCCCAACCGTCCCGATTACAGAGGACAGTCCAGCTAATAATGGAAGACTTTCCCCCAGGTGGGGGTGATGGGGGGCAGTTGGAGGAGGCAGATATCACACAATGGTGCTTAGAACGAAGGGAGGTTTGGGGATATTATGGATGGACATCGGAAGCCCACCATCAAATGATGGCTGTTCAACTGCCATTGAATCTTTCGATGCAATGGTAACTGACCATTGCATCTAAGGAACTCGATAAAATAACTCATAGGATGTGTGAATGTGCAAAAAATTCCATCTTGTGCATGTGCAAGCATCTTCAGCAGAGCAACGCATGCACAGAACCACTGCAGCGTGGCCGGCTGGGGAGTGGACTAGGGGAGGGACCGTCAGAACACCATCAAATGTTTACCATTTGATGGTGGAAAACATCGGGATGCCAGCATCAAATGGTAAAATACTACCATCGGAACAAAAACGTTAATGGTTGAGAAACATTGTGATGTCCATCCCTATGCTACACACCTTTAGTTAATATATACGGGCCTTTGCACACTTTTGCTATGGGTCCACAAATATCTAGTTAAGCCCCTGGGCAGTGCCATAACAGGACAGCAGGGAACCATACTTGCTGTGACTTTCGTGTGTACTTAAAATGTTGCCCTTACTAATGGTGGGGCATCCATGTGATAATTGGAGGTTCAGGAAGTTTAACTCCCTGGACGACATTTAATGCCGCCCGAGTTCAGCGTGGACAGCTCGCACTGCCATTGAACTCGGGTGGCATTAAGGGGCCCATTTATCATGGATCGCATTGCGATGTGGGTGGAATGTTACCGCCCAGGATCGTATTTTAAAATGCAATCCCATCGGACGTATGTATCATACCTCAGGGAGCAGGGACAGGGCTCCGAAAAGAGCGGTTAGCGCTGACCCCACTGCAGCCAGGGCAGTGCAATCCCGTAGCCATAGGCTACAATGGGCTATCGCCATCTCAGAATGGCGATAGTCCAGGGATGCGAAGCTGGGCTGCCCGATGTTGATACATTGGGCAGCTTCACATCCCCCATAGAAACCTATGGGGAATGCGGCCAGCGGCAATGAAGGGGGGGATCGCAGCAGGGATGGGAGGTTCCTGCTACGGTCCCCCTTTGGTACATTTCAGCGATACTTAATATTTGCGGCTACGCCCCACGTCTCTCAATTCAATATCTTAAGCTGGGTACACACAAGGTCGACTTAACAGTAGCCATATGTTCTTATCTCAAATGGTCACCCTTTTGCCATAGCACCGATATTTCAGATATGTATATTTGGGTCATTCCATGAAATAAAGCAGACTATAAATTAAAATGAGCCACTAGATTGACCCGACAGAGCATCCAAGTGCGCACAACTGCCAGCCCTGATATTACTGTTGTTCTGTCAATTTAACGTGCTGGTATCACTATTTTAAAATTTGTATTTTCTGCTTAATTTTTGTGTTTGGTGCATTTAAATGTCTAAAAATGACCATGAAAGTCATATTGAATGAACCATACACATACAGGGATTTATTCGGGTTCATTCGCTAGGATGCGTGCACACACTCTTCAGAATGACCCAAACCCCACCCTGCGAATGGTTAACCCATACAACAAAAAGACAAAGTTGGGCTTGTCGCACTAGGTACTGATAATGTAAATATCAGAAGAGGCCCCCAGTATTTCTTACACTTAAATCAGTGATATTGGCGGGGTGTGCTACCTTTTGACAAGAAATTTGAATACTGGTCCTGATGAAGCGAGCAGCGACACGCGTGTTGACCGTGTCCAGCTAGTGACTGCACCCCATTGTCCTCCTTTATGATTTGTCATTGAACATAGTTTTGTCACAACAGTGTGCGCAGCCCTCCGGCACTGTCCAGTGGGCGGTGAAGGCACATGGTTCATTGTTAAACTGTGCCTCCCCTCCCCCCATTCCACCTATGTCCAGATACAAATGGTGAATACTTACTTAGTTCTGCAGATTAGGGACAGTTACACCCGCCGCACCCCGCTGGTGCCAGGACATCTGTCAGCATCAAGGGTGCGCTGTAATCCGGATCTGTCGGGGGTGACAGGGCTAGTATTCTAGTATTGTTTAGGGTATTGCAAGTGTGCACTTATATAGAGAGACCGCAAGCATTTAACCCCAATGATGCTAATTCATTCTATGTGTATCATGAATATGCTATAAAATTGGGATCTCTGATTTATCTATAACTCAGTCTGTTGGAAGGTCAGCTGGGTGGCACCTATGAATTGATAAGGTGATATATTCACCACACCAGCTGATTACCCTCCAGACAGTTATATCATCACCTAACACTACCTATCACCCATACAGAGAGACCATTAGCATTTAACCCCTCTGATGCTAATTCATTCTATGTGCACCATGAATATGCTACAAATTTGGATCTCTAGATTTATCTATAACTCAGTCAGTTGGAAGGTCAGCTGGGTGGCACCTGTGAATTGAAAAGGTGATATATTCACCACACCAGCTGATTACCCTCCAGACAGTTATACTGCCATCTAGCACACATGTAATACTGCCTCTAAAAACTCAGCAGACCTAGACCTATCAGATCACTATAGGGTTACCACCTTTTTATTGAGAGATTCCCGGACATTGGCCCGCCCCTTGACACACCCCCAGCCCGCCCCCAGCCCAGCCCCGCCCCCAGCCCCGCCTTATGATGATTTTTTTAACCTTTCCTTCAATTTCATTCTTGATTTTGCATACCATAATGCCAGTTAGATGTTACATCACACACATTACTGCCCATTACAAGTTATGCCATACATTGTGATGCCCATTACATGTCACACCATATACCGCAATGGCCATTACACCATGATGCCAGGACTCAACAAATGTTTTGCAAACGAGGGACAATATGGACAGTGTGCGCCGAAGGCGCGCGTCAAAATTTTCAACATATTGCCGACACACCACACACCCATTACATAGTATACCACATGCCATAATGGTCATTACATGTTATGTCACACACCATGATGCCCATTATACATTATGCCCATTACTCGTTATGCCAGGACTCAAATATTTTGTAAAGCAGGGACAACATGGACAGTGTGCGCTGAAGGCGCGCGGCAAAAAATTTCACTGTAATGCCGATTAAATGTCACACACCCATTACATAGTATACCACATTCCATAATGCCCATTACATTATGCCACACACCGTAATGCCCATTACACATTATACCAAACACCATAATGCACAATACGCATTATACCAAACACCATAATACCCATTACATGTTATAGCAAACACCGTAATGCTCATTACACATTATGCCACACACTGTAATGCTTACCTACATGCTCATTGCTACGGGTTTCATATTTAATGCTCAATGTCAGGGATTGCATGCTCTGTGCCAGGGGGGTACATACACTATGCCAGGGGTTATATGCTCTGCCAAGGGTTACATGCTCATTGCCATGGGGGAAGTGAGAGGTGAGGCCATGTACTGGCAGGCTGAGTGGTGAGGCAAGGCAGGGGGAGCGGTAAGGCCAGGCAAGGGGAGCGGTAAGGCCAGGCAAGGGGAGCGGTAAGGCCAGGCAGGGGGAGCGGTAAGGCCAGGCAGAGGGAGCGGTAAGGCCAGGCATTAATAATTGATTTACTTGCAAGCAAAATAAATATTCTGACTGTGGCCTGCGGCGCGGAAGGGGACTGTCACTGACTGCAGAAGGGGAGTGGGACTCCCACTGCAGACAGACTGCAGCAGGTATTTTGACAGAAAAGGGACTGTACTGTGCTGACCTTACATGTATATCTAAGCCGGCGCTGCTCAACCAAAAGGATGTCCCCAATCCTCTGTGGATAACTTATATATGCTTAGAAGGTTGGCGCTGCCACCATCTCAGTTATATGCGTGCTGTGCTCCCCCTATATGTATAGAGATATGTGTTCCAATATCTATGTCAATGTATTGCTCACTACTAGGTGGTTCTGTGCCACTGAAATGATATATCACCTTGAGGCAATCTATGGGGAAAACATACATTTTAATATTGCACTGGAGGTGAAAAAGTGCACTAAATGTATTAACAATACATATTCACAAATGAATTAAAACCAAAAAAGGGGATATAAGAAAAAAAGGGGGGGGGGGGGGGGAGGGGGTGGCATGCATGCAATAGTCCAATATATCTCCAGGGGAGTCCCTTTTTGATGTATAAAGTATTGGACTGTTGTGTGTTAATGCCAGGGGGTGTGTTGCAGGGAGCAGGCGTCCCTACTCCCAGCAGTGCACACACCCCTGGCTTACCTTTTGACAGGACTGTTCCCTGCGTCCCACGTAGGTTTGTCAGTCCCTCGCAGATGATGAATGCTGTGCCCTCCTCAGTCTGGGGTGCGGTGGCTGGCAGTAAACCTTCTCCGGAGCTACTGTATTCAGATTGCCATGCTGACCGACTGCCAGAAGCAACCCACCAGTGGACCACACACACTCGAGGAACACCCCTTCTAAGCGTATATAAAACTGTTGCAGGTGGACTGCTGGCTGCCCGCCGGAAAGATGACTGCACAGCTTTGATCCGACACTGGCTCACGCTGGGGCGCGCCTGCCGTCACGCAGCGCTGATAGCGCAGGAGTAGGAGCCGGAAAGCACATGAAGATATGAGTGACATACAGTCCATAGTTGCCTACTTTTGAAAACTAGTTTCAGGGAGATTTTAGATGGTGTGAGAGCTTTCATGGCACGTGGATGAAAGGGCGTGTCATGTACGAAGGGATGGACGCCAAGTTACGCACACACACAAAAGAGGCCAGTGTTAGCCAGTGGTGCAAGTAGAAATTTTTCTCAATGGTACTGGTAGCGCACGCCGCAGGCATGGTCATATGTCAAATGGGAGTGGTTACATGAAACTAGGGGAGTGGCTAAATGACAATAAGGGCAAGGCCACATTGAGCCACACTATAATTTTTATTGCACACACTGTAATACTTATTAAACATTACGCTAATCACACTGTAATGCACATTTCACATTATTGCGATATACACCTACTGGTTTATGAGCTGCACGTGCCAAATGTAGAGTGTCAACCATGGGGTGTTGTGTCTATATATGACAGAATGGTCCTAGCGTTAGGTACAGTATAATAACATTTATTAACCAGTCACAATGTTGGCAGAAACGTGAACAAAAAAAAAATACAATTAATAGAAAAATAACATCAGCACGTACAATATAATTAAAACATTGCACATGATATGGTATGGTGTAGTGAACAACGGATCTGTGAACATCACTACACCATGAATCTACATATAAGACACAAAGCTGTTTATGGTCAAATTATAATAAGATAACAATGAGTGATCAGAAAACTAGCTGCAAGGGGCCGACACACTTGCCTCCCAGAGACCCTGCGTTGGTGGTGGGGGGGGGAATGTGGTACAGTGGGGTTACTTGTAAGGCCGCCTATCACTAAAATTGCAGGGCCCCATATCCAGTGTACCTCCTGCAACCTCTATAGTTACCCTACTACACAGGGGTGACCTATAGACAAATACAGGTGTCAACACCAGGGGATAGATTCAGCCTACACACACATACACAAAAGGGGACAGAGACAGCTTACACTGACACACACGCACAGGGATCACCTATATACCCACACAAGGGTCAGTGCCAAGATTTAGTGACTGTCAGCCTATACACACACACACACACACACGTCAGTTTACACAGACACACAGGTCACACCCACAGGGGTCACCTATAGACACACACACACACACAACATCACACACCTAGCATGACACAGTGCAGCCTATGGAGCTGCTAAGGAAGAACCACATGCACGAACCTGCAGCCTGGGCACTCCTACTCCTCCCCCATCCTCTCCACGGAGCTCCCAGCTGGCAATCACTGTCAGTCTCCCAGCAACTCATCTCCGCAGTAGCTCCCGTCACTCCCCCTCCTGTATGTCTCCAGTCAGTGTGCAGCTGGGGTTTGGAGGAGAGGGAGAGATCCATCGCTGCTGCTGCTGCCACAACCTCGAGGCTCTGGTGAGGGAGCTGTGCTGTCTCCTGTCCCTGCTGCCCTGGGGGGCTCACCACAGGCTCTCACACTGCAGTGTCTATAGCCCACGCGGTGCTTGGCTTGACTGTATTACAGTCTCTGTCTCTCCCTCCTCCGTGCCGTGGCAAAGTGTAAAAGTGAAGGGAGGGAGACGCAGCGTCCTCATGTCAGGCGGCGCCGGGCAGGGAAGCAAGCAATTCCCGGACATTGTATAGTCCGGGTCAGCCACCCCTCCGGACTCCGGACGCCGGTCTCAATTACCGGACTGTCCGGAGTAATCCCGGACGGGTGGTAACCCTAGATCACTATATCTCCCCACTATAACCATATTTTAAACAACTAGTGTTAGAGGATTAGTACTCATCATTGTAACTTAAAGGCTACTCAGATATAACACTATCACATGGGTAGAATTCACTGATCTGTTCAGGTCTGCAGACTACTCCCTATATAGTAAGACGCACTGCTGTGACAAACAAAAACCACAGGATACTGTGACATTGGGGTCTCACTACGTGAGGAATCTTTTCCTCAATTTTAAAACTTTTGTGTAAATTGTCTATTTTGTATGTCTTTGGTTTTATATGTCGCTTTTTAAGTGAATAATTGAATAAAAGTTATATTTCATATAAAATACCTCCTTACGGTGCACCACAATAACGACAAGCCTAGTCTTTCCTTCTCCCCTTGATTAACCCATACAACCCATTCGCATGCCAAATTCGTTCGCAAGGCATTCCAGTGGGAACCTCCCCCACCTTTTGATGGTCGATGACTATGGAATGATGGTGAAGGCTCACACATATGTAAAGGTGCCCATACACGCACTGATATTCATGTGCTGTGCGTTTTGAACTTTAAGGTGCCATGCGATTTTGGCACTGGAAGGGGATGCGATGCATGTACTGTACTGTGCGGGTACGATGCGATGCGATTTCAGCCTCTTTTTTTTTTTTTAAGTTAATAGTCACGAATGGACATTGCATCGCATGTACTCCAAATCTGGTGCGATGCGATGCAATGAAGCACAAAAAGTACTGCCTGCAGATACTTTTTTGCTTTACAATATTGTACCAGCGGGGACGTGCATCGCATCCCCGCAGGTACTGTACATGGCATGATTTAAGCCGATGCAATGCGTTTTGAACTTAAAAAGTTCAAAACGCATGCTGAAATCGCAGCGTGTATGGGCACCTTAAGAGTGGTCCAGACACCTTTACATATGCGTGTAGAATTGCAGGGAATTGGGCCAGCAACTGACATCCGGCTATGTCAGCTGTCCGCCCCCTGCACATGTGTCACAACCGCATTAGCATATGTACGCCCAGTGTTTTAATGGGAACACCCATGAAATGCACGGCATACACATTTAGCACCCCATGTCCCTCTCCACCCCCTGCTCACATGGCTGGGAGTGTGTACTCAGCGACCAGACTTCTCCCCGAGTTCGCACGCACCCAGTGTATACACATGCGCAGAAATGCTGCTGTGCATGAGCATACGTAAAACATCAGTCCCCGTGCGAACGAACGGCCGCTGCGAATGAACCAGAATAAGGCCCACTGATCATCAGCTTGATAGATCGTCTAAACATCAGAGCTAGTGGGCATTTCAATTTGCCCATGCAGGTGGGACTTTAGTTTCGGGGTTAGTCGCAAATATTAAGTATCACCTGAATGTATCTAGGGAGGACCACAGGTCCCTCCTGCCCCGCTGCCAGTCGCATTCCCCATAGGTTTCTATGAGGATGTGATGCTGTCCGCTTGATCAACATCGGGCAGCATTGCATGGGGTCTCAGGGCCATTCTGAGTAGGTGGTAGCCCATTGTACCCGATGAGCTACAGACCCCACTGCTGGTTGGGCAGTGCGGTCAGTGTGGTCGGCTGGGGGGTCAGCGCTAAACACACATGCGCAGACACACACACACACACACACACCCCCTGTCACCCAGCTATGTGAATCGCAGGGACAAGCTCATTAGGTAAATCCTGCTGAAAGAATTGCATATTACAATGCGGTTCTGGGCGGTAGATCCCACCCAGATCACATTATATATGCAATCCTATAATAAATAGGCCCCTATGTCTGTGAACGGAGCTGCACACATACACATACCTCCCAACATCATCATCTTTGCGGCCATCGCTTATGCTACAGAGCTTATGTAGCGTAGGGTAAGCCGTGAGGGTTATTTTCAGGGTCCGCGCCACCCTCCTGTGTCCACGCCACCTTTAGTAAATTTGTGGTGAGCGGAACAGAGCGAGCCACCAAGTCCAAAGCATGGCTAGCGCAGCAAGCTAGCGACGGGACAATCGTGTTTCACATAGCGGCTAACGTAACTGGCGTAAGCGGTGGCTGCAAAGATGAGGAAGTACCTAAACAGTTATGTTTGACTAGAATGTACCCAGCATTATTGCCTCCTGGCAGTGAAAACCCTGAAATTACCAGTGGGAAACTACTGGGGAAAGCTTACTGCAAAGGCGCGATACGTTTTGCTGCAAACATTTATATGTTGGTCTCTACCTTTTTAATAGATCTTATGAAGATTCAAGTGTAAATTAAGGATTTTGTGTATCCACATGCTGTATTAGTGATATTTGTGTAGATATTTGCAGGGGATGAAAGAGGGTCCTGTTTCAATTGCTTCATTCCGCCGAATACAGAACACTGGTCACTAATATTAGCTAAAGTCATCACAAAGCGCGCAAGCATTTCATAGTGCTTTGTGGGCCAAAGTAGAATCCCCACGGTGCACTGTCGACAGGAATAACCGGGACCAGTCTTTTCACCGCCAAGGCTTCCGTGGGTAAGGACAGTCAAGGCACAGCATTGTCAGTTCAGGCCACGCCCAACGCGTTTCGTCATCGGGGGACTTCGTCAGAACTGCTGAATACATTTTCCACCATATATGTAAATGCTTTAAATAAGGTAGTTAGAATATTCCCATATATGAAACCACCCCCATACTATTTGTGGCCATAGCTAGAGGTTAGAAGGTGTATATATATATATATATATATATATATATATATATACATACATACATATATATATTGTACGCAAACTATGTGACCCGAGAGCTGAGCTGGGCTGAGCTGAGCTACAGTATGCTGACCTGGGTGAGAGCTGAGATGGGAAGAGCTATGATACCACCTTGAACGATGCCTGCTCCCTGTCTGTCTGAATAAATAACATCACATATTTTATAAGAAATATGGAGTCAAAGGTTGTTATTCATTTTTATTCAACTCATCATTGGGAAACCATCTAGTTCTCCCCATCGATGGCAAAACTATTTAAAATCATCCATAAACCATTGATGATTTCTTATCATCGCTGGTCAACTGCTGCTGAGCAAGGTGCATATGTGACTGTGCACTAAGCACTGGAGGAGGAGGAGGACAGAAGAGCTAGCAGGCATAGGCAGAGGAGCAGCCCTACAGTCAGCCACACCAGCACAGTGTCAGTTATGTGATGTGTGCTGTGGTGGGTGACATGTTACTGAGTGCTGGAAAGCGCGGGGGGGGGGGGGGGGGGTTTGCATGTTAATTTGTGCTGGGGGAAGTGACACTTATGTGTGCTGGGCTGGGAAGGTGGGGAGGAACATGTTAATGTGACCTGAGCGGTCGAAATTACATGTTTGTATGTGCTGGGATGGGGGGGGGGGGGGGGGGGGTTATAATTAGAGTTAGAAATAGTGTTCACATTAGGCTGTTTTAGACTGATTTTTAAAAGACAAAATGTTCCCTGTGTAGTGTATGCGCGGAGAGAGGTGCAGTGTAACGTGGTAGCGTAGTGTGTGTAGGGTAGCGGTGGTAGTGTGTGTGAGGAGTAAGGTATAGGGTCACAGCAGTAGAGTAGTATGAGTGGGGTGCAGGGTAGTGGCAATAGCATACTTGCCTACTTTTGAAAACTAGTTTCAGGGAGATTATAATTGACAATAGAATTTTGTCATGCTCCACCCAAAGGGAGTGTCTAGTTCCATATATGGAGAGATTGTGAAAAGAGATTGTGAACATGACACCTAGAAACGTGGGTGTGTAATTTAAAATGACTTATATCCAAACGTAGATGAGCCCCAAAGCAGTTAGTAAGAGCTACAATACTTGGTAAAGTGCTGGGAAATGGTGCTGATGATTCAATGTAAATGTATCTATCTCTCATTCCTTTTTTCCCCAAAAATGTAACAGTGTAATGTGGGCTAGGTGAAATGAGGGAGATTGGTAGACTAATGAGGGAGAGAGGGAGATTGCTGCTATTTCAGGGAGTCTCCTGCAGAATGCAGGAGGGTAGGCAACTATGGGCAATAGTGTGCTCAGGGATGGAATACAGGGTCACAGCAGTAGAGTAGTGTGTATGGGGAGTGGGGTGCAGGGTATTGGCAGTAGTATGCGCAGGAATGGGATACAGGGTCACAGCAGTAGAGTAGTGTATGTGGGGAGTGGGGTGCAGGGTATTGGCAGTAGTATGCGCAGGAATGGGATGCAGGGTCACAGCAGAAGTGTGTACAAGAAGTGAGTTGCAGGGTAGCGGCGGTAGTGTAGTGGGTGCAGGGTAGTGGCAGCATTGTGCACAGGGATGCAGTGCAGGGTAGGGATGCCTGTGTAGTGTGTGCGTGGAGTGGGGTGCAGTATGGCACTCATGTAGTTTGTGGCATAGGGGGTGCAGGTTAGCGACGGTAGTGTAGTGTGTTTGTCGGAGGGAGTAAAATTTATAGTTCGTAGGAGGGCACCAAACACCCCAGCACCGGCCCTGTGTGTGTGGCTGTTTAGGAGGGCTCCATGAGGGGTTGGGGCTTAGCAGGGCTCCATTACAGGAGGTCACAGTATTTTGCCCCACAAAAAATGGCCATGGGAGGGCTGCTTGCATGCATGCAGCTCCTCCCATGGTCCTTTACGGAGCGTGAGCATTGGCTTCCTCTGTCTGTCCTCCACACCCTTGAGCTCAAGCAGAGGTGATGCACACTGGGGAACTGACAGGCCTGGCGGCACATGAAAACTGTCAGTCACAGCATGTCCCCCCTGCCCTTACTCTACTGGAAAAAAAAACATATATATATATATATATATAGTGAAAGAAAGAGACTGGCACTCGAGGGTCTTGATAAAACCAGTGTATTCACAGAAAGTGAAAAGACATCCAACGTTTCGGGGCTGCGCCCCTTTGTCAAGGTGTAAGTGGTAACCACATACACCTTGACAAAGGGGCGCAGCCCCGAAACGTTGGATGTCTTTTCACTTGCTGTGAATACACTGGTTTTATCAAGACCCTCGAGTGCCAGTCTCTTTCTTTCACTATCCCAACAACCGGATGGGCACCGGGGCAGCTGCCACAGAGGAGTGAGTGCCGGACCGCATTGCCGTATATATATATATATATATATATATATGTCACAGGCAGTCTGTCCCCTATGGTCTTGGGTGCGTGTGTGCATATATGTGTGTGTGAGTGTGTGTGTGTGTGTGTGTGTATATATATATATATACACACATACACACACAAACACACGCATATATATATATATATATATATATATATATATATATATATATAGCAGTGTAGGGACCGGCACTCCTGGTCCTTCCGTGGTATATCAGCCGGGGTGCTCACTCGATATATTCTGCTTTTATATATATATATATATATATATATATATATATATATATATATAGACATTGGATGGGCTCTGCACACACTAAATTAACTGATAATAAATAGTGGAGATTTGGTTCATGAATTGATCAATGCATTTAAGCCTGCAGCCCCCGTCAAGGGACCCCACTGTTCTGCAGGTCCTACCACTATCGCTGAAAATGGCTGCAATACACATAGCTATCACATCAATGTTTGATACCAGGCATGCTATCAGGTCTGAAGCTCACAGCAGACTTTGCTTTTATAGGTGAGCAGCTACCAACACACCTGTCACTAATCATCTAGGGAAATGGCTAACATAAGCTATGGATTCCATAGCTTATGTTAGCCATTTCCCTAGATGATTAGTGACAGGTGTGTTGGTAGCTGCTCACCTATAAAAGCAAAGTCTGCTGTGAGCTTCAGACCTGATAGCATGCCTGGTATCAAACATTGATGTGATAGCTATGTGTATTGCAGCCATTTTCAGCGATAGTGGTAGGACCTGCAGAACAGTGGGGTCCCTTGACGGGGGCTGCAGGCTTAAATGCATTGATCAATTCATGAACCAAATCTCCACTATTTATTATCAGTTAATTTAGTGTGTGCAGAGCCCATCCAATGTCTGTTTAAACAATGTGGTCACAAGCCATAGGGCACCCCAAAACTAGGAAAGGTGAGTGCCGATGTTAAGTGTATATATTATATATATATATATATATGTGTGTGTCATAAACCAAATCATAAACCTACAGTAGTTTGTGATTTGCCTGCTGTGATTCTATTTGAGAAGTTTTAAAAAAAAATCCTCTCAAGACCTGCTGTTTTTAAAAGGGACTCTTATGGAAATTGACGTGGTTGTGCATCAATATTAGGATCTTCAAGGGGTCCATCTGTATATATTTTATACCTTGTCAGAAGGATTCATACCTGGAGTGATTTTCTATATTCACTGTCTAATTACCTATGGAAAATTACCCCTGAGGAAGTCGTTGTGACGAAACGCGTTGGTGTTTTCCTTGTCATATCGAACTGAATGACTGACTTCATACAGATGAAAAAGTGTTTTTACTTTGTTTTATAAACAGTATTAAACTGTTGAACAGTGATTTGTCTGTAATTATTACAGTTCTGATATATTTGGTGCACTCTCTGTTTCCTGTTCTCTATCCATTTCCACTTTCCCGCACTAACAGGGGGGACTAACAGAGTTGCTAACAATATATACAGTAGTTGTTGCTGGCTGGCACTCAGAGACTTTCATCCAATAAGACACTATACAAGTGTAAGTTTGTAGTCAACGTTTCGTGCTGTTATGCCCTTTATCAAGACAAATCACAGTGCAATACACACAGTACATACATAAAAAGCATTGTGAGGGAACCCATGTGATCAGAGAAGCTGCAAACCCCACCCATAGATATATAGTACTGCAGAAAAAGCAACACTCTGAGACTTGATAAATTCAAAAATATTTTTTAATCCAATAAAACGGTGCATGGTTTCCAATGTTTCGGGGGTCAAACATGCCACTTTATCAAGGTGCAAAAGTGATGGGAAAAAGAAGGGATTTGATTTTTATATGCATGGGGTCACATTATCAGAATACCATCACTCTGGTCTGATTCCAAGAGTCTTTAGAGTAAGGAATGCGACCACTATTGGCAGATTCAACCAAGAATTCTGTCATAAGTGGTTTGCGATCCTTAATAAGTGCAGAATGGATCTGATCTTATTGGTCAGCGAGGGAATTGAGTGTAATTAAAGATAAAAGATCTGCATTTGAAACCAGCCATCTGGATACATTAACCCTTTCAGGTCTAACGTCTAGTGAGGCTCAACAGCCCTAGCCAGAGTAAAAGATCCAATGGTGAGCCACTTTAAAATAAGAACATTAACATTGTTCAACATTCAATGTAGACCATTTTTGAATAAAAAAAATTACAATTAATTTAAACATTTAAACCAGACTTTTTGAATTGCAACAAAAAATGTAGACTACAAAGGGTTAAAGAGTGACCAGGATGTTTTGTGGCTTGATAAGCTCTTTACACAGGTGGAAAAATATAAAAAAGAGCTTGTAAAATTCAAACGCAATAAATTAAATACCGTGCAATGCGATTATGCGGAGAACAGGGTATACCCCAGGGTGTATAGCCCGGAGGGGAGGAAAAAGCCCTATAATCATTGCAGTCTACAAAGGCAGACACATCAAGTGGAGGTTATTCATCACCTAGGGCCAAATGTATCAAGCTTCAAAAAATTATAAAGTGGGGAGTGATAAAAAGCCAGCCAATCAGCTTCTACCTATTATTTTTAAAAGACAGCCTGTGACATGACAGGTAGGATATGATTGGCTGGATGTGTATCACTCTCCATTTTATCACTTTTTGAAGCTTGATACATCTGGCCCCCTAGTAAGAATGAAGGGTCCCGGCCACAAAGGAGCAATAAGCCTCCTGTAGGGGTACAGACTTGCGCTCAGCAAGACTCAAAAGTAGCGGCGGCCACTGGTTAAGGCTCAAAAACATTCAAGGCGAAGGGGAAAACAGCCAAATAATCTTAAATCTGTCCAAAAGACCATTATCTGAGGCTGAAGAGGCTATCCTAAATAGGGGATTGTCGTTTGTTCCAACCAGCCCGTTTGATGAGTTTTTTCTGACAATGGGCGGGATGTATTAAAATACATCGCCGCCCATCGCGGCCCCCCCGCCGCGATGCCACCGCATATGTACTAACATATGCGGCTGGCATCGCGATGCGGTGACGGAGGCCCCCCGCGATACCTGGAATGTGGTGCGCGGGGGTTCTCCGTCACCTCTCTGCCCCCTTCTGCATCCCTCACGCAGGGGACAGCTATGCAAGCTGTCCCCGGCGCCTCTTCCTCCCCCCTGCAGCCGGAAGGACGTCCAGCTGCGTCACTAGGGGGAGGAAGGTGTTACCTTCCGGGTCCAGGAGGACCTGGACCAGGTAAGAGAGGGAGGGGGGTCGGCGGGTTTTTCGGCGGAGGCGTCGGGCGGCGAAAAGAAGCCCATAGGCTTCTATAGGGTATCGCCACCCAAAGGTGGCGATACCCTACACTGTGGTGACGTGGCGGTCGGGTAATAGTACATAGGAAAATGCGGTAAAACGGGGGTTTTACCGCATTTTCCCTTAAATACATCTTGCCCAATGTGTCGAGTTTTCATCCACACGTTCATACTTTTGACCCCCCTAAATAGCAACATTTCTTTAATGTGTTTCACTAGATTGGTGGAAGAACAAGCAAAAGCCAGTGCTATCATCCCTCCACTTCCTCAGAAGAATTTGTATTTTAGTGGACAAACCCTTTAACTTTGAATTACAAAAACATTTCCATTAAAATAACCCAGTTCTACCCTTTTTTTGTTCAAATGCAATTCTTAAAGTTGTTTATGACATCACTATATTTATTTATTCAAACATAGCTTTGCACCATTTATAAAGGCTCTTTGTGCTGCCCAAATTAAACATCTGTAAAATGTCGGCATTGTGTAAATGAGCAGATGGTATTCCTTTGTTTGGCAGAATGATGTTTTTGCTTCCGCCAGTTCTGTCATAAAACCTGACCCAAATCTTACACGTTAGAACAAACACAGTGATTCCAACAGAAGGCTACCTGTGTCACATTGACCTGAAACATTGTGACATTGTACTGGAAGTCAGTTTTGTTTTACGTTTAAAAAGAAAAATGTGAAAATATGACTTTGGACGAATATAGAAGTAATTCCTCTTATTGGGATGCAGTTAAAATCCCGGCGGTCGGGATCCCGGTGTTCAGAATCCCGCCGCCGGAATCCCGACCGCCGGAATCCCGACACTTTCTCCCTCCGTGGGTGTCCACGACACCCCTGGAGGGAGAATAAATTAGTGTGCTGAGCGCAGCGAGCCCGCAAGGGGGGGCGATCCACGTCCCCCCCTTGTCGGGATTTCGGCGGTCGGAATTCCGGCGTCGGGATTTTGAACGCCGGGATACCGACCGCCGGGATTTCATACTGAATCCCTCTCATTGTCAGTTTGCACTGTCCACCATGAAAATGAGAATTTCAGTTTAATAGGCAAAAAAAAAAAAGGCAATGCTGTGAAACTACAAAAGTGTGATGATGATTAATACCCCTTTTACACCAAAATCCTGGATCTGATTTGGAACACGGTTCCAAGCCAGGTCGGATCCGGGATTTTGGTCCATTTACTCTGCAGTGCCAACCTGCAGTGTAAACGGGGACTGCACTTGGAGACAACATCATCTCTAAGAGCCGGGACAGACGACCGCCCTGCCGGGCCCCGGACTGCCGCGCTCCCGCCCCCAACCCCCTTCTGCAAGGTGAATGGATGCCGCACACAGGCATCCATTCACCTCCTCCCTCCCTCCGCTGCTGTCTGCACAGTACAGCAGACAGCAGCGGAGGCTGTGTGCACCCCCTTGCCCAACATCCATGTTGACGCTACGGTCCAGGGGTTGGGCTTCCCCCAATGTTGTAAACAGGAGCTGGGTTGGATGACCTGGCATACCTGTTTACACTGCCCACTACCCAGGTCCTGCCCATGTTCTACCCTGGTCAGGACCTGGGTAGAAGTCCAGTGTAAAGGGAAACAGGTTAACCCCTTTTACACCACCGCTGACCCGGGTCCACGAGGGAAAAATACATATAAAGTATGGAAAGTATGGCTGTGTATCAAAAATTCAAAATTCTAAATATAAGTGAAGAAGTTGCCCGTATGACCAATCAGATTCTATTGCTCTTTAATCTAAAATATTCCATTAAAAGATAGATAGATAGATAGATAGATAGATAGATAGATAGATAGATAGATAGATAGATAGATAGATAGATGCTAACTGGTTGCTCTGAGAGATTTCTACACGTCTCTGCTTTAAAAGGTTTCATACATCTCTCACAATGTAACAATTTGCCCTTCTTAACACTGTTCGTATCTGTCAAACATAGAATGATCTGACTATAAGCCCACCTTTTTTAAACATACCCACTGCCTAACACTAATAACTCCCAGAGGCAATGGAGTTGCCAGCCTCTGGGCTCCAAGCCCTAAAGGGGCACATACATGTAGAGCAGCACCTGTGGGATCCGAGTGTGACCTCTGCTCTTCCATCAGACCACTGCAGTGCATCCGTATAGTTTTATACCAGGAGCCCTGCCAACACCTGCAATAGGGGAGAGGATGGCTTCCGCCTGGTACCACACAGCCTGTGCTGTAGCAAGCCATGGTGCACCTGCCACTGGTGCTGGACTGTGAGATGGTGCCCACAGGTGAAGGTTGATTCTGAATGCTTGTGAGTCTGTCCGGCACCCATTTGTATACAGTGTAGCTGCAGCCCTTCCAATGCACTGTGGCTGTGGAACACACATACAATATTTATTGTGACTTTTTTTTAAGGAGACTGGGTACCAAATTCCAACTTGCCTTTGGGCTATGTGCATGTACTTACGCCTCTGCTATCAAGTTAACATGAGAACTTCAAAATGTGTCCACAATATAACATTTTTTTGAGCTCTGAAAATATTCAGAACATAACCTTGTCTCTCCTGCTTGCAAAACTCAATTAGCAACTGTGCTTTAATAAAGTTACCTTAAATGGCTGTGTGAATTCTACACATAAGGCTCACTTTGATAACACTTTTCTCTAAGGGAAAAACCTTGGCACCTGAAAAAGCTTGGCACATCTGGTCTAGTCAGAGCAATGCACTGTGTGCTTTCTGCTAAAACTGAGGATGGCACTGTGCTCTTGAAGAACTTCACTTGGCAGAATCAAACAATCAGGACACTTAATATATTAAAGAGTATTTCATTGTTGAATAACATCATAAAAAGGAGTAAATTGTTAAATACAAATCAATGCTAATGTAAAACGCAATAATATGTATACAGTAATTAGTGTGCATAAATAAATATAAATGTGGGCTGTGGAAAGGGGGTGTTGACGGTCAGTACTCCAACATCAGAATCCTGACTGTTTAGATGCCCGATAGTTGGGGTCCCAACAGACATGGGCTATTCTCCCTTGTGGGGGTCCATGACCCCCATAGAGGGAGATTAGAACCTGTGGCGAGCCACCAAGCTCGCAGCATTGCATGCACAGTGAGCACACTTCTCTGCACTCGCCCCCCTGTCGGGGAATTCCGATGTCGGGGAATTCCGATGTCGGTATACTGACCTTTGGGATCCCGATTGCCATATCGCCATACCACACCCCAACAGTCAGACTATCGAAAGTAGGATCCAGCTGGTCAGAATCCAGATGTTCCAGTCAATAAGTATGGAGGGTGTTAGCCACTACTGGGTGAGGGGTGGGGTTATGGATAGCCTGATGGAGGGTTGGGTTAGGGTAGGGGTAAAATCTGCCATCTGCATTCTCAGCGCCAAGGATTACGGTGTTGGGATTTCATACCCAACCCCTCACCATATAGTGGCATTAGCATTGCGCTTGCAGGCCATTTGCAGGAGGTATCCTTAGGGGGTCATCACATTATGTCAGGGGTGGGCAATATGCGGCCCTCCAGCTATTGAGTAGCTACAAATCCCAGCATGCCTTGCATCAGTTGCAGCATGGTCAAATAGCAAAACTAAGGCAAGGCATACTGGGATGTGTAGTCCCTCAACAGCTGGAGGGCTGCTTATTGCCCACCCCTACATTATGTGACACAGGATAAATATGCTAATCAGCAGGGGTTAAAGTGGGGGGAACTGGGTGGAACTGAGTTCCACCACCTGGTTTGGTAGGAGGAACACAGTTCCACCTCCACCACAACCCTGCACCGTAATTCCAAGAGAAAAAGGTCCCAGCCGCTACCTTTTGTAGCACAGTGTATGTGAAGTGAAGAAAACCCACTAGGAAAAGCAGGCTTTGTGTATGCTGAAGACAATATGTTCTACTTAGACATGTATGTGTGACATATATGTATAAGGAGTACTACTGTGTAGTGTAACTTGAAAAAGGGGCACTACATGTGGTCAATATGATTGTGCTGTGTGGCATAAATTGAATTGGGGGCCCTATTGTGTGACCACACCTCTCCCTAGTGAGGCCACTGTCCCTTTAAAAGTATTAGAGGAAAAAAACACTAGGCGCTTACGTACACACAAAAAAATACAATTTAATAACAATTTGGTAATTCACAATAAAAACAATTAATTGCATGCATGCAAATTATGGCTAAAACTGGTAATATATGTACTAGCAGTTGGTCTTCCACTATAATTTCATAGTTACCAATACTGGTCCCAGGAATGCAACAAATTTCAGAAAAGTTAATTTCACAAAAGACACAGCAGCTTGCTGTCAATCCCTAATGTGGGGAAAGTGTCCCATCGATTAGCCGTGAGGTGGTAAAGCTTCACGCCGGGGTAATTTGTGTTTCCACTTGTGAACCCCTGATGGGGTAGCTGGGGTGCTCAGATGGTAAGTAACGTCCCGAATGTGGGGGAAAGATGACAATCACAAGTGCGGTACTTACTGCTTGTCCGCAGTTAATTTCAGTCCGTCACTAAGCAGCAATGTCCAGCGGGGCGCCTTCTGCGTGTGTGCGGGATCCGATAACACCTCGCAGCCCCCGCCTGGTTCACGCCGAACCGCTGCACTGCAGGAGGGATGCAAACTGTAGATTGCGCTGATCACAGCGGCTGCGTCCTCTCCGATGTCCGGGATGATAGCAGGGCTGTGTGGCCCCTCTGCCAATGGTGCTAAGGTTGGAAAGTGGACGTTACCAGGTTAGTAGGTGGCTAGTAAGTCTCTCCAGTCCTCAGCTTTTGGGGGATACAGGGTCCTCAAAAACACGTTTCGCCGAGCTCAGGGCGGCTTTTTCAATTCAAAACAAAAGAGGAATAATTGTAAATAAGCTCTTTCTTTTGACTAACAAAGCATCATAGTTACGTGCGATTGTTACACAGTGTTCTCGCCTAATAGAAGCAATATGCAAATCTTACAATTTTGTACATTATTTCTCCATGACAAGATGTGTAAACAAGCACTTCCTCCAGCAACAATGGGCCTGTATTCTTTTCAGTAAGCATTGCTATCCGGGCATTACTGGTCAATGGTCACAATTGTTTATTGCCTGCCATTCATCTGCACTACAGTATAACAAACAACGGACCTGATTCAGGTTGGCTCACTAGGCAGCATACATTGACTTCCTAGCGAGCCCATAAACGCCACAAACCTACGCCCCGCCACCGAATCGCTGTGGTACCAAGTGAGCGGATTGCTGACCATTATTTCCATTGCTGTTCAACGAAGACATCATGTGATATCAACCGCCTGCCCTGAGCAACGCTTGATGTTCTCCCGCTCCCCCCCCCCCCTCTTTCCCTGCAGTGTAAGGCCCTGTGAGTGTGTAAGTCAATGAAGCAGTTCACTTGAATTGCACATGAGTAAACTCCGACCATCTGGGCAGAGGTCGAATTCGAATCACAAAGATCGATCCAGAATTGGCCCCAAGATGTGTAGCGCACCTTCAACCAACATTAAGAAACAAGCAACATGATATTGTTTAACAATTGAATACTGTATATAAACCTAAGATGTAAACCTAACAAGTAAATGACCTGCGACTGAAGAGGTACAGGCCTAAAGCTGGCCTCGAAATGAGAGTCATTTATGAGTGAAAATATCTCACACAAGAATTCAGAGCTTGAGATGCATCCGATTGGCAAACAGCATATGAGTACATACGGATAGATTTTTTATTCTAGTTCACTCTTTCTGACAAAATCCTTCTTAGGTGGACAAAACCATGTGCACTGCAGGGGGGCAGATGTAAAATGTGCAGAGAGAATTAGATTTGGGTGAGTTATTTTGTTTCTGTGCAGGGTAAATACTGGCTGCTTTATTTTTACACTGCAATATAGATCTCACTTTGAAGTAAAACCGCACCCAAATCTAATTCTCTCTGCACAAGTAACATCTGCCCCCCTGCAGTGCACATGGTTTTGTCCATCTAAGAAGGATTGTGTCAGAAAGAGTGAACTAGAATAACCCCCTATGTCAGAAAGAGTGAACTAGAATAAGGCCCTGAGTGACAAGGCTCACAAAATTCAGCTGTATGCAACATGCAGAATCAGCATTCACCATCGGGCACCTGTAACAGCAGTGAGTACACCATTACTTGCTGCATCGGAGGCTGAGCATTACCTGGTGGGAGCCGTCCTGACTCTATTGCAGATATAAAACTGCAGCAGCAGAGCTCCATTGGAAAAGCAGTGGTCACACGGGTGTGGTAAAATATCCGACGGTCGGGATTCCGACAGTCATTAGTCAGACATCTGAATCCCGACTGCACAGCGGGGGGAGCGCAATAAAGCCCCTTGCGGGCTCGCTGTGCTCGCCACGCTCGCCACCTATTTTATTCTCCCTCTATGGGGGTCGTGGACCCCCACGAGGGAGCAGTCGGAATTCCGACGTCGGAGTAATGACTGTCGGAATCCCGACTGTCGGGGAGCTGTCCGGCACCCGGTCACACTCCTTTGGAAAAGCAGTGATCCTGCTGTGAGCCACAGTGCTGCTGTACATGGCTTAAAGCCCGGAGAGAGGTGTATCCACTGTCTCTAGGAGTTACAACCTTGACTCTTACTGAGATTTTGCACCTTGCAAGGGTCTTAAGGTGCCCATACAAGTGCCGATGCTGCCGTTGCGATGTGTGCTTTGAGATGCGTGCTCCTATGTCATCGCACAGTACAAAAAGTATGTGCTGCACATACTTTTTGTACTGTCTTTTTATCGCATTGCATCGCATTGCATGCACAACGCATGTAATGCGATGTGATGCGATGCTATTTTAGCACAAAATCGCATGCCAGAATCAGCACGTGTATGGGCACCTTTAGGATAAGTTTCGATGGTGCGTTTGCTAGTTGCATCTAAAGAACAACTATGTCTAAAGCCACACATTATGGTTGTCTTTCTCCTTGCTCATTAAAAAGCAAGCAAGGATTTACACCATGTATGGGCTTATACTAGTGTTTAAAATGAAGTTAAAGATGGGACTTCAGCCAAATAAACTCATATGGATGCTGCTGTCTGCAGCTCAGAATGGCGATAAGGTAAGTAATGGTAGGAAATAAGCGAACCAGGTAGCACAATTGTAACGTAATTGAAAACTGGACCCAGAGCCATCTTAACAGTATTGTAGGCCCTGAGCAAAGCAATTCACTGGGGCCCCTACAGTGGCGTAACTATAATTTTTGCTCCCCCCTGCCAAAAAGTTTGTGGCGCCCCCTGGGCTCCTCTCCAGCGTGTTTCCCCAGCGAAGAAGCTGAAACAGAAGAGAGGCAGAGAGCCCAGCAGACACTTCTGCTTCCCCTGGCTCAGACGTGTCCCAGGCCACCCCAGCACGCCCATCCTTTACACAGTAGCCAATAGCCGGCTCTGTGTACAGTCAATTAAATCAGTGGGTGGATTTTCCGTCTCTGTCATGGCTGACTCCCCTCCGGTGCTTTGCCAGCAGGCAGCAGCATGTCAGTGCGTCGAGCGGGTGCTGGCGCCCACACAGACCCCGCTACCTCTTGCTCCCCCAAGCGGATGCTGGGGCTGCACCACAGTAGTTACGCCACTGGGCCCCTACCAGTGTTGAAACTAGGATTTTTGTCACTCGGAGCAAGGCAGCAATTGGCGCCCCTCCTGTAGCCCTCCACCATCTCTCCACTTGCTTCCATGCAATGAATGGCTGTCAGCACTCTGATTGGTGAATAGCTCCAGCCATCTTCCAATCTGCATGCTGACAGCCATTCGCTGTCTGGCTGCAGGCCGGAAAGCAGGAAGAGAATGCTGACTGGCAGCTGAGATTCTCTAATGCCTCCCAAGAATCTCAGAAGACAGATGCTCAAAGCCCAATCTGCCCCTGCTCAACGGCCCCCATTAAGCCCATACATTAAGATGGCCCTGACTGGAACTGGAGGTTGATATATGACAGCAACACAAAACTGTAGAGAATAGGAAGATGGTGTGAGCTTCTTCCTTGATGGGCTTACAGTTAGCGTGTGAATAAGAGTCCTGCTTACTGTATGAGGGAGATGCATAAGTAGCAGTGTCTTAATATTGTGGGAAGTCCATATACAGTAGCTCAGGGTTGTGTGATATGGCCCCTGCAGTCAGGAGAAGAACAAGGGAAAGAAGAAATGTAGGACATAAGGTGTGTTTACGCTAAATAGATCAGTAGGTAGGATTGACACAGTTATGGCTTCAGACTAGCACAAAGTGAAATACTGAGTGGAAAATAATGTTGGAGAGGACAGGCTCCATTTGGACAAACTGTGGTGTGTCACTGCCGTTTAGGGGGTGAAAAGAGGTCATAGATCTCCACCGGAGGAATGTAATAGAAACCTCCTGCTGCATTCACTGTACATACAGTACTATCATTGCTGCTTCCAAGGAATTCATAATAACCACTGGAAATGTTTAACAATGTCTTCCAATTGTCTATTTCCCAGATATGTAGTCATTGCAGGGAAGAGTAACCAAGGGTTAACCCAGGTGATGTAGTGGAGCTGGTTTAATAACAGCAGCTGCTTGAGTAGGGAGTAGTCAATTGGAGTATGCATCCATCTAATGTGCATGACCAGTGGTGTTCATTTCCCCAATTGAGATGTTTTACTCATTTATTGTATGGTATACACCTTTTTATATGTTTTAGAATAAATTGTTCACACTCATCCACTTGTGTTAAATATTTTGCAGCAGAAAAGTGATGTACAGTAGATCTTGTAGGTCTGCCTTGATAAAGATATTGTCCCGCAGGTAATGCAGTCATATAAGTCATTTTAATTTTATAGCAAGATTGGCCTCCAAAACCCTGGATGTAAAAGATGGTAAGTAGGAGGTGACAAACCGAAGCTGCCTGCAATGATTGGGTAGTTTAAAACCAACATATTGATGTTTCGGTAAGTATATATATAAAAAGTGCTAAACGCCCCAGCAGAGATGTCAGCAGCACTACCACTCAAGGCTTAGGTTGACAGCAGTAAAATCAATGGGGCACAGATCGTAGGTTCAACTCTGAGAAACTGCTACCAACATTTTGGTAACTGGACTGGAGACACAGGGCCTAATTTGGAATTGTATGCACGAATACAATGGTGAGGGGTCTGCTCATGTCACATGACATCAAGGATTCAGTATGAAATCCCGGCGGTCGGGATCCTGGCGTTCAAAATCCCGACGCCGGAATCCCGACCGCCGAAATCCCGGCAAGGGGGGACATGGATTGCCCCCCCTTGCGGGCTCGCTGCGCTCGCCACGCAGCGGGCCCGGTGCCTCGCTACCCTCCGCACGCTAATTTATTCTCCCTCCAGGGGTGTCGTGGACACCCACGGAGGGAGAAAGTGTCGGGATTTCGGCGGTCAGGATTCCGGCGTCGGGATTCTGAACGCCGGGATCCCGACCGCCGGGATTTTAACTGCATCCCGACATCAATGCCTGCCTGCATTTCAGCCATCTCCATCCAGGTATAGACTTACTTTTATCTACAAAGGGAGGAAAAATCTTTTGAGATGAGATGAGAATCACTTTATTGTCATTCACGCAAAAAAACAAATTTGTTCACAATATATAAAACTCTATTGCAGTATAACCATTGAGTTGCGGATTCAGGGGGGGGGGGGGACCCAGGCACGTGTCCCCCCAGCCTTGCGTTGCTAACCACCCCAGGAACCGGAGATACCGCCGGGCAAACCTGGAACATTTTCCCCATTGGATAACATGGGAGCCGCTAATACCAGTCTAGTCCATGTGGGTCAATTGGTGCCAGAGCTATTGAGGGTAAACTGATTTTTTTATTTCTGAAATGTAATTTGATGGTTGTTCATGTTCTCTGAGGGCAGATTTCTCTGGAACCAAATGGCCCAGTTTCACAGGAACATTCCAGTATCATTCGAAGCCCCTCGAAAGTTCTTTAATATGATACTGGTCTTGTGTAAATGGTCAATTGGTTCTGAAGATATAGAGCTAGATTCTCTAAGCTTCAAAAGTGATAAACTGAAAGGTGATAAACAGCCAGCCAATCAGCTCCTACCTGCCATGTCACAGACTGTGTTTGAAAAATGTCAGACAGGAGCTGATTGGCTGGCTGTTTATCACTCTCCAGTTTATCACTTTTGAAGCTTAGAGAATCTGGCTCATAGCCAGTTAAACAATATAGCCTGTTAAAGGGGGGGTGGTTTTCTCTCCCCCCTGACACCAGAAAATGCTGGGACTAGGCTCGTGGGAAAGGGGCCAACCCAGAAATGTCCCTGCATGATCCAGGTACCATATTCCAGTGTAAGACCCTGCATTTTCTGGTGTGAAAGGGGTATTATTTCAAGTAGCCGGGACCTGCAGGGCTCTAAATACAGCCGGGCAGCTCCCCACTCTCTGCCCGGCTGTCAATGGCTGTCACTTCTGCCCAGCGGCGGCTGTCCCCCATAGCTTCCACAAGCATGTAGTCCTCCTTGGCAATGAGCATGTCATCCCACATGGCAACGAGCATGGAAGCCCTGGCAATGAGCACGTAGGTAACCAGCACTTATGTAGCATAATTTTTAATAGGCATTACGGCGTTTGGCATAATACGTAACGTGTAATGGGCATTACAGTGTAAATTTTTTATTCGGTGTGCAATGTGTTTGTTTATTAAGCATATTGTGAACTTTGGATGAATCCATGTAGCATTATGTGAATTTTGTCTCAATCCGTGTAACATTATGTGAATTTTGGCTCAATCTGTTTGGCATTATGTGAATTTTGGCTCAATCCGTGTGGCATTATGGGCCTTAATCTGGTACACTTGTTCGGATGTGCGTTCGTTCGGATAGGACCAAATGCACAGCACATCCATACGGTGAGCGAAGACACGCCTACAAGTCCACCGCATCCATTCAGACGAACTACCACATAAGAGGGAGTGGCGTGGTTCTGTATCAACACCACTGTATGCGGACGGAACTCACCAAGTTCACACAGTCTTTCCGCGTCCAAGCAGCCGTACAGCCGACCGAACTCCCTCTGTTGGAGAATTTGTGAGCACAGCACAAAACCGCATAGAACTCATGCTTCAAACCCATTAAACAATTAGCCAAACTCTATGGTCTCTATTACTTTCAATGAAATGCTTGTACACCCAAATTGCACTTTACGATTAACCCGTACCACATTACAATGTCTTTGTTAGAATGTGGCAGTTTCCAAACTATACCTGCGTTTATGTGTCCCACAATTTTGCATACTGCAATGACCTTTGCGCCACTACAATATAATGTTTAATCAACACCCCTTCCATTTCTATAACTGCCACAGTTGTGTACCCGTTATTTAATCTACATCTAATATTTGTCATAAACATTACACATCATAAATTATTTATTGTCATTTTTCAGTATTCAAATATTGTGTCATGCAATGCTGTCATTTCCATATACTACATTCCCATACATATGTGGCCCATTACGTGTGTCTACTTGACCACTTATCTATTATAGCATTGCAAAACACAATTTCTGCATAGGACTCAAATGTGTGCCTGTGGGGGAGATTATCTAAACTAAAAATGCGGTAAAAACCCTGTTATCGGGGGTTTTACAGGTTTTTTACCGCATTTTGGGATGCTCTAAACATCCCCCACCGGGTTACCCCGACGGGGGCATCGCCAGATTTTTCTTTCCAAAGAGGCCTATGGGCTTCTCCCGTGACCCACCGCTGCCCCGCACCGACCCCCGCCGCCCCGCACTGACTCTCCCTCACCTGTGTTCGGGCAGCACAGAGCTGTGCTGCCTGGACCTGTGACCTCCTCCCTGCACTATGATCCTCTTCCGGGTGCAGGGAGGAGGAGAGCCCGGCGCAGCAGCAGCAGCGCCGGGTAAGGGAGGGAGGGGGGAACCGCCGGGACTCGATGGGACCCGCTGACCGCAAAAGGACAGCTCTTAACACAAGAGCTGTCCTTTGTCATAATTATCGCATATGTTAGAGCATATGCGATAATTATGTATGCAATGGGCGGCGAAGGGGGGCAGAACTGGGGTGCGGATGTTAGAACATCCCGCCCTATGTGTACATGTGTTTGCCAAACTAGTGTCTACTGTTACCATTATATACATTCATACATTAATTAGGGCAGAACGGACGGTGTAGTGGTTGGCACTACTGCCTCACAGCACTGAGGTCATGGGTTCGATCCCCACCAAGGCCCAACTGTGCAGAGTTTGTATATTCTCCCCGTGCTTGTGTGGGTTTACTCCAGGTACTCCGGTTTCCTCCCACAATCCAAAAATATACAGGTAGGTTAATTGGCTTCCAACAAAATTAACCCTAGAATGTCTGTGTGTGCGTGTACATGTGGTAGGGAATATAGTTTGTAAGCTCCACTGGGGCAGGGACTGATGTGACTGTTAAAATATTCTCTGTAAAGACTGCAGAATATGTATGCGCTATAAAAGAAACTGTTAATAAATAAAGTTAATCAATTAATTGTTAGGGTCATAATTATGCACATCACACAGTAACCTAACCCATTACTCAAAACACACACACACCTCCACACGTTCACCAACATGTATTCATTACCCTTCACTTTATACCACACATAAAATTGATATCACACATGTGTATACAGTATGTACCTATTTCCCTTACCATAACACAGTACACAAACAAAACACAGACAACTTCTAACTTTGCAGAAACTTTTATTTAAACAAAAAAATGAAAAGAAAAAAAAAATAATTCAGCAGGTTGAACAGGTTGTCCAGCTCCTGGGCTGCCGCCAGCAGGAAATGCCGCAGCCTTGCCAGGGTTCCTTGTACGGCCCGGTGAATTTGGGTCAGGTAATCTGTTGGCATGGGAAATGGGTTTTCACATTAGTCTTGAGAATTATTTACACATGTTATTATTTGGTGTCTAAAGTTCTCTTCATTGAGCTAGGAACCCAACCAACCTTTCTACACAGGATGAAAGAGGGTCCTGCTGTCAACATGTTACTAACTAGGCTGATGGAGAGACACACAGGTGGCTAGTGTATTAATTGTATGGCTTGTGCCATAAAATAACAATGTCTGTTCCCAAAGCTGCCCTAGGCTTTTGGATGTGTCAAACAGGACAACCCTCTACAGTAAGCAATGTACTGATAAGGTCCTAAAATTGTGGCAGAGGGGATGGGCTGGGTGGGGGGTAGGTAGGTGCTGGGAGAGGGGATTGGCTGGGGGAGGGTAGGTGGGTGGTGAAGGCAGGGATTGGGTAGGGGTTTGGGAGTGGGTAGGGGATTGGTTGTGGGTAGGGGTTTGGGAGTGGGTAGGGGATTGGTAGTGGGTAGGGGTTTGGGATTGGGTAGGGGATTGGTTGGGGGTAGGGGATTAGGATTGGGTAGGGGTTTGGGAGTGGGTAGGATATTGGTGGTGGGTAGGGGATTGGGAGTGGGTAGGGGATTGGTGGTGGGTAGGTGATTGGGAGTGGGTAGGATATTGGTGGTGGTTAGGGGATTGGGAGTGGGTAGGGGATTGGGAGTGGGTAGGGTATTGGTGGTGGGTAGGGGATTGGGAGTGGGTAGGGGATTGGGAGTGGGTAGGGGATTGGGAGTGGGTAGGGTATTGGTGGTGGGTAGGGGATTGGGAGTGGGTAGGGTATTGGTGGTGGGTAGGGGATTGGGAGTGGGTAGGGGATTGGGAGTGGGCTTCCTGGTCGGCCCTTGCTTCCTCTGCCTGCCTCCAGTCCCGTGCGGCTCTTTGATGTGCTGTGTATATTTTATCCATTTGAAGATGTCATGTTGTAGGTCGAATCCATGGAGATTTGTTGAAAAAAAATAATAATAATAATTATAGTTTCACTTCTTTATGACTGGTGGGTAAAGGTTAGTCTGCTGTAACATAAAGGTGCAGACAGGCAAAATCCTGTAGCTATCATATTCAGAATGAGAATGTCCGAATGACTCCACCAGCAGTATCATCACCTAACTAGAAATGTGTTTTACAAGTGTGCTACGCTTATGATGATATTTTAACAGATTAAAAGATTTAGATTTCTTTTGTAGATAATGGCTGCTAAATCTGTGGATTTGAGAAGGATTATCTTGGATTGCACAACAAATATGTAAATGCCACAGTTATCAGGCTAAGAAAACTCCCTTTTAAATCAGGGCATGTAAGTGTAACCTTCATCAGACGAGATGGGTGTAGTAACAATAACTTTCTTTAGATCATCAATTAGACAATCACAGTTTACAGGACTCTCTGCAGCCTCTGGAGGAAAAGACAGACCACTGGTTACTTATATGACAGGGATCCTGCTTCTATTATGCAGAAAACAATACACGTGAAAGGACAGCCTCTACTTTACAGCAGTCATGTGCCGCCTCGCCAGACATGACCCATCCCTTGCAAATCTAGGTAGGAGAAGACCCTCCTGGGTTTTTGCATGGGATCATGCAACACCCGGGATTATGGGCAGGTGGAAACGCTCCCAGTTGAAATAACCCGGGTCGTGGGTCACTGTGTAATGTAAACAGTAACCTGTGTCGATGCGACCCGGGTCCTGTTCACGACAATGCAAAAGCTGGTACTGGGAGATGCTCCCAGCACCTCCCCAACCCCCAATGATGTCCCCCGTCCAGCATTATGCCAGGTGGGGACTCTAGTGTAAAAGGGTTCAGAAGCCGGGTCACACCCAGGTTGGAGCCGGGTACAAAATCCCGGGTGCAACCTGGCTTGTAGATGAAAAGGTATATAAATTGTTAGCTTAGGGAACAGATGCTTCTCCTAGTGAAAGTAGTAATTAGAAGACTGCAGACCCTCCAATATTATCCCCTCCAGGGGTTAAGTTTGTGGGGGTGGGGGATGGGATGGAACCAGAGACAGAACTACCATCAGTGCGCCGGGGCCCCTGAGGATAAAGGGGCCCACTGCTGCATCTGTCACCCTCTTCCTGTCACCCACTGTTTTTCTGTGTCAGAATCTGCCTTACCCTGCCGCCCTCTTTCTCTCCCTGTCACCCACTACCATGTAGCATATTGTGAACTAGGGTTGGGGAGGAAGCGGGCGACCACTAACGGGGAAATGGAACTAGTACAAACTCCACCTTGGCCCTGCACAGTAATTCTAACAGAAAATCATTATAGTTTGCAGGAGGTGTCAAAAACTTTACCACTGGGCCTGGCTCTTCTTAATGGGGGAGGGGAGGGGGGAATTAGGTGGCAGAGTAAAATGAGTTCCCCCACCTCTCCAGCACCACTTTAAGCCCTGAAGACCTCCATCTGGGAATAAATTGCCGTCATCAAGCCATCTGGACTGCCCACTTCAGATGGCAGTAAACGGGCTCTTGGATGCCTACCATTTGGGATGTCCAACAGAGCCACACAAGATTTTGGACTCTTCCAGACAATTTGGGAATGTAAGCAAGTATGTTCCCTCTCCATCTCTTTTTGCCCTTAAACAACAGCTTTGGCATATGGCTGCTATGGAGGTACAGTACCTTGATGACAGGCGCCACGTCTTCACTCAAGTCTAAGCTCCCATTACTCACTACCCTGAGTGCTTACTGCCTTAGGCTGTCCAAGGTGACATACACTTTTGCATGAAATACGTTATTATAAGCCCCTTGTCGTCACCATTTCTCTTTACCCTCTATACTGCATATTTCACATATAATTCATCAACCTGTCATCTACAGAAGATCTCTGATGACTCTGCTATTGTGGGCCTTATTGTAGATGGGGACGATGGGGAGTGCAGAGAACTTTGCTACTTGGTGTCAGGGGAGCCATCTTCAACTTAATACAAGAAAAACGAAGGAGTTGGTAGTTGATCTCAGGAAATGTCAGCATATTCCCATAACACCGCTTCTGACTTTAAAAACACTGGTTGCATGCTGATTGGCTGAATCTCAGCCAATCAACATAATACTCAGCGCCGCAATGACCTCTCCATGACAGCAGTTACCCCCGCGTCGCACGGACCCCCTTGCCAGCTCCCCGGGGGGGGGAAGGGGGGGGGGTGTCTTGTGTTTTAACTGGGGTCGGGGGGCGCTGAAATTTTGCCGGGGGGGGGGGGGGGCAGATTTTTTTGTTATGCCAATGTCTTGCTTCTCCTACTTTTTAGCGTTCCATGGTTTGGCACCTTTCAAGAAGAGTGTTCGGTAGATGTGAATGCTTCTTGCCTATACCAGTAGGATTACAAATACAACAAAATCCTAGGAGCAACATATCTTTAGTGTAAATCACAATCGCTTTCATTTAAAGGGTTCCTGTCACCCCCATCAAGGACCCCAAACTAACCCCCATGTCTACTAGTACAGAGTACAGCAACGCAGAATCCGCTTTTCAAACTAAAAAAAACCTTTTCATTACCGTGTATCATCCATTCGCGCTGTTGCCTTCATTAGCATAATCTGGAGATGTCCGTCCCAATGTGGGCTAACGGACACTCCCCTGTGATGCTTTCTCAGCCCCCTTTACTTCCTCCTTCTCCCCCTCCCCTTTGCTGAGATCTCGCAGCTGCGCGCAAGTTTCCCTGAAGCCGTCCTGGCAATCTCCATAGTCCCACCCTCCGATGTCATCAGGCCGCGCACCTGTGTGATTCCAGACAGTACAATCAGTACACGCCGCGGAGAGAAGACAGAAGGAAGACTCGTCGCTGCTGCTGCCTGTTTCCTGTCATCCCTCGCTGATCGGTGAGTGCGGCGTGTACTGATTGTACTGTCTGGAATCACACAGGTGCGCGGCCTGATGACATCGGAGGGTGGGACTATGGAGATTGCCAGGACGGCTTCAGGGAAACTTGCGCGCAGCTGCGAGATCTCAGCAAAGGGGAGGGGGAGAAGGAGGAAGGGGGCTGAGAAAGCATCACAGGGCCGTGATGCTTAGCACACAGGGGGAGGGACGTTTTTGAAGAATTTGACTCGATCCCTAGCAACGGACTCAGCTCCCCTTGGATACAGGGGACGCTGGAAGGATTTCAAGCCGTTCTAGTGAGTAAAATAGCGCTTAAAAAAAAAAAAAAAAAACACAGCACAGCTTACATAGACCTATACTACATAGCCTAGGGGTTAGTTGGGGGTAGTAAAAGGGGGTGACAGGTATCCTTTAATTAACGGTTGAATATGATTTTTAGTGTATTGGGAAACCAGCCACAGTACCATAATAAAAGACAATCAAAGTTATGCATCCAGGGTTTTTCATTTGCATTTTATTGGTTTGAAGGTCACATTAAAATATTTTTTTCTTATTAATTTAATGCCACCAGATTACACAGCGCTTTATTGAGGTAATATTTGCTAATGAAATCAGTCCCTACCCCACTGGAGCTTGGTGTAAATTCCACAAGTGCATGATATGATGTGGTCCATTTTTAGTCAGTACCAAATTACTGTACAAGTATGTTTTTGGCATAAGGATGAAAACCAGAGAATTGGTAGCAAATCCAAAGCAAACATGAGGAGAACATACAAATTCCACTCACAGAGGACACTTGCTGGAATATAAACTCATAATCAAAGTGCTGTGAGAAAGCAATTTAACTTCTGTGTGTGCCACTTTTTTGCCCTACCATGTGTAGAGTCTATCTGCTCTGTAGGGAAGGGTAAATCAACATGCACTCTGGGCGGGATTCAGTTGCGGGTGATGTTATTATAACATATACAGTATCTCTGTTAATTTGGGATCTTATTCGGCAACATCACTCACAGTGTCCTGAACGGCATGTCAGTCCCGTTTTATAAGGGTGCCAAGGAAAGGATTTTTGTCATCTGCAGCATGATTACACACGTGCTCACGAATTTATAAAAAACGTAATGCTAATTTGATTGGTGATCTTTGTCATTTAAGGGTGTTGTGTGTAAACTCTGCATTTACTTTTTGAAGAAGCTGTCCAAATATACAGATGGATAAACCCTAGTCAAGGGTTATTTATACATTAAACATTGCACCTTTGATCATCTGGGAAAACCTCTGTTGTTTGGGGCATTGGGATAAAACATTTTCACATTATCCTGTGTCCTCAGGCCCTTCCAGCTGCTGGTAGAATACAGATGGAGCCGGGCTCCGCTGGCGATCCGCCAGTAGCGAGGCGCTCCATCTGACTGAGACGTTGGGGACCCCGGGTGACCGCCGACAAGCCGGTGGGGACCCGGGGGAAGCGGGGGAAGCGCCGTCGGAAGATACAGATGGCGGCTGGCGGGGGATGGCGGCTGGTGATTCTGCCGCCATCCCCTGAAAAGACCAGGCCGGCTCCATCTGTAGATTGTGCCTCATGATACAGTCTAAGGGAGTTATTCTGGTTGATTCGCTTAGATGCAAATTTGCATCCTTGTAAGTCAACCAGATCCCGCCTTGCGAATGGTGGCAGGGCACGTACGTTCGCATCCATTTCCCACCTTATGAATGGTGGCAAGGCGCGTACGTTCGCACTGGCTGCGAAAGGATGTTTTACATAAACATCAATTCGCAGCCTACGGTGGAACACCCACATCATTCGATGGTCGCCGACCATCGAATGATGTGGAATGTGCACACAGATCTAAGGTTGCTCAGAGCAACCTTAGATCTGTGTGCACATTCTGAGGGAAGTGGGCAGGCAGCTGACAACCGGTGATGTCAGCTGTCCGCCCCCCGCACCCACGTCATCGGCCCATTAGCATGAGAACGTCCATTCGCCAGGAAGGTGTGCGTGCACCCAGCGAACAGTGTGCCATGGGCAGAAATGCGCAAAGAGAAAACATTGGCCCCATGCGAACGCACGCGATGTGCGAATGGACCTGAATAAGGGCCTAAGACATGATAGGCTGGGAGAGCACTGCACAGTGACATAATCACTGCATCACACTCCCAACTTGGGAGAGGACCGGACAGAACAAATGCCAACAAGTAGCCCCTTCTGACCAACACTGGTCAGGGGACAAATGGCAGGGGACAGGAGGGCGAGATGTATGGCAGAGAGGACATAAAGGAAAGATGGCTGGCAGAGAGGACAGGAAGGGAAGAATGATGGCAGAAAGTAAAGGCAGGGAAGATGGATGGCCGAGAGTAGGGGGAATAAGAATGATCTGCAGAGAGAAGAGGAGAGAAATATGGATGGCAGAGAGGACAGGTGGGGAAAATGGTTAACTGTCAGAGAGGACATGAGAAGAAGATGGATGGCAGAAGGGACAGGTGGGAAAGAAAGATGTCTGACAATGATGACAGAATGTAAGATGGATGGTAATGAGGACAGGAATAGAAGATTGATGGCAATTGCTTGGTACAGCCAGGACATCTCAGTCAGGAGGAATGAAGGTGCAGGGAGTGATGAATGACAGTGAGCAGGGGTTGAGCGAGGTTGCAATATGGGACAAGGTGTCCAGGACATGTAGTCTTAGCCACGCTATTATCAAAATGGTACAGGAACTTTGAAAGGAGCTTGTGTCTACAGTTGTGTAAGAAATTAAGAGACTTTACTTCTGTTTTGTGCCTCCACAATGCTGCCACTACAAGATATTTTGGTGCCCTGTGCCAGAAAAGTAATTGAAAACCCCCCGTACTACTAAAAGGGTGTGTGGCTTCTTGGGAAGGGGTGTGGCCACACATTAATACCAATTTACAACACACCACACAGTAGGGTCTGTTATTCACATTACACAACACATTTACCTGCAGCTGCAGACTGGGTCAAACTGCACTGCAACAGCACACACAGGTTAATACCACACCAAACCAGCAAACACACAGGGTTACACCACGCTGCAATGGCACACACACACAGAATTACACACAGGGGCATAATAACTATTTTGTGTGCCCAATAGAAAAATCTTGAAAGCCCCCCCCCACACACACACACACCATTCAGTGGCGTAACTTGTGTAAGGCAGCCCCCGCTGCCGCTTGGGGGAGCGAGCGGCTGCGGGGACTGTGTGGGCACTGGGCACCGGCACCCGCCCAGCGTACTGACAGTTTGACTGTGACTGACATGCTGCCGCAGTGCCGCTACTCCCGCTGGCTGAGCAAGGGAGGCAGGCAGCCGCAGGCAGTCATGTCAGAAACCAAATCCCTGCCTCACTTCTGGCTCTGCGCGCGGCTGCAGCAGGGAGGCAGAGCGGCGCTGAACTGCCGGGTCCCTGCTGCTGAGATTGAAAGATTGAAAGCTGCCGGCTGAGCGCTCCCTGCTCTGCCGAACCTGCTGCCATCAGCTGCTAATATTTGCTGCGCTGCTCCTGTCACACTGACAGCGCAGTGTGGCAGCGCATGTTAACAATGGCGCCACCAGTGCTCTCTTCCCTGTGTGCTGTATGCCCACCATCCAGGACCAGGGAGCATCAGCCTCACTTCCCCCCACTTTCTGCACACAGGGACCCGGGCCTGACCCGGCCAGCTCTCCCCCTATGATAGCGGTCTTCCAGGGACTGCAACCTGTGTATGCATACACTCAGGGCATATACACCTCAGCATGAGTGGACACAGGTAGGCAGCCTTCTTACTTTATTTTATTATTATTTATTTATTTACAAAAACTGTACTTATATAACTTTTTCATTTTAACATATGTATGTGTGTCATATATATATATATATTTTGCAAGAAGGCTTTGGGGGAGCGCTAGCTTGTCAGCCTGGGTTTCCTTTTAAAAAGTCCAAAATACCGGTACAATCAGTTCTCCAGACAAGATTGTCCCACTTATTTCATAAAACAGGCACTAGATCAATAATTTAATTGACCGCTGCTTCCAACCGGGATGGGGTCCTGGGATCCAAACAAAACCAAATTATATCTAGAAAAGGGATGGAAGGAAGCGCTATATAGTGCAATATTATTTTGATAAAAATGAATTTATTTCAAAGCAAATAAAAATAGAGCTGTTGATACAGCCCACTGACGAAGCCACAGGCGAAACGCGTCTGGCTGTGTCTTACCTGACGCAAACGAACACACCAAGTCTCAGTCCTGCTGCAGAGAAGGAGAGGGGAACCGCTGACCTGTATCGTGGAGCGCTGAGCACGCAAGCGTGACAGAGCGGACCCTGCCAGGAGGCAGCTTCAGGGATAGATGGTGACCGGGTGACCGGGTTTATTATCTAAAAACCATGTGGTATTTTTAGCCCACAGAGTTGAAACTAATGGTACGAGCACTGTATCAACAGCTCTATTTTTATTTGCTTTGAAATAAATTCATTTTTATCAAAATAATATTGCACTATATAGCGCTTCCTTCCATCCCTTTTCTAGATATATATATATATATATATATAAAAATATAATTTTTTTTCTTGTTAAATTATGCAACCTGTTTGTGTGGCATTCAGAGGTTCGGGGGGGGGGGCCTCCAGAAACTATTTTGGCAGGGGGGGGGGGGGGGGAGAGAAAAAGTGAGAGGATAGAGGTGTGGTCAGGGAGAGAAAGATCACTTCATAGATGGGAAAAGGGGTGGGGGGTGGGAGAAAGAGTAGCGAGAGAGGGAGGAAGCGGTGTGAGCAGGAGTGAGAGATAGCAGTGGCGGAACTTGTAATTGGTGGGCCCAGGCTCAAAGTTATAATTTGGGACCCACACTAGATGGTGACAGGGGTACAATCTGCTGGTCTGGTCAGCAGTGGGTCCCTTAGTCCTCAGGGACCCCAGTGCAATGACAGAGATAGAGAGGGAAAGAAAGAGGCAATCAAGGGAGAGAGTGCCAGGGAGACAAAGGAGGAAAGACAGAGAGAGGGTTTCTGAGAGAGAGGAGAGGGACTGAGAAAGGGTGTCAAGGAGAGAAAGGGGGAGAAAGAGAGACAATGCCAGATAGAGACTATCAGAGAGAGAGAGGGAGGAAAGAGGTGGGATGAAAATAGATAGAGGATAAAGAGGTAGCAGAGAGAGAGGGGGGGGGGGCAAAGATGGAGGGGGAGAGAAGGAAGAAAGAAGAGAAGGTTGAGAGAGAAGGAGGAGGGAGGTGTCACTATCCGGGTAACTAGACACTAATTTTTACCTTTTACATGCCTTCTCAGATTGTCTCTAGGACTGGATTCTACAAGAGCGTCTGCGTGCTATTTGCCGAACAGCGTCTCCATCTCTGCGATGTTGCTGACATGCCAGTTGCTCAGGATGACTTACCTGTTCCTCCTGTGGATGTGTCCTACCCTCTGTGGCCACAGTCATTTCCATAGTCTGACACCATTGCAGTGGGCCGCAGCCATACTACAAACAAACATACTTTCCCTCCACAGTCTGACCTGGGTCCGGCCACCTTGGCTGGTGTCACCTGAGCCTTCCCAGCCAATCCTCTCCATCCTGCTTACAAAACATTTGCCCAGCCGATCCCCTTCCACCTATTTTTTACACATTTCATCAGCTCGATGCCCACCCACCAGGGGCATCGAGGACAGCCCCAGGCTTCACCATGGGCAGGTAAGTTCTGGAGGGGGGAGGGGGGGTCGCCACTTCCCCAGGAGCTCTGCCCATGCTGACCGGTCAGGAGGTGAATGCTTTGGCCAGATAGACTTGTATAAAAAGTCTTCCCCCGGCTGTGGCATTACCCTGCTGGCTGGTTAGGCCTGGTGCTGGTTCTTAAAATATGAGGGACCCCTAGTCATTTTGTCCCCCGTATTTTGGGAACCAGCACCGGCCCTTGGGCACAGCACTTGAAAAAATACTACATATTGATACTTACCTATCTTGATCCTGTAGGTAGCCCTCTGTCCATCGGTTGTCCGTTCCTGAAGAAATCCTTTGGTGTACCTGTGGAAGGAAACCATAATTACAAGGGTCCTCTGGCATAGATCTCGTCCTCTTCTGTCCTGAAGTAATCCAGAGTACTTGGCAAAAAAACCCGCATAACCCTTACCATCGCTAACAGTGAGAAGCGCTGAATATTTACATGCAACGCTTCTCACTCTGAATGCCACTATTGGCTGCTAGGCGGCCAATCAGGAGCTGAGTAGCTCATTATGTTCTTGTTTTGCATATTTCTTTATGTACTCTGTAATTGGGTAATGAGGATCACTTGTGGTGCCATACAGTATAAATAAAGGATGATAATAATAATATGCCTAATGCTGGCCATACCGGCCTAGGCTAACTTTCATCCAACCATCCATTAGAAGCAATAATAATTATAGTTAGTAACATACCTGCCCTATTAATGGAATGATTTATTTCCCAAGGATGACCAGTGTGGCTTTTTTTCCCTACAGTTAAATATTCTCTTTGCTTAGCTTTGTTTTCTGTGATGCAACCTGTTTATTTTGGAAATGCCCCATGAACATGCAAACATTTCATCCTACTACTGCCATGCTGTCTCTGCATATCCTGTTTGCACTGGTCTTCTCGGTTGCAAAGCAAACTCTGATTAAGGGCAGCTGGTAAAGCTGACGTGTGCAAGTAAAAGCTCAAATCTACAAAGGTTTTTTAAACCAGTATGCAGAACAAATGTTTGAATGGAAGCTATAAAAATGCACATTTACAGTGCTGCCATGCAGATTCAAATGACATATTGAGCCATGCTCCTGTTTCATTAGAAAAAGCAAATGGACTAACAAGTTAGAATAGTGGCAACACTGGTAGATGGAAAATGAGATTCTGAGTGTTTAAGCTTTAAGGGATAATTTGCCAAGCTGTTTTATTTTATACATTTATACAGACACTTTGGTGTCTGTGTAAAAATATGCATCCCGCCAATGTAACAATAGCCTGTGGTTTACATACTGTACACCAGGGCATGAAGTGGTCCTGCAGAGGTGGGGGAACTCATTTCTCCATGCCACCTAATTATAGCCCCTCACCTCTGCCCATTAGGCAGAGACAGGGCCAGTGGTAGGGTTTTTGGCATCCCCCTGCAACCTAGAAAGCTTTTCTGTGAGTATTACTGTGTAGGGCCAATGTGGAGGTTAAAATGTTCCACCTCACCATTAGAGGTGGTGCAACTCAGTTCCACCCCATTTCCCCTCACTTTAAACCCTGGGGTACACAATTCCAGGCATGGCCAAACTATGGACCTCCAGCTGTTGTGAACTACAAGTCCCATCATGCCTTGCCACAGTTTTACTATTAGGAATGCTAAAACTATGGCAAGGCATGCTGGGATGTGTAGTTTCACAGCAGCTGGAGGGTCATAGTTTGGCCATGTCTGCACTGTACAATTATCTGGCAGATCGTCTGTCTAATTTGGCTGGATGGAATGAAAATCTGGTAATGTATGGGAGCAAGTTACAATAAACCATTTGCTCCTAAACAAAAAAATATGTGATGCAACCAATTTGTCTACACAACTATTTTTGACCTTTTCCAGTGTTTCGGGGCAAATGGTCAATGTATTTTACCGAACTCTCCTGTAAAAGGCTAACTATCGTAGCAGACTGCAGTCGCCATTAATGGGCCTGATTCAAAGTTGATCACAAATTCTAAATCTTTCTAAAATGTCCAAGACCACGTGCACTGCATGTAGCGCAAATGTAACGTGCAAAGTGTGTGTTTATGCAGAGGGATTGTAAGCCCCCCTCCATATGCTTATGGAGGGGTCTTACAATCCCTCTCCTGTAGCCTCTGTTTGGTCTCAAATATGAAACTGTGCCATACTTACCTACTTTCGAAAACTAGTTTCAGGGAGATTATAGTTGGTAGTAGAATTTTGCAAAGCGCCGCATTGAGGGGGCGTGTCATGGTCCACCCAAAGGGCGTGTCAAGTTCCATATATGGAGAGATTGTGAAAAGAGATTGTGAACGTGGCACCTAGAAGCGTGGGTGTGTACTGCTACATCTGAGAGGAATCTTGTAAAATGACTTCTATCCAAATGTAGAAGAGATCCAAAGTAGTTAGTAAGAGCTACTATGCTTGGTAAAGTGCTGGGAAATGGCTCTGATGATTCAATGTAAATGTATCAATCTCTCATTCCTTTTTCCCAAAAAAATGAACAGTGAAATTTGGGCTAGGTGAAATGAGGGAGATTGCTAGACTAATGAGGGAGAGAGGGAGATTGCTGCTATTTCAGGGGGTCTCCTGCAGAATGCAGGAGGGTAGGCAGCTATGAACTGTGCACATGCACAGTGTTTGACCTTGGAGGAGTTTTTCACAAATATGAAAGACTGTTCTGATAACCCGGGGATGTAACTCATAGTGAAAGTGGTTAGTAATATCATTGTCCATGTGGCTCTTCTGCGATTTTTAGGTGATATTCCCTTGAGGAGAAAGGGCTATTTCACACACTCCGGCTCCTGCCGGGCGGCGAAAACCCACACGGCCAGGAAGCCGTGCTGCACACATCAGTTTAGAATGGAGGGGATGGCCACAGCCCGGCAGCCGTCCCTTTCAGTGGTGGGATCCCGCTGCGACCGGACGGCCGGGCCGTGGCCGTCCCATGTGAATGGACACGATAGTGTCCATTCACAACTACTGTGCACGGCACGGCTTCCTGGCCGTGCAGGATTTCACCGTCCGGCAGGAGCCGGAGTGTGTGAAACCGCCTTTAGTCTCATGACTTACAGTATTGTAGACATTAAATGATGTTCCTTGTCACGCCTGAGGTCTGACCAGCACTGCTGGAAACATAGGGGCTGACTGGAAACTGAACTTGGAAGCCTGGATTAGCCTTTTGCGTTTGAACCAGGATATGGCAACCTTAGTAATAAGCCCAAAGATGTGACCAGAACAGAGGAGATGGAATGCATAAAACAAGTATTTTATTTAGTTAAGATGACAAACAGTGGCAGATGGCAATGAGCAGGGCAGGCGACAGGGGGGGGGGGTCAAAGGGGACACTCGTACCAGGCCCCCAACAGTTGAGGGGCCCCAAAGCTTTGAGGAACTCAGGGTCTATAAGCATGACTGCCTAATCACCTGTCTAGCTACCCGTTCTAATGAGTTTAATGACGCAACACACCAAACCACACAACGCACAATGCTGTGCCCTCCCATCTGCCCTTCCCTATTATATTGCATTGCATTGTGAATATTAATTATCTGTTTATTTCTATTATTAAAAAATACATTTCATATGCAATGTAATAACAATCCGCATTCGGTGTTGGGGGGCCTCAGAGATATCAGTGTTCCGGGCCCCAAGATTTCTGTTGCCTGCCCTGTTACCAGCTGCCCCTGCAGATGTGTTCACATAAGCCTTTCCTAAAATCTAGCCTTATGGTTTGATTTGGCACACCATGAACTAGGCCATTGATGGTCTAGATGCAATGTCTGGTGGGAAAGGGCGTTATTGTCAAGCTTGTTGGAGGAGCCATGATGCACTAGGTGTTTACCCAGAATGCCCTGCTGTTCATATGCAAATTAGCTGACCCATAATGCACTCTGATTTTAAAGGATGTCAGGTTTTATTGTTATTTTCCATATTGTAATTAATAGAGACGGCGATCAGCATACAGTACTGTAAGTATTCTACCAGACCAGATATAATTAAGACCAAAAAACACACAAAGGATTACTCTCCATGACCCTAAAAGCAATTGAAAACAAGGCCTTGAAAGCCGGCTTCATTGGTTTTCACCTGGGTGGACAAAACACCCAGGGGGGGGGGGAGTCAAGAGACCGACTGTGCCCCTTACAAACAATTGTAAAAGATAGAACTATCTTCTAGAGGGGCTGGTGTAATGTACCAGACGCTTACTGCAGCACCCAGTAGCTGTCACATCTGGCACATGCCACTTTTCCTCAGGGGCGTGTCACAGTTTAAACTGCCATTGGCTGCTGCTGGAAGCGTCTCATACTTTATGCGCTTTTAGATTAAATCACTGTATTCATCAAATACCTGAGAGCTGCTACTTTACTTTACCCACGTACTGGGGAGGTGAGTGTGTTTTTAAGGAATATTTTATGGATACTGCACCATTGTTTAGTTACTATATTGGAGTGCAGCCTTGTCTGCAAATCCGATGTATATATATCTACATATTTTACACAAACGTGACTGAAATAACAGTTTGGATATATACCAGTATAGCAAGTGGATTTACAGATCCAGGCCCTCCATTTAATATAGGCCCATAAAATTTTAGTGGATTAAGGTATAGGGAACAGGCCAGTAAGGTGACAACCAGCCTGCCCCCTGTCCTATGGGCTGAAGCTGGTTGGTTGACCAGAGGGTCTATCACTCTGTCAGCCACCAGCAGCAGCAAAAGAAAAAGAAAAAAAAAAAGACATTTTTTTAGGAAACATTGGTGGAGACCTAGCGATGGTTAAGGGTTAAATAGTGACCATCGGAACCATTTTACCGATGGTTCTGATGAAACATCTAATGATCCCCATCCCTAATCTGGTAAATAGAATGTCATGTGTCATGATGAATGACCAACCCTCCTTCTTTAATCCTAGGCTGGTATTGGAAAAATACATGTGTGATGTGATCCCGATATTTCACTAACCAGCTAACACTGGTCGATATTGTTACCGCTACAGTATATCACCCAGTGTGTACCCAGCTTAGTGGAAACACCTTTAACACTTGGTACAACTCCAACTTGGGCTTTTCAGCAGGGCCGAAACTAGGGTTTCTGGTGCCCGGGGCAAGACCTTAAATTAGTGCCCCCCCCCCCCCCCCCCAAAAAAAAAAAAATATATATATATATGTTTATTTTCACTTAATTTTGTGGTAGACATGTAGGTCTATTAGGTATATGTGTATGTATTTTTTTGTGTATAAGTCGAAGTATACATTTTTGTACAGGTTTATTATACATTAATTAAATGAATATGTAAAAAGATGTACTGGAATTGTATATATAGGAACCTTGTTGTGAAGTTCAAGTCAATTTTCACAATTGCACAATTATGATTAAACAGTTACATCCATAACACACATTAAAATTTTTTAAAAAAATTAAAAATTATACACATTATGAATAATTAAACACATTAAAACACATTAAAAAAATTAATATCACTTAATAAGATGGTTCTCATAAGAACTTATATGTAATAACAATTTAAACCACTTAATAACACAGCACCAAGTAAAATATTATATTATATATATATATATATATATTTATTTATTTTTTATTTTTAGAATAAAAGGGACTTAATTAATTTATTATTTACTATTAGTAATATTTTATAATTTACTTATTAAATGGGTAAATTTCGTATACCAACACAAATAGATATTTAAAATGCGTGGTAATAGATCAGATAATATACACTTTGTTTGGTAAGAAGTTCGCTACAATAAAATCATTCTAATTGGTAGATTATCCTTAGTATTATCTTTTTAGTGTCCAGACTGACATCCGGGTAAGCTGCGCTGCGCTCCATAGTGAGTGGAGTGAGACGCATGACGTTTCACTCAGTAAGAGCCAGGCATACTTCCTGGTAAGATGGCCGTGCGTTCCACAGCGGCTCCAGTGGAACGCACGCCGCTATTAAAGAGCTTTTCTCTTTCTAAGCTCCCAGTTAAGTTATAAAAACATTAACCAAGGCTAATCGAACCCCGCTCTTCAAGTGGAGCTTATCAGACAGGTTCATATTACACTCGGAACCTGTTAAATCCCACAAATAAACCAGAGACATAGCGCAATGCATTATGGGGTGATTAAGCAATCTACATGAAGTTATATACAAGGGCGTAACTACCATAGGTGCAAGGGGTGCAGCTGCTATGGGGCCCAGAGCTTAAAGGGGCCCATCTTTGCAGTCTAAGTAATATGTTTTACATACATTTATCACCATCAGCTGCTAAATAGGGGGCCATACAAACTTTTGCTATGGGGCCCATGAATATGTAGGTACGCCACTGGTTATATATATTCCCCACTTGTATCATCCCCACAATTAATTTGGTATAATTCTAAATAGATATAGAACCTTATAGGTTAAACAATACATTTATTTGTGGACATTATGATTAATAAATTAATTATAAAATATCTATAGAGGATAATTAATCCAACAGGATATGATGTCATATCAGTTTCCCTATATATAGAGATCAGCCACTAGGTTCATTCACTTGCTGGCTGAATCCCAGAGAGCACACACACTCAGGAGCTATACAGGGTAAGCTAATTTTTGTATTGATCTAAGTGATGATTGTTAAGGTTGACTTGAGCTAAAATAATTGGACTCTGTAATTTTGATTATTAGGAATATTTCCTAATTCCTTTGGGCCCTAACGGGAATTTATACACTGAAAAGGTGGTTGAATGATCTTATGTGTATACTGGAACTCTGAATTTCTTTATGTAAGTACTCTTGACCTATATGTTAAGTGTTAATCCCCAATTATACATTAACATATAGATATATATAATAGAAGAAAAACTAAAAATCTAAATAAAACTTTTTCCAATAACTAGGTACTAAGACGGTTATAAGATACCTTTTTTGGGCTCTCTATGCAAAGGTGTGATAACACCTAAAGACGTTTGTGCCGTATTTTAATAGCACAAGGTATGTGTATATCATAAACAATCTATATTCTAATAAATAGTATAAATATTATAAAGGAATTATTAGTCGGTAGTGGAGTACAAATATTCTCTTTATGGTCCTACTAGGTGCTCACCACTGTAGAGGACTAAATCCAGTTCTTTATCCGATCAGTAGAACAACACCAATTGTTTCAGAGCCTTAAAAGGCATTTAATGTCTATAAGGTATGTACTGAACTTTATTCTGGATATCAATCTGTTTCCGTTCCCCCTCCCCCTCCAAGGAAACCATTTATTTAATTTATAGAAACCATTTATTTAACATTAATTGGTACTCTTTACCTAGAAGGGCGCCCGTCGCGGGCATCGCGGGTACATTTATGTATGGCCGCGACGCGACCGACGCGATGCCCGCGATTTCCCATTGAAACCAATGTTAAACATGAAAATCGTGTCGGTCGCGTCGCGGCCGGCCATAAATGTACCCGCGATGCCCGCGACGCGATGCTCCCGATTTCCCATAGGAATCAATGTTAAAAGGCGCGATGGACCCGATTTTACTGTTAAATGGCTCAATCCACCCGATTTGGCCATAGGAATCAATGTTAAATGGGCCACAGAGCCCATTAACCCTTAAATGTCCCCCCAAATTTTTAACGCCACCCCACGATCCACGCCAACCCGAAGCGTGGCGAGCGCAGCGAGCCCGCGAGGGGCGGCGGTACGCGTCCTCCGACCTTTTCATGCCCTACTATCCACTAGGGCGTGGTTTGAGCCCGAAGCGTGGCGAGCGGACGCGGATACCTTCACAGTTATGCGCGTCCCCTCGCGGGCTTCACAGGTGTCCGTGGCGAGGCGGACATCTGTGAAGCCCGCGAGGGGACGCGTCTACCTGTGAAGGTATCCGCGTCCCCTCGCGGGGCTCGCTGCGCTCGCCACGCTTCGGGCTCGGTGGCTCGCTGCGCTCGCCACACTATTATATTCTCACACCACGCCCTAGTGGATAGTAGGGCATGAAAAGGTCGGAGGACGCGTACCGCCGCCCCTCGCGGGCTCGCTGCGCTCGCCACGCTTCGGGTTGGCGTGGATCGTGGGGTGGCGTTAAAATTTGGGGGGACATTTAAGGGTTAATTTGGCCTATTTGGCCCCAAATCGGGTCCATTGAGGCATTTAACAGTAAAATCGCGGTCAATCTGCCGTTTTAACAATGTTCCCTATGGGAAAATCGCGGTGATCGCGGTCATCGCGGGCATCGCGGCCATCCCGATTTACCCGCGATGCCCGCGATTTTTACCCCCGACGACCGCGATTTCAATCGCTGGCGCCCTTCTAGGTAAAGAGTACCCATTAATTTAATATATATGAACTGCTTTATATTTATATTTATATTTTTAATTATATATTTTTTAAATTGGAAATGTATGATGTATATATTATGTGATGTCTAAGAGAATTGTATACTGTATATTTTTAGAAAAAAACCCTGATGAAGTCTCCAAGAGAGATGAAACGCGTTGGGTTCTGTCTTAAAGCTCTGTGAAAATAAAGAAAATTTATTCCACAAGAAGCTTCAAGTGTATATTATATTGTTTTTATATTCATTTATTTTATATATCAGTTAAGACCATTTAAGACATCCATTACTATAGGGCGCTGAAGACACTATTGTTGGTGTTTATGTGTAGTAGTAGTTCCTACTAGTGGGGAACTAAGGGGGAAATTTACCAATATGAAAAACCTAGTTTTTCGTATTGGTATTTTCCCTACGACTGCATACGACTGTTTAAGTCGTATGCAAAGTCGTGTTCCGGAGGATCAGTTACAAAGCAGTCATATACGACTGCTTTGTAACCCTCCGATGGTGTAATGATTCGTATTAGCGGCCGTATATACGGCCGCTAATACGAATTATTTCTAGCAGTCTGCACGGATCAGTCAGATCCGTGCAGGCTGCAAGGTGTAAAAAAAAATAGAAAAAATAAATAAATAAAAAAAAAAACGGCGTGGGGTCCACCCCACAGCCGAAACCAGCACCAGGCTGAAGGAGCCGGGGCCGGTAATTAAAAATCAGGGAACCCGACAAATAGGGGTTCCCCGATTTTTAACAACCAGCCCCAGGCTCCAGGTCCGGGGCTGGTTCCCAAAATACGGGGGACAAAATGAGTAGGGGTCCCCCGTATTTTAAGAACCAGCCCCAGGCACAACCAGCCGGCAGGGTAATGTCACAGCCGGGGGACACTTATAATATAAGGTCCCGCGGCCAAAACATTCTCCCTACCGACCAGTCAGCCTGGCCAGGGGCCCTGGGGGAGTGGGGACCCCCCCCAATGAAGGGGTCCCCCCCCTCCAGGACTTACCTGACCAGGCTGAAGCCTGGTGCTGTCCTCGATGCCCCTGGGCGGTGGGCATCGAGCTGATAAATGGTGTAAAAAAAAGATGAACCTATTGTTTTTTACTGTGGCACTACAAGTGCCAGCAAGCCTCCCCAGCAAGCTGGGACTTGGAGAACCACAAGTCCCAGCCTGCTGGGCATTAAAGGGCCCGCTGGCACTTGTAGTTCTACAGTTAAAAAAATAGTGCACAAAACACACTGACACACTTTTAAAATAAAACTTTATTACACACAAAGCCCACACATACTAATACTTACCTATCTTCTTCCCATAGGTCGCCCTGGTCCTGTGTCGACGTCTTCTGGTCCTGTGTCGTCTTCTTCCTCCATGTCGACCGTCGCTGTCGCCGTCCGGATCCGACGAAATCCATTTGGGAAGCTGTGGAAGGAAACCATACTCACCTGTCCCAGCGCGACGTAGTCCAGGTAAGGGTCTTTGCAAAAAAACAAACCGACACCCGAATCCAAGCGGACACGACGGAGACGCACGGTGTTTACATCGTGCGGCTCCGCCTCCCGAATGCCGCTATTGGCCGCCTTGCGGCCTAGCGGCCAATCAGGAGCCGCTAGGCCGCAAGGCGGCCAATAGCGGCATTCGGGAGGCAGAGCCGCACGATGTAAACAAACACACGTGCGTCTCCGTCGTGTCCGCTTGGATTCGGGTGTCCCTTGTCTTGATAAAGGGCGACCAGCCCGAAACGTTGACTCACTACTTGTGTCAGTTGTGATCTTTATTGCCAGTCTGCCGCCGTGCAGCATGAAAAATCTTGTGAGTGACCTCTACTGTATATTACATATATATATATATATATATATATATATATATATATATATATATATATATATATACACATATATATTTTTTGTTCAGAAGCAGGCACACATTTGGCATTTGGTTTTGCACAGAAAGAAAAACATTAATCAGAAGCCATTTATGTGCTAAAAATTTAGGGCATGGGTTTTTTTTTTTGGGGGGGGGGGAGTGGTGTGGTCACATAGTAGTATCAATTCACATTATAGAACACACCGTAATGCCCAGTACACATTCCAGCACACACCATAATGCCCAGAGCACATTACACAACAAACCGTAATGCCCAGAGCACATTACACCACAAACCGTAATGCCCAGTACACATTATAGCACACACCATAATGCCCAGTACACATTATAGCACACACCATAATGCCCAGTACACATTATAACACACACCGTAATGCCCATTACACATTATAGCACACACCGTAATGCCCATTACACAATATGCCACACACGGTAATGCCCGTTATATATTATGCCACATAAGTGCCAATTACCTACATTGCTAGGGTTTACATGATCAGGGTTAGGGGTTACATGCTCAGGGCCAGGGGTTTACATGTTCAGGGCCAGGGGTTTACATGTTCAGGGCCAGGGGTTTACATGTTCAGGGCCAGGGGTTTACATGTTCAGGGCCAGGGGTTTACATGCTCAGGGCCAGGGGTTTACATGCTCAGGGCCAGGGGTTTACATGCTCAGGGCCAGGGGTTTACATGCTCAGGGCCAGGGGTTTACATGCTCAGGGCCAGGGGTTTACATGTTCAGGGCCAGGGGTTTACATGTTCAGGGCCAGGGGTTTACATGTTCAGGGCCAGGGGTTTACATGTTCAGGGCCAGGGGTTTACATGCTCAGGGCCAGGGGTTTACATCCTCAGGGCCAGGGGTTTACATCCTCAGGGCATGCAAAGGGGGGGAGGTAAGCTGACAGAGTGTGATTATAGGGGGGCAAGAGGGCTGGAGGCAATGGGACTGAAAGGGGCCGAGCTGATGGGGAGCGAGCTGACAGGGTGCAAGAGGGAGTGAGAGGGCATGAGGTGATGGTGGGTTAGAGGGTTGGGTTGCTGGGGTGAGGTGACAGGTGGAAGTGGAGAGGGTGGGGAGAAGGCTGGTCTCGTTCCTACCATGATCAGCGGGTCTCCCATTCCCTGGCCTCCCGGCTCTCCTGATCCCTCCGATCACAGCCATTTGAATTGTAGGAACTCATGACAGGCCTGCACATAAGCCCCGGGTCCCTCCTCTGTCCCCTGGGTGGCCAATCCCGACAGCAGGAGGGGGAGGCACTACCAGGCAGTCAGTCACACAGTGCTGCTCCGCCTCCACCGCCGGGTCCACTGTGGTCCGCCTCTGCTCCGCCTCCATCCATCAGCCGGCCAGTCCCCGCGCAGTGCTGTGCAACGCTTGGCGCTCATAGTCTCTATTGTGACAGGCGGCTGTGACTGAGTGCCAAGCGGGGCACATAGACAGGGCAGCCAGGTACCCCACATCGGCACAACGGCGCTTCCCCGCATCTGGGTTCAGGTGCAGCACAGCGCGTCCTTGGGGACCCCTTCAGTTTTAAAAACTGAGTCCCCGGGGACAGTGACAGTATTGCGCCCCCTCCCTCCAGCGCCCGGTGCGCGTGGCCCCCCCCCCTAGTTACGGCCCTGCTTTCAGCACCCTGGCTCTTCAAAGGCAGAACTAGCGAGTTGTGGGCCCAGGTGCTCGAAATAGGAACAGTGTTTGCCAAAGGCGAGCGACAAAAATTTAGGGCATTGTTTTGTGGGGAAGAGTCGTGGCCACATACTAGGCTGAAGGATGTGTGTATTGTTAGGGGTGTAGGCTGCGTGGTGTTTATGGTTAGGGTTATAGTCTCTGGGGTGTGTGTATGGTTAGGGTTATAGGCTGCAGGGTGTGTGTATGGTTAGGGTTATAGGCTGCGGGGTGTGTGCTTATGATTAGGGTTATAGGCTGCGGGGTGTGTGTGTATGGTTAGGGTTATAGGCCGCGGTGTGTGTGTGTGTATGGTTAGGCTTATAGGCTGCGGTGTGTGTGTGTGTATGTATGGTTAGGGTTATAGGCTGTGGGGTGTGTGTGTATGGTTAGGGTTATAGGCTGCGGTGTTTGTGTGTGTATGGTTAGGGTTATAGGCTGTGGTGTGTGTGTGTGTATGGTTAGGGTTATAGGCCACGGGGTGTGTGTGTATGGTTAGGGTTATAGACTGGGGTGTGTGTGTGTATGGTTAGGGTTATAGGCTGCAGTGTGTGTATGGTTAGGGTTATAGGCTGCGATGTTTGTGTGTATGGTTACGGTTATAGGCTGCAGTGTGTGTGTGTGGTTAGGGTTATAGGCTGCGGGGTGAGTGTGGTTACGGTTAAAGGCTGCGGTGTGTTTGTGTGTATGGTTAGGGTTATAGGCTGCGGGGTGAGTGTGTATGGTTAGGGTTATAGGCTGCAGGTGTGTGTGTATGGTTAGGGTTATAGGCTGCTAGGTGTGTGTATGGTTAGGGTTATAGGCTGCGGGGGGTTATATGGTTAGGGTTATAGGCTGCGGGGTGTTTGTGTGTGTGTGTGTGTGTGTGTATGGTTAGGGTTATAGGCTGCGGGGTGTGTGTATGGTTAGGGTTATAGGCTGCGGGGGGAGTGTGTGTGTGTGTGTGGTTAGGATTATAGGCTGGGGGGGTGTGCGTGTATGGTTAGGGTTATAGGCTGTGGGGTGTGTGTATGGTTAGGGTTATAGGCTGCGGGGTGTGTGTATGGTTAGGGTTATAGGCTGCGGGGTGTGTGTGTATGGTTACGGTTATAGGCTGCGGGGTGTGTGTGTATGGTTAGGGTTATAGGCTTCGGGGTGTGTGTGTGTATGGTTAGGGTTATAGGCTGCGGTGTGTGGTTAGAGTTATAGGCTGTGGTGTGTGTATGTGGCAGTCCACTCCGGATGCCCCCTTGCCCCTGTGCCCCAAAGGTTTATTTGCAGCCAATGCTGCTATTAAGAAAGACTGCATCTTCATAGACACTGCAGGGATGTGAGGGGTTAACAGACCCAGCTCACATCCACGTGCAGGGAGTCTGACACCCCCCTGATTGGCTGGCCGGACAGCGCGAAGAGAGAGGTCAAAGGTGACCCGGGAGCTGGCAGTGTGCGGAGAGGAGAGAGCAGCGTGGTGGGCTGTCGTTTTGCTGAGAGAAGCCCAGGAACTAAGGAAACGGCAGCAGCGTGCAGCCGGCTGTCAGCGTCCAGAGTGGAGAGGACGGCGCAGTGCAGCAGCGCGGAAGGAGGACTGACCAGGAGAGAGGCGGCATCGGATTCATTGCCCAGCTATGACCCCCGCTGACCCCAAGCATCCACAGCTGACCGGGCGGTGATTGACGGCGGAAGAGGAGAGCCGGCCGCGCAGTGCCCGGGAGTAGAGAACGCCGGCGGTGACTGACAGCCGCGGCGCCGCCGGGTGACATCACAGGGTGCGCCGGCCAGAGGACAGACCCGGGCGCAGGAGCTCCGCAGGAACCGCTGGGTGCACAGACCGGCCGTGACCCCCTCTGACCCCGCGAGAGCAGAGCAAGTCAGCAGCATGTGGGGAGGACAGAGCCAGCAGCGTGGAGCCAGGAAGGAGCGGCTCAGGAACAGAGTGTAGCGGGTGCAGAAGAGTCAAGCCAGGAGCCACACAGAAAGATCGTTACTGGCCGGAGCCAGCAACTGCAGCTGAGACCCAGGTAACCTGTGCTTTCTATCCCGGCCTGTACGCTACTGTTCCCCAGCAAGGAGTGACCCTGTGGCCTCACCTGTGTTCCCCTTGTGACCCAGCTGCCAGATCCACTGATTCACATTGCTAGAGACAGCCAGTGTGCAAGTGTTACCCAAACCCAGGCAGTCTGCGATACCAGGGACATTTCAGTTGCCCCACTTACAACCCCGCTCCAAACAGCCCTGTTAACCCCGAGTCACGGGGACACCCCCGGATCCAGCTCCTACCATCCTTTTGTAACCCCATTGACCCCGTTGCAGAGTCCCAGATTGTCAAGGCCAGTTCTAGTCTGAGGATACCCCTGAAGCCTGTTTTTGCCATTAATACAGGAGGTTGCCCCAGGAAACGGGAATCTGCCTGTCCCTCGATTCAGAGGATCGTTTTACGTCAGTGTGCATATTATAGGGACATACCCTTTTACATGTGAGGACCTGTCGACGTGGGACCATTATGTTGAGCCAGAGACTGGTACTCCGTGACAGTGTATGTTGATTCATTTGCCATTAGATTATATTGAGATTTCTGAGCCATTTAAATTGATTGCTAGATAGAGTGATTATTGTTTGATTGTATGCTTTACTGTAGACGTTTGTTCATTGAGTATTTCTTCTTGTCATTTGTCATTGAGATATTGCAGCGGTCAGTCCGTGTGTTAGTAAATAAATTACTGTCGCTGCTAATTGTGGTAGAGTTGTCTTTTGTGGGTCTCCTTGGGTTGTGCCGTTCCCTGCCACAGGTTCTCCGGAAGAAGCCGTGAAAAATCCAGAAGCTGCCGCCGTCATCAGCTCCAGACTCAGGTACTATCTTACACCACACCGTTACAGGGGCACTGTCACACTTGGCATCTACGAACAGGATTGCAAAGACCCCTGTGAACGACGAGATGTGGCGATCGCAATATGCAGCACCTCAGGAGATGCGGACAACCGCCAGTCCACCACCCCAAGTAGGTCCAAACGCTATCGAGACCATGATAGAACAAATCAAGGAGGCGACTAAGGTAATCCATGAAATGCGTTGAGAACGGGAGGAAGATGAATATAGAAGATGGCGACGTGAACTGGATAGAAGGTACAGACACCAGCGGAATCCCCGATGGAGGTTGGAGCGACGACCCACCGACCAGGTCACTGTGTGCCCACAGACCATGAGAAGACACGGGAGAGGCGGTCCACCGGCAGTGTTCCAGAATACGACGAGAGCGCCCTGTGGAATGCAGATGACCGATAGGCCGCAAACCGGCCCAAGAAGAATTACAGGTCGTGTCCTATGGTTTGATGTACCACGCGGGTATGGATTCATTAAGCGCGCAGACACTGGCCATAGCGTGTATGTCCACTATACCGCCATCCAGCATGCCAACCCCCAAAACAGCTTCCGGAGCCTGAGCAACGGTGAGGCCGTAGAATTCGAATTGACAAGCAGGAAGAAAGGCACCAAGGCCGCCAACGTGACTGGACCGAATGGAACACCGGTGCTACGTAACAGACGCACCCCAGCGCACTATCCAAGTCATAGAGAGCCCCAACCATACTACCAGCAAGAGTACAGCCAAAGCGGAAGTAGAGCTGAACCGAGGGAAGTAAACGGCGAGAATGTCCGATTTAATGCCAACCCTCCTCGACCAGGACAGATGCCCCGCCCACCAGAACCTGACATCACGAGGTCAAGCAAGAAACCGGTCGTGTGGAGTGAGGCAGTCCATCAGAACTGGCAAGAAGCGACCAGGCCTCAACTTCCGGAGCCGACGCGGGAGTATGTGCCCAGGATGGATGATGACGGTTACCGAGCGGCGAACCTAGGGCCAAGAAATGTCAGAATGGCTGAATCGGAGAGAAACCCCAAAATTGTGGTCCATATGGCCGTGATAGAGACCGTGGAGCCATCAGAAGTGGAACCAGCTATACCGTTGCCTGAACCTAAGGCCAAGATAGAAACAGCAGAGAGAGATGAGAAGGCCGAGACCTGTTTCATCAATGGGAAGCCTGTAACGGACGGCGAGTACACGACCATCTCCGGGGAAGAATTTGCCTTCAGAATCCAGCAAGCAATACAGAGGTCGAAGAGGCAAGATCGAGAGGCGAGACGTGCCTAAAGCTGAGTGCAAGTCGTGAGAGTGGGCACCATCCGTTGACAGCAGTGGAGAAGCTGGACCGCAGAGGCATGGAGTCCTGTGGTGGAGGGATGGTTGACTCAGGGAGCCCACATTGGATATCAGGTGATAGGGAGGCAGTAATTTGTATTTGTGTTGAATGTATGTGTACTCACCTGTTTTCTTTCTTACCGTTAAATGTCTTGTCATGGACATTGAGAGGCTTTTGACAGGAACTTATTGACCCAGGTTAGGTTGCCTGCGGACAGGCAAATTTCCAGCAGGGAGGTGTGTGGCAGTCCACTCCGGATGCCCCCTTGCCCCTGTGCCCCAAAGGTTTATTTGCAGCCAATGCTGCTATTAAGAAAGACTGCATCTTCATAGACACTGCAGGGATGTGAGGGGTTAACAGACCCAGCTCACATCCACGTGCAGGGAGTCTGACACCCCCCTGATTGGCTGGCCGGACAGCGCGAAGAGAGAGGTCAAAGGTGACCTGGGAGCTGGCAGTGTGCGGAGAGGAGAGAGCAGCGTGGTGGGCTGTCGTTTTGCTGAGAGAAGCCCAGGAACTAAGGAAACGGCAGCAGCGTGCAGCCAGCTGTCAGCGTCCAGAGTGGAGAGGACGGTGCAGTGCAGCAGCGCGGAAGGAGGACTGACCAGGAGAAAGGCGGCATCGTATTCATTGCCCAGCTATGACCCCCGCTGACCCCAAGCATCCACAGCTGACCGGGCGGTGATTGACGGCGGAAGAGGAGAGCCGGCCGCGCAGTGCCCGGGAGTAGAGAACGCCGGCGGTGACTGACAGCCGCGGTGCCGCCGGGTGACATCACAGGGTGCGCCGGCCAGAGGACAGACCCGGGCGCAGGAGCACCGCAGGAACCGCTGGGTGCACAGACCGGCCGTGACCCCCGCTGACCCCGTGAGAGCAGAGCAAGTCAGCAGCATGTGGGGAGGACAGAGCCAGCAGCGTGGAGCCAGGAAGGAGCGGCTCAGGAACAGAGTGTAGCGGGTGCAGAAGAGTCAAGCCAGGAGCCACACAGAAAGATCGTTACTGGCCGGAGCCAGCAACTGCAGCTGAGACCCAGGTAACCTGTGCTTTCTATCCCGGCCTGTACGCTACTGTTCCCCAGCAAGGAGTGACCCTGTGGCCTCACCTGTGTTCCCCTTGTGACCCAGCTGCCAGACCCACTGATTCACATTGCTAGAGACAGCCAGTGTGCAAGTGTTCATTTACCCCAACCCAGGCAGTCTGCGATACCAGGGACATTTCAGTTGCCCCACTTACAACCCCGCTCCAAACAGCCCTGTTAACCCCGAGTCACGGGGACACCCCCGGATCCAGCTCCTACCATCCTTCTGTAACCCCATTGACCCCGTTGCAGAGTCCCAGATTGTCAAGGCCAGTTCTAGTCTGAGGATACCCCTGAAGCCTGTTTTTGCCATTAATACAGGAGGTTGCCCCAGGAAACGGGAATCTGCCTGTCCCTCGATTCAGAGGATCGTTTTACGTCAGTGTGCATATTATAGGGACATACCCTTTTACATGTGAGGACCTGTCGACGTGGGACCATTATGTTGGGCCAGAGACTGGTACTCCGTGACAGTGTATGTTGATTCATTTGCCATTAGATTATATTGAGATTTCTGAGCCATTTAAATTGATTGCTAGATAGAGTGATTATTGTTTGATTGTATGCTTTACTGTAGACGTTTGTTCATTGAGTATTTCTTCTTGTCATTTGTCATTGAGATATTGCAGCAGTCAGTCCGTGTGTTAGTAAATAAATTACTGTCGCTGCTAATTGTGGTAGAGTTGTCTTTTGTGGGTCTCCTTGGGTTGTGCCGTTCCCTGCCACAGGTTCTCCGGAAGAAGCCGTGAAAAATCCAGAAGCTGCCGCCGTCATCAGCTCCAGACTCAGGTACCATCTTACACCACACCGTTACAGGGGCACTGTCACATGTATGGTTATGGTTATAGGCTGGGGGGTGTGTGTGTATGGTTAGGGTTATAGGCTGCAGTGTGTGTGTATGGTTAGGGTTATAGGCTGCGGGGTGTGTGTGTGGTTAGGGTTATAGGCTGCAGTGTGTGTGTATGGTTAGGGTTATAGGGTGCAGTGTGTGTGTGTATGGTTAGGGTTATAGACTGGTGTGTGTGTGTGTATGGTTAGGGTTATAGGCTGCAGTGTGTGTGTATGGTTAGGGTTATAGGCTGCGATGTTTGTGTGTATGGTTACGGTTATAGGCTGCAGTGTGTGTGTGTGTGTGTGGTTAGGGTTATAGGCTGCGGGGTGAGTGTGGTTACGGTTAAAGGCTGCGGTGTGTTTGTGTGTATGGTTAGGGTTATAGGCTGCGGGGTGAGTGTGTATGGTTAGGGTTATAGGCTGCAGGTGTGTGTGTATGGTTAGGGTTATAGGCTGCGGGGTGTGTGTATGGTTAGGGTTATAGGCTGCGGGGGGTTATATGGTTAAGGTTATAGGCTGCGGGGTGTGTGTGTGTGTGTGTGTGTATGGTTAGGGTTATAGGCTGCGGGGTGTGTGTATGGTTAGGGTTATAGGCTGCGGGGGGAGTGTGTGTGTGTGTGGTTAGGGTTATAGGCTGGGGGGGTGTGCGTGTATGGTTAGGGTTATAGGCTGGGGGGGTGTGCGTGTATGGTTAGGGTTATAGGCTGTGGGGTGTGTGTATGGTTAGGGTTATAGGCTGCGGGGTGTGTGTATGGTTAGGGTTATAGGCTGCGGGGTGTGTGTGTATGGTTACGGTTATAGGCTGCGGGGTGTGTGTGTATGGTTAGGGTTATAGGCTGCGGGGTGTGTGTGTGTATGGTTAGGGTTATAGGCTGCGGTGTGTAGTTAGAGTTATAGGCTGTGGTGTGTGTGTGTGTGTATGGTTATGGTTATAGGCTGCGGGGTGTGTGTGTATGGTTAGGGTTATAGGCTGCAGGGTGTGTGTATGGTTAGGGTTATAGGCTGCGGGGTGTGTGTGTGGTTAGGGTTATATGCTGCAGTGTGTGTGTATGGTTAGGGTTATAGGGTGCAGTGTGTGTGTATGGATAGGGCTATAGGCTGCGGGGTGTGTGTGGTTAGGGTTATATGCTGTGGGGTGTGTATGGTTAGAGTTATAGGCTGCGGGGTGTGTGTATGGTTAGGGTTATAGGCTGCGAGGTGTGTGTATGGTTAGGGTTATAGGCTGCGGGGTGTGTGTGTATGGTTATGGTTATAGGCTGCGGGGTGTATGAATGTATGGTTAGGGTTATAGGCTGTGGGGTGTGTGTATGGTTAGGGTTATAGGCTGCGGTTAGGGGTGTGTGTATATTTAGGGTTATAGGCTGTGGGGTGTGTGTATGGTTAGGGTTATAGGGTGCAGTGTGTGTGTGTATGGATAGGGCTATAGGCTGCGGGGTGTGTGTGTGGTTAGGGTTATAGGCTGCGGGGTGTGTATGGTTAGGGTTATAGGCTGCGGGGTGTGTGTATGGTTAGGGTTATAGGCTGCGGGGTGTGTGTGTATGGTTATGGTTATAGGCTGCGGGGTGTATGAATGTATGGTTAGGGTTATAGGCTGCAGGGTGTGTGTATGGTTAGGGTTATAGGGTGCAGTGTGTGTGTGTATGGATAGGGCTATAGGCTGCGGGGTGTGTGTGTGGTTAGGGTTATAGGCTGCGGGGTGTGTATGGTTAGGGTTATAGGCTGCGGGGTGTGTATGGTTAGGGTTATAGGCTGCGGGGTGTGTGTATGGTTAGGGTTATAGGCTGCGGTGTGTGTATGGTTAGGGTTATAGGCTGCGGGGTGTGTGTGTGTGTATAGTTAGGGTTATAGGCTGAGGGGTGTGTGTCTGTGTATAGTTAGGGTAATAGGCTGCAGGGTGTGTGTGGTTAGAGTTATAGGCTGCGGGGTGTGTGTGTATGGTTATGGTTATAGGCTGCGGTGTGTGTGTATGGTTAGGGTTATAGGCTGAGGCGTGTGTGTGTATAGTTAGGGTAATAGGCTGCGGGGTGTGTGTATAGTTAGGGTAATAGGCTGCGGGGTGTGTGTGGTTAGGGTAATAGGCGGAGGGGAGTGTGTATAGTTAGGGTTATAGCCTGCGGTGTGTTTGTGTGGTTAGGGTTAAAATGTATTTAGGGATGTATGGTAAGAGGGAGGGGTATAGTGTTAGTGATATGCTCTGGGGGGCTGTATGTTTACTGTTATGCTTCAGGGGTGGGCAGGGGCACCAGAATATTTTTAGTTTGGGTGCACGATATAGTCTTAGATTGGTGCCCCTAAATTGCTTTATGTTGCCCCCTGTGCTAGACGGCTACCACTGTGTGAACTGCTAGCCATGCCCCCTGTCCCTCTCTCACAGTTAATAAATGCTGTCTATTCCCCGCTGAGCCGTGAGTGGCAGTGGGGGGACTCCCAACTACCCCCCCCCATCCACCACCACGGGCCAGTCCCAAAAACTGGAACTGTCCCGCAAAAATCGGGACAGTTGGGAGGTATGCTGTAGTGAGGCAGTGGTAGAAAGGCAGAGGGTGACAATGATGATAATTAATGAACGACAGGCAGAGGGTGAGACAGGGGACATGTAGTGCAAGACAGAAGTGATGCTGGGGTAATGTAGTGGGTGGCAGCCAAAGAGCACAACTGGGGAAATGTAGTGGGAGACAGACAGAGAGAGTGACACTGAGGTGCTGCAGTGGAAGAAAGGCAGAGGGTGACAATGGGTGAGGCAGTGGGAGAAGGGCAGAGAGGGTGACAATGGGGTGAGGCAGTGGGAGAAAGGCAGAGGGTGACAATGGGGTGAGGCAGTGGGAGAAAGGCAGAGGGTGACAATGAGGTGAGGCAGTGGAAGAAAGGCAGAGGGTGACGGGGTGAGGCAGGGGAAGAAAGGCAGAGGGTGACAATGGGGTGAGACAGTGGGAGAAAGGCAGAGAGGGTGACAATGGGGTGAGGCAGTGGGAGAAGGGCAGAGAGGGTGAGACGGGGGGGTGGGGTGGCAGATGGAGATAGACAAAGAGTGGCACTGGTCGTGTAGGCAGTGAGCGACAGAGAGGGTGACACTCAGGGGAGGCAAGGGGAGATGGTGACACAGGTGGGAGATAGAGGGTGACATGGGTGGGAGACACTGTAGACAGAGGGTGACATGGGTGGCAGATAGGCAGAGGGTTACATAGGTGGGAGATAGAGGGTGACACGGGTGGGAGATACTGTAGACAGAGGGTGACATGGGTGGGAGTTAGGCAGAGGGTTACACGGGTGGGAGATACTGTAGACAGGGTGACATGGATGGGAGATAGGCAGAGGGTGACATTGGTGGGAGATAGGCAGAGGGTGACATGGGTGGGAGATAGAGGGTGACATGGGTGGGAGATAGAGGGTGACATGGGTGGGAGATAGGCAGAGGGTAACATGGGTGGGAGAAAGGCAGAGGGTGACAATGAGGTGAGGCAGTGGAAGAAAGGCAGAGGGTGACAATGGGGTGAGGCAGTGGGAGAAAGGCAGAGAGGGTGAGACTGGGGGGGGGTGGCAAATGGAGATAGACAAGGGGTGGCACTGGTCGGTGTAGGCAGTGAGCGACAGAGAGGGTGACACTCAGGGGAGGCAAGGGGAGATGGTGACACAGGTGGGATATAGAGGGTGACACGGGTGGGAGATACTGTAGACAGAGGGTGACATGGGTGGGAGATAGGCAAAGGGTGACATGGGTGGGAGAGGGTTACAGGGGTGGGAGATACTGTAGACAGGGTGACATGGATGGGAGATAGGCAGAGGGTGACATGGATGGGAGATAGGCAGAGGGTTACATAGGTGGGAGATAGAGGGTGACACGGGTGGGAGATACTGTAGGCAGAGGGTGACATGGGTGGGAGATAGGCAGAGGGTTACATAGGTGGGAGATAGAGGGTTACATGGGTGGGAGATACTGTAGACAGGGTGACATGGGTGGGAGATAGGCAGAGGGTGACATGGGTGGGAGATAGGCAGAGGGTGACACGGGTGGGAGATACTGTAGACCAGGGGTGGGGAACCTTTTTTGTGCCAAGGGCCATTTGTATGGGGAAAAAATTCTTCAGGGGCCATATGTAAAAATGTATCTTACAAATTGTCCTGCTGCAGCCGTCCTGTGCTTCGGCGGCTGCCAATGAATAGGACTAACAGTCTCCGGCTGCTGCTGATTAAGAGGAATCTCGCAAGAACTACGACCTCTTGCAAGAATTTCCCTGTACTTGACTCCCAGCAAAGTCGCCAGACGGGTGGGCGGGCCACTCAGAACGGCTACGGGGGTCGCATACGGCCCCCGGGCCTGAGGTTCCCCACCACTGCTGTAGACAGAGGGTAACACAGGTAGGAGGCAGTGGGAGATAGACGGAAGATAACACATGGACACATAGCAGCAGATTACATGGAGGATTGGGATGCTGTGAGTGGGTGTTTAGACATGTGAGGGGATAGTGGGTACGGTGTGGGAAGCAGCTCTGGCTAATATGGAGCACTGAACTAGACAGGAGGAAGAGCCAGCCTGAAGATGATTGGGGTATGTGGGACAAACCTTGGCTGTGAGCGGCTATTCTCTCTGGTTCCACCAGCGCTCAACTGTGCTGATACCTCCTCCTGCAGATGCGTGAATCCTGACCCCTCAACATCCATTCTGCTCCACTCCGTTTGCGAGGGTCTGCTCAGCTACATCTATGGCTCTTACAAGCGCTGGGGCTGCTGGGAGCAGGTACTAGCAGTGCAGCAGGCGGAAGTTACCCAGCCGCACACTGCACACAGTCACAGCCAGTTCCCGGAAACAATCCGCGCGCCCTCACTCTCCCCCCCTATTCTGACACCCCTGGCCCGGCACCACTCTCTTCAACTGATTGTGACTACCGCCCATGGACATGCGCCGCACATAAAAAAACCTGAAAGTTTGGGCAGACGGCAGCGCTGCCCAGTGGGCCCCTAGACTGCCTTGGGCCTCGGTGTACTGCACCGGCGGTTGTTCCACCCCTGGCTCCACTACTTAATTGGTTGGCACCGATACAAGCATCTTAACCTGTTAACGATAAGCACATGCCATCTTTATTGACATAGATATCATCCATCAGACGCTGTGCGAATTCACATAGCAGCGATCAGGTCTGAATAAGACCTTATGGGCCTCCATCTTCAAGTCATGTTTCCATTTTCACCTACAGTGTATTTATACTGAATCTTCTGGGCCCTGAATTTAACCCCTTCCTGACAGAGCCAGTTTTTGCGTTCCTGACAGAGCCCTTTTTTTCAAATCTGACATGTCTCACTTAAGTGGGGATAACTTTTTTTTGCTTTTACTTATCCCAGTGATTTTGAGATTGTTTTTTCGTGACACATTGTACTTCAAATTAGTGGTAAATTTGGGTCGATACAGTCTGTGTTTTTTTGTGAAAAATACCAAAATATCGTGAAAAAATGGAAAATTTAGCGATTTGCAAAATGTTAAATTTTCTGCTTGTGAGACAAATAATCTTACCACTCAAAATAGTGAATAACTAACATAGACCATATGTCTACTTTATGTTGACATCATTATTTCAACTTCCTTTTAATTTTTTGGGACACTAGGAGGCTTACAATATGAATAGCAAATTCTCAAATTTTCAAGAAAATTTCAAACACTGATTTTTTTAGGGACCAGTTCAGTTCTGATGTGACTTTGAGGGACTTGTATGTGAGACACCCCCATAAATGATGCCATTTCAAAAACTGCACCCCTCACAGTATTCAAAACAGCATTTTGGAAGTTTGTTAACCCTTTAGGTGTTTCACAGGAATTAAAACAAAGTGTAGGTGAAATTTCAAAATTTCTTTTTTTTTGCAGATTTGCAATTTTAATACATTTTTCTAAGGAACACAGTACATTTTACTAGAGAAATGTGACTGAAAATTGATTCCCCCAATTCTTTTGTTTTCATAAATATCCTATATGTGGCCCTAGTGTGCACGGTGACCAAACCACAGGCTTCATAATAGAAGGAGCACCTACTTGATTTTGGAGCCTCCTTTTTATGAGATTATTTTTTAGGCACCATGTAGGTTTCTAGGCACCATAAGATGCTAAAAGTTAGGAACCCCCCCACAAGTGACCCCATTTTGCAAACTACACCCCTCAGGGAATTCATCTAGGGGTATAGTGTACATTTCAAACCCCCAGTGGTTTCACCAATTGTGGTACAACTGGGCAGTGAAAATGAAAAATTATTTTTTTTACACAAAAATACAGTTCTGGCTCCTAATTTGTCATTTTCAGAAGGTATGAAGGAGACAAAGCACCCCAAAATCTGTGCCCCAATTTCTCCCGAGTACGGCAATGCCTCACATGTGACCAAAAAATACCAGTTGGGTGCATGGCAGGACTCAGAAGGGAAGGAGTGATTTTTGGATTTTGCAGCTCAGATTCTGGTGGAATTTTGGTGGGTGCTATGTCGCATTAGCAAGACCCCCAAAGCACCAATACAGTGGAACCCCCCCACAAGTGACCCCATTTTGCAAAGTACACCCCTCAGGGAATTCATCTAGGGGTATAGTGTACATTTCAAACCCCCAGGGGTTTCACCAATTTTGATACAAGTGGGCAGTGAAAATGAAAAATTACATTTTTTTACACAAAAATGCAGTTCTGGCTCAAAATTTTTCATTTTCAGAAGGTATGAAGGAGAAAAAGCACCCCAAAATCTGTGCCCCAATTTCTCCCGAGTACGGCAATGCCTCACATGTGACCAAAAAATACCAGTTGGGTGCATGGCAGGACTCAGAAGGGAAGGAGTGATTTTTGGATTTTGCAGCACAGATTCTGGTGGAATGAATGGTGGGTGCTATGTTGCACCAATACAGTGGAACCCCCCCACAAGTCACCCCATTTTGCAAAGTACACCCCTCAGGGAATTCATCTAGGGGTATAGTGTACATTTCAAACCCCCAGGGGTTTCACCAATTTTGATACAAGTGGGCAGTGAAAATGAAAAATTACATTTTTTTACACAAAAATGCAGTTCTGGCTCAAAATTTTTCATTTTCAGAAGGTATGAAGGAGAAAAAGCACCCCAAAATATGTGCCCCAATTTCTCCCGAGTACGGAAATGCCTCACATGTGACCAAAAAATACCAGTTGGGTGCATGGCAGGACTCAGAACGGAAGGAGTGATTTTTGGATTTTGCGGCTCAGATTCTGGTGGAATTTTGGTGGGTGCTATGTCGCATTAGCAAGACCCCCCAAGCACCAATACAGTGGAACCCCCCCACAAGTCACCCCATTTTGAAAACTACACCCCTCAGGGAATTCATCTAGGGGTATAGTGTACATTTCAAACCCCCAGGGGTTTCACCAATTTTGATACAAGTGGGCAGTGAAAATGAAAAATTACATTTTTTACACAAAAATGCAGTTCTGGCTCGAAATTTTTCATTTTCAGAAGGTATGAAGGAGAAAAAGCACCCCAAAATCTGTGCCCCAATTTCTCCCGAGTACGGCAATGCCTCACATGTGACCAAAAAATACCAGTTGGGTGCATGGCAGGACTCAGAACGGAAGGAGTGATTTTTGGATTTTGCAGCTCAGATTCTGGTGGAATTTTGGTGGGTGCTATGTCGCATTAGCAAGACCCCCCAAGCACCAATACAGTGAAACCCCCCCACAAGTCACCCCATTTTGAAAACTACACCCCTCAGGGAATTCATCTAGGGGTATAGTGTACATTTCAAACCCCCAGGGGTTTCACCAATTTTGATACAAGTGGGCAGTGAAAATGAAAAATTAAATTTTTTTACACAAAAATGCAGTTCTGGCTCAAAATTTTTCATTTTCAGAAGGTATGAAGGAGAAAAAGCACCCCAAAATCTGTGCCCCAATTTCTCCCGAGTACGGAAATGCCTCACATGTAACCAAAAAATACCAGTTGGGTGCATGGCAGGACTCAGAACGGAAGGAGTGATTTTTGGATTTTGCAGCACAGATTTTGGTGGAATGAATGGTGGGTGCTATGTTGCACCAATACAGTGGAACCCCCCCACAAGTCACCCCATTTTGCAAAGTACACCCCTCAGGGAATTCATCTAGGGGTATAGTGTACATTTCAAACCCCCAGGGGTTTCACCAATTTTGATACAAGTGGGCAGTGAAAATGAAAAATTACATTTTTTTACACAAAAATGCAGTTCTGGCTCAAAATTTTTCATTTTCAGAAGGTATGAAGGAGAAAAAGCACCCCAAAATCTGTGCCCCAATTTCTCCCGAGTACGGCAATGCCTCACATGTGACCAAAAAATACCAGTTGGGTGCATGGCAGGACTCAGAAGGGAAGGAGTGATTTTTGGATTTTGCAGCTCAGATTCTGGTGGAATTTTGGTGGGTGCTATGTCGCATTAGCAAGACCCCCCAAGCACCAATACAGTGGAACCCCCCCACAAGTGACCCCATTTTGCAAACTACACCCCTCAGGGAATTCATCTAGGGGTATAGTGTACATTTCAAACCCCCAGGGGTTTCACCAATTTTGATACAAGTGGGCAGTGAACATGAAAAATTACATTTTTTACACAAAAATGCAGTTCTGGCTCAAAATTTTTCATTTTCAGAAGGTATGAAGGAGAAAAAGCACCCCAAAATCTGTGCCCCAATTTCTCCCGAGTACGGCAATGCCTCACATGTGACCAAAAAATACCAGTTGGGTGCATGGCAGGACTCAAAAGGGAAGGAGTGATTTTTGGATTTTGCAGCTCAGATTCTGGTGGAATTTTGGTGGGTGCTATGTCGCATTAGCAAGACCCCCCAAGCACCAATACAGTGGAACCCCCCCACAAGTGACCCCATTTTGCAAACTACACCCCTCAGGGAATTCATCTAGGGGTATAGTGTACATTTAAAACCCCCAGGGGTTTCACCAATTTTGATACAAGTGGGCAGTGAAAATGAAAAATTACATTTTTTACACAAAAATGCAGTTCTGGCTCAAAATTTTTCATTTTCAGAAGGTATGAAGGAGAAAAAGCACCCCAAAATCTGTGCCCCAATTTCTCCCGAGTACGGCAATGCCTCACATGTGACCAAAAAATACCAGTTGGGTGCATGGCAGGACTCAGAAGGGAAGGAGTGATTTTTGGATTTTGCAGCACAGATTCCGGTGGAATGAATGGTGGGTGCTATGTTGCACCAATACAGTGGAACCCCCCCACAAGTCACCCCATTTTGCAAACTACACCCCTCAGGGAATTCATCTAGGGGTATAGTGTACATTTCAAACCCCCAGGGGTTTCACCAATTTTGATACAAGTGGGCAGTGAAAATGAAAAATTACATTTTTTTACACAAAAATGCAGTTCTGGCTCAAAATTTTTCATTTTCAGAAGGAATGAAGGAGACAAAGCACCCCAAAATCTGTGCCCCAATTTCTCCCGAGTACGGCAATGCCTCATGTGTGACCAAAAAGTGGCAGGACTCAGAAGGGAAGGAGTGATATTTGGATTTTGCAGCACAAATTCTGGTGGAATGATGGTGGGTGCTATGTCGCATTAGCAAGACCCCCAAAGCACCAATACAGTGGAACCCCCCCACAAGTGACCCCATTTTGCAAACTACACCCCTCAGGGAATTCATCTAGGGGTATAGTGTACATTTCAAACCCCCAGGGGTTTCACCAATTTTGATAAAACTGGGCAGTGAACATGAAAAATTACATTTTTTTACACAAAAATGCAGTTCTGGCTCAAAATTTTTCATTTTCACAAGGAATGAAGGAGACAAAGCACCCCAAAATCTGTGCCCCAATTTCTCCCGAGTACGGCAATGCCTCACATGTGACCAAAAAATACCAGTTGGGTGCATGGCAGGACTCAGAAGGGAAGGAGTGATTTTTGGATTTTGCGGCTCAGATTCTGGTGGAATGAATGGTGGGTGCTATGTGGCATTAGCAAGACCCCCGAAGCACGGTGAAATTATGAACCTAATATTCCATAGATGTGTGGTATATTTTAAAACACTCCTTTATACATAGGCCGGGTTTGTCGGGGCAAGTGTCACACTGGAAAATAGTTTGCTTTCTTATTCCCTTTTTATAGCAAACTTTGCACCTTTTTTGTGTCCTGCCCTTTTTCCAGTGGAGGGGATTTCATCAGGAAAATGCTGCCCTGGTACAATACGGGGGCCAGTACTAGAAGTACTGGGGCCCTCTGCCTGCTGGTTCCCAAATATTAGGCCCTTTATGACTTCCTCTTGAAAGTGCATAAATGTCCCCCTCTGGCCGGTAGAACGGAATAGCACGTAAGCGTTATACAGGTTTTTTTTTCCGCAGGGCACTGTACGGCTTCAGTACCTGATCTGAAAGATCCACTCCGCCCATGTACCTATTGTAATCCAGGATACAATTAGGTTTTGAGGTGTGGGTACTGGTACCTCGTACAGGGACGGAGGTGGTACTGTCTCCGTGAATTGTTGTCAGTATAAGGACATCCCTCTTGTCCTTATATTTGACCAACAACATATTTTCGTTGCATATTCCCCTGCTTTCACCCCTTCTCATTACTTGGGCAATGTGCGTTTTTGGGAGGCCTCTTTGGTTCTTGCGCACAGTACCGCAAGCTGCTGTACCTCTTGAACCAAGGGCCTTAAACAGGGGGATGCTAGTGTAAAAGTTATCCACATAGAGGTGATAACCTTTATCCAGGAAGGGGTGCACTAAATCCCAGACAATTTTCCCACTAACACCTACGAGGGAGGGGGGGCATTCTGGCGGTTGAATTCTTGAATCCTTCCCTTCATAAACCCTAAACCTGTGGGTGTACCCTGAGGTGCTTTCACACAGTTTATACATTTTTATGCCATACCTTGCCCTCTTACTGGGAAGGTACTGGCGGAATTTAACCCTTCCTTTAAAATGTATAAGGGACTCGTCGATACAAATAAATTTTTCAGGGATGTACACCTCTTCAAATTTGGCACTGAAATGATCAATGACCGGCCTGACTTTGAATAGCCGGTCAAAGGTGGGATCATCTCTGGGTGGGCACTGTGCATTATCGGTGTAATGTATAAATTTAAGAATTGTCTCAAATCGAGTCCGGGGCATGGCCATACGGTAAAATGGAGTACTGTACAGAACATCTGTACTCCAATATTGCCTAATTTCTGGCTTTTTTACTATGCCCATATGAAACACCAGACCCCAAAACGTCATCATCTCTACTGCATCTACAGGGGTCCACCTAGCAAATGATGACGTGGGGTTTTGAGCAATAAACTGCTGGGCATATAAATTAGTTTGGTCCACCATTAAATTTATAAAATCATCAGAGAAAAATAATTTGAAAAAGTCAATTTCTCTGAGACCTGTGGAATCAAATTGGATTCCTGGCATGGCCAAAAACTCAGGAACCTGGGGCTCAAAATTGTCTGGTGGTGGGGTCCATACTAGATCAATTATTGGGGGGGGAATCTCAGCTGATCTACGGGGGCGTCTTTGAGGGGGTCCCTCATCACCAGAGGAGGAAGAGGAGCTTAAGACAAATCCTTCAAATTCCCCGCTTGCATCACTGCCTGTGTCAGAGTCAGAGGCAAGCATGGCATATGCCTCCTCCACTGAATACATTCTCCTGGATGACTGGGAGGACATTTGGGAGGACATTTGGGAGGACATTTGGGATGCCATTTTTATTTTTGTGTTACTGGTAGTGAAATGTTTCAACACGTGTATAGTGTAGGGGGGGGTACAAACTTTATTTCAATCCGGGGGGTATGTAGTGTGTAGTGTGTATGTGGTGCAGAAAAAAAAAATACTTTATACCAATAAAAAAAAAATGAAGGGGTTAAAAATAAAAAATTGAAGGGGTTAAAAAAAAAAAAAAAAGGTCCTGCGCCAAAAATTGAGCACAGATGTTGGTCAGTAACGTCTGTCACTGAACAGCGCTCAAAGGCAACAGGAATCTGATCAAAAAAAAATAAAAAATAGATCAACCCTGTGCCGAAAAAGCTGATCAGTGATGTACGTCACTGATCGGCGCACAGTGGCCACAGGACACCCACAAAATCAGTGTGTGTAAAAAAAAAATTAAAAAAAGACCCCACAGCACTCACAAAAAAAAAAAAAGGTGATCAGTGATGCGACACTGATTACCAGTGAGGGACAGCAGGTGCACAACCTTTGGTGCAACTGACAGTGCAACTGGCAGCAACTGACAGGTATATATATAAAAAAAAAACCTCTGCGCCCCCAAAAAGTTGCTGATCAGCACAGATATACTGATCAGCACAAAAGGGGGGGTAGCAGACACAAAATATACACTCTCTATCACTCTCTGTCACTATCTCTCTCTATCTCTCTATCTCTCACTATCTCTCACTATCTATCACTCTAGGACACTGCAGCAGCAGCACTGACAGTTATATGTATAAAAAAAAACTGCACCCCCAAAAAGGGGGGGTAGCAGACACAAAATATACACTCTCTATCACTCTCTGTCACTATCTCTCTCTATCTCTCTATCTCTCACTATCTATCACTATCTATCACTCTATGACACTGCAGCAGCAGCACTGACAGTTATATATATAAAATAAAACCCCTGCACCCCCAAAAAGGGGGGGTAGCAGACACAAATCTCTCTATCTCTCTACCTCTCACTATCTATCACTATCTATCACTATCTATCACTGTATGACACTGCAGCAGCAGCACTGACAGTTATTTATATATAGAAAACCCCTGCACCCCCAAAAAGGGGGGGTAGCAGACACAAAATATAGCTCTCTCTGTCACTATCTCTCTATCTCTCTCTATCTCTCTCTATCTCTCTCTCTCTATCTCTCTATCTCTCTATCACACTGCAGCAGCAGCAGGAAGTCTCAGGAAGTCAGATCCAGGAAGCGTCCAGCACGCTACAAGCAGTGATAAGGTGATCAGGTAAGGTATTTGCAAGGATCAGGTAAGTATTAGCAAGGATCAGGTCGGTATTCACGGCAGGCAGGCACGGTGACCGTTCTGCACGCTATTCCAGACCGGAATGGCGTCTGCAGCGCAGTCACCGTCAGTTTAAATGTCGCGCCTTGGCTGTGATTGGTCCGTGGGTCCCACGGACCAATCACAGCCTTGGGGGCAGGTGGGGTGAGGGTGGGGTGAGGTGTCATCGTCACCGATGACCCCCTCATGCCCCCTGACGCCCGGCGGTGATTGACACCTGTGTTACCGAGCGTCCGATTCGCTGGTAACACAGGAAAACGCTGTGAATGGCTGTTCACACTGAACAGCCAATCACAGCGATCGCCGACGGGGGGGCGGCATCGCAGCCCCCCCTGGGCATGCAGGGACATGTCTGCTGTCAGGGACAGCAGACATCGTCCCTCTGTCACTGCGTCTCGAGACGCAGTGACAGTTTAAACTCATGACGTACATTTATGCCATGTGTCGGGAAGTACCTCCCGGCCATGACGTAAATGTACGTCAAATGTCGGTAAGGGGTTAATTGTAAAAGTATAACGGAATTGCATCCAAACCAGAGCTTGTGATCATTTCCAGTGCGGTGTCTGACCCACTTGTGCTCAGAGATTGTTGCAGCTGCTTTCTAGCAAATATTAAGTGATAGTGATAAAGAATGGGGGCGTGGCTTGAGTATGAGGCATCCCGTGAAACCATGCCCCTTTTATATAGGCCACACCCCTTTTGGCATACATACAGGATTGGCGGTGGGGATACCAGTGGTCAGAATACCAATGCTTGCATCCTGATGGAGGGAACCCAACCTCCCCTTTAATGCCTAACCGTAAGCTTAAACCAGGGCTGGGCAATTGCGGCCCTCCAGATGTTGATGAACTACACATCCCAGGATGCTTTGCATTAGTTTTGCTATGTGGCCATGCTGAAACTGATGCAAGGCATGCTGGGATGTGTAGTTCATCAACATCTGGAGGGCTGCAATTGCCCAGCCCTGGCTTAAACCTTACCCCCCCCCCCCACCCCACCCCACAGCCTATCCCTAAGCCCCCTTCTAAGTTTCTAATGCTCTCCCCCCAACCTTATTACCAGCCAGGGCAGGCGACAGGGGGGGGTCAAAGGGGACACTTGTACCGGGCCCCGACCAGTTGAGGGGCCCCAAAGTTTTGAGGGACTCAGGGTCTGTAAGCATGACTGGCTACCTGTCTGGCTACCCGTACTAATGAGTTTAATGACACAACACACCAAACCACACAACACACAATGCTGTGTGAATATTAATTATCTGTTTATTTCTATTAATAAAAAAAATACATTCAATATTCAATGTAATAAAAATCCACGTTCGGTGTTGGGGGGCCTCAGTGATATCAGTGTTCCGGGCCCCAAGATTTCTGTTGCCGGCCCTGGTAATGAGACTTGGCACTTTAGTATCACAACTAATTGCAGACAGATATTCACAGGCACATAGGTTTAGGCAATTGTGTAGCAAGTAATATCGATGGTATGATGTAATATAGGTGCAGTATATGAACACTGATGAAGTCCCAATATAGCAGAGCAAACAGCATAGGAGTCAATGGATGTTTTGCACTGTGATATTGACTACTGGAGACTAGGAAGATACCGGTACTGATGAATATTGATGGTGGAACACCGATGGTGATTAGTATTGATGGTGGAACACCGTTGGAGCACTGGTGGAGCAGAAGTATCGATGGCAGAACACTAATGGAGCAGAAGTATCAATGGCAGAACATCAGGGACGATGCTGGAGACAGGCGGCACCGTGAATGGAAAAGGTCTCCATTAGTAGGGAACAGACAGAGAGAGACAACTATCACAGAATAGGTGCCGATTCTGTGGGTGCTCAAGGGCCCGAGCAACCACGGAAATTGATGAGCACCCACGCGCCCAAGTCCTGCTGCTGGGCCGCCATATTAACTTGTTAATTTGTTAATTTGCGGCTGTTTGTGTCTACGTCAATTTGAGCTGTTATCCATGCCCTGAGGACGGAGCGGAGGCTCCGAAAGTACTTGGCTATGTGCATTATATGAATACAGCATTTTGCCTATGAGACTTGTGTGGAGTGCCTTCATTTGGAATATATGTATGGAATACTGAAAAGTGCACCCACCACGCTGTGCCGGCATATTATGGATATATATATATATATACTTTGTTGGGCGCCAGGGACCAACGAGTGCTGATTGCTTGTCCGGTGCCTTCATCCATGGTAGATAGAGACGGTAGAATGATGCGGCACTCCAGACCATTTGAAAACTTGAATACATTTATTTCAGCTCAGCAACGTTTCAATACATGTGTATTTTTATCAGGCTTATGAATGCAGAGGTGCGGCACTCGAAAATAATATGCTAGTGAAGCAGGTAGACGTTTCAGTTTAATGTAAGCTGTTTTCAAGCCTTTACATTAAAATGAAAGTTGCTGCTATCTGCCTGCTTCACTAGCATATTATTTCCGAGTGCCGCACTTCTGCATCCATATTCTCCCCCCACTGTGAAGGTGCATCTTACTTTCATTGGGAGTGCCGGACCCCTGGACATTTATAAATATAAATATATATTTTTATATAAAATTGTACAAGGGTACATTTGGACTTTCATGTTCAGTGTTTGGACCTTGATTCTACCACTGTTGTGTCATGTGCTTGTGACATCAGGCATCCTTTAGCCCACTAGGATCCAGACTTAACCATCATGGGAGGTGGGTAGGTATCCAGGCCAGAAGGAGTAGGATGGAGCAGGTATTTAGTCTGCCAAGGTCAGCATCATTGGGTGGGCTAGTGTGTAGCTTTGGGGATCCTCATTAACCTTGTCCGGTGCCCTGGCATCCTCTGTACCACTGTACAGTGGGTAGTGGGGTTAAGTCTAGCTCCTAGTCTGAAAAAATACCCCTTACATCACACTTGAGCATGGTTACTACAGGAAATAGATGGCAACGTGAATCATAATAGTGCTAGGCCACCAACCTTGCCTCTCCTCTTTGCATTGCATGTCACATGGTTGGCCATCAGAGATTCTTCCGAGTAGGATCTAGCAACTACCTGTGTAGTGGGTGGGCCTGTGCCTGTGTGTGGCTGATGGTTTGATAACCACATCACCATGAGAGGTCAGGACAAACCAGAACATCAGCTCAATTGCTATTTGCCTGCAATTTGTGTTTTTGATAAGAAAACTGCCTTGCCTACTGTAAGGAATACGGTCCTAGAGGGTTTGTGACAGCATCTCAGCTATAAATAAACTCTGCACTGCAGAGAGAACAATTGATTTGACTGCTTTCTCTGTCCAGAGCAAGATTACCAACAAAGCAGTGCATGTGGCTGCCTAGGGCCAATGGGGACTCGGGGGGACCCAGCTGCAACCTGCTCTGCGGCCGGTGAATGTGTGTAGTGTAGCACTTTCATTTTAAATATCAGTTAGCACTGTTTGACCTGCAAATAAGGAATGAAGCAGGTGTTTTAGGTGGATCTAAGATTTGTGTTGGATCTAACATTAATGTGTTTTGATATATTCACTGGGATTTCTTTCAATTGGTAACATTATGGCATTTTCAATTAAAATTATTATGCAATTCTATTTATATTCATATATGCTTCAATAAATGTTTCATATTTGTTAATCATTAAGTTATATTGAATGTTATAGCAATTAACTATGTTATATGTATCTTTATCACTAATTTCATAGTTTTTTTTATGTTGGGAGCCATGTTTAATTTTTCCTTTTGCGACGAAAACCATAGTTACTTTTTGTAACAGACTAGCAAACTACAGAGAACAAAGGGTAATTAGAATGATCAGTTATGGCTGGTGTTCGTCTTTGTGTATTACATGTTTTTAACTGATTTACCTTCTTTTAAGGGCAATTACGTTTTTTTCTCATTTTATGGACTTGGTTTTATTTGCCTCTAAATTGCCCCACTGTATTAATTATGAAAATTAAATTCAAACATGCTGCTGAGCAACATACTGCCCCAAACCACCTTCAGATCAACCCTTTCATGGTTCTGGTCCCTCTCCCTTTGCTCCCTCTGATGTGAACAGGGAAATTGTAGCTTTGTTAATACCTATAATGGACTAAAGGTTCTGGGGGCTTCCTGGAGATCATTGTTAGCCACTCATTTAACCACTTATGAGCAGCATACTTGTGATGCGTAAAATGCAATTTTATCTTCACATTCCACTGCCACTGAACAGGGGCAAAGTGACTAAACCCATCTAAAGGCCTGCCCGTGACACGGAAAGTGCCATTTGGGCACATTTGCACATTTCTGCTCGCAACCTTAGCAGGCTGAGACAGAAATGTTGATGCTTGCTACACTAGCACATGATCAGCAAAACAATTGATTTACTGCAGGCGGGCAACCAAATAACGATTAAATCACACATGAGGCCAGATACATAAGCTTGAAAAGGGATAAAGTGGAGAGTGAGAAACCACCAGCCAATCAGTTACTAAATGCCATATGACAGGCTGTGTTTCAAAAATTAAAAGTAGGAACTGATTGGCTGTTGGTTTATCACTCTCGAATTTACCACTTTCCAAGGCTTAGTATATCATGCCCCCTATGTCCTAAAATGTAAGTGACCTAGAGAACAGGAAGCCCCAAAATAATATCCAGTTTATTGGTGTCCCAAAAGCTTTTAAACGGCCCCAGCCTATATATTATTTGTCGCATTACCACTGACCCTAAATATGTCTACAAATATAACATTACCATCATATTGATCCTGCGAGAGATGGCGGCGGCTCACACACATGGCCAGTTACAGCAACATTTAGAGATTTTAGCGCCAAGAAGAATGTATGGTGGCAGAGTTTTAGATTCTTCAGGATCTCTCTATGGTAGTTCTGAAAACACACTAGACACCTGCATGTGTTAGTATACATGTTTTATGATTACAATGATTATTATTATTATTATTATTAGTAATATTCTTTCTCTTATTATTATTATTATTATTATTATTAATAATAATAATAGGCACCACTAGGCCCCCCTCCCCTTTTGGCCATATTATCCCCCTCTCCACCTCTCCTTCTCATACTACTGCAACTGTAGAAATTACATATTTATTTTTCTGTTTCCCTGTTGTTCTGGTTTTATGGGAACCTGAGATGTTTATCTCAGGTTAACATAACTGCTCTTAAGGCTCTGTACCAGAAGCTGGAATTTTGGAATCATCTTTGTCCTTCTTATTTAGGGACATATCAGGCAGCGTTGGCAGTACCCACAAGGTCTCTTTGGGTAACCAGGGGTACTCCTGGAGTGGGGTATTACAGGTCACTACCTAGGGGCAGAGAAATATGTGCATGGGTAGGGAATCCATAGTGAGCTCTTTGATTCACCAGCTGAAGCTGACGTTATTATCACAAGGCTCATTTCGTTTTTTCGGTACTTATTTCCTAGCACGGCGCCCATCGCATAGATTGTATGCCTTAAGGTGCCCACACACGCACCGATCCCGGCGTGCGTTGTGGGCTTAACTAGCACACATAGCATGCCTTGTGCATACGATGTGCATGCGATGCGATGCTATGCTAGAAAAAGCTAGTACAAAAAGTATGTGCAGCACATACTTTTTGTACTGTGCGATGGGGTGCTGCGGGAGTGCGCACCCCATCGTATAGCATCGCACCGCCGGGATCGGTGCGTGTGTGGGCACCTTTACTTAAGGCATACAATCAATACAATTGAAATGATTTTTTAATTGTATGGATCTCATCTTATGCATCTCATGGATCTTATGCATCCAAAAGATGCATAAGATCCATGAGATCCATAAGATGCTATAAGATAAAAATCGTGAGCCCCCAATAACCATTGTTAACGCCACCATCACTATCAACGCCAACCCGAAGCGTGGCGAGTGCGGCGGTACGCGTCCTCCGACCTTTTCATACCCCCACTATCCATGTCGGCGTGGAGTTGATTTTATATAGTGTGGCGAGCGCAGCTCGCCACCGAGCCCGAAGCGTGGCGAGCGGACGCGGACTACTTCACATGTATTCCGCGTCCCCTCGCTGCGCTCGCCACACTATATAAACTCCATGCTGATGTGGATAGTGGGGGTATGAAAAGGTTGGAGGTTGGCGTCAATAGTGGGGTGGCGTTAACAATGGGGGGGCCATTTCACCCATGAGGGGGGGGTTAGCAATTAAAATTGGGGTTTTGGGGGCTTTTTACATTGGAATAAATGTTAAATTGGGTCTCAGGGACCATTTCACATTGATTCCAATGTAAAAATCTCGTCGATTGCGTCGATTGTATCAGCGCATGCATCTTATGCCGCACAAACACATAAGAAGCATGCAAAGCTTGAGATATCAGCCCGACACATACAATCTAGATCGTGGGCGCCGTGCTAGGAAATAAGTATTGTTTTTGCTTTTACTTTTTTTTTTTAATACATTTGCCAGATCACAGTTCCTATTAGAAGTATGTGAAATGCTATTTGCTTATTTAAAAAATGCTTTTCGGTGATATTAAAATTATGTAAAAAAGGGGGGAAAACATCCTTTATCGCATTATTTTAGTTTAAAAAAAAAGTTAATAAAGCTGTACCCCAGAATGTATTTTGTTAAAATCCTACAAACATTTTTTACTTTATAATGTTGATGTCTGTATTCAAGCAAGCCAAATGTAACTACTGCAATGGGAATGGTATATTTTACAGAAACAATTTAATAAAATAAAACAATAAATAAGTAAATATGGAATTCCATATTTATTTATATATTGTTTTATTGTATTACATTGTTTCTGTAAAAGATAGCGTTCCCATTGCATTTTTTAACAGCCAGCGCTGCTACACCTTTGTTTTTTCTTTGTACGTTTTTTTTGGGTGTGAAAAACCCAGTACCAGTGGCAGTTAGTAGCGCACAAACTATTCTCTTTTTCAAATATAACTACTGTCTACTGTGGCGGGAGGTGTGGAGTTGACACCCCTGCTTCACCCTTGTAATTTGCGGTCCATGATTAGAGATACAGTAACTTTCCAATATTTCACAATGATTCGTGATCCGTGGCTTGTTACTATGTAGATAGTGTAATGTATGAAATCAGTTGAGATATAAGCACAACATTTTGGTTGTATCACTGTGCTTGTAATATTAATCAGGCTACATGAGATAATGGAAAAAGAGTGAAAATTGATCCATCGAGCTGTTAAATTATGTAATCACATATATACAGTGCTCGAAGTGGGCCAGTATACAACGGTATGACATACCGGTACTTTGAGCTCTGAACTTTTTTATTTTCTCCCCTCTCTGCAGAAGAGATGGAGATTATGTGGCCATTCACTTCAGCACACAGGAGACTGTGTAGCTGTCGTCACCCGGCGGTAGGGAAAGGTGGGGAGATGACAGGCTGGGATGGGGGGTCAGGGTGCATTGTGCCCCCGCTGTCATTTATATATTTATTTATTTGAGCACTGTCGTGGCTTCCTGCCGAGAGAATGGCAGCCACGTGACAGCAGGCAGAGAGCCGCAAACTGCCTGCGCTGCCCGGCTGTCTTCAGAGCAGGTTGCGGCTATTTGAAATGTAGCGCAGGAAGAATGTCAGCCAATCAGTGGTCTCGCAACCCGGCGCGAGATTTCAAATAGCCGCAACCCGCTCTGAAGACTGCAGTACACCGCTTTGCACTCTCTGCTGGCTGTCACCTGACTGTCACCTCGCTGCCATTCTCTCGTGGGTGGGCGGCCGTGACGGAGCTTAAATAAATAAATAAATGACAGCGGGGCACAATGCACCCTGACCCCCGCCCAGCCTGTCATCTCCCCACCTTTCGCTATCGCTGGGTGCCAGTCTCCTGTGTGCTGCAGTGAATGGCTGCGGAATCTCCTACATCTCTGCTGTATCAGGGGATCCCAGCCATGCTACTCAAGGCATATTATGATATTATGCACCCTGACGCCCAGCCCAGCCTGTCCTCTCCCCACCCTATCCCTATCGCCGGGTGCCAGCAACTACAGTCTGCTGGGTGGACAGGCGGCTACGACGCTTCCATTGTGGCAGCTGTCACCATGAGAATAAACCCCCTTGGCAACAAGTATGTAATACATCATAGTAACAAGCATGAAACCCTCTTGGCAACCAGCATGTAATTCCCCATGGTAACAAGAATGAAACCCTCTTGGCATTGGGCATGAAGCCCCTGACATCAAGCATGAAGTCCCTGGCATTGTGAAATAAACTCCTAGCAATGAGCATGTGGGTAAGTGGCACTTACGTGGCATATTATGTAATGGGCATCACGGTGTGTGCCATAATGTATAATGGGCATTAAGGTGTGTAGCATCGTGTGTAAATGGTATTACAGTGTGTCGTGTCATGTGTAATGGGCATTACGGTGTCTGGCATCATATATAATGTGAATTACGGTGTGTTGCATCATGTGTAATGGGCATTACAGTGTGTGGTATAATGTGTAATGGGCATTACGGTGTGTTGCGTCATGTGTAGTGGCCATTCTGTTGTGTGGTATAATGTGTAATGGGCATTATTGTGTGTTGTGTCATGTGTAAAGGCATTATGGTGTGTGGCGTCATGTGTAATGGGCATTACAGTATGCGGCATCATGTGCATCAGGTATTATGGTATGTGGCATTCATGGCCACACCCCTATTGTGATGAAGCCACTCCTCTAGCTTTGTGTGAACCTGCCCCATTTTACATTGCCACGTCCCCTTCGGCACGAGCTGAACAACATTCTTACCTTTTCCATACCTCCACTTTAAAATTTCCACTTTGATCACTGCATATATATATATAGATATATATTTGCACCCTAGCATGTATCCTCCTTACTAGTGCCTAACCCCCTTACCCTACGGCATAAACCTAAACCCTTGCCCAGCAACCTAACCCAAACTCTGCCAGAGCAGTAGAAGACAAGTACCTAAAATTGATACGCTGGAGAAGGGAGAATGGTGAAGTATACTGCTGCGGTCAATAAATAGTTAAACTTTTAAAGCAGCAGCAAATTGAGGCCTTGTGATCCTAATTGAAGTGATATTTATGAAAGAGCTTATTGCAAGAAACAAATGTAGAATTACTGTTGATGGTGTACTGCCACCTGGTGTCTGTGACTGGTACTGCTGTGGGACATTAGTATTACTTTAAGGCTTAGTATACATCAATTAATAATTTATCAATCTTGCATAAAGTTGGTCTGATGGTCTATTTAGTATATCCACATCAGCAAATTACAACTGTACAATAACAACTGTAGCTTGTTCCAGTATGTGAGAAAAATAAATATTAACTTGCAATCTTGCATCATAAGGAAATATATCCTTATCTCTGCTTCAGTCCTAGTAAACTCATCCAGTCCTGTAACTTTTTTTTACTACTGATTAATAGGCTCCTGTGTTGATTTAATATCACGTCCTCACTACTTACATCTAAGCTGTACTGTGTATTGAATTGTGGTGCTCTTTTTACCTGTACTCTATTTTTGTTATTTGTTTACTGTAATGTTAAGTTTAGAGATGTGCGGCGGCCACTTTTTCGGGTTTTGGTTTTGGATCTGGATTGGTTTTGGCAAAACCACCCTTGCGGGTTTTGGTTTTGGATCTGGATTTATTTGGAAAAATGCTAAAAATTGCTAAAATAATAGTTTTCAGGCCTGTTTTTGCCCCTAAAGTGTTATTAAGCTCAATAACATTAGTTTCCACTCATTTCTAGACAATTTTGATCACTTCACAGCTCACAAAATCGTTTTCATTTACTGTAGTAGGGCCATAAGGTTATCCCGAGGTAGCTGGATGACTAAGCTAGGCGACAGCAGTGGGCATCACATACATGTGGACCTTACACTTCCAACCTGGCACATGTCGGAAGCAGAGCAGCACTACAGGGGCAGACATTGTGGCAGTTTAATAACCCCCCCCCCCCCCCCTTGTAGCTGCACTCCTCTTTTAGAACCTCCACACCATTAGCAAGAGAAGAGAACATTTGATTAGTTTAATATCTAACAAGACCCCTATCTGGCGTGAGGTCACGTGGTTTGTGAAGATACCTCCTTATCAAACTTGATCAGACAGGCTAGGCGTACGTTTTCCATTTCCTCCCTCACCACTTCACCACATTACATGTGTTCCTCCCGAAGGCACGCACTTGGTCTAGTACACTGACCATCAGCAGCTGTTGGGACTACTTCTTCCCAAACATTTATCAATCCATCCATACTATCCCAAAAGGAGGATATACTCTGGATGTCACTGATGACATCTATTCTTCCCCAATAGAGAAGGACCGATCTTCGTTCAAAGCTATACTAGTAGCTGCGCTCCTCTGGTAGAAGATCCAATCAAGTACCAAAACCCCTGTTTGGCTTGATTGAGCACTCTTCCTCATGTTCAGCCAAGGAGCAGTGGGCGTTTCGTGCAGCACTTATTTAGTCTGCAAGGTAGTATCTGATTATATCAGTTTAATATCTAACAAGACCCCTATCTGGCGTGAGGTCACGTGGTTTGTGAAGATACCTCCTTATCAAACTTGATCAGACAGGCTAGGCGTACGTTTTCCATTTCCTCCCTCACCACTTCACCACATTACATGTGTTCCTCCCGAAGGCACGCACTTGGTCTAGTACACTGACCATCAGCAGCTGTTGGGACTACTTCTTCCCAAACATTTATCAATCCATCCATACTATCCCAAAAGGAGGATATACTCTGGATGTCACTCATGACATCTATTCTTCCCCAATAGAGAAGGACCGATCTTCGTTCAAAGCTATACTAGTAGCTGCGCTCCTCTGGTAGAAGATCCAATCAAGTACCAAAACCCCTGTTTGGCTTGATTGAGCACTCTTCCTCATGTTCAGCCAAGGAGCAGTGGGCGTTTCGTGCAGCACTTATTTAGTCTGCAAGGTAGTATCTGATTATATCAGTTTAATATCTAACAAGACCCCTATCTGGCGTGAGGTCACGTGGTTTCTGAACGCTGGGAGCATTACCAGTTGCCTCCTCATCCATCACCTAATGGGTGGAGGGGGGTGGGGTAATTGGTGGCAGGGGTGGGGTAATTGGTGGCCTCCACCTCTCTAGGACCCCAGGTTAGGAGATCCCTATATAGGTCTACCCTTATAGACCGCTATCTATGTAGTAGGGTCAATTAGTCTGCTACATCTGTCACCCAATTCACCGCTAAGGTTAATTTGTTTGAGCTGGCTGGCTAGGTGTGTTTTCCCTTACCTCCCTCACCACTTCACCAAATCACGTGTGTTCCTCCCGAAGCCACGCACTCGGTCTAGGAATGAATAAGACCATGGATGTCCCTGAGGACATGTTTTCATCCATTATGGATGGGGTGGAGAGCGAATCACCCATCTCCCCACCATTCATCCATCAAAGATTTAAAAATTTATGACGCTACAAAGAGCCAACAAATGACGCAGAAAGAGGTGCAAGAAAAAGATTTGCTGGGGCCCTGCCACCCAGCCATCCATCCATCCGGGACATCCTATCCAAAAAGTACGATAGGAAGGGATAAGACCATGGATGTCCATGAGGACATATTTTCATCCATAATAGATGATGTGGAGAAAGACACCACCCATCTCCCCACCATTCATCCATCAAAGATTAAAAAATTTAGGACGCTACAAAGAGCCAACAAATGACGCAGAAAGAGGTGCAAGAAAAAGATTTGCTGGGGCCCTGCCACCCAGCCATCCATCCATCCGGGACATCCTATCCAAAAAGTACGATAGGAAGGGATAAGACCATGGATGTCCATGAGGACATATTTTCATCCATAATAGATGATGTGGAGAAAGACACCACCCATCTCCCCACCATTCATCCATCAAAGATTTAAAAATTTAGGACGCTACAAAGAGCCAACAAATGACGCAGAAAGAGGTGCAAGAAAAAGATTTGCTGGGGCCCTGCCACCCAGCCATCCATCCATCCGGGACATCCTATCCAAAAAGTACGATAGGAAGGGATAAGACCATGGATGTCCATGAGGACATATTTTCATCCATAATAGATGATGTGGAGAAAGACACCACCCATCTCCCCACCATTCATCCATCAAAGATTTAAAAATGTAGGACGCTACAAAGATCCAACAAATGACGCAGAAAGAGGTGCAAGAAAAAGATTTGCTGGGGCCCTGCCACCCAGCCATCCATCCATCCGGGACATCCTATCCAAAAAGTACGATAGGAAGGGATAAGACCATGGATGTCCATGAGGACATATTTTCATCCATAATAGATGATGTGGAGAAAGACACCACCCATCTCCCCACCATTCATCCATCAAAGATTTAAAAATTTAGGACGCTACAAAGAGCCAACAAATGACGCAGAAAGAGGTGCAAGAAAAAGATTTGCTGGGGCCCTGCCACCCAGCCATCCATCCATCCATCCGGGACATCCTATCCAAAAAGTACGATAGGAAGGGATAAGACCATGGATGTCCATGAGGACATATTTTCATCCATAATAGATGATGTGGAGAAAGACACCACCCATCTCCCCACCATTCATCCATCAAAGATTTAAAAATTTAGGACGCTACAAAGAGCCAACAAATGACGCAGAAAGAGGTGCAAGAAAAAGATTTGCTGGGGCCCTGCCACCCAGCCATCCATCCATCCGGGACATCCTATCCAAAAAGTACGATAGGAAGGGATAAGACCATGGATGTCCATGAGGACATATTTTCATCCATAATAGATGATGTGGAGAAAGACACCACCCATCTCCCCACCATTCATCCATCAAAGATTTAAAAATGTAGGACGCTACAAAGATCCAACAAATGACGCAGAAAGAGGTGCAAGAAAAAGATTTGCTGGGGCCCTGCCACCCATCCATCCATCCATCCGGGACATCCTATCCAAAAAGTACGATAGGAAGGGATAAGACCATGGATGTCCATGAGGACATATTTTCATCCATAATAGATGATGTGGAGAAAGACACCACCCATCTCCCCACCATTCATCCATCAAAGATTTAAAAATTTAGGACGCTACAAAGAGCCAACAAATGACGCAGAAAGAGGTGCAAGAAAAAGATTTGCTGGGGCCCTGCCACCCAGCCATCCATCCATCCATCCGGGACATCCTATCCAAAAAGTACGATAGGAAGGGATAAGACCATGGATGTCCATGAGGACATATTTTCATCCATAATAGATGATGTGGAGAAAGACACCACCCATCTCCCCACCATTCATCCATCAAAGATTTAAAAATTTAGGACGCTACAAAGAGCCAACAAATGACGCAGAAAGAGGTGCAAGAAAAAGATTTGCTGGGGCCCTGCCACCCAGCCATCCATCCGGGACATCCCATCCAAAAAAGAAGTACGATAGGAATGGATGAGACCATGGATGTCCATGAGGACATATTTTCATCCATAATAGATGATGTGGAGAGAGAAATCACCCATCTCCCCAACATTCATCCACCAAAGAGGTAAAAAAATTAGGACGCTACAACAGCCAACAAAACGACGCAGAAAGAGGTGCAAGATGACATTGTCCTTGGGCCCTCCCACCCACCCTTATGTAGTATACAGGACATGTACAGTTTAACAAACCAATCATTTCAGCGACAGGGACTTCAGCGGCAGGGACTGTCAACTGTGGCTGAAATGATTGGTTTGTTTGGGCCCCCACGAAAAATAAATGGCAATGGCCATTGCACAAACTGGCTTTACAAGATGTCATCCTCAGCATCAGATTCCTCAGCCTCATCCTCTTCTTCACACACACAATTAATTCATCGTCGCTGGAATCAACCAATACAGGAGGACTGTGTGTATTAGGAGGACATAAGTGCTGGTGAAGGAGGTCAAGTTCGTGGAATTTGAAATTCATTTTTATGAACATCATCTTCTCCACGTTTTGGGGAAGTAACCTCCTACGCCGATCGCTTACAAGGTTCCCAGCTGCGCTGAAAACTCTCTCAGAATATACACTGGAGGGTGGACAACTTAAGTAAAGCAAAGCCAGTTTGTGCAAAGGACGCCACATTGCCTTCTTTTCTTGCCAATAATGGAATGGACAATCTGACATACCTATATCGATGCTATCGGCAAAGTAGTCATCCACCATTCTTTCAATTGTGATAGCATCATAGTCAGTAGCAGTCGACATGTCCATTATGCTAGGAAGCTCCTTCAGTCCGGACCAGATGTCAAATATATTTCCGGACTGAATAGCAGTGGGTCTCCTAGGAAAATTTAGCTTTTTCCTCGCAACCCCAGTGGTAGAAATTGAAGGAGAAGTTGTGTGCCTGCCACTTTCCGCTTCAGCTGACAAATTTTGGAGCAAGAGGTCTTTGCACCTCTGCAGATTTGTTCCCATTGGTAACAAAGACACAATGTAAGACTTAAACCTAGGATCCAGTAGTGTCGCCAAAATATAATGATCTAATTGTAAGAGATTGACTACCCTTGGATCCTTGCTAAGTGAACTAATAGCGTGATCCACTAGTCCTACATATTTTGCAGATTCACTGTGCTTCAACTCCTCCTTCAATTTCGCCAACTGCTTTTGCAAAAGGCCTATCAAGGGAATGACCTGGCTCAAGCTGGCAGTGTCAGAACTAACTTCGCGTGTAGCAGCCTCAAAGGGCTGCAGGATCTTGCACACCACGGAAATTATTCTCCACTGAGCTTGACTCAGGTGCATTCCCGTTCCTCTCCCTATGTCATAGGTCGAGGTGTAGGTTTGGATGGCCTTTTGCTGCTCCTCCATCCGCTGAAGCATATAGAGGGTGGAATTCCACCTCGTGACCACCTCTTGCTTCAGCTGATGGCAGGGCAAATTTAGCTTTTCTTGCAAGTCTTGCAATCTCCTGCACGCACTTGCAGAATGGCAAAATGTCCACAAATTTTCCGAACAACGGACAACATCTCTTGAACACCCCTGTCCTTTTTCAAGAAATGGTGCACCACCAAATTTACTGTGTGAGCAAAACATGGGACATGTTGGAATTCGCCCACATGTAATGCACTCACAATATTGGTGGCATTGTCGGATACCACAAATCCCGAGGAGAGTCCAAGTGGGGTAAGCCATTGCGCAATGACTTCCCGTAGTTTTTCTAGGAGGTTTTCCGCTGTGTGCCTTTTACTGAAACCGGTGATACACAGTGTAGCCTGCCTCTGAATAGCAATGGGAGATGATGTTGCTGTTGCTGCTGCTGCTGTTGGTGCTGCTGCTGAAGGCAATACATCCACCCAGTGAGCAGTCACAGACATGTAGTCTTTTGTTTGCCCTGTTCCGCTTGTCCACATATCCGTGGTTAAGTGGACAGTGGGTACAGAGGCATTTTTAAGGACAGTAACAACGCTTTTTTTTAATGTCCGTGTACAGCCTGGGTATTGCCTTCCTGGAGAAGTGGAACCTAGATGGAATTTGGTAACGGGGACACAGGATCTATAGCAACTGGGTAAAACCCACAGAATTAATTGCGGATACTGGACGCACGTCTATTACCAACATAGTTGTTATGGCGTCAGTAATACGCTGTGCAACGGGGTGACTGCTGGCATACTTCATCCCCCTTTCAAAGGATTGACTTACAGTCAGTTGCTTGGCTAAGTGATCAGGACTAGCATTCCTGGTCCCTTTCCTTGAAGCAGCAGCAGCAGCACCAGCAGCAGCAGCAGCAGAAGCAACAGGTGTACCTGATAAGTATGCTTCTGAGGAATCCAGGATAGGAGAGGATTCAGTCAGGATCATGACATTGGGTGCAGGACTACTTCCCAATCCCATAATCTCTGAGGATGGGGATGATGCAGTTGTTTGAGGAGATTGCAGGACCTTGGATTTAACAGAGAAAGGGGAGCAGGACGGTGACGCTGGGCGGGCTGCTACATGTTTGTTCACAGTTTCTTTTGACAAAAACTTCTGATGGATGCGCTGCAAATGACGTAACAGTGAGGAGGTCCCAAGGTGCTGCACGTCCTTACCTCTACTTACAATAGCTTTGCAAACGCTACACACGGCTTGACAGTTGTTGTCCGGATTTGGGTAGAAATAATTCCATACATACGAGGTGGATTTTTTGGTCTTTTGCCCTGGCATGACAATGGGCTTTTCCACACCCCGGACAACAACTGTCTCCGTCGGTGCCTTAAAACAAACAACATCATCCCCAACATCGTCATCATCCGCATCCCTCTGTGTGCCAGCTTCACCAACAGAATCCACATCCAATTCCTCAGAAGCATCCTCAATAACCAGGTCAAAATCTTGACTGGGGATGCTCTTGCACACACTTGCAGAGGGCATGCAAATGGTGGAATTAACCTCCTCTTCACAAACAGTATTTGAAAAGGTCCGGCTCACATATGGCATCCACGGACACACTTAGACTCTCCTCTGGGATTTGTGACATTTGTGAACTCGCCTTTGTCTTAAAAACTTTCATTCTTTTTTTTGTAGTAGCAGAAGGGCTACCATCATTCTTCTGAGACGCTGTACCATCAGTCAGAAACAAAGGCCAAGGCCGTAGCCTTTCCTTCCCACTGCGTGTGGTGAACGGCATATTGCCAATTTTATTTTTCTCCGCACGTGACTTAATTTTTTTTTTATGGACCATTGTAAAATTTGATTTCTGCTTTGCTTTTACATGGCCTCTAGGCCTTTGACCATCGGCCTTGCCATCATGAATCTGACTGGTGGTAGCAGCTTCAGAAGTTCTATCAGGTTGCTGATCTCCCACTATTTCCTCCTCCATCATCCTCCCCCCAAAAAATTTTTTTTATACTTTTATTTATTTTTCTGATTTTTTACACTGGACACAGCCTGTGACACTGGACACTGCCCCTGGTCACTGGACACTGCCCCTGGACACAGCCCGTTACACTGGATATATGTCGTCACACTGGACACAGGATATATGTCGTCACACTGGACACAGGATATATGTCGTCACACTGGACACAGGATATATGTCGTCACACTGGACACAGGATATATGTCGTCACAGTGGACACAGGATATATGTCGTCACACTGGACAATGGATATATGTCATGCTGGACACAGGATATATGCCGGCACACATTACATGTCACACTGGACACAGGATATATGTTGTGACTTGTGACACTGGACACAGGATATATTGTCGTCACACTGGACACAGGATATATGTCGTCACTCTGGACAATGGATATATGTCGTCACACTGGACACAGGATATATGTTGTGAGTTGTGACACTGGACAGAGGATATATTGTCGTCACACTGGCCACTGGATATATGTCGTCACACTGGACACAGGATATATGTCGTCACACTGGACACAGGATATATGTCGTCACACTGGACACAGGATATGTGTTGTCACACTGGACACTGGATATATGTCGTCACACTGGACACAGGATATATGTCGTCACACTGGACACAGGATATATGTCGTCACACTGGACAATGGATATATGTCACGCTGGACACAGGATATATGTCGTCACACTGGACACAGGATATATGTCGTCACACTGGACACAGGATATATGTCGTCACAGTGGACACAGGATATATGTCGTCACACTGGACAATGGATATAGGTCACGCTGGACACAGGATATATGCCGGCACACATTACATGTCACACTGGACACAGGATATATGTTGTAACTTGTGACACTGGACACAGGATATATTGTCGTCACACTGGCCACTGGATATATGTCGTCACACTGGACACAGGATATATGTCGTCACACTGGACACAGGATATATGTCGTCACACTGGACACAGGATATATGTCGTCACACTGGACACTGGATATATGTCGCCACACTGGACACAGGATATATGTCGTCACACTGGACAATGGATATATGTCACGCTGGACACAGGATATATGTCGTCACACTGGACACAGGATATATGTCGTCACACTGGACACAGGATATGTCGTCAGTCGTCACACAGGACAGGACACAGGATATATGTCGTGAGTGACTTGTGACACTGGACAATGGATAAGATATAGGCCGTCACACTGGACACAGCCCCTTGTATTAATGCTGCCCCTGTACACAGTGTACTACTCAGCAGCACTGCAGCCCCTGTGTGTGAGCACTGCAGCACTGAGTTAGTTAAATCACAAAAAAAACACAGGGTTCAGGGCTAAATAAAATAAATCACAACACAGGGCTTAGGGCTAAATAAATCACATCAGGGCACGGGCCACAGGACAGCCCCTGGACAGTGGACACTGCAGCCCCTGCGTGTGAGCACTGCAGCACGACACAGGATATATGTCGTCACACTGGACACAGGATATATGTCGTCACACTGGACACAGGATATGTCGTCAGTCGTCACACAGGACAGGACACAGGATATATGTCGTGAGTGACTTGTGACACTGGACAATGGATAAGATATAGGCCTTCACACTTTACACAGCCCCTTGTATTAATGCTGCCCCTGTACACAGTGTACTACTCAGCAGCACTGCAGCCCCTGTGTGTGAGCACTGCAGCACTGAGTTAGTTAAATCACAAAAAAAACACAGGGTTCAGGGCTAAATAAAATAAATCACAACACAGGGCTTAGGGCTAAATAAATCACATCAGGGCACGGGCCACAGGACAGCCCCTGGACAGTGGACACTGCAGCCCCTGCGTGTGAGCACTGCAGCACCTAGTTAGTTAAATCACACTACAGGGCTCAGGCCACAAGTCTACAACACAGGGCAGTGAGGGCAGGTCACGGAGCACAGCACAGCACTGAGCACAGGGCACGGAGCACAGCACAGGGCAGTGAGTGCAGGTCACGGAGCACAGCACAGCACGGAGCACATGGCACGGAGCACAGCACAGGGCAGTGAGGGCACAGGTCAGGTCACGGAGCACATGGCACAGAGCACAGCACGGAGCACACGGAGCTTCCCAACCACCCTCTTCCCTCTCCAAGATTGGAGTGAAGATGGCGGGCGCGCGTGCGTCTTTTATAAGATCCCGCTCCCGCGAGAATCCGACAGCGCGATGATGACGTTCGGCCTCGTTATTGGTCCGGAATTCAGGCGGGAACACCCGAGCCGGCTCGGATCTGGCCCGGATCCCCGATATTCGGATCTGTCGGATCTCGGGGATCCGGACCCGCTCATCTCTAGTTAAGTTTTGTCTCCCTGTACTGTTCTACTGTATGCGCTTTGTACTGCGCTGTGAAAACACTTGGAGTGCCTTCTAAATAAAATATAATAATAATATGCAGGCACAAACAATGACAACATAAATAAGTGTCTGTGTTGTCTGCTATTTTTGGTGTAAAATGCTCTTTTATATATTAGATTGTAGGAAATCTGCATTTAGTCCCCATTTGGTCCCCAGTGTGTCAGTACGAGGGACCGATTGTTCTGATCTGCGCATATTCTCATATGCGCATCCGCAGGGATTCTGTGAGGGTGCCTTCGGCATGGTGCTCGCACAGGGGAGGGGGAAGGAAGTGTGCCGGGGGAGGCCGGCCAATGTCACATGACGTCAGCTGCCCACATTGTCTTTGTCCCAGTACACGCAAATATAAGTGAGTATCCGCTGACATATATTTACTGCGGGACATGCGAGGGGATGTGTTTTCACGGGTGGGGGGGGTGCGTTTATTTGCCAGGGCGGCCTCTCTGGGACTCAGTAAGTTGCCAGCTTCGCAGATTACTGAGTCAACCAGAATGAGGGCCTTAATGTATTTCTTCTTTTGCAGCTCTTCCCTTCTATTGCTGTTATGAATTAGAATGACCTCTCCCGTTAGTGCAGTTATGTGGAGGGCACTTGTACCGCAACGTCCATAGGTCTGAGAATCTTCCTTGCTTCAGGCATCGCACTCAGAACAAACTTCAGAAGAAATAGAGTGTCAGTGAGTAATACTTACAGCTTTTATGAAGGATGACATGTGCAATGAATATCAAGATTTTTCAACATCCACAACCTTTTGAGCCACATATTGCTACATTCCCTTTCTGTTTCACAAACACAGCGCCTGATTCATCCAGAGGACGATGCAATGCTGGTGGCTTTTTTTTTTTTTTTTTTACTGTGCATGTGCGTTGCATTGCGCATGTGTTACGATTGATTACATGCATCAGTCACAGTGATAACCATATGGTAGCTGCGGCAGCAGTCCTCCCTCCATGCGTAATGTGTGGGAGGTGAGCGGTCTCATCGTAACTGTCACTGCCCCTCCTATGCAGAGAGTGTGGTCGCTAAAAATATTACAGTACAGGTAGAGTCTCCCGTATCCGGAGATCTCTTATCCGAAATATTCCAAAAACCGAGGTTTTAAAGAATATTTCGGATTTTCTTTTCCCCTGCCCCTTTTTTCATACTTACCAAGTCCCCCGATGTCGGCCTTCAGGATCTTCTTCGGGGTCTTCAGCGGTCCAAGGAGTGCATTGCACAGGTGTGCGGGCGCGTCACCGGTGCGCCTGCAAACTCGCGCTAGGCACCCCTGGGACCACTGAAGAAGATCCTAAAGGTCGCCATGGATGCCGGGGGACACAGAGGATGCCGGCGGACGTCATGGGACCATCGGGGGAACCAGGTAAGTATGTAAAAAAATAAATCCAAAAAACGTAAAAATCCCTTATCCGAAATGCTCGTGGTCCCAAGCATTTCGGATAAGGGATACTCAACCTGTAATAAAATGCTTACGAAATGCAGTAAATTGAATTTAAAGAAAGCTAAATTCTGCTGGTTTTCTTTTCTAACATGCTTAGTAGCCAATAGCTGACCATAAACTATGCAGTTCAGACATTGGAGAGGGAGCGGAGACAGGATATAACTGGAGGCCAACTGGGAGCCTTCTGTAATGTACATCTGTATTCTACAAAAGCCATGACTTTTGTAGATTCTGCTTTTCAAGTGCACATGGGTCTAAAATGCAAATGTACATGTGTGAATTAAGTCAGCCCAAGGCCTTAGTACTTCTCTACTTCATCCCCTTGGTCACAGATGTTTTAAAAATGAGGACATATTTTAAATACAAGAAAAATGAATCATTAAGTTAAACAAGCTTGGGATATAATATATTATAATATGTATTTAAATATAAGCACAAATCAATATCTTCTGCGGCAGCAGCCAAACAGAAGTGCTCTCCTCTGGCTTAAGTCATACATCAGCCCAATATCATTACAACCAGCCAGCTAATTGGTCAGAAAGATAACTGGGCAGTGTGTGTGTGAGCAGACAATAATTGTTCATTTGCTGCCACTTAACAGTTCCTGATTGGCTGATTATCTGTTAGCTCAGATTGGTTCACAGCCAGTGGCAAAACTGAAATACCCCTGCCGGCCCTTGGCCCTCCATTTTGTCTGCCGGTGGTCCTGATTAACACTGCTGCCACCCACAACCCCTCTCAACATGGGCTGTCTCTTTACAACACCTCCCCCCCCCCCCCCCCCCACCATGCAGGACTGCCGCCACAATAGCCCCTGCCCTCCTGGGAATTAAGGAGTAGATGTATTAAGCCAGATGAAGTGATAAATTGGTAATAAAGTGGAAGGTGATCATGAACTAGCCAATCAGCTGCCAACTGCCATTCTTCAAACACAGCACGTACATTAAAAGTTAGGGGCTGATTGGCTGATCCGTTATCTCCTTCCACTTTATCACCACTTTATCACTTCACTAAGCTTAAAACATCTATCCGATTCCAATAGCACCTCCCATCCCGGACAACAGAGCGGCCACCGCAAATAACGGGCAATGGTGTCTTTTTTGTCAGTCCCAAACCCCACAATTTCGGATGGCAGCCCTGTGCCCAGCTTTACAATACCTTTACTGAAGCTTCACTGGTAAATTACCGCTAATTTTGATATGCACACAAAATCTAATGCCTGTCTAGCTCTTCCTCATTTTGTTAGGCTCTGGCTAACTAGGTTGCCTTGTGTCTGTCCACTCTAGATTCACAGTAACATCTCTCTTTTCTATTCATTCTCTCTGAACTCTTATGTTTACACAGCAGATGTTCTACTTTCTCTGGTCACTTAGGTCATTCACTAACCACAGAAATTCCTGACATGCATGTCTCCTGTTTCTGTTCCAATGCCTCTAAACAGCAGTCATGCCTACTGTACATTTGTGTGTATGAGGATATTTTAGAAATGGAGAAAACAGTAAAAACAGCACTTCCAATTCCACTCTACTTTCACTTTAGGAACACCCTTCATTGGATTCAGCTTTTCAGTCTCATAAAATACTGCTTAGTTTGTCCAATTATATCGCTGTAAAGGCTAATAGCCTTCACTGTCAGCTGCTGCTCTCACACCGGTCTTAGGGTGGGATGTACTAAAGGGAAAATACGGTAAAACAGGGGTTTTACCGCATTTTCCTATGTACTATTACCCGTCCGCCCCTCTGGGTGACGATACCCTATAGAAGCCTATGGGCTTCTATCGCCGCCCGCCGTCCACCGTCCGCGCGACCCCTCCTCCCGTCCTCCATCGATCTCCTCCCCCCCCAGCAGGTGTCACAACCAGGAGGACATCCGGCTGCAGGGGGGAGGAGGAGACGCAGGGGGACACTGACAGCCGCCGGGATGTGACGGAGACCCCCGCACACCACATTACAGGTATCGCGGGGGTCTCCGTCACCGTAACCCGATGCTAGCCGCATATGTTAGTACATATGCGGTAGCATCGCGGCGTCTGGCAGGCAAAGGGCGGCGATGTATATTAATACATCCCGCCCATAATACCTAATACCGGTCCTAATAAATAGAACTATCATTTTAGTAATTTTACCCCATACATTACTGCGAGATATCGCATGTCTCCCTCGCTTCCGCTCGCTGGCTGCTGAGTAACCTTCGTGCTCCAGGGCATCAGGATCATATGCGATATTAATTGCATGCAGCAAGAGTTCTGTCAAATCCTACGTGCAGCCCTTGTGATCTTCGGCTCCAACTGGATGCGCGAGCCAGAGATCGCAATCGAAGGTTAGCCACATATACTTTTGGGAAACTTTTCTCGGCCCAATGCGTCACAATTGGATGAAAAGTGACCAAATTGTATGCGCAGCTCTAGAGTTTAGAGTTAAGTTCATCTTGTTAGCAGAAGCACGGTGGCCATTTCCCCAGTGTTTTATACATGTGAAGTAAGAAAATCACTGAGAAAATAGCAACCACACATTTTCCCAGAGACCTGTACATGAAGAGTAGACTCTGGGACAGTGATAGGGTCTCCTAGTGCCCAGAGTCTACAGGGAGCACAGACATAGTCTGCAAATGATCCTCCTTTTCTCTAGAGCAGGCATTCCCAACCACGGTCCCATACCTCCCAACTTTCGTAGTTCTTGAAGCGGGACGATGCTTCTGCGCGCCGAAATTTTTGGGGGGCGTGGCCTAATTTGGGGGCGTGGCCTATACTCGCGGCTCTTCCACGAGGCCACGCCCCCATTTTGCCGCTATGGGGGCATGACCCAGAGGCTCTGTGAGCCTCTAGCCATGCCCCCAGTCCCCTGGCTGCGGGAATAGACGCTGTGCGCATGCGCACAGCGTTTATTCCCCGCTGCTTAGCAGCTGACAGGGGGGACTCCCAACAGCCCCCCCACACCGCGGGACACTGCCGCCCGCGGGTGGGACATCGGGACAGCCCCTGACAATCGGGACTGTCCCGATAAAATCGGGACTGTTGGGAGGTATGCGGTCCTCAAGGCACACCAACAGTGCAGGTTTTAGTGATATCCAGGCTTCAGCACAGATGGTTTAATCAGAATCCCTCAGATACTAATTAAATCATAAATGTGCTAGAGCCTGGATATCTACAAAACCTGCACTGTTGGTGTGCCTTGAGGACCGTGGATGGGAATGCCTGGTTTAGAAGCTCCTCTGATCCTAACCCTCTATTCCACACTCACTGTCTACCCCATCTGTGTCCCCCCTGGCTGCCTTCTCCCCTCCCTTTATATTGTAAGCTCTCAAGAGCAGGGCACTCTCCCCTCATGTGCTCTTCATTTTATTATGATTCCATACTCCCTAAAGTAATATCTAACCCACGGTTTCTGTCACCCTGATGCTTAATTTAGTGTAATATCAGCTGATGCAGCAATGTTTATATACAATGAATGTACGTGACCAGCATTTTCTGCTACTGTAATGCTGGGTACACACTAGGTGATTCCTGGCACCATCAATTTTATTAACTATATCAGTGGTGCTGCGGGAGCCACGATATAGTGCACACAGACTGAGCGATATTGGTAATGACATCGGTCAGTTACGTCAGCCCCCCACCTCCATACATGCAGTAATTGATCCCATATAAATAATAATAATGACAATGTCTATTTGTAGTGTATTACCAGGATATATTTAGCAGTTAACATGAAATTGCCTGTGAATAGTAATGAACATGAGGAAAAAAATAATACCTTAAGCAATTTCCAAAATACAAACCATATCAGATATTGGTTTATATTGAAAATCATGCAAATAATTTATGTTTGGGGCTATTGGAGGTATCAGAGTCTTCTCCTGTATTAGGCTAATAAACACTGCAGAATATTGGGCCTGACCAATATCAGAGATGTACGCAATGTCCATTTAGTATAGAGTGTTTATTTGTCACTGCACTCACGTCTAATAACCCTGCGCATGTGTCATGTTGGTTGGAGGGAGATTAATCTGCAAAGTGATTGACAGTTTGGGAGTATTTATGGATGGTCTGCAGAAACGCAGATAGGACACAATCTTTTTGTGGGCTGTGATTGCGATACCGTTCGCAGTCATAAAGGGCTCTGACATCTTCATGATCGTTGGGCTGACAATTGGATTTGCAATGCTGGTGGGAGTTTTACTACAAATCAGTGAAATGGGTTTAGCGCCCAACTCTGAATAAATCCCATGGTCTTCAAAGACTTTAGATTTATATGGCAGTATTCAATGCTCCCAATTCGCTATTTTTTTCTGGCGATGATCGCTTTTTTTTTGGTTAGAAGGCCAGTCCTCTCACCAAAAATGGTCCTCTCCCTAATCAACGCTCCCGGTTCGCTAAAAATGAACAGAGAGCTTTGACCTGTTCGCCGCTTGGTCCTCACTGTTGTTCACCTTTGTTTTCTTATGGAAAATGTTGCGTACCTTGCCGTTTGTGTATTCAATGCTGAAATGGAGAAAGCTGCTCGCTTTTTTTTTTTCTGGTATGCCTCTCCGTTTTACTCTTGGCATCTTTTTTAGGTGTAACTCAACTTACATACTTATAAAAAAATATATTTTCTTTGTTTTCTTTGTTTTTTGGTGTCTACAAGTCTTTTTTTTTTTTTTTAGGTAATCCCCCCCCCCCTGATAATGTCAGCCACCCGCCCTGTCTTCCTTCTTGGGGGCCCGTGTTTGAAAGTCAGTTCAAAGACTGACTTTTATTTGTGATAGCAGGAGAAATAATTTAGGTACTTGTTTCCTAGCACGGCCACACCGATTAAGATCGGGGTGGTCGTGCTGAAAAAAATCGGTCGATCGCATCGCATGCGATTTGGTCGCATGCGATGCGATCGACCGATCCGACCGATTTTTGACCCGATTTTTTCATTAAATCCAATGTAAATTGGGTCCCTGGGACCCAATTTTACATTGGATTGAATGAAAAAAATTCCAAACCCCCCCAAATTGAAGCGCGTACACAGCGCCCCACGATAGACGGCAACCCGAAGCGTGGCGAGCGCAGCGAGCCCGCGAGGGGCGGCGGTACGCGTCCTCCGACCTTTTCATGCCCTACTATCCACTAGGGCGTGGAGTGAGAATAGAATAGTGTGGCGAGCGCAGCGAGCCACCGAGCCCGAAGCGTGGCGAGCGCAGCGAGCCCCGCGAGGGGACGCGGATACCTTCACAGGTAATCGCGTCCCTTCGCGGGCTTCACAGGTGTCGGCGTCGCCACGAACACCTGTGAAGCCCGCGAAGGGACGCGTTTACCTGTGAAGGTATCCGCGTCCCCTCGCGGGGCTCGCTGCGCTCGCCACGCTTCGGGCTCGGTGGCTCGCTGCGCTCGCCACACTATTCTATTCTCACTCCACGCCCTAGTGGATAGTAGGGCATGAAAAGGTCGGAGGACGCGTACCGCCGCCCCTCGCGGGCTCGCTGCGCTCGCCACGCTTCGGGTTGCCGTCTATCGTGGGGCGACGACGGGGACATTTTTAATGTGAAATGGGTCATATTGACCCATTTCACATTTTTTAACATTTTTACACCATTTCAATGTTAAAAATTTTTTTAACATTGAATCCTATGTAAAAATCGGGTGCATCGCGTCGCATCGCGTCGGGACCAATGTTAATGGTCCCGACCGACGCGATGCCCCCGATATTTTACAGTTCCCGACAAGATTTCAATGTTAAAATTTTTTTTAACATTGAAGTCAATGCAAATATCGGGGGCATCGCGTCGGTCGCGTCGGGACCAATGTTAATGGTCCCGACCGACGCGATGCCCCCGATTTTTGTTTCCTAGCCGGCAAAATGGACCTGATTTCAAAAGAAATCGGGTCCATCGGGCTAATCGTGTCCCTTAATTAAGGGACACGATTAGTTACGATTGTGGCCGTGCTAGGAAACAAGTACCATAATTTAACAGTTAGCGACCATCAAATTATTTTCTCTACAGCAGCGAGGGGATGTGTCTCCGGTACACATCCTCCTCGCATGGTTGTGAAGGAGAAACAACGTGGAGGGGGGGGGGGGCGAATTTTCATTGGCCGGGCTCTTTGGCACTCAGTAAGTTGCGATCTTCGCAGCTTACCAAGTCAACCAGAATCAGGCCCACTGCCCAGCAAATAGTAGACAGGAGCTATAACTTATTATTGCTGCAATATGTGACATTTGAAATTATAGTTTTAGTGGATATTTTGCAAAAAATTATAAATAGGCGCTGGCTGATTTGGAACCGCAAGGTATAGAATGTCTGCCAGAAAAAAGCCTTTGTCTTTGTTATATATCTACAGTGGCAATCATATAACTGAGAAGTATCATAAGTATAAGTATGGCAGCCCCCTTGCCCTAACGTCCCCCTTGTTGTGTGTTGTAGGGAATCTTACCTCCGGCCTCTGCTACCACAGCTGTTGTATGTTATCCCCCCCCCCCATTAACAATGTCCCTCCCAAAATGGTCGGTACCTCATCAAGTATCCATAATAACAGTCTACTATGAGGCAGTGGTCATTTTAGGAGAGACCTTTTCATTGCTGCAGGCAGGATGGGCACACATACAGTATCTTGTCTGCTGTCTGATCAGTGTTGGCAATAGCCCCCGTAGACCCCCAGCTCCCACAAGCCACCCAGCACATCCAAGACCCCACAGCGACTATTATTGGGACTATATTAATTAAGTCATTCACAATTCCTTCCCCAGTGGATTTTACAAACTAACCAAGAAACATAGCCTAAGTGGGGGACACAATCGGCTGCAGTTATTTACAGCAGGCTAAATGATTCACTGTTGTTCAACTAGCCCTGGAGGCAGCCTGCACTCTGTACTTACATGTATGTAAGTTCTGAGAATACCTGACAAGAAATTCATAATAAATTACCTATTTTGGGTGCTGCAATCAAGTCATAGGTCCAGGAATTTATCCCATAATCTTAGGGCAGGCATGGCCAAACTGTGGCCCTCTGGCTCTTGTGAAACTACACATCCCAGCATGCTGTGTCATAGTTTTAGCGTTCCCTAATAGCAAAACTGTGGGTACTTGTTTCCTATCTGGGCGCCCACTAAGTTAATTGCGCACCATGCTATTCTCCGTAGAGAAATCTGATCGCATCGCATCGTACACATACACGATATTGAACGATGCGATGCGATGCGATGCGATGCGATTCGATTTCCCATAGGAAACAATGTTAAATGGACACCTGGGAAGCCCGCGAGGGGACGCGTATAACTGTGAAGGTATCCGCGTCCCCTCGCGGGGCTCGCTGTGCTCGCCACGTTTCGGGCTCGGTGGCTCGCTGCGCTCGCCACACTATTCTATTCTCACTCCACGCCCTAGTGGATAGTAGGGCATGAAAAGGTCGGAGGACGCGTACCGCCGCCCCTCGCGGGCTCGCTGCGCTCGCCACGCTTCGGGTTCACGTTGATGGCGGGGTGGCGTCAACTACTTTTGGGGGGACATTTCAATGTTCAGGGGTGTTTTTGGCCCATTTACTATTGTTCCTATGATAATTTGGCTAAATTGAGCCATTTAACATTGTTTCCTATGGGAAATCGAATCGGATCGCATCGCATCGCATCGTTCAATATCGTGTATGTGTACGATGCGATGCGATCCGATTTCATTACGGTGCCGTACGTAGAAAACCTGGGCGCCCAGATAGGAAACAAGTACCAAACTGTGGCAAGGCATGATGGGACTTGTAGTTTCACAACAGCTGGAGTGTCATAGTTTGCCCGTGCCTGTCTTAGGGTTAATGAATGCAGACAGATATGTTAACCAGCATGAAAGAGGCGCTCTAATTGAATAGCCGTCAAGTGGGTACACGCTGTAATGGGGTTTTAATACCTACTTCAACACAGTGATTATGAAAGCAAACAGCATGACAAGTACATCAACAAGTGACATTTAAATGAGAGACATTCTAGGAAAGGATTCAGTACTGAATCCCGGCGGTCGGGATCCCGGCGTTCAGAATCCCGACGCCAAAATCCCGACAGCCAAAATCCCGACAAGGGGGGGGCGATCCACGCGGGCCCGGTGCATCGCTACGCTCGGCACACTCATTTATTCTCCCTCCAGGGGTGTCGTGGACACCCACGGAGGGAGAATGTGTCGGGATTTCGGCGATCGGGATTCCGGCGTCGGGATTCTGAATGCCGGGATCCCGACCACCGGGATTTTAACTGCATCCCCTAGGAAAGGGTGTAACTTTTAACATGTGTAGAACACAAAGAACAATATGACCTCCAAATTGCACTTTAAACATACTGTTAGATAACACCACTGTAGATTATGATGTAGCTAGAAAACCAGTATGGATGGATCTGCAATGTAAGCATGTTGCTAAAGGCCCTCATCCACTAGGGCGAGGTATCACATGAGGTACCTCACATGCGATACCCTGCCAACGCACCCGGTACCTGCTGGGTGGCAGGATCACATACAATACATTGTGGCCATTATTCTGGTTCACTCGCAAAGTCAAATTCCTTCTCAAATGGACAAAACCATGTGCACTGCAGGTGGGGCAGATGTAACATGTGCAGATAGAATTAGTTTTGGGTGGCGTTTTACTTCAAAGTGAGATCTATATTGCAGTGTAAAAATAAAGCAGTCAGTATTTTCCCTGCACAGAAACAAAAGATATGGGAGGGTTAGACACTATGGCACTAGCATATTTATTATTGTTGCAGTGTGTGCGTAACCCGGGGGGGGGGGGGTCCACACCATATATGTTACACCCATTTCTTTAATACTTACCTCTCCAAAATCCCCAGTCCCTGGAAAAATGATACGGCGACCATTTTCCTGTAGAGAAATCAGCAAAGATCTGTGCATGCATATTACAGTCTGAGGCCATAGAGCTCCGACTCTACATCGCTGGAGAAGGCTCGGATGACCGCAGATGGACTTCCTTCTCTCTAACAACACTCCTGCCTTATGGGTAGAGTCAGGCTGTGTGTGTGTGTGGGGGGGGGGGGGGGGTGTCTTCATCCTGATGTTACTGCTGGTCCCAGATGACACTGCGGGAGCCAAGCAAGACCAACAGGAGTGTCTTTTTCGAAATTCTGGTCATGTGGTCAAAATTGACATTCCATTCAACGATGTAGGCATGATGAATGTGTACAAAATATACCACACCCATAATAAAAACCGCTTCTCCCACATCTTGAAAAAGTATTTGGATCATTTCTTCTGGTTGACTTATTTTTACTTCCACAAAAAGGGGCAGATGTATTAAGCCTTAACAAGAGATAAATGCAAGGGTGATGAAGAGAAATAAATGTCCAGCCAATCACCTGCTAACTGCCATGTTACAGGCTGTGTTTGAAAAAAGTCAGTAAGGAGCTGATTGGCTGGACGTTTATCTCTCTTTATCGCTCTTGCATTTATCTCTTGTTAAGGCTTAATACATCTGCCCCAAAGTGTGAAAAAATATCTTTATTTGTTTAGAAATCTTTAAAGGGACATTCGGCTTCTAAGCAAAAAGTGTGATTATGCCTAAAGAGGGTCTATTACCTGGCTTATGACACAACACACTTGTCTAGACATTTTTTTCCCCAATACAGGATCCAGACCATTGTCAAAACTCCCAAGCCGACCACAAGTTTCACATGTGTTAGTTCATGTGCATGACAGATTACTGTCACCAGTGTATACTGGGCTGTGTCACCTTAATTAGACCCTTACCCGAACTGACTGAATATTCTTGAACACTTAAAGGCATTTGGTACATTCAGATTGGTCCTGATGAAGCTCCGTTTTGCGAAGTGTACACTGACCTAACAACTCAGTGTGTTTGACTCCCTTTTCCCCTCCCCATGTATAGTATGCCATTGAATTGATCTGTGTCTAGCTGCAAACGGGCACTGAAAACTCACCTATTCATCAAAGCGTATCCTTCCACTGCATAAACCAGCTGGTTCTCCGACCCCTTGCCTGTTTACATCCTGCTATCTAACCACCACCCCTCGCTTGCACCTCTTGTAATCTGTCTGTCTCCCCTTCCTACTAGATTGTAAGCTCCTCCGAGTAGGGCCCTCTTCCCTCCTGTTGTCAAAGCCCACTTCTCTTCACATTTCACTCACAGCTCTCCTTTACCCAACACTCAGTGACCATCTTCATACTCATCTCCATCATTGGCCTCAAGCCTCTAGTTGTATGTTGATTGGGTCCTTACTACTTACATTTAAGCTGTAATGTGTATTGAACTGTGGCGCTCTTTATTTGTACTGTATTTTTGTTATTTATTCAATGTTATGCCAAGTTTTGTCTCCCTGTATTGTTCCTTTGTACGGCGCTGCGAAACACTTGTGGCGCCTTATAAATAAAATTATAATAATAATAATAATAATAATAATAATAATAAACTGTCAGGACGAGCGTACGCCAGTTTTCACTGGGATCGCACGCCTGTTTCAAGCCGCAGTGTGTGACGTCTGCACCGCCGCTTACTGATCACAGAGCAGACGGGAGACGGACGGCGCTGCTACTTACACACCACCGCCCGCATAGCTCTGTGATACTTAGCCGCTACCACCACATTCGCCTCCCTATAGCGGTGTGAGACTGACGAAGGAGTGGCAGTTCTCGTCAGTTCTCACCCGCCGGGAAGGCACTTAGCCCCACAGGCACGTTAAACAGGATTGGCAACGGCAGTATTAAAGCAGAGTCCCAACCTGATACATACTTATTAAACCTTGCCATTTATCCGTGAATCTGTGCTGCCCTTCCCCCAGCAGGGTTTAGGAGTGATATCATCATTATATCTTGTTTCACCATATACTCGGTGGGAATTCAGCAGCACTGTTTAAACCAGAATTTTTGCTAAGTTAACATCATTAGGAAAGTAGCAGGCTAAGTCTAGCTATCTGGACACCTATCAATAGCTGACAGGAATTGAATGAAGTGTTGATCACTCAGATATTTAAAGTCTGATTTGCCTGTCAGTAGTGCCACAGTAGCACCAATTATTGACATCCATAGGGGATACCGGGGGAATTGGGCCACACTGAGCAAGGATAAATCTTTATCCTTTTTTATTATTACACTGTCTGTGTTATATGTTATCACGTGTTTGTCAATATTGCGCCTCCTTGTCTTTTAATAAAAATTTAATGAAGGCTATATTTTAATAAACTCTGCAATCTGAGGTGCACCACACAGAGACATTTCTCCTCTTTCTTTTTGAATTATGCTCTTCTCCATGTCCAGTGGTAGCACACCCTCCTGATGGTCCGTCTACACCATCTTTTAGAAATTTTTGTACAGATCCAGTGCGACTGACCTCCTCCCGTACCCCCATCCCTGTTTTTGAATGATACAGGCTGTGTTTGAAAAAAGTCAGTAAGGAGCTGATTGGCTGGACGTTTATCTCTCTTTATCGCCCTTGCATTTATCTCTTGTTAAGGCTTAATACATCTGCCCCAAAGTGTGAAAAAATATCTTTATTTGTTTAGAAATCTTTAAAGGGACATTCGGCTTCTAAGCAAAAAGTGTGATTATGCCTAAAGAGGGTCTATTACCTGGGTTATGACACAACACACTTGTCTAGACATTTTTTTCCCAATACAGGATCCAGACCATTGTCAAAACTCCCAAGCCGACCACAAGTTTCACATGTGTTATTTCATGTGCATGACAGATTACTGTCACCAGTGTATACTGGGCTGTGTCACCTTAATTAGACCCTTACCCGAACTGACTGAATATTCTTGCACACTTAAAGGCATTTGATACATTCAGATTGGTACTGTGATAATATTGTATTAGGATCTATACTTGGTGGCAGATGCTTCAAGCTTCAAGAAGTGAGAAATGGAGAGTGATAACCAACCCAGCCAATCAGCTCCCAACTGCCATGCTCAGGAGCTGATTGGTTGGTTGTTTTTCAGAATTTAATATAGTTTATTTTTACAATGACACTTAATGCTGGTTGTGAAGGTATCTGGGACAAAACACAATAGAAAAGTGCTAAGAACGTTATAATATTGGTACGCATAATGTAAGTTTTTAACATTTTTGGTGAATAAAAATATTACACAATCCCCTTTTCCCCTAATTTACGAGGTTACCTGTAAACGAATTTAGAAAAGAACCGTAGTACTTATTCCCAATACAGAAGCGCTGGAGCCATATATGTTTCATTGTTGTTGTGTGAAGGTGTAGAACACCTTTAGAGTCACCTTGCTGCACTGGTATATTAGCTGTAATCAAGGCTTAAAGTGGCCATGCAGAGGTGGGGGAACTCATTTCTCTATGCCACCTAATTAACTCCCCTCCCTTCCCCCAATTAGGCAGACACAGGGCCAGTGGTTGGGTTTTTGGCATCCCCCTGAAAACTAGAATGCTTTTCTGTGAGAATTACTGTGCTGGGCCAATGTGGAGGTTAAAAGGTTCCACCTCATCATCAGAGGTGGGGGAACTCAGTTTCACCCCGTTCCCCCACACTTTAACCCCTGGCTGTAATCGATTTTTTGTTGTTCTATTTACTATATACTTATAAACCTGCTATGTACTGTATGTGGTGACAAATACCTCCTGAGGCATTCCCGGAAGTAATTGGCGCTTAATTGCAAAGGTGTCATACTTAATACGGTTTAAGAAATGTAATTATGAGGTAATTAATTCTGAGAAAAAAAGTGATACGTATAGAGAAGAAAACGAATTAAATAGAATACCTTCCATTATGAACACTATGTTCTTTTCCAAATGTCGCCCCTATATCCATTGGGAGAAGCACCTCCGATGAAGTACAGGGATTTGGTAGACAACATATGAATGTCTGTACATTTCTGGGATTTATCCAACAATCAATAAAAACATAAAAAATAGGTACTATTACAGGCAGTAGGGGCCTAATTCCTACCTGATCGCATTGCAAATTTGTTCTCATAATAGGCAAAACCATGTGCACTGCAGGTGGGGCAAACAGGGCCGGCGCCACCACTAGGCAAATCTAGGCATTTGCCTAGGGCGCCGCCCCCCCCCCCCTTTGCGCCCGGGTACCTGTCCTGCGGCGTATATGTGCGTAAAAGCTGGCGGCAGCGGTGGGTCCCTGCAGTCAATAACGAGCGCTATCCGCCGGGCTATGCGGAAGCGCTTCTGTTTTGGAAACACTGGCCGCACGCTGTGCAGCCAGTGTTTCCAAAACAGAAGCGCTTCCGCATAGCCCGGCGGATAGCGCTCGTTATTTATTATTGACTGCAGGGACCCCCCGCTGCCGCTGCCAGCTTTACAGCGCCACAGGACAGGTACCCGGGCAGCAGACACCGGGGCGCCCCCACCCCGACTTGCCTGGGGCACTCTGGTGCCTTGCACCGGCCCTGGGGGCAAATGTAATATGTGTAGAGAAAGTTAGATTTGGGTGGGCTATGTTTAAACTGAAATCTAAATTGCAGTGTGGAAATTAAGCAGCCAGTATTTACCCTGCACAGAAAAAAAATAACAACCCTGCAGTTCACATGACTTGAAAAAATATGTCTTGCAATCAAGTCTGAATTATCCCCTAAGTCAGTGGTTCTCAAACTGTGGGTCCTGACCCCAAAGCGGGTCCCGAACTTCTCAGCATGGGGTTGCGACTCCATGTTGCTGACCATCAGGCTGAGGACTTTTCTAATCTCAGTCAGTGATTCAAGGAGTCTAAAAAATCGGTTGAATTGACTGTTACTTCAGGCTCCTCCCATAATGTTGTGCCACCACAATGCTGCCATGTGTGTGTCGTCTGCTGCCTACACAAGTGATGTGATGACCTTCTGCAGTAACTTGCTGGGGTCCTGTAATTATTTTTATTGTCTGATGGGGTTCCAGAGCAAAATAGTTTGAGGACCCCCGCCCTAAGTGATTACAAAAAAAATTATAAAATAATGCAATTCAACATATATATTATGCATTACTTTTATGGTGAACAGTGCTAATCTTACAGCAATCAAAAGTATATTAAAGAGCAAAATGTGTAATATTGTCATAAAAATGTAATATGTGAAGGTACGCCAGTAGAATCTAGAAGATAAGGTGCTTCAGTGTCTGCATAGAATGGCATACTCCCAGGGCCGGTGCTAGGCACTGGAGCACCCCAGGCAGGGGGAGGGGGGGGCTCCGGTGCCTAGCACCGGCGCGCAATCACTCCCCCGCTCCCCAGGGAGGTCGCCCCGGCACTCACCTGTGTTACTCCACGTGGTGGGGTGGGGGTAGAGCCATGCGATGCAGCACTGGCCACCGCGATGCTCCCCAGGGGGGGCCTTGCCGGGTGAATCGATGTGGCGTGATGCTCCAGGGGGGGCATGTGTGCTTGCCGGGTGAAGCAGCACAGGTCGTTGCGACGCTCCGGGGTGGGTTGGTGGGTGATGCAGCATCCCCGAGTCACTGCAGGGGGTGGGGGGGGAGTTGTGACCGCTCACCTCCATCCGAGGGGGCAGCTCCAAACTGCCGCCCTCCAGTGGCCGGCGCCCTAGGCAAATGCCTAAGGCTGCCTAGTGGTGGCGCCGGCCCTGCGTGCTCCACTCACAAATATATAAATAATCCCGAATGTGTAAAGGTTTCTTTTATCCTCTCAGCTCGTGTATACTGCCTCCACTCACATAGAGTATAACAGCGACAAGAATATAAAGGTATATTTTATGAATGATAATGTATATATTCACATAAAGGGATCTTTGATTTCTACAATTGTTGGAAAGGGCTTCTCTGAGATATTCAGATGTTTCAAATATGAGGTAGGCTATTTAATGACAATGTTACAAATTGTGCTCTTTTATTTATTTTTCTGTATGTTTGGTGTAATCAAGAAAACATGTTGTAATCTTCAGCAAAAAGACCATCGGACAAAGTTTTTTTTTTAAAGGGGTAATCAATTACAAAGGGTGGTTTTGTCTTGTAACTGATTTCCCCTTTAAAAAACCTCCAAGTTCAGCCGGTATCCAACACAGCGCCATGCTCAGAGGCCATTACATTTGGCCACATGTCTGTTATAGTTTATTCAATAAAAGCAAAAATGTATACACTGTATACCTGTTTCCAGAAATGTTGTATACCTGTTTCCAGAACATGAAAAAGTTTTGCGCCTCTATTAGAGAATTAAAAGCAAGTTGTATGCAGTAGGGGTGTAATGGTGTAACCACATGTCACCAGGGCATTACCTCCTCTAAAGCATTTTTAGGCGTCCTAAATACAGTGATGCTTTGTGGACTTGAATTCCCTGGCCACCCTGAGTAACCTGAGTTACTCAGATGACTAATGTCACCCTAAGGGGCATACACACGAGGCGATTTTCACCCCATGTCTAAGCTATCAGACTAGATTGTTTAGAAATGGAGCACTGATTGCTCCGTGTGTATAGCCCTGGGTGACAGCGATGTGCAGTCCTGCACATCGCCATCGTCCAAAGGGAAAGACAGTGCTTGCACTGTCTTTCCTGCTAGATCATGGGGCTTTGCCTATAAACAATAGGCAAAGGCCCACGCTGCAGATCACTCTGCACACATTGTGGTGTGCATCACGGGTGTACCGCAATGTGATATTACGCAGCTGCTGCTGCTGCGTACAAAGATGAAGTGGCTGTTTGATTAGCGTACAATCAGGCCCACAATTATTACACATACAGTGCTGCTTAATATATATACATACTATGAATAGAGAGCAGGGCTAAAATTACGTGCCTGTATTGCATGATTTTAGTCCCGCCCTTTCCCGAAGCATTGCAATGGCAAGATTTGTTTCTTTGGCTTAGGCGGATACGGGTTGCGGGAAGAATGTGTGATCACTTTTCTTGGTTGGCCGGGAGGGCCACACAATTTTCTACTGTTCCTGGAAGGTAGGCAAATATGTAATACCCTACATAACAATATAGCAAGGGAACCCCATTTTTGCTTCTTTTTGCATCAGTTTTAAAGGTCAAAACCAACAGAAAATACACCAACATACATCGAGATTTAACTGAAGTTTTAATTAAAGCTAAAACAAGGTATTTAGCCCAGTGTCATTTGTCACCTGCTCTCCTGGCAGAAGATTTTGCTTTAAAATGAATTGCAGCCTATGTGGTCGATCCTATTATCGCCGAAGGGTGTGAAAATGGCACCCAAATTAAGCCTATCTTGCACCCTTCACTGGGCCGAATTTGCTTAAAATTGCTTACACCCCTTGCTTGCACCCCCCCCCCCCCTGCCCCTTGCAAATTACAAAATTTAGGGCATACCTCCCATAATTTATAAAGAGACAGTGGTCTCACATTAGTTGCCCCAATTCAAATGTCACAGTGCATGTAGTGACCCTGATTCATTTTACAGCACAATTCAGTGCCCCTTATTCACATTATGACACAGTAGTGTTCCTTATTCATTATTGATTATACACATACTGCCCACAGCAGTAGTTTCACTTACAAAACAATGTCCACCGTAAGTGCCTTTTATTCACATAGAAAGGGAGAGGAGGCCAGCACCATAGGAGCACCAGAAAATAAAAGGGGCAACAAAATTTTTCTATACACCCCAATCTGAAAACATTCTGGTACCCATTGACATAACTATAGAGAGTTCCGGGGATGCAACTGCTATGGGGTCCAGTGGCATGGGGTGCCCCAAGGCCTAGGAGTAATCCCCTTCCCCCTATTTTTTTTTTTTTTTAAATAGCTCCACATGTCAGTGGTGGGGAGAGGGAGTAGAGGGCCGACTCCAGGGATCGGTTGATATCCAGTCCTGGGGATTGGCAGCAGGAGACAATCCCGGGAAGAGAGTGAGCAAAACACCTGTTCATTTCTCCGACATCGAAATACCGACTGAATGCCACCTACTGTATACTGTTTTCCCTATATGGGAGTCCTGGACCCCCATGAGGGAAAATAGCCCCTGTAGGTTGGAATTCCGACTGTAGGGCTCCTGACAGTTGAAATTCCGATGTCAGATAAACGACTGTCGGTGAGTCATCCGGCACCCTATTGATAAGTGGATATAGAATCACACTAACCCTTATTTTGTGTAATGTAAACATTAATAAATGGCGTATACAATAAATGTATTGCAGCACTCTACCTAGCTTTGATAAAGATGCTTCTTTTTGGGGACTATGTAAAAACCGGAACCGGACTAAACCCAGGACTGCCAGACCGGACATCAAAATCTGCAGTCCAGAGCTGGTATTGTCCGGCCTGGTTTTTTTTTGCTACATGCCGGCCCACACAGGGAGGCTTTATTCTTCCCCTCCTCCTCTTCCTGGTGACAGCTTTCACAGGCAGCCCCCCCCCCAGGCAGCCCCCCTCTCCCTTCCACCGCAGGACACGCCCCGGACCAGACTCTACACGCTCCGGACTGCAGATTTCGATGTCCGGTCCAGCGGACTTTTCTGCGTCATGTAAACCCCTTCCTACTGAAATATATATCTGTAGATTTTGGCAACCCTCTGTCCCTGCAACAGTTTGGGCAAGGGGAGTAAACCACATGTCATTGGGGAGTGGGCTGACCCAGACCATATGAATACGAGTGAGGAGAAGCGAGGCAGAACTCCCTGCTTTTGCTCACAGTCTGCACAGATAAAGCTACATCTGGTATGTTCTTTTGTAAAAGCAAATAACTCATTAAGCAAATATACTGTTGAGATTAGAATGTATTTAAATCAAAGCACATTCCGTTAATATTTATAAAAGAATAAAGTGAATGTAAGCCTTTGGCTACTTAGAGATATGTGCCCCTCCCTACAGAAAATATAACACTGGCGGAAAGCACGGCCTATTTAGGTGGAAGGAAGAACATGTGATGCTACCGAAAAAGCACGTCATCATACGGTAGGGGTGCTCTGGCAACTTCCCACAAGGATGGATGAGTCAGTGCTGCTCCATGCCTTACACCCGGCTGCCTTGGCTCGATTCCTTGTCTCCAGCACACATTCCCCAGCATAAGCTAGAAATTGTCAAATAATTGGATATAGCCCAATAATAACAACAGTCAGTTGGCAAGCCTGGTAAACATGATTCAGACCCGGTAACGATGTGGTGCGCGCACATCAGGAGCCTCTCTCAGAAAAAGAACGCTGAATTTAGTCTTGAGGGGAAAATACAGAACATGTCAGGAATGCAAAATGCACGGTGGTGAAAAGACCTTTGTGCATAAACTTCTGAAGCAATAAAATAATAAAGTCAGTATTTAAACTCACGAGTTGATCAGAGTCATAATTATGTGTTAAACAATATACTACATGCTTTGCACAAGCGATTTATTTCTTCCACATTGAATTGTTAAACAGTGCTCCTCACAGTGACAGTAGGAGGAAAATGACAATCATATTTGTACTTATGGCATTATCTCCATGTAACATCAAAATTACTTCCATTTGTATCTAATACTTTGAATAGTCTCCTATGCTGCTTTTACACCAGCAAGCCAGGTCCCACCTGGGATTTTGGACTTGGCTCCAAGCCGGGTGCGACCCAGCTTCTGACCCTTTTTAGAACGGCGTACTAAACCGGCATTAAGCCAGCAGGTGACGTTACCTGAGGCGGAGCCTGAGCCGCTGCTGGGAGCATTGAATGGGTCCCGGGTCGCATCAACTCGTGTAACCCATTTACACTGCACAGCGATCTGGGTTAAATTTGTGTTCAACCCTTGAGTGCTTGCTGGGTTGAAATCCCAAGACAATTTATAACCCCTGCAAATCTAGGATTACCGGGTTACCGGAGGACGAGCGGCGGGGTGGACGGCTTTCCATAGCATTCTGCTAATGTATGAATGGTCAGCAGCGCTGACTGGCCTGCCCCCTGCCACTATCCACTTCAATTGCTGCATGGTGATGATGTCCTGTCCCCACAGCAGGAACAATGCTGTCCCTGCTGCCGGTTCCGGGTTGCGCGGTGATATCTCGCGCTTACCCATTACAGCCAGCAGGAGGAAGATGTGCTCCAGGGGACATCACCGAAAGGGGGAAGTTTACGCTCCCCTGCTTCGGCGGATAATACATTGTATTATATTACTATGTTTCTTATATTGTCCAACACACCTACATACACCAAACTGCAGTTGGATTGACAGGAAGATGGCAGTCAGGGGTGGAACATAGCATTTTCTGGGTGTGTTTGTGAAAATGCATGCGTGCCTAGGCATATTTTGGGAGAATCTCTGACATCAGCTATCACCACTTCAGCATGATTCTTGAGCAGATTAGTGGAAGCCCTAGCCCGGCGCAATTGAAATATAAGTCAATGGTTCCTTTTTTGTGAATGGATCTGCAAAAATATCGCTATCTGAGATGCATTCGCAATTTTGCCAGGGGGTCTTTTCCTCTGTCTGTGAATTCTCTGATCTTGCTGAATTAGGCCCATTGGTAATAATCTGCAGTGTATTGAATGTGGGCTGCTTATATAATGATATAACTCCAGTTGTGATATTGAGGCAGATGTATCAATATCCAAATAACGTTTTGTAAATAACAGGTCCCGCTTCTCCAGCATAACGTGGAGAAGCGGGCTCAAGTTATTGGCAGATGTATTAGGAAAGCCAATTAGGAGAGCCGATAAGGAGAGCCGTTATGTCCAGCGTGAACGGCTCTCCTTATCGGCTCCCCCAACATCCCGCGCATGTGCGATGCTCTTTCCTCCCCCGGCCGGCAGTCTGGGCATGCGCGAGATCTCGCTAAAACCGCAAGATCTCCAGCGGAGCCCAAGCAGGGCTAGCGTTGTCCCCACAGTGGGGGATAGGACAACGCTAGCCCTGAGCTGGCGAAGCGGCCGGGGTGAATTAACGCCTGGGCGGCTGCTAATACATCGCCCTGGCCGCTAATCACTGAGGGCATTGCAGGGGAGCGTAACTCGGCGGGCTGTCACTAGCGCACATTAGGTGCCCCAGTAATACATTAGGGAAATCGAAATCCCCCCCAGTTAACCAGCATTAAGTGCATGGTTCATACATCTGCCCCATAGTTTGAAAAGGGGAATTGTACAGAAGTACTGTAGAAGCAATATCTTACAGGATTTCACACAGAGAGACATGCGTATAGTTAAAAGAAGAAAATAAATGACCAATCACTTACATGTTTTCATTATGTAAATACCATCATGTATTTTTGGTGTAACAAATATTTACTTAGGAGGTGGTAAAGGAACCATATTCACACAAGAATCCGGTTCACTTTAGAATGATTGTTAACAACTTTAATGAATAAATCAATTTTCAAATCAGGGGGGAATGTCAGCAAGCAGCAGAACGTGAAAAATTTGGGGAAAGGGAACAGCGATAACTTACATGGGAAAACAAGGCAGTTTTGCCATGTAAATGATTGCTTCTTTTTAAAAGGGTGCCGGAAGACTCACCAACAGACTGTAGACTGTAAGCTCCTTGGAGCAGGGACTTCTCCCCTCCTGTTCTCACAGCATTCTTCTTGCATTTCAATTACAGCTCTCTTACTCACCTACCATCTATACCTGCATCTCTTCTCACTCTGTGCTCTGTTTTTGTTCTTCTGTTGCTGTTATGTCTAATTACTGTATGTCTTGTTCTGTGTACCCTGTACTGTTCTACTGGCTGCCTATGCTCCGTGCTGCTAGCCAAATATTTACCCCATGTCACCCCCATAGTGTCCTATATCTGTACAGTTTTTACTTGCTACCTTGCTGGCTGTTGCAATCACCATGTGGCGCCACTGAATGGCTGCCTGGGTGCTGTACAGATCAGTAATTATATGTTCCCCATGTCCGTGTCCCTTATTAGAGTACATATAGTGCAAATCTGTAAGTGTCCTATATCTGTAGGGTTACTGGCTACCTATCTGGCTGGTGCAATCACCATGTGGCACCGCTGAATGGCTGCCTGGGTGCTGCACAGCTCAGTAATTATATGTTCCCCATGTCCATGTCCCTCATTACAGTACATATAGTGCATATCTGTACATGTCCTATATCTGTACGGTTACTGGCTACCTATCTGGCTGGTGCAATCACCATGTGGCGCTGCTGAATGGCTGCCTGGGTGCTGCACAGCTCAGTAATTATATGTTCCCCATGTCCATGTCCCTCATTACAGTACATATAGTGCATATCTGTACATGTCCTATATCTGTACGGTTACTGGCTACCTATCTGGCTGGTGCAATCACCATGTGGCGCCGCTGAATGGCTGCCTGGGTGCTGCACAGCTCGGTAAATATTTTCCCCATGTCAGTGTCCCTCATTAGAATGCGTCTAGTGCATATTTGTATGTGTGATGTATATCTGTACTGCCATTGTTACTCGTTCTGATAACCCTTTGTATTACAGTATGTGCATTATTTTTAATGTCTGTAAAGCGCCTTGAGTCCTTTTAGAGAAAGTGCGCTATATAAATAAAACTTACTTACTTACTAACAGTCGAAATTCCGACAGTGGTTTCCCAGACATCGGAATCCCGACGTCAGGAGCCTGACAGTCGTAATCCCGACTTACACGGGCTATTTTCCCTCATCGTCCATGACCCCCATAGAGGGAGAATAAAATAGAATAGGTGCCAAGCCCACAGTGTGGAGAGCGCTGCAAGTCCACAAGGGACTTGAATGCGCTCGCACCCCTGTCGGGCTCCTGACAGTAGGGGGGCGAGTAGCTAATTCCCAGGTTTTAACAGCATTTCTGTTTGAGAACATCCTGTTCTGAATCAGGCCCAAAGTACATCCGTCAGATTTTTGAATATGAAATTACTTTATTTATATGACTTTTTTTCCATTGATCTTATGAAGCGCCAGTTAGCGCCTGGGATTTCCAAGCGCTTACATCTTACCCCATTCAGTATCGGTATCTTTCTGTGTTTCTGTTCATTTGCCAGCACAAGAGCCAGCAAAGAGCAACATGCTGTCTCTGCAGACCACCCAGGGCGCCCCACTTAGTTTTCTCTGGCTCTCAGCCCATTGCACACAGCAGCTTTTTCAGGAATTACAGACAGCTTCATATATTTTTCTTTAATGATAATTACAATTTGACAGTAAATGTTTCCGTTACACTGTATAAATACCATGGTAAATCATAGCTACACATGCAATAAAAAGTATGAGAAATGGAATTAGATTCAGTTTCATTTCACAGTCTTAATATTTATGTAATTTCCACAGTTACTGCTTAAGTATGTTTTACTGTATGTATACTGTAGGCTGTAATGTATCATATTACACCAGCCATACATGCTTCTGTTTGGTCATTTACCCATAATGTTTTTAATAATGAATTAGTTGTGGATGGTAAGTGATTGCAAAGTATTGAATCTTATATATAAAATACCAATCATATATATAAAATACCACAAGAAAAGCCTGTGTTTGTCCCTCTGTACCTTACTCTGTAGGAGCCCTGACAGGCTCAGCGCTGTCTCTGATCAAATACCATCCCATGTCGAGGCCGCTGCTGCTGCTATCCTCAATGGGCCTGAGAAGCATATGATGAGCTCCACTAACCAGAGCTTAGCACAAGCCTCTCAGCCTCTGACCTCTTGTGCAAAGTGTCATGGGACTTATGCTGTGTACACACGGTCCGATTTCCTTTCCGATGTTGACGATATAGTCAACATCGGATCGGCATCGGATCAACATCGGATGCAGATCGCAAGGGTTTTAACCCTTGCGATTCCGATCCGATCCCGATGCACGTTCATGTATCGGAAGCCAGAAAGTCTTGGCTGCCTTGTCTATATAGTGCAGATCTGCACTATATAGTCAAGATAGGATGCAAATCGGATGTGCCTTAACCCCTTACCGCCGCAGCCTGTTTTTGCCTTCCTGACAGAGCCCTTTTTTTCAAATCTGACATGTATCACTTTATGTGGCGATAACTTTTTATTGCTTTTACTTATCCCAGTGATTTTGAGATTGTTTTCTCGTGACACATTGTACTTTAAGTTAGTGGTAAATTTTGGTCGATACAGTCTTTTTTTTTTTTGTGAAAAATACCAAAATGTCGTAAAAAAATTGAACATTTTGCAATTTGCAAAATGTTAAATTTTCTGCTTGTGAGACAAATAATCATACCACTCAAAATAGTTAATAACTAACATAGACCATATGTATACTTTATGTTTTAATCATTATTTCAACCTCCTTTTATTTTTTTTGGACACTAGGGGGCAGCAGAGTCAAAATTATACACATAACTCATAAAACGCTGCAATTGGCTGTTCACATTTGAACAGCCAATCGCAACGATCGCTGATGGGGGGGGGGGGCATCGCTGCCCCCCCTGGGCAATGAGGGAAGATGTCTGCTGTCAGGGACAGCAGACATCGTCCCTCTGTCACTGCGTCTATAGACGCGGTGACAGTTTAATGGCATGACGTACATTTATGCCATGTGTCGGGAAGTACATCCCGACCATGACGTAAATGTACGTCAAATGTCGGGAAGGGGTTAAGATCCTATCCACGATCCTATCTGATCAGATCGTGGATAGGATCTTAAGGCACATCTAACGTGTGTACACACCATTAGTCAACTCCCAGTAATGCATTGCACACTTGTGCAGTCAGTGTGCCTTGGCTCCCGATGCTCAGCAGTATTAATTATGGTCACATTGGCCCCCAAAAGGCTTAATCCGGCCCTGCAACATGGTTTCCTGACTTAAATGTTATGACCCCTTCAGTGCTGGTTAAACCACAAGTCACAGAATTGTAGCAGTGAGTACAGAATGAGGTTGATTGTGGGAGATTACAGTGGTAGGAGGTGTAGGTAAACTTCAAATGTGGAAAAACTTACAAAACTCAGGTTACTTGAAACTGCATGAATACTGGGGATGTGTGTACATAAGCAATGCAGCCATATTTGATAAACCCGTCAAGGCTGATGAACTTGGCAAAGCAGATGAATGTGAAAACTTGAATAGCAATGACAGAAGCAAACAGAGTCCAGAAACAAAAAGCAGGATGGTAACCTAATTAATGTCAGAGTTCCTTGGCAGCCACAGATGCTCTGAACAACATACACAGGTGCATGTGTCCAGGAATCTTGGCAAGGCAAAACATGAAACAAAAGTCCAAACAGAAATTCCATTGCTTGGCATATCCAGAAATCAGGTAACATTGATGACTCAGCTCTGAGTGCAGGGATCAGACAGACTAAATAGGAGGCTGCCAGGTGCAGTCCTTGCTGGTAATGGTAACATCCATTAGCCAACACCTCAGGGCTAGAGATGGGTTGGTCGTGAGTGAGGCGGTTCTTTGAATGGCTCACTTAAAAGATACAGTGAGCCATTGCTCCCTGCAGGGTGAATGGTCATTCTTGTAGTTTAGTTTTCATACATGCAACATTTGCCTGAGCGCAGCAATGCCACACATGGTAGCTTATAGTACCTACTGGCTGACTGACTCAGGGCTGTAGTTCATCCAGCTCTGCAGAGTCCAATCCATACCATATCTGAGCTCAGCACTGCCTCCTGTGGCAGATGAGATGTACTAACTCTGGAGAGTATTGCATTGGCGGCAGAGCTGCTGAGTGCTGTATAACAACAGGGGCAGGGCTGCTGCAGAACAATATAGAAGCACCACAGTGTTTAATGCTGCTCACAGTAGGTATGGCCATCAGTGCAGACGTCATCGATGGTTGCCATCAATGGCAATTCTGCACCCAGCCATCAATAGTGGCAAACCATTATATTAGACTGAATGGCCGTGGGCTAGGGATGCTAATCCCGGGGCATTTTTTCAATGGCGGGATTGAAAAAATGCCCAATCCCGGGATTCCCGTGATCGGCTTCCCTAATCAAAAAATCTGACACGTCCGCCCGCATACTTACTTACAGATGCATGGTGCGGACGGGAGCCAGGAGGTGTAGCCGGGTGAGTGGGCGAGCTGGTCCTATGGAGCCCGGGCTAGTCGCCTGGTGTGTGCTGCTCCGCTGTTGAATGAGCGGGTGGGAGGCTGGGAGCTAGTTGGTCCACTGCTGGGCAGGTGCTCTGGCCGGTCACAGGACGGAGGTAACATAGAAACATAGAATTTGACGGCAAATAAGAACCATTTGGCCCATCTAGTCTGCCCCTTTTTATCCTTCAGGTAATCTCAACCCTTTTTAATCCTTATTTCTTTGTAAGGATATTCATATGCCTATCCCAAGCATGTTTAAATTGTTCTACTGTCTTAGCCTCCACCACCTCTGATGGGAGGCTATTCCACTTATCCACTACCCTTTCTGTGAAGTAATTTCCCCTGAACCTACCTCTCTCCAGTTTCAGTGCATGTCCACGTGTTCTATTACTTCTTTTCCTTTGAAGAAAATTTCCCTCCTGTACTATGTTAAAACCCTTGATATATTTGAAGATTTCTATCATGTCCCCCATTTCCATTCTCTGCTCCAAACTATACATGTTAAGATCTTTTAGACTTTCCAGGTAAGTTTTGTGATGTAGGCCATGCACCATTTTAGTTGCCCTTCTTTGTACACTCTCCAATGTATTTATATCCTTCTGAAGATATGGTCTCCATATGGTAGCCTGTGCCGCCTGCACAGCGTGAACTCTGATGTCATCACGCTGCGCAGAGCCGCACTACATGGAACGGGAGAAGCCGGGCAGCTGCTGAGCACCCGCTTAGACGCTGCCCGGCATTAGACTGCGCACCCTACCGTGGGCCAATCAGAACTCGGGGGCCGGTCTTCCGGGTGTCGGGTGCGGAGCTATGCTCCGGTATCCCAGCACCTTGATAAAAAAAAAGGAAACATTGTTCCTCCTTTGCCATCGATGTAGGGAAACTATCTGGTACTCCCAGATGGCAAAAGTATTTGTATCGGCCACAAACCATTGATGATTTTAAATCATCGATGGTAGTTGGCCATCCCTAGCTCACAGAAGCAGCATAGTATCACAGAAAGGTGAGTAGCATGACCACACATTCTCACTCACAGACACACAGACTTTGGCTAGGCAGTGCAAATGATTTTTTTTTTTATTAGATCTGTGTTTGCTGGGCTGTGTAGTACTTTAACTTTCATTTTACAGCACCAGATTCATGAACTAAAGATCAGGAGCTGATTGGCTGGTGGTTTCTCACTCTCCATTTTATCACTTTTAAAGCTTAGTGCATCTGGACCCCAGTGAGCTGGGCTCCATCCAGTGCAGGAGGCCGGCGGCTATTTTCCTGTAGCCGCGGCCAGCGCAGGAGGGCTGGACGAGCTGATCCAGCGCGGCCCACAGCCAGTGGGTGGGTAAGCGGCCCGGGGGGCATATGGCACTCTGCCCCCCGGCCCAGCCCGCACCTGCTGCACAGAAATATCAGCGGATTCTGGTTTTATCACATTCACATACAGCAATCCTGAGCTAACAGGCCACCAAACACAAGGCAGGCCATAATCTGCCGAAGGCGCGCAGGAAAATTAGGGGCGTGGCCTATCATAAGGGGACGTGGCCTGTACCATGATTGTATTGTCTACCTGCAGATTGCACATTTTAGCGAACCTTGTAATACCCATTACACATAAAGCCACATGCCGTAATGCCAATTACACATTATGCTGAACACCATGATGCCAGTTACACATTACGCCCAAAACTGCGATGCTAATTACTCAATACACCGCACACTGTGATGCTAATTACACATTATGCCGCACACCTTGATGCCCATTACACCCCATACTGTGATGGCAATTACCCAATGCTCTCCACACCGTAATGCCCATTACGCCCCATACCATGATGCCCATTACACAGCACAATGTGATGTCCACAGTGCCAGATATTCCGCCACAGTGCCAAATACACATATACCCCCACAGTGCCAGATATGCCCCCACAGTGCCAAATACACATATGCCCCCACAGTGCCAGATATGGCCACCGTTATTTTACTAAGTTTGATCCGCCCATTCTATGAGCCATTGGGAGTGGGAGTGTCTAAGCTACCCACTTTGAGGAAAATGAGTGCTCTGTAACAAGTGATATCTATTTATCATCCATAAACGGTCCAACTTTATAAAAATAAGAACCTTTATAAACAAGTACTTAGAAATCTGCAATTGAAGATTAACTACAGTAATCATATTTCTTGATCATCTAGTGAAACAAAAACCGCTCTAAAGTCTTTGCAAATTTAAAACATCTTTAATTTATTGAAGATTCTTATTTTATATGTCAAACCCCTGATGAAGTCTCTTAAAGAGGCGAAACGCGTCGTGTATCTGGTGTGATCCTAGCTCCAAGAGAACACTTTGTTTCCAAGAGTATTTAATCCTAATTTTTCTATGTTTTATAATAAATGTTTTATATCTAAAAGAAGTCTTGTTGACAATATTTTACAACTAGTGGAAAGACTGAAATCATTGTATTGGTTAATTGTACATGGGCGCTGTATAAGACTATTGGGTTGTGTATTTGATTGTGGATCCCTCTAGATCGAGTGTTAGTAGCGACCACCCTCACTTGGCGCAAATATCTTGTGATATTGTATTGTTATATATATATGTCCGATGCACAGCGCACGCATCAATCAGGCTCAATTGCCGGGGTGCCCGTCCAAAGAAATTAATATATGTTGCGATGGGGACTGCACACACCGGTCCTTGTCTCAGAGAATAAATGACGCCGACCACAGGGGTCTTTTGGCAAGCTTTCGGGACTTTATTGACCCGTCTTCAGGCTCAGCATAACACACAGTGAATGAACATACAGGTTACCTTCAAATACCTTCACGTTTCCTGGGCGGTTCTATCGGTCCTCCCCCAACAGGTCTCTGATTACTATGCAGGTGAGCAACTCATTCTGCTCATACCTGTGTAAATTGGCAGAGTCCCTAGCCGTCCAGGAATCGTGTTACAAATCACCAACACTAAAAAATTAAATGAAATATAAAACATTGAAACAGTGAGATATAACAAAACATCAGATGCACAGTGACAACTGCCACCCTGCAATATTAAAATATACAAACGTATACTAGAATCCAGTACATAGCCTCTCTCATTTGGTATATGGATGAATATAATGAACTATTTATCTTAAATTGATAACTCTTAATATATCCAAAAACTTTATACATATAAAATTTCATCCAATTAAATATTGAATTATCTAAAGAGGTGACATGTGTTAATTTCACAGGAAGATGCTATAATTTAAGTGATCATTCAACCCTCGTGGTTTGAGGGTATCAAGTATATGGATCCACTTGGATTCACATTGCAGCAATCTCCGGTGTCTGTCCCCCCCTCGACCATCATCTGGCACATGATCTATGATCATGTGTCTAAAATTGGCCAAATTGTGCTTTGCCTGCACAAAGTGCCTGGCTATGGGTTGGTCGACACTCTTTCCATTAATGGCAGCTCTTATGGACGTTCTGTGCAAGGCCATGCGCTCTTTGAAAGTGCGCATGGTCTTGCCCACATAGCAGAGCCCACATGGGCATTTGATAAGGTAGACCACAAAGGGTGTAGAACATGTCAGGGTGTATTTGATAGTATATTTATGTCCAGTGTATGGGTGGTGGAAGTTCTTCCCCACTATCATGTGGCTGCACGTAGTGCAACCAGTACACTTGTGGCACCCTGGGGCTCTTCTGGTGACTTAATGCTAATTACACATTATGCCGCACACCTTGATGCCCATTACACCCCATACTGTGATGGCAATTACCCAATGCTCTCCACACCGTAATGCCCATTACGCCCCATACCATGATGCCCATTACACAGCACAATGTGATGTCCACAGTGCCAGATATTCCGCCACAGTGCCAAATACACATATACCCCCACAGTGCCAGATATGCCCCCACAGTGCCAAATACACATATGCCCCCACAGTGCCAGATATGGCCACCGTTATTTTACTAAGTTTGATCCGCCCATTCTATGAGCCATTGGGAGTGGGAGTGTCTAAGCTACCCACTTTGAGGAAAATGAGTGCTCTGTAACAAGTGATATCTATTTATCATCCATAAACGGTCCAACTTTATAAAAATAAGAACCTTTATAAACAAGTACTTAGAAATCTGCAATTGAAGATTAACTACAGTAATCATATTTCTTGATCATCTAGTGAAACAAAAACCGCTCTAAAGTCTTTGCAAATTTAAAACATCTTTAATTTATTGAAGATTCTTATTTTATATGTCAAACCCCTGATGAAGTCTCTTAAAGAGGCGAAACGCGTCGTGTATCTGGTGTGATCCTAGCTCCAAGAGAACACTTTGTTTCCAAGAGTATTTAATCCTAATTTTTCTATGTTTTATAATAAATGTTTTATATCTAAAAGAAGTCTTGTTGACAATATTTTACAACTAGTGGAAAGACTGAAATCATTGTATTGGTTAATTGTACATGGGCGCTGTATAAGACTATTGGGTTGTGTATTTGATTGTGGATCCCTCTAGATCGAGTGTTAGTAGCGACCACCCTCACTTGGCGCAAATATCTTGTGATATTGTATTGTTATATATATATGTCCGATGCACAGCGCACGCATCAATCAGGCTCAATTGCCGGGGTGCCCGTCCAAAGAAATTAATATATGTTGCGATGGGGACTGCACACACCGGTCCTTGTCTCAGAGAATAAATGACGCCGACCACAGGGGTCTTTTGGCAAGCTTTCGGGACTTTATTGACCCGTCTTCAGGCTCAGCATAACACACAGTGAATGAACATACAGGTTACCTTCAAATACCTTCACGTTTCCTGGGCGGTTCTATCGGTCCTCCCCCAACAGGTCTCTGATTACTATGCAGGTGAGCAACTCATTCTGCTCATACCTGTGTAAATTGGCAGAGTCCCTAGCCGTCCAGGAATCGTGTTACAAATCACCAACACTAAAAAATTAAATGAAATATAAAACATTGAAACAGTGAGATATAACAAAACATCAGATGCACAGTGACAACTGCCACCCTGCAATATTAAAATATACAAACGTATACTAGAATCCAGTACATAGCCTCTCTCATTTGGTATATGGATGAATATAATGAACTATTTATCTTAAATTGATAACTCTTAATATATCCAAAAACTTTATACATATAAAATTTCATCCAATTAAATATTGAATTATCTAAAGAGGTGACATGTGTTAATTTCACAGGAAGATGCTATAATTTAAGTGATCATTCAACCCTCGTGGTTTGAGGGTATCAAGTATATGGATCCACTTGGATTCACATTGCAGCAATCTTCGGTGTCTGTCCCCCCCTCGACCATCATCTGGCACATGATCTATGATCATGTGTCTAAAATTGGCCAAATTGTGCTTTGCCTGCACAAAGTGCCTGGCTATGGGTTGGTCGACACTCTTTCCATTAATGGCAGCTCTTATGGACGTTCTGTGCAAGGCCATGCGCTCTTTGAAAGTGCGCATGGTCTTGCCCACATAGCAGAGCCCACATGGGCATTTGATAAGGTAGACCACAAAGGGTGTAGAACATGTCAGGGTGTATTTGATAGTATATTTATGTCCAGTGTATGGGTGGTGGAAGTTCTTCCCCACTATCATGTGGCTGCACGTAGTGCAACCAGTACACTTGTGGCACCCTGGGGCTCTTCTGGTGACTTTCTTCATGTTCTGGAGTTGCTAGGTGACGTCTGTGTGTACTAGCCAATCTCTGATGTTCCTTCCTCTATGGTAGCTGTGTCGTATATTGGTGTGTTTAAGACTCTTGAACTCATTCTGTACTACCGGCCAGTTGTCCCTCACTACATCCCTCGCTGTCGTGGATTGTACATTGAATTTTTGTACCCAATTCAAGGTGGGATTAATGGTTGTATGCTGTTTAGATTTGAGGGTATTGGCTCTTGAGATTTTTTCAACTTTGGCTCTAGCTCCTCCCAAGGTGATATCATTATAGCCACGATCCCTAAATTTGGTAGTCATCTGATCTAATGTTGTTTCTAGAACTTCAGGGTCGCTTGTTATGCGTTTGGCCCTCAAAAATTGTGAAAAGGGCAGGCTCAATGTAGTTGATTTGGGGTGAAAGCTGTCTGCCCTAAGGATGGTGTTTTTATCTGTGACTTTTGTGTACACACTAGTGCTAATGTTGCCATTATTTAGTTTGATAGTGACGTCAAGATAAGCAATTTCCTCCAAGCTCATGTTGAAGGTATATTTTATGGGGCAATCAGTGTTGTTAATATTCTCCATCAATGAATGAAATTCGTCATAGCTGCCCCCCCAAAAGAGGATGACATCGTCGATATAACGCCTATAAAAAAGTATTTTATCACGTGTCTCTCTATTAAGGAAAAATCTCTCATCTATGTGGGACATGTAGCCATTTGCGTATGTCGGCGATACATTGGCCCCCATAGAGACTCCTGTCTTCTGTAAGTAATATTTTCCATTAAAGAAAAAGTAGTTTCTCCTAAGGATACATTCCAATAATTTGAGAAAAAATGTTATCCTAGGTCCCTTATAGAGAGGATTTTCACAAATCAAATTCTCAACCGCCCGAAGTCCATCTGCATGTGGTATGTTGGTGTAGAGGCTGGTGATGTCCAGGGTCACCATCCAGGTGTTAACCAGGACATCACCCAGCCCCCCCCAACAAGATTAGTAATTCTGTTGTATCCCTAAGATATGTTGCACCCGCCTGTACACATGGTTGTAAGTAATAGTCTAAGTATTTAGAGATGTTACTAAAAAGTGAATCTCGTGCAGACACAATTGGTCTGCCAGGCGGGTGCAACAAATCCTTGTGGATTTTCGGGAGAGTATAGAGCAGGCATTTCCAACGTTGGCCCTCCAGATGTTATGAAACTACACATCCCAGCATGCTTTGCCACAGTTTTGCTATTAGAGAATGCTAAAACTACTGCAAAGCATGCTGGGATGTGTAGTTTCAAAACATCTGGAGGGCCAACGTTGGACATGCCTGGTATAGAGGATGGGGACTCTGGGAGCATCACATCGTAAATAATCAAAAACATCTTTATCAATAATGCTCATATTTAATGCTTCAACAAGAATCATATCCACCTCTTTCTTATACTCATCTGTAGGGTTGTTCTTGAGTAATTCATACACCTCAGCGTTATTCAATTGTCCATATATTTCTGCACAGTAGGTCTCAGTGTCCATAACGACCACAGCACCTCCTTTGTCGGCAGGTCGTATGCATATATCATCATATTTGCTAAGATTTTGTAACGCAGTCCATTCTCCATGGGATAGATTGTTTCTGCTTTTTGTGTCGTCAGTTGCTGCAATGTTGACTCTTGTGTCCAATACTCGCATAAATCCTGCTATCGCTGCATTGTTAGAGTGAGGATCAAAATCAGATTTTCTCCTAAATTTGTACTCCTCCGTGGTATTCGTTGATATGGATTTAGAATCAAAAAATTCCTTGCGGTGTAATTGTCTCTGCAAGAATTGTTGGTCTATTTTCCAGTCAAGTGTATTAAAGCTGGTAGTTGGAACATAGCCTAAACCTTTATTAAGGACAGCATATTCATCAGGTGACAGATTTCTTTTGGACAAGTTGTAAACTACTTGTTCGTCTTGCGACCCCGTGTGTTCTTTTTTCCTCCGTCCTTTATTGCCTCTCCTGGTGCGTCTGTTCTTATTCCGCGACCTCCACGGGTTCTGATCCCTAAAGGGGGCTTATTGCTGGAGGAGGGGCCCTCTCTTGGGTCACTGGTATCATCACCTGACGAGGTTTGGGCATCACTGGAATATCTATTATAGCCCCTTCTGTTATTAAAGCGTCCTCTGTTCCATTTCGGTCTTTCTGTCTTTCCTGACAGCCAGCGATAAACAGTAAGGTCCTCATAGTCCTTATTGACAGTTTCATATTTTTGTTTTTTAAAGGTAACGAGTTCTTTTTTGTAGTCTTGTACCTGACTTTCCAATTTCTCCAACCACTTTGGAGACATAACTTTAGCGATCTGGTTGCTGTGGGTTTTTTCATAATCTGCAATCTTGGCTTGTACGTTTCTTAGTTCCTTTGCAGCCTCCTCTACAACCAGCGTCATCATATCTAAGGAACATTTATTAAGGATCGCTATCCATCGCCTCACAAAGTCTTTATTGTAGCGACCTATAGTAGGTGTATTGCGTACTCTAAATCCCCGTGGGATTTTTTTCTCCCTCAGGTATTCAGATAGCGTGATCCCATGGAGTTTATCGCTGGCTGTCAGGAAAGACAGAAAGACCGAAATGGAACAGAGGACGCTTTAATAACAGAAGGGGCTATAATAGATATTCCAGTGATGCCCAAACCTCGTCAGGTGATGATACCAGTGACCCAAGAGAGGGCCCCTCCTCCAGCAATAAGCCCCCTTTAGGGATCAGAACCCGTGGAGGTCGCGGAATAAGAACAGACGCACCAGGAGAGGCAATAAAGGACGGAGGAAAAAAGAACACACGGGGTCGCAAGACGAACAAGTAGTTTACAACTTGTCCAAAAGAAATCTGTCACCTGATGAATATGCTGTCCTTAATAAAGGTTTAGGCTATGTTCCAACTACCAGCTTTAATACACTTGACTGGAAAATAGACCAACAATTCTTGCAGAGACAATTACACCGCAAGGAATTTTTTGATTCTAAATCCATATCAACGAATACCACGGAGGAGTACAAATTTAGGAGAAAATCTGATTTTGATCCTCACTCTAACAATGCAGCGATAGCAGGATTTATGCGAGTATTGGACACAAGAGTCAACATTGCAGCAACTGACGACACAAAAAGCAGAAACAATCTATCCCATGGAGAATGGACTGCGTTACAAAATCTTAGCAAATATGATGATATATGCATACGACCTGCCGACAAAGGAGGTGCTGTGGTCGTTATGGACACTGAGACCTACTGTGCAGAAATATATGGACAATTGAATAACGCTGAGGTGTATGAATTACTCAAGAACAACCCTACAGATGAGTATAAGAAAGAGGTGGATATGATTCTTGTTGAAGCATTAAATATGAGCATTATTGATAAAGATGTTTTTGATTATTTACGATGTGATGCTCCCAGAGTCCCCATCCTCTATACTCTCCCGAAAATCCACAAGGATTTGTTGCACCCGCCTGGCAGACCAATTGTGTCTGCACGAGATTCACTTTTTAGTAACATCTCTAAATACTTAGACTATTACTTACAACCATGTGTACAGGCGGGTGCAACATATCTTAGGGATACAACAGAATTACTAATCTTGTTGGGGGGGCTGGGTGATGTCCCGGTTAACACCTGGATGGTGACCCTGGACATCACCAGCCTCTACACCAACATACCACATGCAGATGGACTTCGGGCGGTTGAGAATTTGATTTGTGAAAATCCTCTCTATAAGGGACCTAGGATAATTTTTTTCTCAAATTATTGGAATGTATCCTTAGGAGAAACTACTTTTTCTTTAATGGAAAATATTACTTACAGAAGACAGGAGTCTCTATGGGGGCCAATGTATCACCGACATACGCAAATGGCTACATGTCCCACATACTGTAGATGAGAGATTTTTCCTTAATAGAGAGACACGTGATAAAATACTTTTTTATAGGCGTTATATCGACGATGTCATCCTCTTTTGGGGGGGCAGCTATGACGAATTTCATTCATTGATGGAGAATATTAACAACACTGATTGCCCCATAAAATATACCTTCAACATGAGCTTGGAGGAAATTGCTTATCTTGACGTCACTATCAAACTAAATAATGGCAACATTAGCACTAGTGTGTACACAAAAGTCACAGATAAAAACACCATCCTTAGGGCAGACAGCTTTCACCCCAAATCAACGACATTGAGCCTGCCCTTTTCACAATTTTTGAGGGCCAAACGCATAACAAGCGACCCTGAAGTTCTAGAAACAACATTAGATCAGATGACTACCAAATTTAGGGATCGTGGCTATAATGATATCACCTTGGGAGGAGCTAGAGCCAAAGTTGAAAAAATCTCAAGAGCCAATACCCTCAAATCTAAACAGCATACAACCATTAATCCCACCTTGAATTGGGTACAAAAATTCAATGTACAATCCACGACAGCGAGGGACAACTGGCCGGTAGTACAGAATGAGTTCAAGAGTCTTAAACACACCAATATACGACACAGCTACCATAGAGGAAGGAACATCAGAGATTGGCTAGTACACACAGACGTCACCCAGCAACTCCAGAACATGAAGAAAGTCACCAGAAGAGCCCCAGGGTGCCACAAGTGTACTGGTTGCACTACGTGCAGCCACATGATAGTGGGGAAGAACTTCCACCACCCATACACTGGACATAAATATACTATCAAATACACCCTGACATGTTCTACACCCTTTGTGGTCTACCTTATCAAATGCCCATGTGGGCTCTGCTATGTGGGCAAGACCATGCGCACTTTCAAAGAGCGCATGGCCTTGCACAGAACGTCCATAAGAGCTGCCATTAATGGAAAGAGTGTCGACCAACCCATAGCCAGGCACTTTGTGCAGGCAAAGCACAATTTGGCCAATTTTAGACACATGATCATAGATCATGTGCCAGATGATGGTCGAGGGGGGGACAGACACCGGAGATTGCTGCAATGTGAATCCAAGTGGATCCATATACTTGATACCCTCAAACCACGAGGGTTGAATGATCACTTAAATTATAGCATCTTCCTGTGAAATTAACACATGTCACCTCTTTAGATAATTCAATATTTAATTGGATGAAATTTTATATGTATAAAGTTTTTGGATATATTAAGAGTTATCAATTTAAGATAAATAGTTCATTATATTCATCCATATACCAAATGAGAGAGGCTATGTACTGGATTCTAGTATACGTTTGTATATTTTAATATTGCAGGGTGGCAGTTGTCACTGTGCATCTGATGTTTTGTTATATCTCACTGTTTCAATGTTTTATATTTCATTTAATTTTTTAGTGTTGGTGATTTGTAACACGATTCCTGGACGGCTAGGGACTCTGCCAATTTACACAGGTATGAGCAGAATGAGTTGCTCACCTGCATAGTAATCAGAGACCTGTTGGGGGAGGACCGATAGAACCGCCCAGGAAACGTGAAGGTATTTGAAGGTAACCTGTATGTTCATTCACTGTGTGTTATGCTGAGCCTGAAGACGGGTCAATAAAGTCCCGAAAGCTTGCTAAAAGACCCCTGTGGTCGGCGTCATTTATTCTCTGAGACAAGGACCGGTGTGTGCAGTCCCCATCGCAACATATATATATATATATATATATACACACACACACACACACACACACACATATACAGTACATGCATTAAACTGCACCAGCACTTTTCTTAATAAATTTCCCTGCAACCTTATAGAATGGACTCACCCCTAAGGGGGTAACCCAGATTTGGAGGTGCATATATATCATCCGATGCTCTCGGTGCTGGCGATACATGTACGGCACTGAAGCCCAAAGTCTGCAGCCACTGCTGGAAGGTAAGTATATTCTATTTTCCCTCTTTTCTGTGCCAGGCCCTTGTATATGCCAACCTCTTTGCCATTTCCCTACTTAACCCTTTGTATATATATATATATATATATATATATATATATATATATATATATATATACATACATACCGTATTTCCCCGATAAGACACTGTCTTTTTTTTTTTTTTCAGTCCAAAAAACACCATAGGACTTATATATCTTCTTATGCCAAGTACACTTAGCATCTTATATCAAATAATAAAAGTCAATATAATTTGCAAATCAAGGTATCTCAGGGATAAAAATACTTCCTGGTGACCACAGTATAAACGAGCATATAAAACCCGGATGACAACATGCTTTCTGTAGCAAATCTTACTTCTAATGTACTTAAAGTGTTACAGCATTCTAAAATTATATACATATATATATATATATATATATATATATATATATTATACTGTATACAAAAATTAGGAATTTTAGACCTGTTAATTCCATCTGGTTCAAGAATTTGGATTGACATAGACTTTACTATGCTAGGCATTAACTGCTTCTTGGTTGAAACAGGACATTTTTCCAAGCCTTAAGTTTGCTATACAAAATACTAGAAGTTATGAAGTTTGGCAAGGAACAAGCTTATGCTGGCAAGTCCCATTACTTTTGGAAGTTCTCATACATAGCTGAAATAACTCAGCACATTAGAATATCACTGTATTTTTTCTAACTTATTCAATCCCTCAGCGAGAACAAGGTTTACAGTGCTGCAAAAAGGTTGAAAAAAAAAGTTCCTCAAGAAGTCTATTTTTGGCAGGATGTTTTACGGTCTGCTGAAGACGTCCATATTAAAAGGGTTCAGCTTGACTCCTCCATATGCCGTATTGCTCCATACGCTGGCGCACCCGCACCATCTTTTCTTGAACAGCAGTTACGCATGATATCATGCAGCCACCTCGCAAATGGTCTAGACACGCCTGCATTATTCAGATCACTCCTGTGAAACGCTGGATCACCAACCGTCACTGTCAATCAAAGTGGAAGCTTGTACAGTATGCTGCAGCTGCTGCACAGTCCTGTACAGAAGTCCAAAAGCGCTTTGCCATTTTTCACTCTTCTGCATCCAAAGTTGAATTAGGCCCTACATAAATGTACAGGGTTACTGAATGGACAATTTGCTATTGTGGTGAGGTCAAGGTGGCAGGGCTTTTCTGTGGGACTCCCTATTTGGCAAACTGCGATAGGCACACACAATATTATCGAGGAAAACCGTTTTGCCATTTTTATTACCTTTTTGAACAACAACAGTATGAGCCACTCAGAAAAACCTTACATTATATCTCAGTAACTGATAAGAATAATTTAACCATCAAATAACATTTTCTAAAATAAGACTTTATTATGGCATGAGAATGTTGCATAAATATATTTATCAAGAATTTCCAGCTAATGGAAACTCGGGACTAAGTAAAAACCAGGGGGTGTCCCGTCCAGGGGTGTCTTGTCTGGAGGGTCCCTGTGATAGCTTTCACCAGGCACATGTGGAAGTGGAGGATTACAGCCTCCCCGTGTGGTCCGGACCGTTGCGGTTTTTATTACACCCCCAGACCATGCAGGGAGTCTGTATTCTCCCCTTTCTCCTCTCCCTGGTGACAGGTGTCAGAGCTCCCCCCCCACCGGACCAAACACTACAAGTTCCAGAATGACATTGATGAATGGAGCCTGTCCGGTCTGGCGTTTCAGGGTCCTGTCCAGTTTTTACCCATACCCTGGGAACTAGGTAAAAACCAGAATGGACCAGACCACGGAACACCAGGCCAGTCAGGCACTCTGCAGCAAACTGCCATTCTGGAGCTTGTAGTGCTCATTCATTATTATCCGTCCGGTGTCCTTTTCAGATGGGTATCTGTAACAACTGTCGCTGGGGAGGGTATGGAATAATAACTGGAACGGTCCAAATTTTACAGGGAGGCTGTTGTCTCTCCCAGGCCCTGTCCCCAGAGAAAGCCTTCACAGACAAGACACCTGCCAGACAGAGGCGGATGGGGACAACACTACAAGTTCAAGAATGGCAGAGTTTGCTGCAGGGAGCTGATCCAGTCTGGTGTTTCAGGGGCCGGACCGTTATGACTTTTACCTGATCTCCAGCTAGTGTGCGCTTTATAACTATTGCATAAGTACTGCTTACTTTCTTTGTGTTCTCATATTAACCATCTGTCTCTCATTAGAAATTATCAGACACATATGGAATGTGGACTCCATGACATTTTTACTCTTTCCTCAGAAGAGCACACATTTGTTAAAAATATATGTATGGTACATTTCCCCTGTAAGTCTGGAATCACTTTACACTGTACAGAAAGTGTCCCAGTACAGTAACTGCAGCACTGAGTTTTTTCTCTAGGTTCTTGGTACAAAACCTCTTCTATAAAGGAATGGAAAATCTGCCATATATACACTCAGGAGTCACCCATGCGCTGGCAGGATGGGTAATTATGCAGAAAAGCAACTGCACATGCATTTTAAAAAATAGATGTTTTTCAATGCGGTACTTGTGAGTTATCCGGGCTGCCGATTTCTAAATCGGGTCGGATCGGGCACATCGCATCGCATCGCATGCGACCATCGGATGCGATGCGATGACCCGATTTTTCCATAGGAATCAATGTTAAAATGGACTGAGTCCATTTTAACATGGAATTCAATGGGAAAAAGGGGTCCTTTTCATACCCCTACTATCCAAGTGGGCATGGAGTTGGATATAAACCTGTGGCGAGCGTAGCGAGCCACCGAGCCCGAAGCGTGGCGAGCCCCGCGAGGGGACACAGAATACCGTCCCCTCGCGGGGCTCGCTTCGCTCGCCACGCTTCGGGCTCGGTGGCTCGCTACGCTCGCCACAGGTTTATATCCAACTCCATGCCCACTTGGATAGTAGGGGTATGAAAAGGACCCCTTTTTCCCATTGAATTCCATGTTAAAATGGACTCAGTCCATTTTAACATTGATTCCTATGGAAAAATCGGGTCATCGCATCCGATGGTCGCATGCGATGCGATGCGATATCGCATCGCATCGCATCTGATTGTATGCCTTAACTTAAGGCATACAATCAAAAAATCGGCAGCCCAGATAACTCACAAGTACCTTCAATGCTCTTTATATGCTTCATATTTTTACCAATACACAACAACATTCCTTGAAGGTCCAACACAATCCTTTTGAGAAACTGCTCATTAAGCGACATTTATGAACCAAACAACTGTCTTCACCCCATCTGTGATATCAGCCTTCCTATTTGTTGACCAAAATAATTTCCATCTACCTCCCCTTACTTTCAGTGTTGTGTGCACGAAGCGACACTCTAGCCACAATCCACTTCTTAGGGGCCAATTTATCAATAATTGCATCGCGATCTGGGTGCAAAATTAGTATTCAGAATTGCAATACAGCATGTAATTACATCGGCAGAATGTAATAAAGAGCAACCGCAGGGACATGGGTTCCGGAATGATCAGTTTCATGCTATGTGCGAAGAGAAAGTAGGACTTCGAGTCCTGTGCATTTGTGCTACCACTGACCACGCATGAGGGAAATGTAGCCCATAGGCTTCAACAGGCTAATGCTATCTTCAGATGGCGTTCGTTCAAGGGGTCAAGCTTGGGAATGCTTCTCCAAAGCTTGACAGCATCGCATTATCATCATGCGGGTTGCGGCTGCAGTTGAGAATAGAAGGATGGCTGCAGGTATCCCAGTTATACAGGGCTGCTATCAGTGGAGTACTATGGAGACAACCATCTCAAGCACGGCTAATATGCCAGAGAGGGGGAGCCTGGGCCGCTATACCACAAACGGTCGGCCGATGAAATAGAAGTGACTTTTTTATCTGTCACAAGGTTGGATTGTTGTGGAGTCAACCTTGGATCAAGACCAAGTGTGCTAACAGGTGCGATAAATGTATCTGGACTGATAGTGTCTTCCCAATCAATGAGAAGGTCATATACAGTATCAATACCAAGAGGTTGGTGAAGACCAGGGGTTAAAGTGGGCCAGAACTGAGTTCCGTCAATTCAAATTTGAGGCGGAACGGTTCCGCCTCCATCCATCCACCCACTTACAGCAGCGCAGCAGTAGATGAAATGAAGGCAGGCTTCTCTGCTCTATGCGCCTCCCTCCAGAAGAAACGCGGTACACTGACTGCTCTGCTCCCAGTCCCTCCCCTGGATGGACACAATCTAAAGTCAGTTTCGGAGCTCTGCCAGCAGCAATCCCTTCCTTGCCTGCAGCTGGGGAAAGCCTGCGTCACATCCCCCCACCGCTCACTTACTTCAGCCGGGGAATGTAATTATATGCCGCCTGGCAGCTGTTCCGCATCCCCACTCACCCCCGCCCGGCACTCCCTCCAGCTGGGAAAGGTGGTTATATGCCGCCCAGCGACTGTGCTGCTTTCCCCCTTAGCCCAGCACTCTCTGTAGACAGGGGAAATGTATATAGGTAGTTCCCCTGGTAACAGGGCATCAGCAGAAGGAAGAGAAGGCGGAGCTATCCTCCCTGCTGGGGAATGAGTGGCTATTTAATGTAAAATTGCAATACAATGGACATTATTAAATTAGTACTGTATAAGGGACACTGCTATTTTTATATAACATGAATATGGGTCACTACATAAGGTTTAACATGAATATGGGTCACTATGTGAGTTGTAAATTAATAAGGGTCACTATCTGTGTTATGTAACATGAATAGGATTGTTCTACTATGTGGCATAATATGAACTAGGCTGCTCTTTGTCACTACTTCCTCTGCATGGGTCACTTGGTATTGAACAAAAGAAGAGAGATGGAGCATCGCGGAACAGGCCAGGACTGGGTGGAACCAGACTGGCTAGTTCTGAACTGTAGATCAGCGGGAACTGGAGTCTGCTGCCATTTCAGCAATCAAACGCTACCCACTAATGAACGCAACATACCCCTCTGAGTGGGCACAACCTGCTGGCCATCTAAGCCAGTGGTTCTCAACCTCGGTCCTCAAGGACCCCCAACAGTGCATTTTCCAGGTCACCAGGCAGGTGCACTCATTATTCACGGAAACATGTTAAAAGATCACAGGTGTAACTGATTATTTCAATTGTGATTCTGTGTGGAGACCTGGAAAACGTGCACTGTTGGGGGTCCTTGAGGACCAAGGTTGAGAACCACTGATCTAATCCCATGCTCCAGATGGGTAAGCGCCAAGCCCTCTGCCTGGAGTAGGGCCCACATGTATCTAGTTACGCCACTGCCTCTCTATATTACCCTCCCTCAGCCACTAGTGGGCTGGTGACAAATTAGAATAAAATAGAGAACATTTCACACATGAAAGGTCCTGTAACCTTATTTATTGAACCACCCTCGCGTTTTGCCAATCCAGGAAATTATGCCTGCAAACAAAACATTGCATAGAGGATATCCCCTTTACTAGAGGTAGATAAATGGATCCTGTTAAACAAAGACCATTGATAACTGTCCTAGCTATAAAGTTAATTGTTCAATTTTAGCATCTACTTCCAATATAAAAAAAATTCTATGTAATTAACAGGTTGATGGTAATGTGCACAGCAGCTGCATACCCAAAAAACTGCAGCTACTGTGCACAAATATGCTAATGCCTTCAGCAGGCATTTCAAGGAAAAAAGACATCTCCTGCCAGCATCTCAGGACTTAAGGCCCATACACACTGGGCAATTTTGAGCTGAAAACCACCCAAAACACCAAGTTTGAGCGTCTTTCAGAGCCCAGTGTGTATGGCCTGGCGATGAGTGGTGATGCGGGATCCCGCATCATCGCCGGGAAAGCCATTCATCTGCTGGTATTACCAGCAGATGAGCCGCTTTGTGGTAGGCTTTGCATAGCGCTGCGCTAAGCAAAGCCATCCGCCCCCTGCTGACTGCACCGGGCAGGGGGAAAGCCGCTCAGCTTTCCCCCTAGCGATGACAGCGGTCATCTCTGTCCATAACGCACCGGTGGCAGCACTGGCCATCTAACCTTACTTGGAACGGCCACTTCATGCTCGTGTGACACCAGTAATTCTGCGAAGGCACTGGACTCGCCAGAATCACGCCACATGTGAATGTACATGCATAGCCACACAACTGTTGGGTTTATATAAATCTCTGAATCAGGCCTACGAAACACAAAGTAGTAAAGAAATAAAATGAGACGAGCGCTCTATAAATTTTACCATTTTATTACTAGGTAAAGCAGTATTTTCAAAACAAAGGAATAGAAATTTTGAACCTAGTGTATATCTTTAGATATATACAACGCAGAAAATATATAGCTGAAAAAATTGCTCCAACTGAAAAATACTTTGAAAATATCAGCGAAAACTTTTTACGAAAAGATTCAAGAAAAATATGTAATCTCTAGAAGTAGATTTAGATTTGTTTATCTTTACAAACATATACGAGTGGACTTATATCATCGTAATCTTAAGACACAAAGGTAAGATCACATGTAACTATGCAGCTGCTCTGCGCAGGATGGCTGACTTCGGAAGTGCAATTGGTGCTCGAGTTCATCACCTCACTCAGTTTAACTGTTCTTAAAGAGATCAATGCAGCTTTGTAATAAGGAGATGTTGTTCTGTAAAAAAAAAAAAAAAGGCAGATCAATAACCATAAGTACACTTCGCTATCTCCATGGATACTAATATGAGATAATATGAGATATTAACAAAATTAAGTGCATTATACCAAAGTGTTCCTTTGTTGGTGGTTGATTAATGCACTCGTTTGAGATATAGGGGGGTATTCATTCCGGAATTCTGGAATTATGTTCCGACAGCCGGAATCACGGATCAGACACAAACTCGACAGTCGGAATTCAATGTTCCGCATGTCGGAAAAAATCCGTAAATTGTCCGAAACACGCAGTGTTGGAATATGGCTGTGAAATCAATAATCCAAGGCCGTTTCCAACAAAACAGATCCGACTATTTTTTAAGTAGGATCTGACAACCTTCAATGCGGTTGTTAATGGCAGCATTGAATAGGTGAGCACCGATATTTCCCCTGCCGGGAAGTATCAGCAATAACATGAAAAGAGAATTAGCCTAGTGGTGAGCAAACTTCAGGGGTCACAGTAGAATGCACCATTGTTTCCGCTGGGTACCGGCTATTAATATTTTTTGCAACAGGACATCTTGTACGTATGGCTATCAACAGTATACCCTCATGTGTCCTGGTTCTCCCACCGACAGCCACAGTTTATTTTCCAAATAGAGATCATTCAATTCCTGTTTTCAAAATATTTTTAATTCTACCAATGATGGTGCAGCATTGCCCAACCCTAGTGTACTGTATAGTATTGATATGGGATCTCCATAATCATCCAAGAAATCAGCATTTACAATAATTTGGATATGAAAGAAAAATGTGCTTATAAAAATATTAATTCACAGATATATTGATAATTCAAGGTTTCCCACTGATCATTGGCACAGAGCTTTGTGTTGGGGGGGGGGGGGGGGGGGGTGTTAATCTACAAGCAGTTGCCAATCTTAGGGAGTCTTATCTTCCAGCAGCCTAATAGTGGGTGTTTCTGACTGTGGCAAACAGTGGTAATCTCTGAGCCGGCATCCTGTTAGGTTGGTCTAGGACACCATTGCTCTTAATGTTGTTAACTGCAATATGGCAACTCACAACTTACAGACCCATCTAGATCACTTTAACAGAACTAATTTAAATATATGTGGATGTATTCATGCCTGTGCTATATGGTTTAAGACGATAGGTCTGAATAAATCCTATGAGGTTGCTCAGAAATAGACTTTCTAAAAAATAACTAACTGTTACTTGCAAGCAAATGCCTCCATGCAGATCTTCTATCAGAAATTGCAGGGCCCAACACTGAAAAATAGGCAGCCCATCTGTCCCTACATAGTGTCACCATACACTGCCCCCATATTTCCCTCTGCCTCTATGCTCTCCCCATCCTCCGGTCTCTTAATGAATTCCCCAAATCTCTGCAGGTCTCCCAGTGACGCCCCCTCTGCACATTCTCCCCCCCCCACCACGCATTCCATTCTCAGCGGTACATTAATACAGAGCTCCTGTGAAGAGATAGGCCTTCCTGACTCATGTTGCGGGTGACTGTGCCTATCACCGACCTCTATCAGTCCCCGGAACATCCAGCCGCAGGGCTCAGTACTACCTAGGGTGGTTCAGAAATCAGGATACATGAATGGTGGAAGCTCTCCTGGCTGAGGGATGTTTAAATGTACCCACAGATTACTCCTTCACATGACGGGCCACGGTCCGACTCCTGACTATTCAATTGAAGACATGACAACATCCATTGCTCTATAAGTGAGGTGGCGGCATGAGCGTATCTATGATGGTTGTGATGTGTGCAGTGAGGCCCACACCACATATCCTCCAAAATACTTACCTTATGTCAGATATCCCTGGAAACATAGCATAAATGCCGTGTTTCTGGAGATCTGTGCCACATCTATCACTACAAACACCACGGATCCATCATGTTTCTGGAGAACTGTGCATGTGCACTACAGAAGTCACAGAGAAAATGGTGTACATGCAATTTTCATGGCGCTCAGCACTTGCCAGGAGTACACTGCAGGAAAAGCCAGTCAGACAGGGGAGCCCTTAATGGAGGTTGCACATGTTCTGTCCCTGCAAGGCGGCATCACATTTAAAGCTGCAATGTACCTTAAGCAAATAGACCTTCCTGTCCCTTTTATCTCTAAAACGTGTTCATTTTATCTAAAAAGCAGCATTACACATATGCAGCTCTATCCGTGTATTATGCACTGCATACCAGGGCGTGCAACTGCATCAATTCATTGGACAGAGATTCATCCAAAACATGGCTCCAGTCTTAGTAAATGTACGACTATACCACCCATACCGCCCCACATACCTTGGCATGCTTTATTTCTAATTCTGTCATCTCCACAAGGTTTTTCCGAAAGGCAGATACTCTCCTTCGCTTGAAGCTAATCAGCTCTGCAAAACAAACACCATTAAGTTGAGGCGTTAATGAAATTTACTAACAGCAATACGCCTTGTGTGTAAACTATAATAATGGAAGAACACATAAAGGAGGCATACAGCTGAAGGCCAAGTTATTTCCTACAACAGAGAACTCTATAAGGGAACATAATATACCATAAAAGGGAGCCTATCCCTTATAGTAAGCATGTAGAGCTTTAAATGAGGCATTACAGCCCCATAAACAGACAGGAAATGGTTTGTTACCCCCAAACACATAGAGATATCTAGTATGATACATACAGTTAACAGGCGGTCAGAATGCAGACACCGACATCTCAGAGGACAGAACCACTACATGGGTCAGTATATATTTACCCCCCCCCCCCCAACCTTCCTTTTGAGCAGCCTAACCTAAACCCCCCTCCCCCCACACACAAACAGCCTGACCCTAACCCCCACACCCAGCAGCCTAACCCTAACCTCTCTTCTAGGTGCCTACCCCTAACCTTCCCATACCCACAGCCTGACCCTATGTTCCCCCACTAGTGCCTAAACCTAACCTCCCCTTTGCTTCCCTGGACGCACACTAACAGCATACTCTGTGTTTAGCATACTCCGTGTTTAGCATCCTGGTAGTCGGTATTCTAGCACTAGCATTCTAACTAATGCCGGGATCCAGTTTTGGTCAGGGCTCTGGCACTAGTATACTGAACGCAGGCATCAAGATCGCATCCGGACACTGCAGTGGGGGGAAATGACAACACACACATGTTCCGCTCCTTTTTATTATTTGGTTTGCCAACCTTGTTTCCCAGACTCTGAGAGCTTCTCAAACTTCTGGCAGCACTCCTGCTGATGCAGTTCCGCCTGCTTCACATCCTTGCTTTTCAATCTTGCTTTATCAAGAGCTTTGTTTGAATTCTCATATTCACCCAGGCTCTTTGTCCGTCTGTGTAACAGGTCCTGTAGCAGGGTGAAGGGAAACATAAATAAATAAATGAAAATTTACTTAAGAATTTTTTTTTCCCCACTTTTGAAACATGAGTAAACAAATACATTTACCTTGGCTGCCTCAATATTAAGCACGTAGTATCTTAGCAGTTCAGAAAGCTTCAAGTCTTCATCTGACGCAACTCTGGCTTCTACTTTCTAAAGATTATGCCAAAAACAAAAAAAAGTCACAGATAAATACATTTTAAAGATGCAAACTAAAGATAGAAATAAAAAAATAAAAAAACATTAAAATAAAACTTACCCGGAGTTTTTCAAATAACTCTGCCAGTTTTAGTAAGTATCTGCAAGTCAAGAATAAATATTATTTCACAATGTGTCCTCATCTGGGGAGGTTCCGTGAAGTGTGAGGTTCCGATGTAATGTGCGGATGTGCACATGGCGAGTAATTACAGGGAGGACAACACCTCTGTCCTGCCTGGGACACCTCACAACTAATTGCACGTTTTGTCTGTTAACTGCTTTTGAAATCGCTACAGTCAAAAAGTTGGACAAAACTTATATAAAAACGTCCAGATTTTTTACTGTTGCAGTTATGGCTTTGTTATGTATACATATTTAAATATGCTTATCAATATTTTTTTTTACAGGAACTGTGCAGATATGGACAAATTAAGGGGTACATTTACTAAACCTTCTAAAAAAATAAAATAAAATGGTGATGTTGTTTATAGCACCCAATCAGATTCTGTTTATTATTTCTTTACTGCATCCTAGAAAATTATAGAATTTGAGTGGTTGCTATGGGAAACATCACCTTTTCATTTTATAGATGCTTTAGTTAACTTTCCCCTTACTACCTGGATCAGACTTTGTATTTCATGTTGCTGGTACTGACTGAGTGATACACATCTCTACAATAAACTGGTGATGTTTCCAGCATACCCATTCTAAGAAGTCATCTTGGCAATAGAACATATAACAAAACATATTCATAGAACAATGGTGGTGCCCAGTCTTAGTATTCATATTGGCCTTGTTGTTAAATGCGGTCAGAACATGACCACTACGGGTCACTGTGAGGACAATTTCAAACTACACTAAAGAAGATGTTACAAGTAATATAAATGTGCGCCCAGCTCAGCGAGGTGCGGCCAAGCCTACTGTAACTGGCAAAGGAAGAATCAATTTGGCTAATGATTTAAAAAAAAGAAAGGACAGTGGCTGTGGTAGGATTTCTGTGAAATGTTTGTTAAAGGATGACTTATAAATGGAGTAAAGACTGATTTGGTAATACAGAAAGAACATTACATGCAATTCAGGGGGGTGATCTGTAATGCTCTCCGAATAACACGTCTCGTAGATTAACATTGTCGGTGGATGTATGAGAGACCTGTGTCTCCAGTAACCAGGCAGATTCCAGGCACAAAGGTTATATGGGGTAAATGACCCTCAGGGCAAAGAGCAGTGCAGAGGTGAGACAGATAAACATGGGAAAGCATCCCATACAGTGAGTGAGTGTCCGAGCCATGCACGCAGTGACAAGTAGCCTTCATTCACATATAAAGCAAGAGTATTTGGAGAATTATATCATACACAAAGAAATAATAGTCCTCATATAGTGATGGGATGCTAAACTTTAGAGCTGTGATTAATGATTTGGTTCTGTAGACTAATTGTGTGAAGAAAATATAATAATCTACTACTACCACTAGTTGTAGTAATAGTTCTAATAAATGACACACACTAATATACATATTTGCACCATTTATTCATTACAAATATTTATAATCATAGGTTGTCAAGATATGTATCTAGCTGCTGATAGTAACAGGGGCTGCCAGCATTGCAGATACAGCCCTCAAATGACTTTTAGCTTTAGAGTGTAAGCTCTCACAAGCAGGGCCCTCTTCCCTCATGTGCTGTTCCTTCTCCAACTTGATGGAACCAAATCCTGCAGGTTTCTGACACACTGATACCTATTCCATTGTCGTCGGCTGATGCAGCTATTGTTTATACCCAGTACATGTCCTCTATTGTATTCATCTGTAAGTCACTCTTTTACTTATTCGTTTATGTACTCTGAATTTGGGCGCTGCGGATCTCTTGTGGCGCCATATAAATAAAGCTGTTTGATCAAGTTTGAATATTTTTTTCCAAAGATTCTTACAATGTTTACAAAAAAAATATCTGTCATTATAATACAAGGGACTGGGGAAGTCCTGTGGTATCATATAAATAAAGGATAAAAATAATAATACACTGGAAAGTGTGCGCTACATGACTCTAGAGCAGGGGTTCTCAACCTCGGTCCTCAGGACCCCCAACAGTTCACGTTTTCCAGATCACCCTGCTGGTGCACTCATTATTCACAGACATTTTAAAAGATCCGCAGGTGGGGGTAATTGCTTCACTTGTGATTCTGTGTGGAGACCTGGAAAACGTGAACTGTTGGGGGAGTCCTGAGGTCCGAGGTTGAGAACCACTGCTCTAGAGCCACAAAGTACACAAGAGACAGAGAAGGGCCAAAGGCAAAAAAAAAATAAAAAAATCTAACTTATACAATGTCGCCCTCCTGTGGTGTATCTCAGATGACAGCCTTGCCTTTCAGTGCTCAGCCTGATATGTAGCACATGAACACAGCGTGGTGTTAAGAGAATGTGCGGGCCTCTGCTAAAAGGAATGTGTTTACTCAACAACTGGGAAGTCATAAAAAGGACTTCCTACTCCAAATAATTTTCTGCCTACTCCTGACAATCACACTTACTTTCTAACTGGAGTGTTCTCCTCATCAGCTAGAGTTGTCAATGCAGCCGAAATATGAATGTAATCGTCAGCAACATCTACAAAGAACACAGAGTATCAACGGTGATATACGTAGTAATACAAAGGCTTTCAGGTACATGAACATTGAAGTCAGGAATTCTTTTTATGTACGTACTTAAAGCCTGTTCAACACCCTTTTATGTAGTTTATCTAATGTACAAGTTCTCTGCACATAAAACTTTATTAATGCCGGTGCTTGGTATAGTATGCTCTACGGATTCCATGAGAATACGCTATGAATAATCTGTTAACAAGGCGGAAAGTTAATTATTGGTAATATACCACACAGGGGTATGGATCGTTAGGTTGACCCAAGAAAGGTTGACAAGTAGAAGGTCGACAGGGTCCTTAGGTGGAAGGTCGGCAATGCAGAAGGTAGACACATATTTAGATTTTTTTTAGGCGTCTAGATCTAGACGTCTAGTTCTGGACACTGTCTAAGTGTCTGGAGACCCTCGCTATGTTCGGCACACTATTCTATTCTCCCTTCATGCCCTAGTGGATGGTAGGGCATGAACTACCGCCTGTTCTGGAACCACAGTGGGGGGGGGGAAATGAAAAGACCCATGTCTACCTTCAGTCCCTGTTGAGCTTTCTTGTGCCGACCTAACGGCCGCATTCCCCACATAGGCCTGGTGACAGCTGTGAACAAAGGGTACACCCATCCCAGGCCCTGTGGTGCAGAGGGGATCCGAGGTTCAGTGGAGGCTAAAATGGGCCAGCAGCACCTATATCGGATTTACTTTCTGGCTGAACCATTCATGTAACTAGTGTTAAAAAAAATACAATTGTGTCAGAGTATCCAGCCCCCTTATCTGCTCCAAAAGTAAGGTTGCCATGCATGATTTTACACTTCTAGGTGCACAATCTAAAGGGACATACACATGGGGTGACCGTGTGCTTAGCGATGTGTACTAAAGCGATCTAGCCGTAGCGATCTGACTACATATCTAAGCTGGCAATGGACGGTACTGCACATCGTCATCGCTATGGGGTGTACACACACTGGGCGATGTGTGCTTAATTTCTAAGCAATCTACAGTAGATAGATCACTTAGAAAAACAGGCAAAAATCGCCCTGTGTGTATGCCCCTTAAGCACTAGACGAGAACAAAATATTTTTTATAATAGTTGGAAGCAATGAAACTATCTGGGTGGTCGTCTCATGCCGCATCATTTATCTATCATCTGTACAATCACACATGGCACACCCAGTGTACATAACAAATGCTCCTACACTAGTTCTCTGCTCCGTTTCATTGTTCTTGTATTTGCTAATCTTATGTTCATGATGTACAGCAACACTGCATGAGGGATGAAGCAGACTTGCACTAAACTTTTGCACCAATAGATTATACGGGATGCAGTTTAAGTCCCGGCGGTCAGGATCCCGGCGTTCGGAATCCCGACCGCCGAAATCCCGACAGTTTCTCCCTCCGTGGGTGTCCACGACACCCCTGGAGGGAGAATAAATTAGCGTGGCGAGCGTAGCGAGGCACCGGGCCCGCTGCGTGGCGAGCGCAGCGAGCCCGCAAGGGGGGGCGATCCATGTCCCCCCTTGTCAGGATTTCGGCGGTCGGGATTCCGGCGTCGGGATTTTGAATGCCGGGATCCCGACCGCCGGGATTTCATACTGAATCCGTTCATACAGGACCATATCAGAGCACTGCATTCCTTTGTTTAAGTAAAGTGGATATTCTTACTTGACAATGGGCCAGATGCACTAAGCTTCCAAAGTGATAAAATGGAGAGTGATAAACAACCAGCCAATCCGCTCCGGTCTGACATTTTTCAAAACACAGTCTGCGACATGGCAGGTAGGAGCTGATTGGCTGCCTGTTTATCACACTCCATTTTATCACTTTTGAAGCTTAGTACATCTGGCCCATAATCTGTAGGATCAGTAGGCAGCTGTGTTTTATAGTGTACCCCAAAAACATAATCAGCTCTTGGGAGAATGTATGAGCAGTGGTGTCACTACGGGGATGTGGACATACCCAAGTGTCACCTGCCAAGGGGTGACATCAAAACGCTGACTCCTCCTCAGTGACTAGAGCCTGGTGCTAAACTGTAACATACGGTGCAGCGCTTGGCTCCTGTCACAAGGCAGGATCCAGCAGCACAGCCAGACAGTCTCTGAGGACAGCCCGGGATCTCTGGGACCCCTGGAGTGATAAAAATGCTAGGCCGTGCCCGCTTCCAATGAGGCTACACCCCATTTTGCCAAAACACAGGGGAATTTAAACCCCACCAGGTTCTAGAGCATAGCGCGGCCCGGATGTATGAGGACTCAAGCCCTAAATAGCTGAAAATCCTCCAAATAGAGCAATGTGTTCAAGAACCACCAATTCCTGTCCAGGAAAGTGGATTACGACTACCGACAATTAATACAATTAAGAACAGAAATATTGTCTATTGCAGTAAAAATACACACTTTTGTGGGACCTTGTCATTTTGTCAGCTTTAATACAAGAATCCTTGATCCTAGTGTGGTAATTGACCAGGAACGTTTTTTCTTGCTCAAAGAATTCATCAACTTCCTGTGCAAAATAAATACAAAAAACGATCACATGAGTGGACAATATCAGGTTGTCCCTGAAATTGAGAAGTAGTAAGTTTGAGTGAAATGTCTTCTATTTACTCCTCCACCAAAGTTGGTCAATTACAGCTGTCTCATTGGCGAGACGGCGTACTGTGGAAAAACTGCACTCTTCACAATGCCAACCGGACCCGTGCCAATATGGTCTCACAGTAGGCTGCAAAATCCCACTTTATTGTGGTCAGAAAATGACAGCAGTGTCAGTCTGACAGCGGTTATCATCTGACTACATTTACAAGCATTCCCGATTGCTCCACTCCTCATGTATGGTAGGTTGGAAAGGACACCTACATGGAGTACAACTCACCTTTACTCCAGAAAGAAGAACTTCATCTGCACTTTTGACCATGCTTCGGAAAAATCCACCAAACATCTCTTTTGTATTTTTCCTCCTCACACTCAACTAAATGAAGAGTATACAAAGGGTTACATCTTTGAAAACAACCTTAAAATAGTTAACCCCTTCAGTGGTGTTTTTTTTTTTTGGGAGAGCTCCCCACTGGGCGAGTTTTTTATGGGGAGCGCTCCCTTACAAAAAAAAAAAAAAAAAATAAACACCACTGCCTCCCTGGGTCTGGGCAGTGCTGCTGCACTGTCAATCAGCGGCTGCCCGGACCTGCGCCCCCCGCACCGCGTCCCTGTCCCCGGCAGCCGGCTTGTGATAAGCCGGCGCCGGGGACTTCAATACAAAACCCGGAGGGGAGGGGGAGGAGGAGGCGCCGCAGAGGGGAGGGAGCCGGGCAGCGCTGAAGCTGCCTGAGTTCAGTAATTGAACTCAGCAGCGCTGCCCAGCTGTAAACAGTGGCAATCCCGAGAATTTTCCGGGCTTGCCAGACTGGGCAATGAGGCACAGCCCGGAAAATTCTCGGGATTGCCACTGAAGGGGTTAATTCAGTTTGTGCCTATAATACTGTATTTTAGGCATACTTGCCACTTTTGGAAAAGCATGTCAGGGGGATTGTGAAGCTAGAAGAGTGGACATGCAGTACTATATCGGAGAGGCGCGTCAAAATGACTTATATCCAGGGGTTAAAGTGAGGAGAATGGGGTGGAACGGAGTTCCACCACCTCTAATGGTGAGGTGGAAATTTCAACCTCCACATTGGCCCTGCACAGTAATTCTTACAGAAAAGCATTCTAGTTTGCAGGGGGATGCCAAAAACCCTACCACTGGCCCTGTCTCTGCCTAATGGGGGGGATGTGACTGGGGGGTAATTAGGTGGCATAGAGAAATGAGTTCCCCCACCGCTGCATGACCACTTTAAGCCCTGCTTATATCCAAATGTAGAGGAGCGTCAAAAGTAATTAAGATCTTGTATTTATGGTATTTTACAAGTGGTTTAATATAAGGTAAAACTTAAAAAAAACAAATGCATGTAGCCATGGGGATCATTGTGCTTTATAACCAATGCAGGGAAATGGCACAGATGATTCCATTTGAAAGTATATATATATATATATGAGATTTCATTGATTTCCCAATAGAGCAACAGCTGCATAATATGGTTTAGGTTGGTGGTTTTTAAACTCGGTCCTCAGGACCCCACACAGTGCACTCATTACTCACTGATACATTTTAAAAGATCCACAGGTGGAGCCAATTATTTCACTTGATTCTGTGAGGAGACGTGCAAAATATGCACTGGGTGGTGTTTTCAACATTGTCAGCTACTCGGTAATTAGTCCTCTATATCTTACACATTACAGTCCACAAACATACATACAAAAAATAGTCAACATTGACACAAAAAAAAAGTGGAAAAAAAAAATAATGTGTACCGTTTCATGTCGACTTTTTGACCCCATCAACCTTTTTTGGGGTAGACCTATACTGTCTATCTAATAATCTGCACCCTTAGAAATGGTATTACTTGAAATACTATTAGGGCAGTACGGACGGTGTAGTGGTTAGCATTACTGCCTCACAGCGCTGAGGTCATGGGTTTGATCCCCACCATGGCTCTAACTGTGCGGAGTTTGTATATTCTCCCCGTACTTGCGTGGGTTTCCTCCGGGTACTCCGGTTTCCTCCCACAATCCAAAAATATACTGATAGGCCAATTGGCTTACCAACTAAATTAACCCTAGAATGTCTGTGTGTGCGTGTATATGTGGTAGGGAATATAGATTGTAAACTCCACTGGGGCAGGGACTGATGTGAATGTTCAAATAGTCTCTGTAAAGCGCTGCGGGATATGTATGCGCTATATAAGAAACGGTTAATTAATAAATAAAAAAATAATAAATAGATGAATATGGGGAAAAGTTACTACTACTTTTAATCATTTATACCAATTAAAATAAACATTTATATATTTTTTTTCTTAGCCATTTATTTCTGACTAACGTTATGGGGGTGGGAGTGTGCCTGCACATTTAAAAAAAAAAAAAATCAGCCAATGAGAATGAAATACATAAGGAATAAGGAAGCCAAAACCTCTGCCTTTGTATCAAAATGATACAGAAACACTATAGTTTCTGTATAACTTTATAGTTATGGTTGCTATGTACGAATATTCAATGCAGGAAAAACTCCTTCATAATGCCATTTAGCACTGCAGATCGCAGTCCTTGTTATTATCAATGTACGTAAGTTATCTCACACCATCTTCAAATGGTGAAAGATAACTCTGTGCTGCTGGGGGACCCCTGCTCCTCCCACTATATAACCCCCCATAGTGGGGCTGAAACATACTAAATAAAAAGAAATACACAGTTGCTGTACTTAATATCTGAATTGGGGCTATTATTTGTCTGCTCTAAAGGTGCCCATACACAATGCGATTTTGGGCCCAAAATCCCATGTGTGTGACATCCGATCTGATGCATGGTCCCGTGTGCATCAGACTGGATCAGGAGGTCAGATAGACTGTACATAAGATTATGTCTGACCTGATCTGGTGCTGAAGCCAGCGGTGAGGCGCAACGGGGCGGGGCGAGTGGTAGCGGGTGTTCAAGCAGGACAGGCAGGTGTCAAATGACTAGCCGGTTTCTTATTAGCTGAGAGCTCTCTCGGCCGCTCAGAAGGTAGGCCGTTGACTGGCTGAGACTGCTCACTATCAGCCAATCAGAGGCCGTCCAGTCATTTGACAGGTTATTTTAAAATTCTAATACCCGCCGCTGCCTGTCCTGCTGAACACCCGCTAGCGCTCAGTGTCTATTCACAGGTGACAGGAGGAGAGGGGGGGGGGGGGGGGGGGAGACACACGTTCACTACCAACTGCCACCACCGGGACAACTCCGGCACCGAACGGGACGTGGGAACGTCCCAAAAAACAGGCCTTTCCTGGCAGAAAGCAGGACAGTTGGGAGGTATGAAAATTGCTTGTGTGTATTTTGTGGTGGGGCTTCCAAGGCATATTATATTTTAGACAAGGGATCATTAGCACTGCAACTAAAAGGAACAAATGTAAAATCTTAAAGTGAGTAAATACTGTAGTTTCCAATATTATGAAAAACTGAATTGAAGGACTAATAAAATAAACAGACAAAAGCAGCAAGGTTTATACTATCCTCATCCCAGAGAAAGAAGCAAAATGGATTTGTATGATTTTACAACAATTGTAAATGGATAGGTCAGCAAATAAAACAGCTGCCTCAACATCCCAGGCTGACACTCTGCACAGGAAGGAAGGGTGCTTACATCTTGGTCGTATTCCAGGAATATATGGAAGTTGTGGTCTTTGCTCAAGATAGGGTGAGAGGAAAGTCTCTGTAGAAAGACTTCGTGGACCGATACGGTCTTCTTAAACACTGCCAGATATTCACTGTCAGAACAAGGAAAAGAAAGTCATAGACTGTAGAATGGCAACAACATGTACACAATACATTTTGAATGCCCATTATACCAGGCTAAGAGCCATATGTATCAAGCTTAAAAAGTGATAAAATGGAGAGTGGTAATCAGCCAGCCAATCAGCACCTAACTTCCATGTCACAGACTGTTTGAAAAATGTCAGGCATGAGCTGATTGGATGGGGGGTTATCACTCTCCACTTTATTACTTTTTGAAGCTGGATACATCTGGCTCTAATTTAGCAGTCCATGTCTGTATAGTTTATAAAGCGTATAACAGGTTTTACAGAAAGGAAATCAAACAGGGCAAGCTGGCTGCACAGCAGTGCCATGCTGCGTACATCTGGTATGCCAGCAGTGAGCTCCACACTGCGTGCCCAAGACAACTTTAGCTTTAGAGATGTCCGGACATAGAGCATTAATGAAAATGACAAACTAATGTACAAGTTCCAACTAAACAGTCCCTGTTCTTGCCAGTAAATCACAGCTGCTAATTAATGTATAAACTAATATACAGGCTGTAAAATACCCTGCTCAACTGACATCACTTCAAATACAGATAAATGACATTGACAGTCATAACCTTGTCCATGGTGGGCCTTGTAGTTCGGGAGAATAAAAACATCTGTCCTTATTCTGAGTGCCACCGTTATGATTTGTACATGGGTAGAGGGTTTGGCAATAGCGCTCTAATCGTCAGTTACTAGTGTCCTGGATATGAGTCCAGTAATGTGGGTGGGGAGCCGCTAAGTAAAGAGTCTGTCCAAGGACCCTATGGAAAGTCCAGTATTGAAGAAATATATACTAATGCTGCCCATACATGCTGCTTTGTGGGCGTGCTTTCTGTGCTGTACTAGCACGGATCACATTGCATTGCAATGTGATGAAACCTAAGTACAAAAAGTATGTGCAAGCACATACTTTTTGTACTGTGCGATGAGGTGCCGCGGGAGCGCGCACCTCAAAGCACACATCGGGACAGCACGCTTAGCAGCGTGTATGGGCAGCTTAAGCACTCACCTTAATGACGCGGTGAAATGAGTATGTTGGTGTGAGGTTGTGATAAAAGACAGAAATTAATGTAAGGTATAAATGATGTGTTTATTAAAAGACATAAATTATAGTTAAATACATAAATATAAATATTTGGTTAATAAACACATAATTTATACCTTACATTAATTTCTGTCTTTTATCATGATTTGTACATGTTAGGCCCAGCTGCAAAGAAGGGAGCCTTGGAGGGCACCGGATTATGTATTTTACTATTACGTGAAGTAACCAACTTGTCAACACACAGATGTGTCCTCATACATCTCGCTGTAACGCATCATGCAGCATTGCCATGACTGGCCACGTGACTGAGCAGCCAGGTTCTGTGCAATTCTGCTAACGTCTGGTGTCTTTTGTCATTATGCTGTCTTAAGCGCAGCATAATGTCACTAAACTGAACAGGGAGTTTGTGATGATTAATTTGATACATGACACTTTAATATTGTGTGTGACCAAGTCTGTATACTGAACAGGAGCAGAACTTGTATTAGAGAACAATACACTGTAGCACTTTATATACAGATTCAGAGACTCGTCATGCACAATATACAAGTGTCACATATCAAATCAGGGGTCCTCAAACTATTTTGCTCCGGGACCCCATCAGACAATAAAAATAATGACAGGACCCCAGCAAGTTACTGCAGGAGTCATCACATCACATGTGTAGTCAGCACCTACATGGCAGCATTGTGGGGGGCACAAAATGATGGGAGGAGTCTAAAATAACAGACAATTGCCGAACATGCAGTTGCTGACGATATTGTCAAATTTGACTGCATTTTCAGACGACATCAGGGTTCATTAAGGACCCGTGTTAACACAGATGGTAAATGGTATAGTGGGTCCACACTAAACAATATGCACAACAACATAATTAACGGTATTGTTAACGAAAGTCGCATAGAGTGTACCCAGCTTTAGAGTGCGTTTACAAATCCAATACTCAGCAATACTGCTCAGTGGTACAGAATAATGCACAGTGCACACTAAATAAAAGTGCTGTCTCTATATAGAAACATTACTGTACAGGAAACACTGTAATGTTCCATTTCTTATACAGATACCGTGGGTGCTACCAAGTCACACGCGTTGTGTAACACGACTTGTAGTGTACGGAGATTAGATGTAGGTGGATACTCTGTATATACAATACAATCTATATAAAGACTGTGCAGTATCCATGCATATACAATAGGATCCAACCAGATTCAGCTTTGTTAGCAAGGCAAAGAAAACACATGCCAATGGTCAAAACCATGTTGCACTGCAGGTGTGGCTAACATAAGCAGAGATACTTAGATTTGGGAGGGTTACATTATTTTCTGTGCAGGGTAAATATGGTCTAGTTTCTTTTTACATTGTGATTTAGATTTCCGTTTGAACACACCCCACCCAAATCTAACTCTCTCTGCACATGTTACATCAGTCCCACCTGCAGTGCACGTTACATCAGCTCCAGGGTGAGGTACGTTAGTTATAAAGATGTGTTGCAGTTTTTGGTGGCTACAATATGAACATAGTCTTCCACCCCAAAAAAAAAAAGGAGGTGCCGTACTGTCTGGTGCTGCTCCCAACCTCTCAGGGCCAGCATCCGCGCTGGGCAGTTGCGGCCTGCTTTAAGAAGTTACCACACTAGTCCTTTACCTGATTAGGAGCTGCATGACACTGCACTGCAGGCAATTTTAAAAGTGGAAAGAATCTGGTAAATTTTGGTGAATGCAACATCATGCCTTGAAGTTACAAGTTGACCAATGTTGTTGACGGAAACTCATTAGCTACACTCGTTTCCAGGGTCAACTTTATGATGTGGCTGGGTGAGTTACTGCAGCATCAGTGCTTAGTATCTCTACACCCAAGTCCCTGAGGTTGTGATCATCCTCTCCCAGGGGCACTTACCACCATGAAGCTCTTCATGGTCTGGAACTACACACTTAACGGTGTCAGTGCCTGGCATCTTCTAGTGGGTCCCATATTGGGATCAAGTCTGAGACAGAGACATAATTCACTGCTCCATAGCATAGATGCACAGGGGACTGCAATAGCAGTGACCCAGAAAAAAAAAAAAGATACAGGCTGACTAGGTAGCCATCTATAGTGCCCCTATCCTGCCGCCACCTACAGTGCCCCTATCCTTCCGCCACCTACAGTGCCCCTATCCTTCCGCCACCTACAGTGCCCCTATCCTGCCGCCACCTACAGTGCACCTATCCTGCCGCCACCTACAGTGCCCCTATCTTGCCGCCACCTACAGTGCCCCTATCCTTCCGCCATCTATAGTGCACCTATCCTGCCGCCACCTACAGTGCCCCTATCCTTCCGCCACCTACAGTGCCCCTATCCTGCCGCCACCTACAGTGCCCCTATCCTGCCGCCACCTACAGTGCCCCTATCCTGCCGCCACCTACAGTGCCCCTATCCTGCCGCCACCTACAGTGCCCCTATCCTGCCGCCACCTACAGTGCCCCTATCCTGCCGCCACCTACAGTGCACCTATCTTGCCGCCACCTACAGTGCCCCTATCCTGCCGACACCTACAGTGCACCTATCCTGCCGACACCTACAGTGCACCTATCCTGCCACCACCTACAGTGCCCCTATCCTGCCGCCACCTACAGTGCACCTATCCTGCCGCCACCTACAGTGCACCTATCCTGCCGCCACCTACAGTACCCCTATCCTGCCGCCACCTACAGTGCACCTATCCTGCCGCCACCTACCAGCCTTAAGAGGGTGTAGCCAGACACCAAAGATACCTGTACAGGAGGGGGTGGGTACACTGGGAATTTCCAATGTACCCCTGTGGGCAGTCTGACCATGACTGATCAGTCTCTCTCAACAATTATGCGCGCACACACACAGACACACACACACAAACTTTCATTCTGAATGCATTAATAAGGACCTAACTGATAAAAGCACAGTAATGGAATATAGGCCATGGTGTAATACAAGCAGATAAATGCAAGATTTCAATTATTGGTGGGCATTATTAATCTGCTCATATAGAAAACTAAATTCATAGCCGACGGAGTTTACAAAGCAAAACCGAACTACTGTGAAGTATTATATTTCTGCCACGTCATTTACAGTCAGGGGACTTCAATGGCAAATCTACTAAGGCAATGTCAGAAATTGGACTGTATGGTGACATTCATTGTACAATATGTAACTAGTGGTGTAGCAAGAACAAGTCATGTATGGGGTGGCCCTCGGAACAGATAGGGCCCACAGGATGATCACGTATACTTGATGTTAGCCAGGACTGTCTATCCGATTAGCAGCAGTAATGAGAATAATGGTGACAGACATGATTAGATTAGCTCTAAGTAAAGAAAAGAACGTAATTATCTCAGATACGCACGCTTCTAACTCCTGTTTCATTTTAGCAAATTCATCCTTTGTCATGGAGCCCTCTCCTTCTCCCAGCTTCTGCATTTTGTCTCTGGGTCCATCAAAGTCAGGTTTCGCAGGTGCTGGTGGAATCTACAGTAAAAACAAAGCACATGAATAAGTGTTCCCCTAGCTACAAGGAAGGAGAAAGTGGTTTGCCAATGAGAGGATACCCTCACATGTATGGGGGAGTGATGCATTCTTAAAAGGGCCATTTCCAAAAGTGGAAACCAGTATACTGCATTACAATCTCCTTGCTTTCCAAGTCACAAACAATGCATTAAGCTGAGAAGACAGTATAGAAGGGAAACCACAGGAAACAGATGCAGGCATGATGGAACACAATCTATTTGGTCTATAACTGACCAGATGACTGAATACAGAGGTTTGCCTGCCTTGTTTGCCAATCTTTATTAAAGAGGGCAAATAAAAAAATGCGAATTATACTCACCGATAATTCCTTTTCTTCTGAGATATCCCATGGCAGCCAGTATACTGGGATATTCCCCTTTCCAACCAATCAGACAGGTGATCTTTTGCAGGGACCGCCCACTCTGGGTACATCAGCTCCCTTCTACCTCCCCTCAGTGTCATTCGAGTGTCTCCGGACCAACAAAGTCCCTGCAGAAGAACACATACATAGGGAGGGAACCCTGGCTGCCATGGGATATCTCAGAAGAAAAGGAATTATCGGTGAGTATAATTCGCATTTTTCTTCCTACGATCCCCATGGCAGCCAGTATACTGGGACTTACCCAAGCAATCCCTGAAAAAAATAGGGCGGGAACCAGATGCTGCTTAAACAATTTATTTACACAGAGTTACCCAGGAGGGCCTCTTCAAGCACATAATTCCCAAAGTGGGCGGAAGACACATTGAGAGCATAATGCTTCGAAAACGTATGGAGTGAAGACCACGTAGCTGCCCGACACAGCTCTGCCGCTGACACGTTAGCCTTCTTAGCCCACGAAGCCGCTACTGCCCTGGTCGAATGTGCCTTAATCACCAGTGGAACTGTCTTTCCCACGCTACTGTAGGCGAATTGAATGACTTCTTTAATCCACCTAGCTATGGTCTGTTTAGACGGTGTAAGACCTCTTCTGATCCCCACCGGTATTACAAACAGACTCTTGGATCTCCTGAACGATTCTGTTCGCTTAAGATCTAGTGAGTGCCAGGACTTCTCCTTGTCATCCTTAGGATCTGGACAAAAGGCTGGTAGGACAATCTCTTGATTGATATTGGCCTCCGAGACTACTTTCGGCAGAAACTCTGGATTAGTCTTTAGCACAACTCTATTAGGTAGAAACTTCAAGTAGGGTTCCTCCATCCATAAGGCCTGTAGTTCACTGACCCGTTTGGCTGACGTAATGGCCACTAGGAAAATGACCTTCCAAGTCATGTATTTCCCAGGTACCTCTTCCAACGGTTCGAATGGCTCTTTGCTTAAACATTCGAGAACTAAATTTAGGTCCCAAGGAGTAACTAGGGGTTTCCTGGCAGGACGGATTCTTCTCATAGCATTACAGAACCTAATGATGAGGTTATTCTCTGATAGTCTACGCTCCAGCAGAACACTCAGGGCTGAGATCTGAGTCTTTAGGGTCGCCGGTGCGAGCCCCAGCTCAAAGCCTTCATAAAGAAACTGCAACACCTCTGCCATGGGTATCTTTGAGAAGTCACCTTCATATCCACCCCATGAGATGAATTTCTTCCAGACTCTGTAGTACAGGCGAGAGGACACTGTTTTCCTTGTCTTTAGTAACATATCTGATACTGCGTCGGTAACCTGAGCTTTCTTTAAGATCTGCCGCTCAATTTCCATGCCCTCAAGCATAACATTGTGGGGTTTGGATGGGTCAGAGGACCTTGCTTTAATAAGTCTTTCCTGGCCGGGAGGGACCATGAGGAGACTTTCGCCATTCTCAGGACATTCGTGAACCACGATCTCCTTGGCCAGTAGGGGAGAATTACCACCATCTCTACTTTGTCTTCTCTGATCTTTTTCAGAGTCCTGGCTATCAGGGGGAACGGCGGAAATGCGTACCCCAGCCTGAATTCCCATTTTATCGAGAAGGCATCTAGGACTGAGGCTTGTGGGTGATAATATTTTGTAAAGAATGTCTTCACCTTCCTGTTGCTGAAAGACGCCATTACATCCACTTCTGGTTGTCCAAAGATTCTGACCACCTCGAGGAAGACCTCTGTGTTCAGCTCCCATTCGCCCGGATCCATCGTCTTCCGGCTTAGGAAATCTGCTTCTACATTCTCCATCCCAGGGATATGAACGGCTGAGATCGACAACAGATTCTCTTCTGCCCATGCCATAATTTGACCTGCTATGCCCATGAGCCTCTTGTTCTTTGTGCCCCCTTGGTGGTTGATATACGACACCACTGTCACATTGTCTGTCATCACCCTCAAATGAGATTTCCTGACTCTCCAGTGCACTTGCTTGATTGCCTCCCAAACCGCAAACAGCTCTCTTGCATTGGAGGACATAGCTCTTTCTCTTTTTGACCACCGTCCTTGGACCGATATATCTTCTATGTGAGCTCCCCAGCCACTGCTGCTTGCATCCGTAGTTAGAACCCGGAATTGTCGGCTTTCCAGGCTTGATACTCTCAAGTGTAGATCTTCTATCCACCAGCGAACCGAGCTTCTTGCGGCTGGAGACCAGCTCAACATTCTTCTGTCGTCGCATCTTTTCCTTAGAAGGGGAAGCAGTAGCCACTGAAAGTCTCTCATTCGCCATTGTGCCCAAGGCACTACGTGAATACAAGAAGCCATCATTCCCAATAGCTTCAGCGCCCCTTTGAGGCCGAATTTGTTCGCCCCTAACATTTCTTTTGCTAGAGACTGGATCTTCACTGCTCTCTCCAGCGACAGAGCCACATGGAACTCTCTTGTATTTATCCTGACCCCTAGGAATTGAATTAGTTGAACTGGCTGCAGACAACTCTTCTCCATATTCAGGATCCACCCATGGAAACCCAGGAACTCGGTCGTTCGGGCAATCTTCTCCTGAACCTCTTGACGCGACCTCCCCGCTATCAACAGGTCGTCCAGGTACGCCCAGATTTGCACACCTTCCTTCCTCAACTCTGCTAACAGGGGGGCCAGGACTTTCGTAAATACTCTTGGCGAAGTTTTCAACCCGAAGGGTAGACAGGTAAATTGGAAGTGACTGTGACCCACGGAGAACCTTAAGAACCTTCTGTCCCGATGTTCTATAGCGATGTGGTAATAGGCGTCTTTGAGATCCACCGATGCTAGAAATTCGTTCTTTGCTAGACCGGCAAGGATGGAAGACATAGTCTCCATACGAAACTTTACTACTTTTATGTATTCGTTCAGCTGTCTCAGGTCCAATATCATCCTGTATCCTCCTGAGCTCTTTTCCACTAGAAATAGCCTTGAATAGAACCCTTTCCTTCTTTGGGCAAAAGGAACTTCTTCTATTGCTCCTATTTCTTGAAGCTGTTGAACCTTTAACCTCAGGTTGTCTCTGAGGATCTTTTGGCTCGGAATAGTTGATTTTATATATCTGTTCTGGTAGGGCACCTCTAGGAACTCTATACTGTAGCCTTTGTAAATAATTTGCAGTACCCATTTGTCTGAAATGGACTTCTCCCATCTTTCCCAAAACCGAAGAAGTCTGGCGCCTACGCCCATCACGTTCGCATAGTCATGCTTTTCCTCCTCTACGAAAAGGCTGTCGGGACCCCAATCTGGAGGTGTTCGGATTGCCTCTTCGGTAGAACGGTTTGCCCGGCCTATAGCCTCTGGCCTCTTTATAGTTCTGCTTGTAGGTTGAGGGATTCTGAAATTTGTTCCTCTTATCCTGGGGCAGTCTGATAGACTTACCCCCTGACAGCTTTTGGATCAGAGTATCTAGTTTAGGGCCAAACAGGTATGACCCCTGAAAGGGTAGAGCCGCTAGAGTATTTTTAGAGCTAGCGTCCGCGCTCCATGGTTTCAACCAAAGCGCTCTTCTTCCACAGACCCCTGCTGCCATGGATCTAGCAGCGTACAGAACTGAGTCTAGCGAGGCTTCGCACAGATACTCCACTGCCTTCTGCATAATACTAAGGTTCCTCAGAATATACTGCCTGGAGATTTTCTCTTCCACATCTGTGTGAAGATTGTTTAACCACAGGCGGAGGACTCTGGCCACCGAGGCTGTTGCTACGCCAGCTTTCAGGGACACTGCTGAGGATGAGTGTACTTTCCTGAATGCATTTTCCATTCTTTTATCCATGGAATCACGGAAAGCCGCTGCGTCATCTACGGGGATAGTTGATTTTGATGTGAGCTCAGCTACCGCCGCATCCACTTTAGGAATCAGGCACCAGTTAAGGAATTCTTCATCCCTGAACGGGTACATTTTATCAATTCTATTGCCCATCGACATCCTTTTCTCCACAGTCGAATGTTCTTTCACTATAATATCTCGTACTACTTTATGTACTGGGAAGGCTTTACCCTTCTTTCCTCGTGACTCGAACAGTGGGTCCTTGTCAGCAGTCGCACCATCTTCCTTATAGTCCATCGCTTTATATATATTTTTCAATAAAGCGTCAACTATCTCCAGGTCAAATGATCTGGTGTCTTCCACTTCTCCGGACTCTGCACCCGAACCTTCCACATCTACCTCTTCCTCCGTGGAGGTCTCAGCTTCCTCATAGGACAACCCCGCCATGGACCTTGACCTTTTAACGACCTGCATCTGGGCAAGATCTTCTTTGGACACGAATGACTTCTTCATCCAGTCCATAAGGTTCCGTACCAGGTCATCTCGTGAGCTAGGCTCCTTATCCTGCTTAGGCGAGGTATCACACTCATCACAAATTGACTTATTATTTGCAGCAGAGATCTCTTTATCACATGCCAGGCACCGAGAAACAACATGTCTTTTCTTTGAAGTCCTCTTCTTAGGAGGTGAAGAAGGCACACTGTATAAATGAAATACATAAGAAAGTTTAACTAAGCTAACTAAAACAAAAGAGAGTACCTAAGTGCCACAAAACCAGGCATACCTCTTGGGGGCACCATCAGGTCTTTGGGGTGAAGGCGCATCCATGCTGCAACACCAGACTGGAACAGGATGAACAAGCCACTTTGCACAGAGGGAGGCTAGGTTTAAATACCGCGCCTTAACCCTTCCTGTCCCAGCTTTCCACAGCTGAGAACGGCAAGCGGAACCAATATGTCCATGCATTGTTTCCGGGGGGCACTTTTTAGACTGCGCACCCATAGGAAACACCGGCCGGAAGTACGCGTCTGACGCACTTCCGCATCTCCTGCCGGCGGCGTGACTGCACTAGCCGCGTTCTCCCCGCTCTGAGGCAGAGCGCTCTGAAGCCAACGGGCACCTGGAAATGCCGGCTGGCTACCACACCACACACGCGAGGCGCGCTGTTCTGCACCTAACAGAGGGAAGAGGTAAGACTCACCCCCGCAGCGTGCACTCGTGGCTAACGGGACGGCAGGCACCATACTACAGGGAAAGGGCCTATAAATAAGGTCCTTACCTGCGTATCCTTCTTCCCCCCGGGGGACCTATCCCCCTCCAAACGAGGCAGCCTCTGAAATAAACAAAATGACCCTGCACTAACTGTCTATACGGAGACAGGAGAAAATGACACTGAGGGGAGGTAGAAGGGAGCTGATGTACCCAGAGTGGGCGGTCCCTGCAAAAGATCACCTGTCTGATTGGTTGGAAAGGGGAATATCCCAGTATACTGGCTGCCATGGGGATCGTAGGAAGAAAATATGCTACATCCATACGAACAATAATCATATCAAACAAGCATATTTTCACCAAATATATCATTTAAGTCAGCCATGTTGCAAACCAACTGTGATTTGACATAATACAATGAAGCCAGGGTGGACTTTGCCTATATATTTGCTCCTGTAAGATGAAAGCATTCAGGCAGATAAATACCCGGCTTATTTGGAGGACTCACAATCAAACCTGCGTACTCCTCTGTCTCAGTAAGAGCATCATGTAACCAGTTGAAGTCTTCATGCTGACGTATCACGGAGAACTCTGGGCTCTGAAATGTGGTCAGCGTGGTCTGAAAGACAGTTATCAAACATGCTTTATTCAACTTTTAAATATGGAACACAATGCAGAATTTGGAATAATGATATTCTTTTACTTACTCAATGTATAAAGTGCCAATAAAAATGTGCACTTAGTTTGACAGATCTATATTGTGTGAAAATAACATTTAAAATACAACATGTTAGAAAATGAAGAATGAGTTGTAAAAGTGACCAACACGTATAATAGACTGATTTTTTTTCATTGGCATATACAGTATTTCCCCTTTGCTACATCTAATATAGTTCTTGAGAATTAGACACTGTGTATAGGACATTAATGTGGTATACACAGACAGTATCACCATTGTGTGCTTTATTATACATAGGTTAGTTATATTACACTTCCATCCTAGTGCTAAACTATATATACTCTATGCATGATCTGTATGTACTATACATATTTATAAAAGGGTACTCATGCATTGTAGTCCGCTCAGATGCTGGGTACACACTAAACGATGTGTGTACCCAGCGACATCCCCTCTGTCTGGACCCATTGGGGTAGCTGGCATCAACAGAGTTTTCTACAACATGGCCCTCGCTTGTGATGTACTCAGTCATCCTGCATGTACATACGACAAAGGCGGACGCTGATGACACATAGTAACGCGCATAGTCAGCGACATCATAGAGCAAACACACATGAACATTTTGTCGTTCCGACCCATCATAATCTGCAAAATATGGTTTAGTGTGTACCCAGCTTAGCCAAGCCTCTGTGGTGGATGGCCACACCTCTTCAGCATGGCACACTACCACAATCATACCCAGGCCAGCTCACCTTTGTGTGGACAGTGAACTTGACTTTGTCTCTCTCACTAAGGGCATCTGGAATATCAATCTGCAGAGATGGGTCAGTGTTCAGATCTACAGATACCGACCGCACCTGAAAGTAGAAATGCACTGATTAGTATTTAGATCTACAGTCTCTGTATTAAAGGGTGCAACATACTGTACATGAGTATTTCCCCTAAGAACCAGTATTATTTATGTTTCATTATTTATTTACAGTTTCTTATATAGCGCACACATATTCCGCAGCACTTTACAGATATCATTTGAACACTCATATCAGTCCTGGCCCAAGTGGAGCTTACAATCTATATTCCCTACCACATGTACACGCACACAGACATTCTAGGGTTAATTTTTGTTGGGAGCCAATTAGCCTACCAGTATATTTTTGGATTGTGGGAGGAAACCGGAGTACCCAGTGGAAACCCACGCAAGTACAGGGAGAATATACAAACTCCGCACAGTTAGAGCCATGGTGGGAATCGAACCCATGACCTCAGCGCTGTGAGGCAGTAATGCTAACCATTACACCACCCGTGTATTCCACACAACCAATCCCAAACTCATACTTCATTTTATATAAATGGGTAAATAAGTTAATTAATATCTCAAACTTTAGTACCCGGTGTTTTACTAAAGAGGAACAAAATCCAGATTTTAGTATTTAATAGAAAAAATGTTAAAGAAAAAACCCTCAGCTGAATATCTGTCTCTGAGCCTAGTTCTTCACAGTAAAATAATCTTATGTAATTATGTATATAAGGGTTTGTGCCAAAGGGATGAGGATGGGATTTCCAACCAATGTGTCCGTCTGTCAGAAGAGCTGGCTGAATAACAAGAACTTTGAGAGGATACAGGAAATCCATTAAGAACATCTGACAAATTATAAAGTACATTTTAATTACAGAAATCTAGAAAACTACTTTATGCCCAGGGGAATGTGTGTGGCATAAGAATCTCACAAAAAAGAAAGACTACACATGATATATTGTTGCTGGCTGCAGACATATAATGTTTGTCACTGCAACCCTGAATACAATTCTGGATGTTATGAATAGAACAGAAGTCACATGAGACAAGTCATCTGCTCCATAAACTATTAACCGTGTTAGAAATAATACCTGACAGCATATCCTGCAGCAGCTACACTAATTCGGATTAAGCAGGCAAAGGAGACGCATCACATCCAAACTTGCCTGCAATCATAACCAGCTTTAAAAAGTTATTTAGGATGGACCTCAAAGTTTTAGTTTTATATAGGAGCACTTGGGTCTAAATAACTGGGATCTACCAAAGAATGAAAATAAAGAAATAATGGGTGAAAGGGAAACTCTTTAGCCGACATAACTACTGACCCAGCAGGGAATAGAGCAATGTAGCAATTTGGTGTTGGGCTCTCGGCTTTCTCCACAGAATGTGCAGTTTATTTAACGTAGATACAATGACCTTCGTTACCATGCCCGATCTGTGTTTCATGAAAAGTTCAGCTTTAAATTGTTCAAGTGGAAAAAGAGAATCACATTTATCTATCGAGGCTATTTTGTAGTTGGAAACAGAGAAATTGTAGCAAATAATGCCCCTTTCAGACCGCACATATTAACCGTTATATTGCCGTTTTTTTACCGTTTCAAAACGGTAATGTGTGCGGTCTGAAAGGTGCTGAGTGATTTTACCGTTTCCAAAAAACGTTTTTTGGAAACGGTAAATATGGAGGGTCCTACCCGTTTCAGACACGTTTATTTGGTGTCTAGAACGGGTCTGAAACGGTATTCTACCCCCCATCCCCCCCAGCGCAGGGAAGGGAATGGTCGCGCTGGGGGCAGGGGGTCCCTGCAAGTGTCCGCCGGAGCACAGTGTGTCCTGCCCCGGCGAGAGCTGCTGCTACTGCTGACGGCGCAGTCCTGCGCTAAGGAGGTGAGCGGGGACGGGCGGCTTGGGCTGGGGTGCAGGCGGCTGTCTGCCTGTACTCACCGGTTCTGGAGCAGCAGCGGTTCAGCAGCGGAGTGCGGGCAGCGGGAGCATGACGTGGATGTCCCACTGCCTCCTCGCCCTCTGTGGGGGTGGGAGAGACGGCGCTGAGAAAGTCCGACACAAGCAGCAGCAGCGCAGGGTGTGCTGATGATAAGAGGGACAGAGAGCAGCCAGCTGTGCAGCTGATGGAGAGCGGGCAGGGGGGCGCATGGTGAGGTGATGCCCCCAATCACCTCACCATGCGCCCCCCTGCCCGCTCTCCATCAGCTGGACAGCTGCTGTCCCTCTCAACATCAGCACACCCTGCGCTGCTGCTGCCTGTGTCGGACTGTCTCTATGAGCATTGGAAGGGGGGGGGGGGGGGCTTTACCGCTTTTCACACTGTTTCTTTCACACCGCAAACCTGCTTTAGACCAGGTATTTACATGCGTGTGAAAGGGGTTAAACTTGTTCTGACCCGTTTCAAAAAAACATTTTAAATACCTGGTCTGAGCAGGTTTTGCGGTGTAAAAGCAGCAGAGATCTGTGCTTAAATCCTGGTGCTTAAAAAGGGGGACATACCCAGTGGAGAAGTGTAAAAGCCCATACACACTGGGTGATTTTGAGCTGAAAGACACTTAAACTTGGTGTTTTGAGCAGCTTTCAGCTCAAAGCTGCCCAGTGTGTACAGCCCAGCGATGAGCGGTGATGTGCACTCCCGTATCATCGCCGGGAAAGCCATTCAACTGCCTGTATTGCCAGAAGAGGAGTGAATTTGTGGATGGCTTTGCATAGCACTGCACTAAAAACAGCAATATACCGTTTAACAAGTGCAGTGTGAAAGGGGTATGAAAGGAAATTGGAGCTTCCTGTGGGAGGCTCCCATTTTCGTCAGAAATCTCCTACTGCCTTGCACTTCATATCTCCTTGATTCTTCAGATTCTGCCAGGAGTGCCACTAAGGGGTTTCTTTGCAAGGACAGCGATTTGCTGTAAATCACTATGATTTGCTGTAGATGATCAGGTTCCTGCTGACTACTCATTTTCCCACTTTGTGAGAACCCCTGACAGAAAAGTAAGACAGAGGTACATGATCACACAGGGTCTTATCATTTGTGCTAGTGTGCACTCATCCATAGTGTGCTTCTGCTAGGACTGACAAGAGTAATAATGCTTGCTAGTAATCTTTGTTTAGAAAAATAGAGATACTAGTTTTCAAGATTAGTCAACTATGCTTAAGGGTTGTGTTTATTCATGTAAACAGCTAAACTCAACAAAACTGCTGGGTGCGATATGAAAAGTGCCATTGGGCAAACGGGTGACTCATTAACGAGGCAAAGCAGGAAGAGACATCTACATAACGTATTAAAATCTTGTCCGCCGCAGTGATGTACCCTGGAGTGCATCAGTGCATCAGTCTCCAGTGCATCAGTCTCCTTCCCCCTGGCCAAAGAGCGTAACTTCCATAGGTGCAAGGGGTGCAGTTGCTATGGGGCCCAGTAATATGTTTTACATACAATAATCACCATCAGTTGCTAAATAGGGGGCCCTTTAAAAATTTTGCTATGGGGCCTACGAATAACTAGTTACGCCCCTGCCCTGGCCAGCTGTACTGGGCATGCGCAAGATCTTGCTAATCACGCAAGATCTCCTACGCAGCTGAAGCCAGCAGCAAGGACAGCGCTGTACCTGCTTGTGGATAGGGCATCGCCACCCTGCAGCTGTCTAAGTCAATAGCCGCAGGTGACTGAACTGTTAACGCTGCTGACCCTTCCCCTGTCATTTACCGCTCACCGGACCCATCATACATGGGGTAGAAGCGGTACCCCCTTCTCCCCCATAACGCAAGCTCATACATCTGCTTCAAAGTTTGTAACGAGGCAGTTAGGAGCCAACTGGTTGGTACGTTATCACTTTCCACGGCTCAGCATATCTGCCCCAATGTGGAAGCTACAGTCTGTAGCCTGTTGAGTAAACTATGCAGGGAAAGCTTTTTCATCTACATTTTATTTTCTCCTACTGGGAAAAATCTTCAACGTATAACATTTTAATAAAGGCATAACTACCATTTTCAGAATAACAGGAAATAAATTTGCAGTGCAACTATAATAGGATAACACCAACTTCAGCAAGATTACTAAAATACCTCCTAATTTGAGCAACATTCCACAACACATAAAAACTCTCTCTAATGGTTTTCTAATAGCAGCAAGACAGAGTTTAGGGTAATGATGTGCGGTTAGCAGTGGGTGAAGGGTCATAGGATCCGAATTTACACTTTATGGCTTCCTGTTCTGGTTCAGGGATAATATAAACACCGCAAAGCAGTGGTGTCAAACTCATGGCCCTTCAACTGCTGAGGAACTACACATCCCAGCATGCCCTGCCGCAGTTTTTATACAATGGATTGCTAAAACCGTGGCAGGGCATGCTGGGACGTGTAGTTCCACAACAGCTGGAGGGCCATGAGTTTGACACCACTGTCGTAAAGTCTTAGTAATATCTGTTCAAACAGAAGAACAGTTGGAAATAAAATATATGATGTTCCTCATATCAATATAAAGGCTGGAAAAATCCCAGAATCCAGGTAAAACAATGTGCCTTCAGAAATTACTTTCTCTCAGTGTGTACTCAGCTTTAGTTACTCCCAATGAGTCGGATAGAAGCTTCCCTTTTAAACTATTCTTCAACCTTCTAGAATGGACAGATTTTCTACAACAAATATATATATGTATTAGCTGGTATTTAATATGGAACAAGATCTTCTAATGTATAAAATGCTTTGCTCTTGAACTTCCCACATAAAAAGGTTACATTGGAGAAAACATATTTCGGCTGGTAGAAAATACTTTTGTCTTCTGGTTTTGGCATCACTACAGTGTGATATAAGGGCAATGATACCCAGTAACTTTATGTACATTGCCTTAAATAAAATAATTATATATATATATATATATATATATATATATATATATATATATATATCTGATGAAGGCTGGCATGTGGCCGCCTGAAACAGCTGTTAGGACTGCTGACAGGCTGGTAACCATGATGACCGTTTGAAATACATCTATTTTTTTTCACAAAAACGTGAGTGCTGGTTTTTCTTTCCCTCCAAGGAAAAAGTGCTATGTATATATATCTATCTAGGCTGATTAAAGCTAAAAGCAGACAGCGGCACTCCAAGGTCTTGCAAAGGTATCAAAACCGCATTTATTGGGTAAATGCAAAGATCCGACGTTTCGGGGATCAAGTCCCCGTTTTCAAGGTGTAGGTGAGACGTCTCACCTACACCTTGAAAACGGGGACTTGATCCCCGAAACGTCGGATCTTTGCATTTACCCAATAAATGCGGTTTTGATACCTTTGCAAGACCTTGGAGTGCCGCTGTCTGCTTTCAGCTTTAATCAGCCTAAATATCATCCGGAGGGCACCAGGGCAGTCGAGATTTGGGAGAGTGCCAGGCCGCAACGCCGAGTATATATATCTCAAGAATATACACTTATTCACAGAATTTAGTCAAGTCCTCAAGTCCTGGTCAGCAAATAGCGAAGTTACATAAAGATGGCAGTGGAAGAGGTGGGGGCCCGAAGATGGGATGCAGTCATTTGGTCTACAGTATGATGGTCGACAGTCATTAGGTCATTCACTGTTTTTTTGAGCCGATAGGCGGTATTTCATGCCCTACCATCCACTAGGACGTGGTGGGAGAATAAAATAGTGTGCCGAGCGTATCGAGGCACCATGCGAGGGGATGCGGTGCACTTTAAACTGTGTCCATGTCGACTGTGTTCACATTCGGGTCAAAAAACCCCATGTCGACCTTTTGACTGTAGACCTAGGCAATGTCAAACTTTTCTCATGTCGATCTAGACCCATGTCGACCTAATGACTGTCGACCATCATGCTGTAGACCAAATGATCCCAACCCCCGAGGACGTGCATTTATACTTTAGTGTTACATAGACAAAAAAAAAAAAAAAGGTAACAAGCAAACAATGAATAAACTTGTGATATAGTAGAAACTGTAGAACGGATCTGCTCATACAGGCTCATATAATACTCTCCTATTTCAGCAATAATTGGTTTTAGAATAAACACCTAGAAACTGCTGAATACTAGGGAATCAGAAGATAAGTCCAGAGCACCAACATCCTATTAGATAAATGTCAGGAAACAGACTGGAATGAGAGCAAAGCATGAATTTATTTAAAGGAACAGCGCCTAATGTGAATGTAAATCCACCCGCTGTGAATGGAAAGCAAATGCCACTGTATGCATGTCCAGGGTGTACGCATCTGGGCAGTGCCACTCTTCTGTACATGAGAGTAGCCGACACCATTACCACTTAGACCTAACGCATGCTGAATTTGGCTTCAGAATAGCACGGAACTATTCTGAGAAATCGCACTGCTGCTTGCAGCCCACGATGCCCGCAGAGTAGGCTAAGAGGCGCATGCAGCCCAGGACGCCCGCAGAGTAGGCAAAGAGGCGCATGCAGCCCAGGACGCCCGCAGAGTAGGCAAAGAGGCGCATGCAGCCCACGATGCCCGCGGAGTAGGCTAAGAGGCGCATGCAGCCCACGACGCCCGCAGAATATTCAAAAAGTTAATCTGATGCAATTCCGTAATGACGGTCTTCACAGACACTGACCCTTATTCTGGTTCACTCGCAAAGGCAAATTCCTTCTCAAATGGACAAAAACATGTGCACTGCAGGTGTGGTAGATGTAACTTGTGCAGAGAGAGTTAGATTTAGGCGAGTTATTTTGTTTTTGTGCCGGGTAAATACTGACTGCTTTACTTTTACACTGCAATATAGATCTCACTTTAAAGTAAAACCCCACCCAAAGCTAATGCTCTCTGCACAAGTTACATCTGCCCCACCTGCAGTACATATGGTTTTGTCCATTTGAGAAGGAATTTGCCTTTGGGAGTGAACCAGAATAAGGGCCACTGAGTATGGTATAGATTAGACAATCTACAATGTGCCAAGTGGTAAATTTTGCTTTGTTTTACTTTGAATTCTAAAGTGATGTTGAAGTCCCTGTGTAAACACGCCTAAGATGTTTTCCATTTTGATTAACGCATACAGGATTCTTTGTGGCTCTCCACTTTATTATTCATTAGAAGACTGAGTTATTAGATAATACAAGTACACAAAGAACATAAAAGCTAAGACACTGTGCAGATTGCTTTTTGACGGCACCTTGCAATCTTTGTACAAGTGCCTGTGCCACAGGACAGGGGAAACGGTGCTGTGCACTACAGCAGATGCAATCCTGTGCATACATGTAATACTAGGGAAAGCTAAAGGGGCGCAGAGCTTGCATTTATAGTTTCCTTTATTAGAAAGGAATGGAGCCATTTTCACTGGAGGCCTTCGGGTCTTTTAATAAGATGCATTTTAAACCTTCCCAGGTGCACTGGACAGAAAAAAAAAAAAGGAACAAATCCATGCAGCCCACAAAAACTGAAGAACATAACAAACCAAAGGCATTTTATCCTTAATCTGGGTACACACTGTGTTATGACATGATCCAGCTATGTGGTAACGTGGTGTAACATGCTGCATGTAACTACACCAGTGTCCACCACGGAATTGTGCTATCAGATGTGCAGTACATGCAAAAGGGACGATTTAATGAATGACGACCGTGTATGATGATCAGAAAGATATATTGATACAAAAGATCTTATAGGGTGTACCCAGCTTTACCCATGCATGAATAAAGCTATGAATGGAGCTAAACAGCTGGATATTGCTGAAGTGGTGTGATTTTGGACTATGGGGGTAATTCTAGTTCACGACTTCTGACAAATTCCTTCTTAAATGAACAAAACCATGTGCACTGCAGGGGGGCAGATGAAACATGTGCAGAGAGAATTAGATTTGGGTGAGTTGTTTAGTTTCTGTGCAGGGAAAATACTGGCTGCTTTATTTTTACACAGCAATATAGATCTCACTTTGAAGAAAACCCACACCCAAATCTAATTCTCTCTGCACAAGTAACATCTACCCCACCTGCAGTGCACATGGTTTTGTCCATTTGAGAAGGACTTTGCCAGAAGGAGTGAACCAGAATATCCCCCTATGATAGAAAGTACATCTCTTCAGGCTTTTCCACATCCGTGCCCTAAATAGAAACACTTCTACTTCTATTATGCGATCACCAAGTAGAGAGTAGATGTACACTCTAGGGCAGGGCGTCCCAAACATTTCTAAATCACAACATAACACCCTAGCGTATCAGAGTACTTTTCACAGTACCTATTGGCCAACAGTTTACGGGTGAGAAATGTAGAAAAAATAATAAAAATAAGTAAATGGTGTTTAATCAGATGGAGCCGCTCTCATCGGGTGCACTGACTGATCAAGGTGACCTGACTCGGCGCGCCGTTCCCCGGGACATAGATGCTTAAGTGTCCCCCATGCACCTCACTCACGCCATGCTATTCGTCGTGAGCTGCTCAAATGAGAGCGACTCCATCTGTAGGTCAATTCAATTATGTGGTGAGGGACCATATTTGCTTCTGTTTGCCAACATATTTTCTGACTGGCAGCCAGCAGCACTGGTTTTTTTTACTATTACAACACCCATAACTAATATGAATTGGTCGTGGACAGTCACCCCTGCAAGTGCCCCGAGGCACAGTTTGGTTACCACTGCCATAGGTTATGCTGTGAGGACCCTTCACTGCACCAGCACAAAAGCAGGTACTGCAACACACATGCACTGCTCTTAATAAAGGAGGCAAAAAGTTTGAGTATAAACCTGAACTATTTCAGTTTTTCAAGAAAACTATAGTAATCACTAAAACAGGATTGGTTTCACTTGCTGTGCTGTGCTGCCACTACAGTTTGGCACATTGAAGGAAAAGGAGGACCATGAAAGAAACTTTAAAATATACCAAGGGGTTTAAACAATGTCCAGGAGGGAAACCTTCAAAAAGGAAGAGATCTACTAGAACGCAAGGACATAGGCCCTTATTCAGATCTGATCACAGTACAAATTTGTTCTCAAAATGGGCAAAACCATGTGCACTGCAGGTGGGGCAGATGTAACATGTATAGAGAGAGTTAGATTTATGTGAGCTATTTTGCTTCTGTGCAGGGTAAATACTGCAATTTAGATTTCAGTTTAAAAACACCCCACCCAAATCTAACTCTCTCTGCACATGTTACATCTGCCCCACCTGCAGTGTACATTTTTTTGTCCATTTTGAGAACAAATTTGTACTGCGATCAAATCTAAATAAGGGCCATAGACAAACTGGACAGAGGTAGGTTCAGGGGAAATTTGAGGAAAAATGACTTTACAGAAAGTGTAGAGAACAAGTAGACAACCTGCCATAGGTAGTGGAGGGTAAGGGGGGTATTCAATGTCAGGGTCACGGCAGTCGAGCTTGCGCAACCGCCGTGACCCAGTCCCGTTCTCGGTCAGCTCGACCGAGAACACGCAGGCGGGATTCAATGTCCCGCCTGCCGGGGAGCGGAAAAGGGGGCGTGGCGGCGAGTTGCGGCCGGGAAGAGGCGAGCTGCAGCCGGCAGCTCGTCACTTCCCGGCTGTTCTCGGCAGAACGAGCCCGACAGCTAGTGATGTCGGGCTCGTTCTGCTGAGATACCCTGCTCAATGCTGTCGGGGAAGACAGCATTGAATAGGGCCCGGCGGGCATCTCCCCGATGGGAGGTGCTCGCTGGAGATTGAATATCCCCCTAAATCAGTAGACCAATTTAAACATGCTTGGGACAAGCTTATGATTATTCTTACAAAGAACGAAAGCCAGATATACGCTATAAGATTATAAATTACAGTTTTCTGACTGAAGCTAAAATCTGGTAATGTACAGTATGGGAGCAAATGTCAATCAAGCATTTAGTCCCAAAAGCAAGGAAATGGCAAAATTGGTTCAGATAAATTGGTTAAATCACATTAATGAAACCAATTTGTCTTAACATCCTTGCGTACCACTCCATTGGCATTCTGTTCATACTCAGAACAGTCTTTCAGCTCTTTACATAACAGAACATTTTAACTTGCCAAGTTCAATGGACCTGAAGCACCCTTTAGCATATAAAGGTCACCATCCAATCTATGATTGACAGAAATACCTCTACTGTTTATGTACCTCCCATATGTCTTAACACTAGTTCCTCCAAAACAAACAAGTATTTTTTTAAGGATTATGTAGCCTCTTTTGTGGTTTCCAATTTAATTTTTATTTCAACGTCCTACGTATCTAATAATACAGGGTAGGTAGACTGAGGTAATTCAACAGTGCTGGAACTACACCCCCATGTATTCCCTGCAAATTTTTACGGTTAGGGAATGCTAAGCCTGTGGCAAGGCTTGCAAGGATATGTAGCCCCCTGTGATAATACCAGGTGCTAAGCAAGGACTCGTATAAAGAGGCTATATAAAAAGATTCCTGTATGGTTTTTGGATAGGTACCCATTTCCTTTGAACACTTTATAGTTTTGTCATACATTTATTATTGGTGTTAAAATTGCCAAGCAAACATTTTTATTATTCATCATAATGACCTGTAATGTTTACCTTATATAGGAAACTAGTAAGCCCGCTCGGAGCAAATTATTCAAAAGCTAGTCTATGAAACCAGGCAGGTGATAGACAGATTTAACCTCCTGCTCCTTAATGACTTCTGGTTACTATGGAAGCCACCGGAGAAGCTTGAGATAACATGTGCCTGTACCACATCAACTTCAATGTTGTTTTCTTCTAGAGACAACTGCTGCCTGGCCAGTTCTCTTCTAACCGCTCTCATTGACGAGGTGTTTTTGCCCATAGAACTGATGCTCACTGCATATTTTTTGATTCATGCACCCTCCCTCTGTACACTCTACAGACTGTTGGGTGCGATGTCCCAGGAAATGAGCAGTTCCTTATAACTCAAATCACCCGATCTGACCACAGCAATCTTTCCATAGTCCAAAGCACTTTAAATTGAGGTGCATACACACTGGGCATTTTTGCCTAGCGTGTATGAGGAGCGGAGATGTGAAAATTCATGGTCCAAAAAAAAAACGTTAATGCATACACACTGAGCGATTTTCACCCAGCCCAGCGACTTTCACGGACAGTGAACCACTTTCCAACACTTGCTCCTGAGGAAGCCGGACAGTAAACATCCGGGGAAACGCGTTGAGCTACTTTGAATGAAAATATCCATCTGCCATATAAAGTGATGTCCCACTCCCAATGACGTCCAGGACCTCCTGACCAAATTGGATTACAATTAATGGGATTTCTGCAAAATTCCTAAACATATTCCAGCGTTAAAGGAGAAGATGCTGAATAGGGAGATCATTTATTTCCTACAAGGGAACTTTATATCGGGACTACATCATCACACCCCCTCCTGGCATAACAACCAGCTACACATCAGATGGTAATATACTCCTCTTCTGAAATTTCATTCAGTAAAGCCACTAATTGTGGAGTTCCAGATCATATGGACAAAACATATTGTGCTCTCTAGCTATATATAATTTCATTTAATGTGTTTTTATTTTATTTGTTTTTATATTCATGTATAATAAATTGTAATAATTTTTTTGAGAAACCGTCTGGTCTATATATATTTGCACAGCCAGCGCTGGTACACTATTCTTCTTTTTTCCTATCTACCATTTGGGCTTGACAATCCAGTACCAGCTGCTGTTGATAGCGCACCACCCAAACCCATTTCTTTTTCCACTTTTCAACAGCTGACTGCCAGTGATTAGGTGTGTCATCAACGCTCCTGGCCATACAAACTAGCAGATTTGGAGCTGAAAGTATCTCAAAACACAAAAAAGTGAGTTGTGTCACAGCTTGTGAAAATAGATATGATTTAATGCACTAGATGAAGTCACGTTTATCGGCGATGGTATGGTGTTGTTATTTTTTATTTATAAACACTTAAACCAGGGGTTCCCAATCTTTTTCGAATCACGGCACCCTAGAGTATGAGAATTTGTCCACGGCACCCCTAGGCCCCAAAAAATATATATAAAATGAAGTAGATTGTGTTTATATGTGCTTCTTAGGGTCAGTTATGTGGTAAAGGGCATGCTTTGTTTCTGTTTGTACAAATGTTTTATGATTAGCAGCCACCAGCACTGGTTTTGTCCATAAATAATTGATCATAAATAATTTGAATTGGTTCTGGACCACCAACCTGTGGCACCCCTGCAAGTGTTCCGAGGCACCCCAGGGAGCCATGGCACACAGTTTGGGAACCACTGACTTAAACTATTCACTAAAGTCTGATCTCCAAAAGGAATGTAGTAAAAAATATATAGGTATCCAGATTCTAGATGATTTTTGGTCCTCGGTCCACACCCTTAGAAATACTTAATTTGTTTGTTTTTCTTTTGTGTTACCCTCCCCCCTGTTCTTTCCAGATTCTCTAAGAAGCTATATTCTGGTAGCTGCTAAAAATGGATAGCTCGCAACAAAAAAAAATCTATTCCATAAGACCCTACCAAATCTGGCACATTGCTGCAGTGAAAAATATGACTTAAGGAGCCCATACACGCTCCGTTCTGGGCGTCCGTTTTGTACTTTTAAAGTACAAATCGTATCGCATCGCATGCCATGCGGGAGCGCGCATCTCAGAGTACAAAACGGCCGGAGCAGGAACGGAGCGTGTATGGGCTCCTTAAAGATCCTCATGACCAGGGCTATTGTACGTTAGTCTGGGCTCTGTGGCTTTTTCACATATGCACCACCAAAACATGACACCTATACCTACACCGCACCAACCGACCCATGTGCGACAGGATGGGCCACCTTTCTCACCCTCGCTTCAACCTTCCATATTATACTTCCTCAGTTAGGTACACCTCCGACACATTGCTTCCTCCCATACATCTTTCCATATTCCCTTTCCACATAGTCCTGTTCCAAATTCTTATATCTATGATCCCATGTCCAACTACCCCAACCACACACACACACACACACACTATTTTCCCCAATTCCATTTCCTTGTCCCGATAACTATTTTTTGCATTTGAAAAAGTGAGCTCATTGTTGATACTGACTGCATGCAACTGCTCAATGTATTCCTGCTTATGTACAAATCACAAACTATTTATTTATTAGCAGTTTCTTATATAGCGCACACATATTACGCAGCGCTTTACAGAGGATATTTGAACATTCACATCAGTCCCTGCCCCAGTGGAGCTTACAGTCTATATTCCCCACCACATGTACACGCACACAGACATACTAGGGTTAATTTTGTTGGGAGCCAATTAAACTACCTGTATATTTTTGAATTGTAGGAGGAAACCGGAGTACCCGGAGGAAACCCATGCAAGTACGGGGAGAATATATAAACTCCACAGTTAGTGACATGATGGGAATCGAACCCATGACCTCAGTGCTGTGAGGTAGTAATGCTAACCACTACACCATCCGTACTGCCCACAAAGACCATAAAGGGTTTTTAAAAACAAAATAAAAAGAAACTTTAAAAAAAAGGACAACTCTGATTGCATCCTTCATTCATTTCTAAGCAGGATTCAACTTCTCTTCATCCAGTCCACAAACAGGAAATATGCCAACAATGCTGCTTTCACACCGCAAAACCTGCTTAGACCAGGTATTTAACATGTTTTTTAAAACGGGTCAGAGCAAGTTTAACCCCTTTCACATCGCATGTAATTACCTGGTCTAAAGCAGGTTTGCGTTGTGAAAGCAATCCCGGAGATGCGCTGGGCAGTGACCTCTTAGAGGTATAGAGAGGGGATCAGGCACCAGAGCCCGCACCTAGACTGCCAGCAGGAGCTCCCGCACTGCAGGCAGGGATGAGAGCTGCAGGATGCTGGAAGGGTAAAGGCCCCCATACACTATGCGATTTGGGCACGATTTCACCCGATTCGGATGAAATCGGGCCATGAAATCGGCCCAAATCGCACTAGCAGACACCCTGTCCGATCCGATGCGCGGTCCCGTGCGCATCGGATCGGGAGGTCGGACGGGCTGCACATAAGATTTGCTAAATCTTATGTGCAGCCCAGCCCCGGAGCCATGCGGGGGATGCCGGCTATTGAGAGCCGAGCAGGGGATGCCGGCTATTGAGAGCCGGGCAGGGGGAGGCTGCATAGGGAGCCAGGCAGGAGGCACTTGAAACTGTTGCGGTGGGGTGACACCGGGAGCAGGGCGCCGGGCAAGGAGGATGACGCTGGCTGCCGGGCAGCGGCGGGAGCCGGCCCGGGAGGAACAGATACCTTGGAGGAAAAAAAAAAACATACAGATGACTAGCAAGCCATTGTTTGGCTGAGACCTCTCTCAGCCAAAGAGAGAGAGGTCTCAGCCAATCAATGGCTTGCTAGTCATCTGTATGGGCTTTTTTTTCTCTCCAAGTTATCTGTTCCTCCCGGGCCGGCTCCCGCCGCTGCCCGGCAGCCAGCGTCATCCTCCCTGCCCGACGCCCTGCTCCCGGTGTCACCCCACCACAACAGCCTCCTCCTGCCCGGCTCCCTATGCAGCCTCCCCCTGCTCTGCTCTCTATTAGCCGGCATCCCCCGCCCGGCTCCCTCCTCCTGCAGCTCCCCGGGGACTGCATATGATAAATCCATGCGATTTATCATATGCAAACCTTGGCACATCAAGTGCCTAATCGTGTGTCCCCCTCCCGGGGAACTGCAGGGTGAAATCAGGTCCGACTTGTCCCTAGGACAAGTCGGACTAATGTATGGGGGCCTTAAGGGTAGGGGGCCTGACACTGAGCATTGGCACTTACTGTATGTACCACTTTTTACAAAACCTGCACTGTTGGTGTGCCTTGAGGACCGTGGTTGGGAATGCCTGATTTAGGCAGTAGGATATGTTACAAACTCTCCCCCAAATGTGGAAGTTCTAATTCTTTACCCAAAGTTTTGTGGCATATAAATGTATCAAAAAGCACATATTCACATAAGGCCAAGGAAATACTTTTCCCCGGTTTTCTTTTAGTGAGAGGACAAAACATACTTATAAACTACCACAAACGTTTACAATATTAGGATTTAGTCTCATATTTAGGGTCTCTGCACAAAGTCTACAATATATGTTGACTGAACATCAGTCTAGGATTCTGTATCTTTAAATGTATACTACTACATGTTGTGCGACTAGCAGGTAAAAAAAAAAAAAAAAGTACTTGTTTCCTAGCACGGCGCCCATCGCATCGCAGACCATAAGGCATACGATGGTACGGGATGCGATGTTACACGATGGCAGCCGATGTTATACAATTTTAAATTGTATACCATCGCATTGTATGGCATATACAATGGTATGCGATTTAAAATTGTATAAGCACCCTAATGGGTGTTTTCAATGTTAAATGTGCCCCCATAAGATAATTAACCGTAATGGGTGCTTAGTATGTTAAAAGCACCCCCAACGGCACCCCCACTACCAACGCCAACCCAAAGGGGCGTGGTACGCGTCCTCCGACCTTTTCATACCCTCACTATCCAGGTCGGCGTGGAGTTGATCTTATATAGTGTGGCGAGCGCAGCGAGCCCCGCGAGGGGATGCGGAATACATGTAAAGTAATACGCGTGCACTCGCCACGCTTCGGGCTCGGTGGCTCGCTGCGCTCGCCACACTATATGAAATCAACTCCACGCCGACGTGGATAGTGGGGGTATGAAAAGGTCAGAGGACGCATACCGCTGCGCTCGCCACGCTTCGGGGTGGCGTTGATAGTGGGGGTGCATTTAAACATTGTAAGCCCCCATTAGGGTGCTTATACAATTAAAAATCGTATAGGGGCTTATACAATTTTAAATCGCATCGGGTGTATAGCATGCGATGCGATTTTATGTCGTACAACTTAATATCGTGGGCGCCGTGCTAGGAAACAAGTACCAAAAAAAATATATACTATGGGGGGTATTCAATCCCAGCCACAATTTGCGACAAGGGAAATAGTGGCTACCACCTATTCAATGCCGTCTTTCCCGACAGCATTGAAGAGGCAGATCGACAGAATGGGCACGACTTTAAAAAAAGCAGTAGGCCCCGTTTTGATGATTTTGGACGTGAATTGTTGCGATCGTGGCCGAATATCGACAATTCACTGCCTTTTACGCGGACATGCCCCCTTTTCGCTGACCGTAGGCAGGACATTTAATTGCGCCTGGCAATCTACGGTCGAACAAATCAAAAACAGACCAGGGTCACAGCAGTCGGGCCAGATCGTCAGTCATGACCCGGGATAAAATACCATCCCTTAAAGTCTAAAAGCTCGCTCTGCCCAACCCCTTTCTACATTAATCACTTCCTCTCAAAGAAACTTTGAAATAGAAGTTTACTGAGTTCCAGAATACTAATTTTGCATACCCCAACTTTGGTTAAATGGCAAACACATTATACAGCACGCATGGCATACACATTATACAGCACGCAGTGTGCAGTCTCCCTCCTCTCTGTAGAGGCCAGAGCAGGTGAGTAGACTTTGGCACTATCACTCTCCTTTACACGTGAAAGTCTCCAAAAATATGTAACCCACCATACTACTGTTGGGTGTTTACTGCAGAAGGGAGAAATCACAGGGAAAATGGTTGCCACATCATTTTACCAGTGATTTTTGCAGTGTTTATATGTCATGGACAACCCAATTACTATACTATGTAACGGTTTGTTCACCATTTCATGGTCATGTTAATCCTTCTGCTGTTAATCATTTATTTGAAGGTTTTTGTTTTTTAAATCCAAGTAGATTTTTTAATAAATATTGGTTTTGAAAACTATACAGTTAAAAAAAAAAAAGACCCCCATCTATATTATCAGTTTGATACTTACACCTGAAGTAAATCACCTCCTTATTTTGACTCCTGCCAAGCAAATCAATGTACTACTGTAATCAGGCAAAGACTGGTGTATCCGTCACAGGGAATGCACCAGATCAGGGAGGCTTCACAGAAAAGCCTCCAGCTGTTGAGATACTTCCCTGCAGGCTGCACCCAACTGAAGTATTTGTATTTTATCCAGTTGTGATCTTGCCAGTTTGGCTCCTGCATTCTCTATGACACATACAGTTAACCTATCTATTAAAACAAAATTTTTGCCAGAAATTGGACATCGATAAGATTGGAAATTGGCTTTATTTATGTCAATCCAATAAGCACATTAATGCTGATTTCAGACCGCAAAAGTAGCTTTGACCAGGTATTTTAAAAAGTTTCTAAAAACGGGTCTGCCAGCTAAAACCCCTTTCACACCGCATGTCTTTAAATGGTATTTCAGTGCAGTTTTTGCCCTTAAACGGTAATTCAGTGCAATTTTTGTTCCTTCACAACACTGAACCCGTTTTAACTCATAGGAAACAATGGATGGAAAAAAAAACGGGTGTGAAATACCAGTTCAATAGAACCGGTAAATTCACTCTGCACCTTTCAGACTGCATAAATTACCATTTTAAAACTGTAAAAAAACTGCAAAATAACGGGTAAAATGTGCGGTCTGAAAGGGGCATTGGTTTGCTAATGGACAAAAAACATGTGCACTGCAGGTGGGGCAGATGTTACATGCGCAGAGAGTGTTAGATTTGGGAGAGTTCTTTTGTTTAAGTGCAGGGTAAATACGGACTACTTTATTTTTGCCAAATAGATATCAGTTTGAAATACAAACCCCACCCAAATCGAAATCTTTCTGCACATGTTACATCAACCCCACCTGCTGTGCACATGGTTTTGTCCATTAGCAAACCACACGCGCTTTGCGAATTAACCTCTATCAGGCACAGTGACCTCTCACGGTCTGTTGTGAGTACTCGGTACACTTGAGCAGTCACTATTGTTTGTACTTGTTTTATATGTATGACTGCCCAACAGTACTAAAGGCCTTATTCTGGTTCACTCCTTCTGGCAAATTCCTTCTTAGATGGACCAAACCATGTGCACTGCAGGGGGGCAGATGTAAAATGTGCAGAGAATTAGATTTGGGTGTTATTTTGTTTCTGTGCAGGGAAAATACTGACTGCTTTATTTTGGTACTTGTGAGTTATCCGGGCTGCTGATTTTGTCCTTAAGTTTAGTTAACTTAAGGACACCCGACCGACCCGATTTCCCATAGACAGTAATGTTAAAAGACGCGATGGACCCGATTTCCCATAGACAACAATGTTAAAATAAAATGACAATGTGAAATTGGCCAATATGGGCATTTCACATTGGATATGTTTTTAAAAAAAATGTTTCATGGCCCCCCACCACCGTTAACGTCACCCCGCTATTGACGCCAACCCGAAGCGTGGCGAGCGCAGCGAGCCTGCGAGGGGCGGCGGTACGCGTCCTCTGACCTTTTCATACCCCTACTATCCACTAGGGCGTGGAGTGAGAATAGAATAGTGTGGCGAGCGCAGCGAGCCACCGAGCCCGAAGCGTGGCGAGCGCAGCGAGCCCCGCGTGGGGACGCGGATACCTTCACAGGTATCCGCGTGCCCTTGCGGGCTTCACAGGTGTCCGCGTCCCCTCACGGGGCTCGCCACGCTTCGCTCGCCACACTATTCTATTCTCACTCCACGCCCTAGTGGATAGTAGGGGTATGAAAAGGTCGGAGGACGCGGGCTCGCTGCGCTCGCCACGCTTCGGGTTGGTGTCAATAGCGGGGTGGCGTTAACGGTGGTGGGGGGCCATGAAACATTTTTTTTTTTAAAACATATCCAATGTGAAATGCCCATATTGGCCAATTTCACATTGTCATTTTATTTTAACATTGTTGTCTATGGGAAATCGGGTCCATCGCGTCTTTTAACATTACTGTCTATGGGAAATCGGGTCCATCGTGTCTTTTAACATTACTGTCTATGGGAAATCACGGGCATCGCGTCGCGGCCCCTTATAACGGCCACGACCGACGCGATGCCCACGATTTCGGGCGCAATGAAAAAAAATCGGCAGCCCGGATAACTCACAAGTACCTTTATTTTTACCCTGCAATATAGATCTCACTTTGAAGTAAAACCCCACCCAAATCTAACTATCTGCACAAGTAACATCTACCACACCTGCAGTGCACATGGTTTTGTCCATCTACAGTTGGAGCCCCGGTCATCTTTGCCTGGCGCTCGCCAGAACGTCCCCTATTGACGAGCTCCAGCGGACAGGGACGCATATGCGTCTCACGCGCACACGCGACCCAGTCTCTCGGTGGCTGCCTGCCCATCTCCGTTTTGCCAGCCCCTGCCTGAATAAGACAGGCTACATCTGTAACAAGGAATTTGCCAGAAGGAGTGAACCAGAATAAGGCCCCAAGTTTTGTTACCAACTTCCTAGGTGGCTCCAAGTCCACTGAATTGTAGATGATGCATCAATAAGTATATTACTTGTAGGCAATAACCCACCTGGGTACATTGACCATTTGTGTGTTGACCATTTTCATGTAGACCCATTGAACCCATGCACTGTTAGTGTTCATGTGCTAGATGCACCACAGCTGACAGCGACACCCCAGGCAGGGAAGAGGAATTGCGCAGGTTTTGAAAGATGCAGGGAGTGAGAAAAACCACTATACTGTCAACATTTTTGTACCTGCTGGCCATATCGTGTTAACCTATTGATCGTCAATAAAATCACCAGGATAACTCAGGGATGCTAAATCATCAGCCATCACTACCAGGCCCTTTGCAAAGTAGTGCAGCAAAGTGGGCCTAGGACTACAGTCAAAATACGATGCACAAGAGGTTCTAGGCACCAGAGTTAGTATTAGTATGGTCACCTATTTAAGATCAGGTTACATATCATTATAGTGCATAGAATTAATTATTTTATAACTAGCTCAACCAAGTACACTCTCCAGATAAACACATCAAGGATGTGGTAAAATGTGAAAGGGGAATAGGAAAGTATTGTGAGGGGGGGGGGGGGGGGGGGGGGGTTTCAATCCATTCAAGAAGAGGAAACAACTATACCTTATACTGAAAGGTTAGAGAGGTGAATGGGATTTCTTGCTTATTCAATAACGCTGAACACGAAGGGCAGTACGGATGGTGTAATGGTTAACATTATTGCCTCACAGCACTGAGGACATGGGTCTGATTCCCACCATGGCCCTAACTGTGCAGAGTTTGTATATTCTCCCCGTACTTGCGTGGGTTTCCCCCGGGTACTCCGGTTTCCTCCCACAATCCAAAATATACTGGAGAGTTATTTGGTGCCTAGCAAAATTAACCCTAGAATGAATGAATGTGTGTACATGTGGTAGGGAATATAGATTGTAAGCTCCACTGGGGCAGAGATTGATGTGAATGTTCAAATATTCTCTGTAAAGCGCTGCGGAATATGTGTGCGCTATATAAGAAACTGTTAATAAATAAACATAATATCAGCAGATGAATGGCTTTCTCGGAGATGATGCGGAAGGGTGCATCACCTCTCATCGCCAGGCATACACACTGGGTGGCTTTGAGCTGAAAGCCGATCAAACTTGCTGTTTTAAGCGGCTTTCAGCTCAGTCGCCCAGTGTGTATGGGCCTTTACCTGGTCCAGCAACCCGGCATTAGGAATCAGTAAAAAAAAATTAAAAAATTAAAAAAAAGCAGGGCTCTTACCAGTTTGTTGCCTGGTTGCTGTGCAATGTGAACGGGTTAATCGGGTCCAGCGACCCGGTTCCCATTCACACTGATGGAGGAGGCAGTGTTTGGAGAAGTGTCAGCTCAAAGCGCTGCTTCCTCCCTGCCCCCAATGACGCTCCACACCGCTCCCACATGACACCAGTGAACTGGCATATTGCCGGTTCGCTGAAGGGGGCCAGGGTACTTGTTTCCTAGCATGGCGCCCATCTCGTTGATTGTATGCCTTAACGTTAAGGCACTTAAGGCATACAATCAACGCGATGGACCCGATTTTGTGTCAATCACCAGCTAATTTGATGGTGAAAGACAAAATCGGGTTGATCGCGTCCATCGCGGCCCCTAATAAGGGGCCGCGATGCAACCACTGCGATCAACCTGATTTTCCCATAGGGAACAATGTTAAATTATTTTTAAAGTGAAAATCGGGTTGATCACGTCGGTCGCGGGCCATTATAATGGCCCGCGATGCGATCAACGCGATCAACCCGATTTTACATAGGTGACAATGTGAAATGGGCCAAGTCGGCTTGGAGTTGATATTATATAGTGTGGTGAGCGCAGTGAGCCCCGCGAGGGGACACGGATACCTGTGAAGCCCGCGAGGGGACGCTGATACCTTTGAAGGTATCCACATCCGCTCGCCACACTATATAAAATAAACTCCACGCAGACGTGAATAGTAGGGGTATGAAAAAGTCAGAGAACGCCTACCGCCACCGCTCGCCACACTTCGGGTTGGCGTCAATAGTGGGGTGGCGTTAACAATGGGGGGGGGGCATTTGAAACATGAGGGGGGGGTTTGGTATTAAAATGGGGGGTTTTGGGGCTTTTTACATTGAAATCAATGTAAAATCGGGTCTCAGGGAACATTTTACATTGATTTCAATGTAAAAATCGGGTCGATCGCATCGCATGCGATTTGGTTGGCATGCGATGGACACGATTTTTCCGAGCCGATGGATACAATCAAAATCGGTAGCGCCGTGCTAGAAAACAAGTACCGCAAGTACCGGGGCCAGAAAATGCATCTATATAAATTATATCATAGAACATAAATAAAATGGTTTAAATGACTATACCAGATGTTCACCTGTGAAAAGTTATCCGAATAACAAACATCTACAGCAGTGGTTCCCAACCTGGGGTTCTCGTACCCCTGGGGTACTCTGCAGACCAGTTGGGGGTACTTGGAAATAATATTGGTAATGGCGGAAGAAGAAAAAGTCTCCCAATGGCAAATTAAGTCTACCATTGACATGGAAACAAGCCACGTTGTGTCATTTCCAGTTCCATCTGCAGCGTCATCAGCATCTCCTCGTGCTTTTGCCCAAACAGCAATTCACTGAGAGCTACCTGTGAACATCTGCCCCACACGGACATGGGTGGAAGAAGCATTAATCCAACAGGCATTAGCGGGAACTCTGGGGACAATACACAGCCAGCGGCCAGACAAAGACGGACCTGATTCCTGACCATATACTAATCCACGGGTACTCCCTAATATTAGGACACGCATACTGCTCACTTCCACTCATAAGTACTGTGGATATTTCAAATTGAGAGGAGGGGTAATTATAAATGAAAAACCTAATCAAGGGGTACGGGAGAGAAAAAAGGTTAGGAACCACTGATCTACAGCAATAACCCTTTTGTTCTACCTCCATGTACAACACTGGCTGAACCATGCGAATATGCAATAGGCAATCCATTAAGATATTAGGTTTATTTTGATATTAAAGACACCACTTTTATACACATGGCTCGCTTACTCGCATAGATCAAATCGGCAAAATAGAGCTTTTGGGTGACATTTACTAAAGGAAATTTGTAAAAAATAGGTGTATTTGTATCCAGAAATACACTTATTTTTGACATTTACTATCCCGAAAATACGGCAATTCGTATTCGTATTGATAGCACATCAATACGACTACGAATTGCCGTATTTTCGGGATAGTAAATGCCAAAAATAAGTGTATTTCTGGATACAAATACACCCATTTTTTTTTACAAATTTCCTCTAGTAAATTTCCCCCTAAATGAGATGTGAAAACGTGATTTGTGCGATTTTTAGTAAAAAAAACCATCCCATTCTGAATTCGCATATTTAATGAGATGCGAAAACGGCAAAAACTTCAGTTTTTGCCGCGAAATCGCACATTCTGAAGGTGCGATTTTAGTAACACCGGAACTCGCATCGAGATGTTCTCCCATTGAAAAGTATACAAATCGCATATTTAATGAGAGATGCAAATTCGGGAAAATGTGTCTAAAAATCGCCACACATGCAGACCAGGTTCTGACAGGCGAATTGGGCAGAAACCTGCAGGAATCATTGAATTTTTTTTTTTTTTTTATAAATGGCGTGGGGTCCCCCCTCCTGAGCATAACCAGCCCTGGGCTCATTGAGCCGGACCTGGTTCCAAAAATACGGGGGACAAAAAAAATTTTGGGGGTCCCCCTGTAATTTGAAACAAGCACCGGGCTCCAACAGCAGGCGGTGTCATGCCACAGACGGGGGACACTTTTTACATAAGGTCATGCGGCCGAACCATGAGCACCGTGGCTGGTCAGCCTTGGACAGGGTCCCTAGGGGAGTGGGAACCCCACCAATAAAGCCCTCTCCCCCCCCCCCACAGGGACCCTGACAAGGCTGACCATCCATGGTGCTCATGGTTCGGCCGGGGGACCTTATGTAAAAAGTGTCATAACACCGGGGGCTGTTGGTGCTGGTTTCAAAATACGGGGAAACCCCAGATTTTTTTTGTCCCCCGTATTTTTGGAACCAGGTCCGGCTCAATGAGCCCGGGGCTAGTTATGCTCAGGAATAAAAAAAAAAAAAAAAAAAAAAAAAATCGCCCATTATTTTTTTTGCCCGGAATGGGTGATTTTGTAAAGTTACTAAAAATCGCATTCTATTAAATGTCACCCATTGTATTAATCTGTAAACATTTTTTAAATTTGATAAGAATTTTATTTCTCTTTAAAGTACCATTAACAAAGACTACTATGTTTTGCAATAGAAAAACAATTTCACTACAAACCACCAACCACTACCCCTCACTCCCCTCCACTTTTTTTCTTGTTTTAGTCCGGAAGCAAATATGTCCTGACATTTTTTTTTTCTAACAACCTTAGGGGATGAGCCATAGTTTAGTTCCTTCCTTTCCTTGAATACTTTGGAGTGCCTCAACTAAGATAATACTTTCCCTTTTCTATTTTTTCCTTGACAGAATGCAAAAAGCGATCCAAGCAAAAAGGGAAATGAATACTTGTCATAAAGCGTGTGCACACATGTGCATTGCTATATCGTTTTTTGGGAATTTAACCAGAGTTAATAGAGCGCTGAGAAAGTTATACTAGGGGCATTATTCAGTGAGCAGCTAATTAACGCACCACTCTGCATGGGATGCGGTCATTTGGTCTACAGCAGTGGTTCCCAACCCTGGTCCTCAAGTACCCCCAACAGTGCACATTTTCCAGGTCTCCACACAGAATCACAAGTGACATAATTAGCTCCACTTGTGGATCTTTTAAAATGTGTCTGGATAATGAGTGCACCTGCTGGGTGCATACCTCCAATTAGGTTGACATGTGTCTAGGTCGACATGGCTTTAGGTTGACAGGTCATTAGGTCGACAGTCAAAAGATCGACATGGGTTTTTTGAGCTGACATGTGCTGACAGGCGGTATTTAATGCTCTTCCATCCACTAGGGCCATCTTAACAGCAGTGTGGGCCCCTGGGCAAAGCAATGCACTGGGGCCCGTACTCATTCTCCCCTCCTAGGGGTGGGGGGTGCTATCAGCAGCAGCCAGGGGGTACTCTATCTTCCATTCAACATGTAGGACCTGGAGCAGTAACATCTGCTAATTACACCTTTACGGCACAGGTGGTGGGAGGGAGAACACTAACGTGTGGAAGGGGGCACTGAGCTGAATGAAGGGTCCCTTGTAAATGACTTCCAGGGAGGTAGGGGGTGCTTTATATGCAGGGGAGGGTTGGATAATGGAGTGGGCTTAATATTCGTAATTTTTCCGGTGGAAGGGCAGCTTCTTTGACTGCAGATATCGCCATTATCTGGAAATAGAGTTCTTAGCCTTCAATAGCATAAAAACCTAGAGTCCCAACTTTCAGGAGGTGCTGGGAACTTGGGGATCAGAGATCAGGAGCCAGAGCAATCCATTGACAAAAATATAAATCTGTACACCAGATGTTTGGAGCTGGAGCAGGGATCGGCTGCTCGAAGGCTGATACTCTGGTTAGAGACAAGCTGCTAGTGCCGACAGAAAGGGGAGAGTCCCAGCTTTTGGAATATACTTAGAAAAACCCTGTCAGAGAGAACCTGAGAAATACTGGCAAATGCAATTAACAGGTCAGATGTGGACTGCTGCTTTGAAGTTCGATATCTCCAGTTCCCCAGGGCCGATTTTCAAAATTCTGGTATCCCTGGAAAAAGGGGATCCTCAGCAATCAGCATATGGCCCTTATACACCTGGGGCCCCTGGGCAAGTGCCCATTAAGCCCATACGAAAAGACGGCCCTGACTAGGGCGTGGAGGGAGAAAAAAAAATAGTGTGCCCGAAGCATGGCAAGCAATGTGAGGGGATGCAGTGCTACGTTTCAGTGTCCATGTCAACATTTTGGTGGGAAAAAAAAAAAAAACAGTGAAAAACACCATGTTGACCTTTTCCTTGCATCGACCTAGACCCATGTCGACCTAATGTTTGTAGACAAAACGATCCCAACCCCTCCGCATAAGGAAACGCTACTCAATTAAGAAGCCTTATCCCTAAATTGAAAATCAGCGGTTAATGTGCAAAAACTCACTTGTTCCATGGAAAATAGAGAATCAATGAGCTTTCCCCACATGCTAACCCCCAGTGGTGCTTTATTTTTGTGTGGAATTTTCCCTCACAGCTCATTAAGCTGCAACGAAAAGTGGACTATGTGAATAAAGCTTGTCTAGATCTCTGCTAATTGCATTGGCCCGGTGTGGTAATTCGCTGCGAAAATGCTCCTACTGTAAGCGTGCATTTGGCAGAACTGCCTCAAACATTTTTGCCGTCTAATTAGGTAACAAATCATTGAGTATTTATGCTGGACAAGCTTCACTACATACACCATTTTTGCTACATAGTATGTAGATATAAAAAAAAACTCTAATGTATAAGTCAGCAGAAAGAATCTACAGTGAAAACTTGTAGTAAATTCTTTAAACATTCCCAGAATTTAACCACATTCAATTGTCCCAGCTTATCTCCTCAATGCCAAGCAATCCAATATGGTACAAATAGGTAATAAAAACAGTACACCGGCGAAATAAAAATAATAGCAAATATGGGAAATCCAACTACACTGACTTTTTTTTTTGCCTCTTTTGGATTCTAAAATTAGTTGTTTTTTTATATAATATTAGGTACTTGTTTCCTATCTGGGCGCCCACGATCAAAATCGCGGTGATCGGGGGTAAAAATCGCGGTGATCGCGGTCATCGCGGGCATCGCGGGTAAAATTGGATGGTCGCGATGCCCGCGATGACCGCGATCACCGCGATTTTCCCATAGGGAACAATGTTAAAAAGGCTGATTGACCGCGATTTCACTGTTAAATGGCTCAATTGACCCGATTTGGCCATATTAACCCTGAATTAGGCCCAATTAACCCTTAAATGTCCCCCCCAATTTTTGACGCCACCCCACGATCGACGCCAACCCGAAGCGTGGCGAGCGCAGCGAGCCCGCGAGGGGCGGCGGTACGCGTCCTCCGACCTTTTCATGCCCTACTATCCACTAGGGCGTGGTGTGAGAATATAATAGTGTGGCGAGCGTAGCGAGCCACCGAGCCCGAAGCGTGGCGAGCGCAGCGAGCCCCGCGAGGGGACGCGGATACCTTCACTGTGAAGGCCGCGAGGGGACGCACATAATTGTGAAGGTATCCGCGTCCGCTCGCCACGCTTCGGGCTCGGTGGCTCGCTGCGCTCGCCACACTATTATATTCTCACACCACGCCCTAGTGGATAGTAGGGCATGAAAAGGTCGGAGGACGCGTACCGCCGCCCCTCGCGGGCTCGCTGCGCTCGCCACGCTTCGGGTTGGCGTCGATCGTGGGGTGGCGTCAAAAAATGGGGGGGACATTTAAGGGTTAATGGGCTCTGTGGCCCATTTAACATTGATTCCTATGGCCAAATCGGGTGGATTGAGGCATTTAACAGTAAAATCGGGTCCATCGCGGCTTTTAACATTGATTCCTATGGGAAATCGTGAGCATCGCGTCGCGGGCATCGCGGGTACATTTATGGCCGGCCGCGACGCGACCGACGCGATTTTTCAGGTTTAACATGGTTTTCAATGGGAAAATCGCGGGCATCGCGTCGGTCGCGTCGCGGGCAGGCATAAATGTACCCGCGATGCCCGCGACGGGCGCCCAGATAGGAAACAAGTACCTAATATTTTAACTATCTATATGAAATAATTTGTGCATTTTTAACTATCTATATGAAATAATTTGTGCAACTATACCCAGAAGATTTATAAAGTGTTTGTGCAGGAAATAGTCATTGTATCTTTTATAAAGGATTACCAGTGAATTGCTTAGGTCACTGCATGTCTCACATGACCAGTGAGGAACAGCCATCAAGCCACACCTAGCAATATTTTAATAACCTATAATCAATTTACTTATAAATATGTAAAATATATCAAAGTTTAACACTTTAACAATATGATCACAAACATACAGAAATCAAGACAGGCTTTCCAAAACACTATACTGTATAATGACAGTGATTTTCTAATAGTCTATTGACATTTGACTGAGTGTTTAGAGATGTAGTACAATATTTTCTATTGTACTACAAATAACGTAAAATATTCTAATGGATAAATTAAGTTAGTGGCGAGTTGCCATTACAACGCTCCAGAAATTCCAGCGGCAACAGCGGAACTTGCACCTCTTATAGCCCAATCTCACTCAGACTTGACAAATGTTGTTTGAAGCTCAGTAGGGCTGCGTTCAAAAATCAGCGCGGAGCTTCCGTATTTGCGGCATATAGCAACAGATACTCACAGGCAGAATATGACTGCACCTAATTGAAATGAGCCCTAGTAAGGTTTTACAGTTTTATGATAAATGTAAACTTTGTGTACAAAACACATATTGAGAATACATTGAAAATACATAAAATAAAAATGTATATCAATTTGCACCAAACAGCCTTGTCTGGCATGCCAAAGAATTTGCAACTTACCTCTTTCACAGGGAATGCAGTCCCGGGAGCATGCTGGGGCATTCCCGGGTTGGCCCCTTTCACACCAGCTTCCCAGGTCGACCCGGGTCTATTGCTGGTATGAATGGGCCCCAGGGCCAAAAATGCTGGCACTTTGGGCCTTATTCAGGTCCATTCGCAGCTAGTCTGTGTTCGCACGGGGACCGATGTTTTGTTAGTGCGCATACGGAGGGTGAGTGCACCCACAGCGAACATTCTGTTCGCCGGGTGCACACACCCAACATAGCGGACAGGGGGGTGGAGAGGGGTATGGGGCGCCGGCCAGCACCATCACCATATGAGAATGCCCAGTGTTTCATGGGCATTCCCATGAGATGGCTGGGCGTTCTCATGGTAATGAGGCTGTGACGCAGGTGCGGGGGGCGGGCAGCTGACATCACTGGGTGTCAGTTGCCATCCATTTCCATCCCAGCGTGCACGCATATGTAAGTGACTTGAAAGTCACTTTTATATGCGTGTACCTCCCACATCTTTTGATGATCAGCGACTATCGAAATATTCGGGTGTTCCCCGCAGCATTCAAATGGATGTTTATGTTAAACATCCATTCGCAGCCTGTGCGTGGGAACACACGCTGCAAAGGCAGGCGGGCAGCACAGCATTCGCCGGGTGGAGTTTGGTGAATTCGCAGCCTTGCATATCAACCAGAATAACCCCCTAGGTCTAGCACTATATCACTTTCACAAAACTTGACTCCAACTTAAGACACGGGTTTTAGGTTACTTACCACTTTCACACTGACGGATTCCTGGATTGTTACCTTTCACAGATGGTATCTAGTGTTCATTCTAGCACCCGCTATCTTTGAAAATCCATGCAGTTCCTCTACCCTGGCTGCTGTGGTGTTTCTAGCACAGGTCTGGTTTGCATATCAGTGCTGATATACAGACCACACTGTGTTAGAAGCTCTACAGCAGACAGCGACACCACAGGCAGGGAAGAGGAACTGCATGGGTTTCAAAGATAGCATGTGCTAGAATGAACACTAGGTATCACTAATCACTGCTGGGCATGCCAATCAGCTCCTTTAAGGCATGGTTCACGTCAACGTGACCCGGGTCATGCCATTTACACCTGAGGCTTCCATGAGTCAGGTCTAGGAATAACCATGGTAGCAAATGGCATGGGGTGGAGGCCTGAGAATTTGGACCCAGGTAGACAATTTTACACTTAGTCAGGACCTGCGTTATCGTGCCAATATCCTGGTGTTTTTTGTTCAGTAAGTATATTAGCTGCACCATATGACTTTCTTAAAATACACATCATAACCTGGTTCTTTATACCAATTCCTTTGAAACCAAAATCTAATAAAATTAACAAATTAAGTAGCAAAACTCAGGGGAAAATGTTATCTTGGAGAAAGGCACAAGCTAGAGACCAATGCATCACGATGTTTAATCTGATACTTGGGTGGCAAAACTTCCAAGTCTTGCACCATATGGCGCACAAATTATAGGTTTATGACGCCAATTTTTGTATTTATTTTATGAATGCAAGGATGTATTTTGAAACCCAATGATTTTCCATCAAAACAGAGAAGGGTATCCTATTAGTCACCATGAGCAATAGTTTATTCAAATCTGGTTGGCAAAAGAGCGCTATAGAAATAAAAATATTATTATGTATAAAAGACTTGCAGAAACACTGCACTCATGACTGATCATTTGCAAAAGTTTCACTGAAATCATGAATTATATATAGTTGCAATATTATTAATAATAATAATAATAATAAATATTACAGTAAGAAATAAATAAAAAAAAAAAAACATCTTGCAGCAAATGACAGGACCAGGTATGTGCATATAGCTAGTTTGTACCACGTCTAGAATAATGAGCAAACTCCAGAGAGAAGATACAGAGTACTATGCTACAGCACACATAAGACACGGGGAGCTGCTGCCATAGATCTGGGATCAGGAAGTGCCCCACTGCTGCATACAGCGAACGTAGGTGAGCCAGTAATAAGAATCAGGGTGTCTGTACCTTGTAGGAGCCGGTCTCCTCTGCTGTCAGAGTCTGAGAGGCCATGCCGCCGCTGCACAGCCTGTGTGTCACGCAGACCCTGCCGGGAGAACTGGCTGCTGGAATCGATTCTGGGGTAGCGTAGCTTCCTGACAAGCGGCAGCCGTCTCACAACCAAGCGCAAACCTCGCCCCCAGTGCCCCAGAGTCACGCCCAACGCCTGTATAGCCACGCCTCCATAAAAGAAGCCATTGCACCGCAGTCACTTGCGACTGGCAGCTTGTGTCGGGTGCTGTCAGGCGCTTGGCTGGCGCGTCGTCACGCAGCAGCAACAGTACAAGAGTGTCTACTGAAGAAGGCTTCTCCCGCTGCAGCACGGTGTCCGCCTATCTCACTCTCTCTGCCTGGTGCTGCGGCCACGCCCGCTAAAAGAAAGTTTACTTTACAAACGACAACTTTATTGACAACGCAGCAGATTCCAGATGAGAGGCCGAAGCTGTTTATTATGTGACTAGGTGATTCATCGCGCCCTACGGGCGCTCTTCACACCGTCGTAAGGGGCTGCGCCCCCTTAATTTGTGAACGTTTGTATATGAGAAATATGGTTAGAATTGTATGAAAGATGCCCTGTATTGCAACTTAGGTGTCCGCGAATCGAGGGAAGGGGGGGGTCGCGGAGGGTGCCGTGAATTGCAGGAGGGGGGGTCGCTGGGGGTGCCGCGAATTGCAGGAGGGGGGGGGGGGTTGTGGGGGGGTGGATGCTGCGAATCGCGGGAGGGGAGGGATTGCAGAGAATCACGGGAGGAGGGTCGCGGGGTGGGTTGCCACAAATCGCGGGAGGGGGGTGATGGGGCGGGGGTTGCGGCGAATCATGGTAGGGGGGGTCGCAGGGGGTGTGCCGTGAATCACGGGAGGGGGGGTCACGGGGTGGGGTGCCGAGAATCGCGGGGGGGTGTGTGTGTGCCGTGAATCGCGGGAGTGGGGGTTGCGGGGGGGGTGGGGGGGGTGTGACGCGAATCGCCACAAGAAAAAATCAACACAGAAAGGTCAACACATGTAAATGTTGACATAAGTGTGGCACTTCATTGGTGTCCATGTCGACACATGAGAATGAATATGAAAACATTCAAAAAATGAAAAAAAAAAACACTTCAAAAACTCATGTCAACCTTTTTCATTGTCGACCATAGCCATGTCAGTGTTTTCCATGTGCAATTTAATTCTGGAGCTGCCGCGAATCGCGGGGGGGTGCCGAGAATTGCGGGAGAGGGGGTCGCGGGGGTGGGTGCCGTGAATCGCGGGAGGGGGGGTTACGGGGCGGGGGTTGCGGCGAATCATGGGAGGGGGGGTCGCGGGGGTGTGCCGTGAATCACGGGAAGGGGGGTCACTGGGTGGGGTGCCGAGAATCGCGGGGGAGGTGTGTGTGTGTGCCGTGAATCGCGGGAGTGGGGGTTGTGGGTGGGGGGGTGTGACGCAAATCGCCACAAGAAAAAATCAACACAGAAAGGTCAACACATGTAAATGTTGACATAAGTGTGGCACTTCATTGGTGTCCATGTCGACACATGAGAATGAATATGAAAACATTCAAAAAATGAAAAAAAAAAACACTTCAAAAACTCATGTCAACCTTTTTCATTGTCGACCATAGCCATGTCAGTGTTTTCCATGTGCAATTTAATTCTGGAGCTGCCGCGAATCGCGGGGGGGTGCCGAGAATTGCGGGAGGGGGGGTCGCGGGGGTGGGTGCCGCGAATCGCGGGAGGGGGGGTTACGGGGCGGGGGTTGCGGCGAATCATGGGAGGGGGGGTCGCGGGGGTGTGCCGTGAATCACGGGAAGGGGGGTCACTGGGTGGGGTGCCGAGAATCGCGGGGGAGGTGTGTGTGTGTGCCGTGAATCGCGGGAGTGGGGGTTGTGGGGGGGGGGGGTGGGGGGGTGTGACGCAAATCGCCACAAGAAAAAATCAACACAGAAAGGTCAACACATGTAAATGTTGACATAAGTGTGGCACTTCATTGGTGTCCATGTCGACACATGAGAATGAATATGAAAATATTCAAAAAATGACAAAAAAACTTCAAAAACTCATGTCAACCTTTTTCATTGTCGACCATAGCCATGTCAGTGTTTTCCATGTGCAATTTAATTCTGGAGCTGCCGCGAATCATGGTAGGGGGGGTCGCAGGGGGTGTGCCGTGAATCACGGGAGGGGGGGTCACGGGGTGGGGTGCCGAGAATCGCGGGGGGGTGTGTGTGTGCCGTGAATCGCGGGAGTGGGGGTTGCGGGGGGGGTGGGGGGGGTGTGACGCGAATCGCCACAAGAAAAAATCAACACAGAAAGGTCAACACATGTAAATGTTGACATAAGTGTGGCACTTCATTGGTGTCCATGTCGACACATGAGAATGAATATGAAAACATTCAAAAAATGAAAAAAAAAAACACTTCAAAAACTCATGTCAACCTTTTTCATTGTCGACCATAGCCATGTCAGTGTTTTCCATGTGCAATTTAATTCTGGAGCTGCCGCGAATCGTGGGGGGTGCCGAGAATTGCGGGAGGGGGGGTCGCGGGGGTGGGTGCCGCGAATCGCGGGAGGGGGGGTTACGGGGCGGGGGTTGCGGCGAATCATGGGAGGGGGGGTCGCGGGGGTGTGCCGTGAATCACGGGAAGGGGGGTCACTGGGTGGGGTGCCGAGAATCGCGGGGGAGGTGTGTGTGTGTGCCGTGAATCGCGGGAGTGGGGGTTGTGGGGGGGGGTGGGGGGGTGTGACGCAAATCGCCACAAGAAAAAATCAACACAGAAAGGTCAACACATGTAAATGTTGACATAAGTGTGGCACTTCATTGGTGTCCATGTCGACACATGAGAATGAATATGAAAATATTCAAAAAATGACAAAAAAACTTCAAAAACTCATGTCAACCTTTTTCATTGTCGACCATAGCCATGTCAGTGTTTTCCATGTGCAATTTAATTCTGGAGCTGCCGCGAATCACGGGGGGTGCCGCGAATTGCGGGAGGGGGGGTCGCGGGGTTGGGTGCCGCGAATCGCGGGAGGGCGGGGTTCACAGGGGTTCCGGTGGGGGGTTGCCGCGAATTGTGGGGGGTCACGGGGGGTGCCGCGAATCGCGGGGGGGGGGTGTGACACGAATCGCCACAAGAAAAAATCAACACAGAAAGGTCAACACATGTAAATGTTGACATAAGTGTGCCACTTCATTGGTGTCCATGTCGACACATGACAATGAATATGAAAAAATTAAAAAAATTAAAAATAAATCTTCAAAAACTCATGTCAACCTTTTTCATTGTCGACCATAGCCATGTCAGTGTTTTGCATGTGCCATTTAATCCTGGGGCTGCTGCGAATTGCGGGGGGGGGGGTTGTGCCGCGAATCGCGGGAGGGGGGTCGCAGGGGGGGTGCCGCCAATCGTGCAAGGGGGGGTCGCGGGGGGGTTCTTTTTGCCGCGAATCGCGGGAGGGAGGTCGCGGGGGGGGTGTTTTTTCCACGAATCGGGGGGGGGGGTCACGGGGGAGGGTTTGCCGCGATTCGCGGGAGGGGGTGGGGTCGCGGGGTGGTGGTTATGCCGCGAATTGCGGGAGGGGTCATGGGGGGGTTCTTTTTGCAGCGAATCGCGGGAGGGGGGGTCGCGGGGGTGTTTTTGCTGCGAATCGCGGTAGGGGGGGTCACGGGGGAGCGGGTGTTTTTGCCGCGAATCGCGGGAGGGGGGGGCGCGCGGGAGGGGAGGTTTTGCCGCAAATCGCGGGAGGGGGGCGCTCACCTGGTGGCTGTGGAGTAGCAGTGCTGGGCAACATGGGAAGGCAGTGGGTGTCTGGCACTGTCTGTGGGCTCACTGGGCTGGTTCTCTGTCACATACCTCCCAACATGACCCTCTCCAGGAGGGACACAATGCTCTGTTTCTAGACTTCCCCTTAATGTATGATTGCCATCACCTGTTTTAAACAGGTTAATTTCTCAGAAAGGTGTTCAGCACAGATGAAGGCAATCACACATTAAGAGGAAAGTCCAGGAACAGAGCGTTATAGACACAGACACCCACTTTGAGTGACAGATGTAGCCAAATATATAGGAGATATAGCTGCCATTTACTTTAGTGAAGTTAGAAGCTTAGCAATAATGAATAAGTAAATGGTATGGTTCAGTGCTCAATGACTTTGTGTCACTTATTTCTAAGTGTAGATACACATAGGCTGATTCTGAGTAGGGCACAAAATTCCCTACATTTTCTTGTGTGGGGAGGAGGTGGGAGGAAGTACACTCGGTGCAGGCTGGGATCCACACAGGTGGCGGGCGCAGATGACAGGTCAGACGGGGGGCGCAGATGACGCAGCTCTTCGGCTGATGTGAGGGTGCCGGAGAGCTGCGTCATCTTCATCCGCCACATGTCCTGTCATCTCATAGTTGCCTACCCTCCTGCATTCTGCAGGAGACTCCCTAAAATAAGAGCAATCTCCCTCTCTCCCTCATTAGTCTAGCAATCTCCCTCATTTCACCTAGCCCACATTACACTGTTACATTTTTGAGGGGAAAAAAAAGAATGAGAGATAGATACATTTACATTGAATCATCAGCACCATTTCTCAGCACTTTAGCAAGTATAGTAGCTCTTACTAACTGCTCTGAGGCTCATCTACATTTGGATATAAGTCAGGGTTGCCGACCCTCCCGAAATTCCCGGGAGTCTCCCGAAAATTGGGTCCCCCTCCCGGCCCCCCGGAAGGGTGGGCAACCCTCCCGTAATCTGGAGGACCCCCCTGAAACCACCGAATCGCAGCATGTAAATGCCGCAATCCGCGGGTCTCAGAGGAGGGGGCGGAGCTAAAATGACACAATCGCGTCATTTTAGCCCCGCCCCCTCCATGGATATCAGTCATTTCTACTATTTCCCGTAGTGGGGGCGGGGCTTAATTACGTCACCGTCAAGCCCCACCCCCCGATCGGGTAAGGAAAGCCTCCTCTCCGGGCTTCTCCCGGAGAGGAGCATTAAAAAGTCGGCAACCCTAATATAAGTCATTTTAAAAGATTCCTCTCAGATGTAGCAGTACACACCCACGTTTCTAGGTGCCATGTTCAAAATCTCTTTTCACAATCTCTCCATATATGGAACTAGACACACCCTTTGAGAGGAGCATGACATGCCCCCTCAATGGGACGCTTTGCAAAATTCTACCAACTATAATCTCCTTGAAACTAGTTTTCAAAAGTAGGCAAGAATGTGTCATCTGCGTCTGCCGCCTGTGTGGTTCCCCGGCCTGACCACCCGCACCGTGGACCGGCAACCCGGTTTAGTACCCCCTACCCCTTTTACACTGGCCAGGACCCCAGGTTGAACCCGGGAACAACCCTGCTCCATAGCAGGGTTGAAATTCCGGCAAATTTTTCCCTGGATTTTGGTCCGGGAACCTTACAAACCAGTGCGGACCCGGGAAATTAGGCCGGTGTGAAAGGGGTATTAGTCCCTGTGGCAACAAGGGTGGATATCCCCAATGGCCAGGTTCAGTTCACCCTCATGGCTGCAATATCAACTGTTTTCCTGTTTGCAGCCATCATTACTACCCTGGACCAAAGCTGGGTATACACTGGGCATTATATTGTTAACGATATGGACGATATTGATAATTATTTAAAGTGCAAATCACTCAGTGTGTACCCACAATATCGTTAATGATGCTAGCTCCTGCGCATATAGTGATCATTTTTTAGGCTAGGCAAGTTATTCCAGAAGAATGGTATCTAAATTAAATTTTCAGCTTTCCACATGTGGACAGAGTGCTGCTAACCTGACTTTAATAGAAACCATAGATTTTGCCCAAATTAATTGTCCAATCCTTCACACATATATATTACACCTACATTTATACCCCTTTTACACCAAAAACGCTGGGTCGCACCCGGGTTTTTGATCCCCGCTTCAAGCTAGGTGCGTCATGGCGTTTGCTCCCTTTTACACCGGCGCATCCCCCAGCTGCCGCTTGCAGTTGACGTCATCTCCAAGTGCTGATCGCTTCCGCCTGGACCTGTACTGCTGCGCTGGGGGCAAGGCCAGCACTAAAGTAATCTGCTGGGCTGCCCCCGTGCACCCCCCCCCCCCAGCCCCCGTCCGGGAGGTGAATGTATGCCGCACATTCACCTCCTCAGCTGCCTCCGCTGCTGTCTGCAGAGTAGAGTAGACAGCAGCGGAGGCTGTGTGTGCCCCCCCGCCCAACCTGCGGACGCTGCGGTCTGCAGGTTGGACTTCCCCCATTCATGTAGGACCTGGGTAGAAGTCCCGTGTAACGGGACACAGTGTGACCCATTTACACCGCCGATGACCCGGGTTTTTGCGGCGGTGTAAAAGGGGTATTAATGACATGGACATTGAATGAGATGTACCCAAAGACAAAGGAATGTTAGATTCAGTAATTAATACTCTTCTGCAATATAGATAGTCTTTAATAACTAATTACAGAGCTTGGAGAAAGTTTAACTCATGGGGCCAAATGTAATAGGGTGTAAGAATCAGAAAGTGTGAGATTTTGGAAGAGTTTTCACATTTTTTTAAAGAGGCAATCAAGTACATGGCAAAATCAACCTGTTTTTTTTTTTTTTTTTCAGTGTAAAGGATTGCCGCTTTAAAAAAAGTGGGAAAACTCTCCCAAAATCTTGCACTTTCTGATTCTCACACCCTAGTACATTTGGCTCATGGTGTGAGTCCCAAGTGGATGCATCTAAGCTACTATTTCTGTTTTTGCATTGTCCACACTCAAAATAAAATAGATCTTTCAAGATTCTCTACCACATTATGCTTCTGTGTGGCAGTTGTGATTGACTGAGCTGTTGCTAAGATGTTTGAATGGCTACAGTGGGCATTTCGGTTGTTTTCTGGTCAGATTCTACACTTGCGTTGCCTCAGAGTTCCGTAGCTTTAAAAATAACAGCTACATAGGCATTAGTGACCACATCTGAATCAGGCCCATTGCCACCACCAAAATGTAAATGCTTTGTTCATAACAAGTAAGCATCTAACAGGTTTCCCAACCGAGTTGCTCAAGTATGTTAGATATTTTTAGTCAGCTGGGAGAGGGGGGGGGGGGCACTATTAAAACTATGGTAACTCTGACTCTATGGTGTAGCTCCTAAAAATGACAAGAGGTGATGTTGCTTATACCAACCAATCAAATTCTGGCTATCATTTTCCCAGATGCAATTGAGAAATGACTGACAGGATTTTTCATTTTTAGAAGCTTTAGTAAAATTACCCCATCTATCTAGAATGGGCTTGTACTCATTGTACGCATTGCTATGAAGTATTTTGGGGGGAATGAATTGTTATTTTCTATGTGACCTTAGTACATAGTTGCCTACCCTCCTGCATTCTGCAGGAGACTCCCTGAAATAGCAGCAATCTCCCTCTCTCCCTCATTTGTCTAGCAATCTCCCTCATTTCACTCAGCCCACATTACACTTACATTTTTGGGAAAAAAGGAATGAGAGATAGATACATTTAAATTGAATCATCAGCGCCATTTCCCAGCACTTTAGCAAGTATAGTAGCTCTTACTGACTGCTTTGAGGATCATCTACATTTGGATATAAGTCATTTTGAAAAAATTACACTCAGATGTAGCTGTACACACCCACGCTTCTAGCTGCCACGTTCACAATCTGTTTTCACAATCTCTCCATATATGGAACTAGACACACCATTTGGGTGGAGCATGACATGCCCCTCAATGGGGCGCTATGCAAAATTCTACTACCAACTATAATCTCCCTGAAACTAGTTTTCAAAAGTAGGCAATAATGCCTTAGTAGAGACAGCAGAAGCACAGTGGGTCATTATATCATTATATCAGCACCCAGAAAAGAACTACTATCAATGCAAGCTAATGGTAACTTATTATACGATTTCCCCACTATAAGTACAGGAAGTTCTTTTTTATTTCTAGCATTTATCAAATACCAGACAGCATTTAGAGCTACACAAAGCTTAATGGGAAATAATTGTTTGTTAATCTCCCTACAGCAGGGATGCAATTAGCAATAGCCGTACTTTCACATGTACACAGGATAGAGCTGCATTCTGTGCATTCCATATTATTCCTAGGATGCTGCAGTGATAATACTGAATTATGGGAAAGGATTTTCTCATCTCGTCTGTTCTAGAGAAACAACAACAGTCCAGTGTATACAATTATTATTTCAACTCTCTTATACAGCCACTCCGGAAGGACCATGATCGTCAATGATCGTGGAACGATTTCCAGAAACTGTATGATGGGCGCATGATTGGAATGGAGTACACGATCTGCACATGATCGGTACCCAATCCAATGTAGATGAAAAATCTTTAGTGCATCGAATCAGAATCGCATTGAAAACATGTACAATTATGCTCTTTCTACATACAATTGGTCATTAGACGTGTCGAAATTGTGGGTAATGAGCCCAAATCATTCTGGTGTGTACCCAACAATAGATCCATTCATATGACTTCAACCTATTTTTTGCAAGTTAGAACTGTTCAGAATTTACATATACTTGTTTATATGACCTTTGATAACTATATATATATTTTTACCTACTATATGAGATGTTTAAAGTATATATATGTGCGAATATTCCATTTGTCAATGTTTAGGTCTACCGTTATTGTCGTTGTTTCTCATTCTTGTATATAATGTAGGCTGCAAATGTGTATAGAACAACTAGGCATACCTCTGCCATATGTTATATAAGTAGAATTCTTTGTGGGCCTTATTCAGAGACGGATGGAAGTTCAGGATGTCGTTAGCATCATGGCGGTCGGGATGCCGGCTGTCAAAATACTGACACTGGAATCCAGAGGACCAGCACCTGAATACCAACATCGCTGGAGATGCCAGTGTGGTATCCCAAATGCCGGAAATCTTTATAGGAAGTATACAGGGGTGGATTAAGGTTACGCTGCATGGGGGGAGGTTAGGTTTACCCTACAGGGAGGAAGAGTTAGGGTTAGGCGTTAAGAAGAGGGGTAAGTGTAAGGCTTAGATTGGTGGTGTAGGGAGATTAGGGCTAGGCACTAATGGTGAGGGTTAGGCTGCAGGAAGGGATGGTTAGGGGGAGACAGGGAGAAGGTAAGTATACTTATCAGACCCCTGTCGGGATTCTTTCCATTGGGATGCCGCTGTTGATGTTCTAACCACCATCATCCTGTCCGCCAGTTATCTGTATGTATTCTGGAAGTTCAATTCCACATCCAAGCAGCATTGATTTCCATCCGATCTCTATAAGGGGAATGCAGGAGACATCTCAGTAGAAAAGTCACACCCTGTATGTAGCTGCAATCCCAGCACTGTGACTATGGGTCCTTGCAGAAGGTTGGCTGAGTAAGTATGGTGACATGCAGACCCTTGGCTTTCTTCTCTTAGAAAATGGGAGTGACATCACTGTTTGGATTTTTATTTGAAGAATTTGTTACTTACTATTTGACCGCAGTTGTGGTGTTTGCTTTTGGGTCGTCTGCTGTGTGGTGTCAGACAGCACAGATAAATCGAGTCCACTGTAGTTGTCATCGCCATTGTCTGATATCAGGAGCTGTGGTGCTGAGCTGAATTGTGAGTTCGACATGGACGATTGTGTGTCAGGTGCCTCCTGGCTTCCCTCCATCTGGCTGGCCAATGATGATGCCAGTGCCACTGGTTTCAAAATCGCTGTGTTACCAAATACATTGCAGCACAATCCGTAATGGACCTAGTCGACATTTGCACCACCACTCTTCTTTCTGTTCTGGTCGTGGCAGAATTTGCGCTGTGGATGCACACCAAAGATCTCTTGGTGTGCATCCACAGCACATATTCTTCTCTTTCCCCTACAAATAATCGTTCTGATCTATGGTCCCAGAGCAAATCTCACCGATTTTTCCAAAAATTAACTATTTTAGAAAAAGAACGTATCTACTCTGGAGGTGTATGAAAAAAATGCAGTGATTTCTATAGAATTCCTTATTTTTCCTAAGGCATATTTCTTCTCTTAAGCATGAAGACAGATGTGGTCCCATTTCAAATGCCAGGGAGATGTTTGTGGTTGCTCTTATGAGAGCTTTTAGGATTTTTGAGCCACATAAGGGTTCCTAGGGTGTGGATATGAGAGAGAAGGAGGGCTAGCGCAGGGAGACCGTTGCATTTAGCCGCGAGCCTCGCTGTTTTGGCGGCCGCACATGCTGTTTCCACCCCGCTGTAAAAACCCAGTGAGGTGGAAACAGCGTGTGCAGGAGGGTCAGTTGAATACTATCCCACTAGCTGTGACGGGGAGCAATCGTCCCTGCTCAATGTCACAGCACACAAAAGAGCATTGAATACCGCCCAGTATCAGTGCACCATGTCCCCTTGCATGGCTCGCTGCGCTTGGCACACTATTATATTCTCCCTCCACACAGCCGGCATGCATATGACTCTATATACATGCACATACAAATTTTGTACCGTACACAGCCTGGCCATAATTGATGATGATGATTACCATGTATGGCTGTGTGTGGTACAAAATTTGTATGTGCATGTATATAGAGTCACATGCATGCCGGCTGTGTGGAGGGAGAATATAATAGTGTGCCAAGCGCAGCGAGCCATGCAAGGGGACATGGTGCACTGATACTGGGCGGTATTCAATGCTCTTTTGTGTGCTGTGTGCTAGCAAAATATAACATTCATTTCTGGGGGTACAGTGTGTATTACAATTATATGATTTCCTTCAATCAAGGGGGTAACGTTGACATATCTAAATATATTTTGGGGTAAAAAGGTAAAAAAGTTCCCTGACCCCTGCGATAATGAAGGGTAGGGTATGATTTGGGATAAAACTCATGTCGACCTTCGCAGTCTCTCATTTGAAGACGTTTGCTCTTCTGTCTGCAATGCACAAGTAACAGACAGTCTCTGCTCTTTGACTCAAAAAGCAGAAGTGCATACTCGGCCTTTCCTTTCCTGGTAAATTGACTCAGTCATACCCTCATCCCTGGTTTCAGTGCTTACAAAACCAGTGAGAGTAGAAATGACTAACAACCACCCAGGATACACTTTAAACCCTGGCAATTATTAATCAATACTATCTATAACTGTCAATCATGTCCACCAGTGTAATGTAGCCATTCACCAAGGTAGCATGTTTCTTATTGAAAAAAATATTTTTCCCATGATTACAGCTACCATAAATGCTAATCTAATCTGAGACGATTGACTCAACTTTAAAACGTACAACAAGACCAGTGATGGCTAACCTTGACACTCCAGCTGTTGTTGAACTACACATCCCAGCATGCTCGGCTACAGTTTTGCTATTTGGCCATGCTAAAAATGATGTAGGGCATGCTGGGATGTGTAGTTCAACAACAGCTGGAGTGTCAAGGTTAGCCGTCACTGACCTAGATGGTAATGGAGGTATAATAATTTTTCCTGTTTATTTGAAGTTTGCATCAGTGCCCATCTGTGATAGGAGTGTGTTATGTGTTGTCTGTTGTGTCCCTGTCCTAAGGTTAATATTAAAAGGTAAGTTTTATACATTACCACTATAGGCGGTATTCAATGAGCCTGATTCGACATGTTTTTATGGCGAATTTGTGCTGTTTGGCGAATTTCTGACTAAAACGGTGAATCACCCTATTCAATGACCACATGGCGAATACATTTCAAGGTTTTTTTCACCATGATTCACCGAGTAGCAATCGCTATCTTTTTATGGTGAAGTGGAATGTGAACTTTTAAAATAAAGTGTTTTGTTTTTTTACATTTGGTGTAAAAAAATCAGGAATTTTATTCTGAGGAGGGGCATGCTATTTTTATTCATGTGCTGTAAGCACATGAATATATATTTAATTTAAAAAAAAATATATATATATTTTTTTTTTACACAGCAGCCAGCAGGGGGTGCCGGAGCCGAGCCGCTCATTACATATTCATATATTCACTGCACCCGATCGTTACGATCGGGTATAGTGAATATACGGTCCCCTGCTGGCACCCACGGGGGGCAGCCTGTGCTGCCTGGCACCCGGGGAGCCCACCTACCCCCCACAAAGTTCTGGGGCAGGCAGAGAGACTTCCATCCCTCTGCCTGCCACCGTCCTCAGGCTCCCTGCGGTAATCGTTGAATACCGGAGCCTGCCGGCTCCGGAACGTGGCGAATGTGCAGCGAATCCTAAAAAGGATTCGCTGCACCTCGCAGGTATTCTCATTGAATACCGCCCTATGTCTATTTAAGAGCGCCCCATAAAGACATATTTCTGTCTGCAGACCATTCTTTGCTTCTCTTCAGCAAGAAAGGTCTCCTTGTCCCTTGTACTTTCTACAAAATATTTTGGGAGCACCACCAATCAATGGCAGCATTACCTTATACATACGCCTGTACATTGGTTAATCAACTATTCTACATCACTTTCTGTAAACCAGTGCAAACGCTATTTATCTATTTTCGCTGCCACTGTCTGCACTATAATTGGGTGCTGTTACTGCCCGCCAAATCATTTTTGTGCTGTCTGTCTGCCCTATAATTGAGTTCTGTTACTGTCTGCCAAATCATTTTTGTGCTGCCACTGTCTGCCCTATAATTGGGTGCTGCCACTGTCTTGCCTATAATTGGGTGCTGCCACTGTCTTCCCTATAATTGGGTGCTGTTACTGCCCGCCAAATAATTTATGTGCTGCCTGTCTGCCCTATAATTGATTGCTGCCACGGTCTACCCTATAACAGGTGCCGAATGACTGCCCGACAGTTGGGATTCTGATGGTCAGTACTCTGACCAGGGGCTATTCACCCCTGTGGGGGTCCACGGATAGAACCTGAGGCAAGCCACCAAGCCTGCAAGGGGCTTTTTGCGCTTGCCCCCCCCCCCCCCTGTCGGAGCACGGGCAGTTGAGATTATACACCATAACGGGTGTTGCAACTGTCTGCCCTATAGCTGGGTGCTGCCACTATCTTCCCTATAATTGGGTGCCGCAACTGTCTGCCAAATAATTTTGTGCTGCCACTGTCTGCCCTATAATTGGTTTGTGCCACTGTCTGCCCTTTAACTGGGTGCTGCCACTGTCTGCCCTATAGTTAGTTTCTGCCACTGTCTGCAGTACAATTTTGTGCTGCCTGTCTGCAAAATATAGTTTTGTGCTGTCATTGTCTGCCCTATAAATGGGTGCTTTTACTGTCTGCCTTATAATTAAGTGCTGCCACTATCTGCCCTATAATTTGGTGCTGCCACTGTCTGACAAATAATTTGGTGCTGCCACTGTCTGCTCTATAACTGGGTGTTGCCAATGTCTGCCCTATAATTAGGTGCTGCCACTGTCTGCCCTATAATTAGGTGATGTCCCTGTCTGCCCTATAACTGGGTGCTGTTACTGCCCGCCAAATAATTTATGTGCTGCCTGTCTGCCCTACAATTGATTGCTGCCATGGTCTACCCTATAACAGGTGCCGGATGACTGCCCGACAGTTGGGATTCTGATGGTCAGTACTCTGACCAGGGGCTATTCACCCCTGTTGGGGTCCACAAATAGAACCTGAGGCAAGCCACCAAGCCCGCAAGGGGCTTTTTGCGCTTGCCCCCCCCCTGTCGGAGCACGGGCAGTTGAGATTATACACCATAACGGGTGTTGCCACTGTCTGCCCTATAACTGGGTGCTGCCACTATCTTCTCTATAATTGGGTGCCGCAACTGTCTGCCAAATAATTTTGTGCTGCCACTGTCTGCCCTATAATTGGTTTGTGCCACTGTCTGCCCTTTAACTGGGTGCTGCCACTGTCTGCCCTATAGTTAGTTTCTGCCACTGTCTGCAGTACAATTTTGTGCTGCCTGTCTGCAAAATATAGTTTTGTGCTGTCATTGCCTGCCCTATAAATGGGTGCTTTCACTGTCTGCCTTATAATTAAGTGCTGCCACTATCTGCCCTATAATTTGGTGCTGCCACTGTCTGACAAATAATTTGGTGCTGCCACTGTCTGCTCTATAACTGGGTGTTGCCAATGTCTGCCCTATAATTAGGTGCTGCCACTGTCTTCCCTATAATTAGGTGATGTCCCTGTCTGCCCTATAACTGGGTGCTGTTACTGCCCGCCAAATAATTTATGGGCTGCCTGTCTGCCCTATAATTGATTGCTGCCACGGTCTACCCTATAACAGGTGCCGGATGACTGCCCGACAGTTGGGATTCTGATGGTCAGTACTCTGACCAGGGGCTATTCACCCCTGTGGGGGTCCACGAATAGAACCTGAGGCAAGCCACCAAGCCCGCAAGGGGCTTTTTGCGCTTGCTCCCCCCCCCCCCCTGTCGGAGCACGGGCAGCTGAGATTATACACCATAACGGGTGTTGCCACTGTCTGCCCTATAACTGGGTGCTGCCTCTATCTTCCCTATAATTGGGTGCCGCAACTGTCTGCCAAATAATTTTGTGCTGCCACTGTCTGCCCTATAATTGGTTTGTGCCACTGTCTGCCCTATAACTGGGTGCTGCCACTGTCTGCCTTATAACAGGGTGCTGCCACTGTCTTCCCTATAATTAGTTTCTGCCACTGTCTGCAGTACAATTTTGTGCTGCCTGTCTGCAAAATATAGTTTTGTGCTGTCACTGTCTGCCCTATAAATGGGTTCTTTCACTGTCTGCCCTATAATTAAGTGCTGCCACTATCTGCCCTATAATTTGGTGCTGCCACTGTCTGACAAATAATTTTGTGCTGTCACTGTCTGCCTTATAATTGTGTGGTGCCACTGTCTGCTCTATAACTGGGTGTTGCCAATGTCTGCCCTATAATTAGGTGCTGCCACTGTCTGTCCTATAATTAGGTGATGTCCCTGTCTGCCCTATAACTGGGTGATGCAACTGTCTGCCAAATAATTTTTGTGCTGCCTGTCTGTCCTATAAATTGATTGCTGCCACGGTCTTCCCTATAACTGGGTGCTGCCACTATCTGCCTTATAACTGGGTGCTGCCACCATCTGCCCTATAATTGGGTGCTGTCACTGTCTGCCCTATAATTGGGTGCTGTCACTGTCTGCCCTAAAATTAAGTGCTGCCACTGTCTGCCACTGGATGCTGCTCCATCTGCCCTATAATTAGGTGCTACCACTGTCTGCCAAATAATTTTGTGCTGCCACTGTCTGAGTGTGAAATGGAGGATAAAGGTTTGGAGGGGAAAATAGTGAAAGATCAAGAACCACTTCCTAGTGCTGAAGCTGCTGCCACTAGTAATGACACTGACGATGCAATTCCATCAATGTTGTCTGCTAAGGCCAATGCCTAATGTTATAGAGGGCATGTAAAGTGCAAGAAGCTACAATTAATAACCCCCCAAAAATGTAACTTATCTAATGAGAAACATAAAATTGGCAATATGCCATTCACAACACAAAGTGGCAAGGAAAGGCTAAGGCCTTGGCCTATGTTAATGACTAGTGGTTCAGTTTCTCATGCAGATGGAAGCCCTCCTCCCACTCCTGGCAAAAGCACAGGAAACAACTGTGTGTTCTACAGAGATATCACAAATCCCCAAGGAGAGTACAAGTGTGTCGGCGGTTGCGATGTATAGGCCTGACCTTCCCAACACTGGATGGGAAGAGGAGGCTCCTGCCACCATTTGCATGCCCTCTGCAAGTGCTTGGATGAGCACCGCCAGTCCAGTTACTGATATTGACATTGAGGATGTCACTGTAGAAGTACACCAGGGGGTGAGGACATTGGTGTAGCTGGCACCAAGGAGGAAGTTAAAGAGGAGAATTCTGATGGTGATGTGGTTTGTTTAATCCTCTGAGTGCCAACATTGCTGTGACAGATCCTCAAAATATCCATTAAAAATGCCAGTACAGCTCACAGTGACTTTTCTTTTAGGGGTGCAATATTTAAGTAAACTTCAATTAATTGACTTGGCTGTATTCACACTGAAGAACAGTTGCTTTGAACGATGCTGGAATTTTTAGGGGATATTTTGAGGATCGCTCACATCAGTGTTGGCACTCAAAGGGTTAAATAAGGCTCAGGTGGAGACAGTTGTTGGCCGTGGGATAAAAAAACCAATCGTCATGCCTGGGCAGAAGACCAAAAAACCTCTTCAGTCTGTAATTATTTCTATCCAAATCAGGACAACTGTTTTGCCTTTTGTAAAAGCGTAATAAGTATGGATAAGGATGCTAGCCACCTAGGAACATCATCCCTTATACATTACCTTCATAATGAGTCATTGTTAAGTTCAGAAACTTTGGCTAAGAGCGTAAGCCGTCCAGTGACAACCTAAATCCCTTTTTTCTGTTGTATCCAAGTGCGCGCAATTGATACTCTGGCATCATTCATTTCCTCCTCAATGAGGTTCAGATGTAGTCCTGCAGGCTACACCATAGGCATGACTGACTCCTCTTCCATTTTGGATGAAGGTACAGTGTCCCCAATTCCACTCCTTTAGGTAAGCGATTCCAAGACTGTACAGGGACAATAATAAAAGTGTCCTGAAAAATGCTGTTGTACCCACTGTCCACTTACCCACAGACATTTGGACAAAGATTGGAGTGCCAGCAAACACTCCTGAACCTGCCCTGCCATCACCTGAAGTAAGAGGTGGTAATGAGGTGGAATTCAACCCTCTATATGCTTCAGAGGATGGAGGAGCAGCAAAAAGCAATTCAAGTCTATGTATCCACCTATGACATATGCAAAAGGAGGGGGAATGCACCACACTCAGGGCCAGATGTATCAAGCTTCAAAAGTGATAAAATGGAGAGAGATAAATAATCAGCCAATCACCTCCTACCTGTCATTTTTCAAACCCAGCCTGTAACATGACAGATGGGAGCTGATTGGCTGGTTTTGTATCCCTCTCCATTTTATCACTTTGTGAAGCTTGATACATCTGAGCACAATGAATGCAGGTTACAAGTGACAAAATTATTAGCTGCACTGAATAATCTGTGGCATGGTCAAACTTTTTTTTTTAACCTCCAGATTTGACTTGTATACTATAGGGATTGCGGTCGGTAGGATTAACCATCATATGTAGGATAACCAGCGCTTTAGGCAGAAACTTGCTTGTGAACAGGAGACCCGGTACTTATGTAGTATCTGGGCGCCCGATTTAGAAATCGGGTCGGATCGGGCGCATCGCATGCGACCAAATCGGATGCGATGCGATGCGATGGACCCGATTTTTCCATAGGATTCAATGTTAAAATGGTCTGAGTCCATTTTAACATAGAATTCAATGGGAAAAAGGGGTCCTTTTCATACCCCTACTATCCAAGTGGGCATGGAGTTGGATATAAACCTGTGGCGAGCGTAGCGAGCCACCGAGCCCGAAGCGTGGCGAGCAAAGCGTGCCCCGCGAGGGGACACAGAATACCGTACATTAACTCAGTACAAACGCCTGCACATATTATATGCACATTTCTTAACAATAACTGTTAACTTTAACCATTTTAACATGAACATCATGAACTCTGGCATACTTACTGAGCGTAAGGGAGGGATCGCTGTGTCACCAGGACCATATCAGAGAAAGGGATTTGAACGGTAAGTTCTTACAAAAATCCCTTTTTCTCTTTCAATGGTCCTGGTCACACAGCTCAACACTGGGACGTTCCAGAGCCGGTCCTTTGGGTGGGTACGCTCAGGTCTGCAGCTCTCAGCACTGCTCGCCCGAATGATGCGTCCTCCGACGCGAACTCATGGAATCTATAGAATTTGGCAAATGTATGAACAGATGACCAAGTGGCAGCCCTGCAAACCTGCTCAGCTGTTGCCCCATGTCGAACCGCCCAAGAGGTGGCAACTGACCTGGTGGTATGCGCATTTATTCTGGCCGGTACAGGCCTTCCCACTTTGGTGTAAGCAAAAGCTATCACAGACCGCAACCACCTAGCAATAGTCTGCTTAGATGCAGGCCAACCGATTTTGTGTATGTCATACAACACCAACAAGGTGTCAGTCTTTCTGACACTCTTGACTCTGTCCACATAAATGCGTAAAGCACGCACAACATCCAAATTCCTCAATTTGTCCCTTTTTCTAGAACCCTCTGGGGGTTGGAACACAGGTAGAATTATCTCCTGATTTAGATGGAAGGCAGAGACTACCTTCGGTAAAAACTGAGGCACTGTCCGAAGAACTGCCCTATCGTCATGAAAAATTAAGAAAGGAGATTTACATGACAAAGCTCCTAACTCTGACACCCTCTTAGCTGATGCCACTGCCAACAAGAACACCAGCTTCCAAGTGAGAAACTTAAGGTCTGCCGACCTCAAAGGTTCAAAAGGTGCCTTCTGAAGGCATTCCAAAACCAGTGACAGATCCCAAGGAGCTACTGGTTGTTTGTATGGAGGTTTCAACCTAGATACCCCCTGTAAAAAAGTCTGAATTTCTGGTAAAATAGCTATCCTCTTCTGGAAATAGATGGACAAGGCCGAGATCTGCACCTTCAATGACTGAAGGCTTAGGCCCGATGAAAACCCATCTTGTAAAAATTCCATCATTTTTGATAACTTAAAACGAGATGTGTGTGACTTCCGTCTCTCACACCACCGAATGTAAGTTTTCCAGACTCTATAATAATTTGCAGAGGATACAGACTTCCTGGCTTTAATCATAGTGTGAACCACTGCGTCAGAAAAACCTATACTTCTCAAAATGGCGGTCTCAATAGCCAGGCCGTCAAAATTAATCGAGCTGAATCCAGGTGATTGAATGGGCCTTGTCTTAGAAGGTCTGGCCTCAGAGGTAGACGCCATGATTCCACAGACAACCTCTAAAGCCTCGAGTACCAGAACCTCCTTGGCCAATCTGGGGCCACTAAGATCACCGGAACCGCCTGCGCCTGTATTTTCTTTAGAAGTCTCGCCAGCATAGGTACTGGTGGAAAGGCATAAAGGAGATTCCCCTCCCAGGGGATAGTCATGGCATCCACCGCCTCCGCTAGTGGATCCCTCGTTCTGGCATAGAACCTGGGTACTTGATGGTTGAACCTGGATGCCATCAGGTCCACATCCGGAGTTCCCCACTTCAAGGTGATCTGCTGAAACACCTGAGAGTTTAAGCTCCATTCCCCTTCCTTGAGCTCTTCCCTGCTCAGAAAGTCGGCCTCTATATTCTCCACTCCTGGTATGAATATAGCTGATACAGCTGGAACATTCTGTTCCGCCCACAGGAAGATTCTGGACACCTCCCACATGGCCAGTTTGCTGCGTGTGCCCCCCTGGTGATTCAGATACGCCACAGCTGTGGCATTGTCGGTCTGAATCCTTAAAGGGAGGTTCCGTAGCCTGTCTCCTGCCAAGGAAATCACTTTCCAGACAGCCCTCAGCTCCAAGATGTTGATCGGTAGAGCCGACTCCTCTGCAGTCCACAAGCCCTGCAGCCTGAGGTCTAAGACTACTGCCCCCCAGCCCCTGAGGCTGGCGTCGGTAGTAACTACCAGCCAGTTCCAGGTCTGCAATGACCGACCCCACTGAAGGGAATCCACTTCTGTCCACCATTTCAAGGAGTCTCGAGTGTCCGAAGACAGCACTATCAACTCCGACTTCATGGTCTGTGTGTTTCCTGACCAAGCCGTCAAGATGTTCCATTGGAACACCCGAGAGTGGAACCTGGCAAATTGCAGTGTCTCGAACGATGCCACCATTTTCACCAGCAGCTTGAGGCACCTCCATACTGAAATGCTCCGAGCGCTGAGAATCTCCTGGACTAAGGCGACCAGATCCCTGGCCTTTGCCTCTGGGAGAAATACCCGATGGAGATGGGTATCCAGAATGACTCCCAAGACTTGGAGCCTCTGTGATGGTACCAACTGAGACTTTTGTAAGTTTAAAATCCAGCCGTGAGCCTGCAAAAAACTGATGGCTTCTGCCAAATGACTCTGAAGCATGGCCGCTGACTCTGCTTTGAACAGCAGGTCGTCCAAATAAGGTATCACTGTGATTCCCCTGAGCCTCAGCACAGCCGCCATCACTGACATTATTTTTGTGAATACCCTTGGCGCAGTGGCCAGACCAAAGGGCAACGCCTGGAACTGTAAATGCAGGTCTCCTATTGCAAACCTCAACAAGGCCTGATGTTCCGGGTGTATAGGAACATGCAGATATGCGTCCTGGACATCCATGGACGCCAAAAATTCTCCCTGGTCTAGGCTCAGGAGCACTGACCGTAGAGACTCCATTTTGAAATGGTCTACCCATAAATGGACATTTAGAGACTTCAAATTTAGTATTGGTCTGAAAGACCCGTCTGGTTTGGGCACCAGAAACAGAGTGGAATAAAAGCCTTTCTTCCACTCTGCCCTGGGGACCAGAGTAACCACCCCCTTCTCTAACAGAGAATGAGCTGCTCTCACAAGAGCCGTACGAAGCCGCGCTTCCCTTGGCAAAGCTGTGGGGATAAATCTTTTCGGAGGCGGACCTCTGAAAGGAATTTTGTAGCCCTGGGCTATAATGTCTAACACCCAGGCATCCTGGTCTAGAGAAGCCCATGCGTCCCTGAAAAGTGAGAGACGCCCCCCCACCTTTATCACTGCCGGGCAAATCCCCTGACAGTCATGCGGAGGGTTTGTCCTCTCCTTTGGTGGCAGGCTTCTTGTGAAAGGAGCCAAACTTGGACTTCGGGACCTTGCCCCTAGAAGACTGAAACTTTCCCCTAAAGGCCTGTCCTCGAAAGGACGCACCACCTCTAGGGGAGGGCCAAAAGGACGGCCTAAAGGCAGAAAATCTGGATGACTGCTTAGCCGTGGGGGCCGGCAGAAAAGTACTTTTGCCGCCCGTGGCTTGTTTAATGATTTCCTCTAACTCCGATCCAAATAATAACTTTCCTTTGAAAGCTAAAGTTTCTAAGGCCTTCTTAGACTCATTGTCTGCTTCCCAGGCCTTAAGCCAGAGCACTCTCCTGGCATTAATAGACACTGTGGACACTCTGGTTGCCATTTTGAGTGCTTCCTCCTCTGCTTCCATCACATACTCTGCAGCCGCCTTAAGCTTCTCCGCCAGCAGCAATACACCAGGGTCAGCCTGTAGCATGGTGCATAACTCATTAGCCCACTCAATCATGGCCTTAGAGACCCAGGCTGAAGCAATAAGAGGACGTAGGGTGAATCCCACCCCCTCAAATATAGCCTTGAGGTTTCCCTCCAGCTTTTTGTCCACCGGATCTTTGAAAGCTGCACCGCCTTGTACTGGTAATACAGTAGCCTTGGACAAACGTGCCACTGAGGCATCCACAACTGGCACTTTTTCCCAGAGCTCCGCATGAGACTCTGGCATGGGGTATAGACTAAGGAATCTCTTAGGCATCTGCAGCCTCTTATCAGGGGTTTTCCAAGCCCCTTCCAACAATTCCTGTAAACCTTCATCCGAAGGGAAAGTAACAGCCTCCTTACGCTGTCGCTTAAACACACCTTTAGCAGGAGTCTTATCCTCCACTGACAGTTTCAAAGCTTGTTTCACAGCTACAATAAGATCCTCTACCCCTGCAGAAGAGGTATCTTCCAAATCATCACCCTGATCCCAGGGGATGTCAGTATACGCTCCCTCCTCCTCATCTACCAATGCAGGCATAGCATAAGACCTTTTAGGGGTCCCTGCAACATCAACATCAATCTCGTCTAGTATCTCACTAAACCTGTTGATCCCCCTTGCAGTATCCTGCATTACCTGAAAAAAGGCAGGATCTGCCTGGGTAAGAGGCAAGGAGCCAGAAGACTGCTGAGATGATGGCATAGGTCTCTGAGATTCTACCAAGACATCACTCTGTCTATCCAGTAGCTGCACCAAAGCGTTCACTGACCTGCCTAGGGCACTAGCTCACGCGGGTTCAATCTGCTCTGCCCTCTGAGGTTCACACCCCATGGGTCTCACAGCAGCGCAAGCAATACATAAGCCCCCCTTGGCCATCTGCTCAGGGACAAATTTCTGTGTACACACATTACAAGCGCTCAGTGCAATAAGGGCTCCCTCCCCCAAAACCACAGCATGTTGCTCAGACATGATGAAAAGTGAACTACACAGTGCATACAATGTACTAGCGATTATACAGGTTTAATGCACTCAGTCACTTAGCTGTCTGTCGGTTTCAGATGCGGGGAAACGATGCCCAGGAAATCCAAACACTCTGCCAGGATCTGTAAGCCAGCTCAGCTCCGCTGCAAGCGTTCTGAAAGGTGCCAAACACAGAGTGAGGGAAGAGACCAAAGTCCCTGCTGCTGCGGGGTCCGTGACTTTTGGCGCCAACCACCACCAGTCAGCCGCTCCCTTGGTAGGATTTCCTAGTTCCAGTATCTCCCCCTCGGCTGGGGACCACTTGGAACATGCCTGTAACAACACTGCTGTCCTCTCATATAGGAGCTCAGTGTGTAAGCTCCGCAGAAAATGGCCGCCGCCATCACGGAGTGCCTGTCCCCCATGATCCCCACCTAAACGTGAAGCCGGTTTCAGGACGCTCCGGAGCCCAGGCAGCTTCTTAAAAGAAGCTGTAAGCGCTGCACAGGGAGGCCAGACAGCGTCTCCCTTGTGCACAGTGAGCTGACAGGACGCGCTTCTGTCAGCTCCTGCTGCGCTAGCAGTGTGAGGATTCACTATGAGAATCCTCACACTGTGCCTACCTAGCTAGAGTAACCTTAATAAAATAATAAAATTCCCCTAACTACTCTAATTCTTCAGCTGCTCCTGCAGCCCTTTAGAATAGCACCCACTCCAGTGGGCACCTAACACGAACTGAAGAGTCCGGGATGCAGTAGGGGAGGAGCCTACCCTCTAAAAGCTTTAGGATAGGTGCCTGGCTCCTTCGGACCCTCCTACATCCCAGTGTTGAGCTGTGTCACCAGGACCATTGAAAGAGAAAAAGAAACTATCGAGTTATATGGTAATGTACCATATATGGTAGAAAACCATCTGGTTCTCCCACAATCGATGGTAAAAGTATTCACCATGGAGTTTAGACCATTGATCATTGTGAAACCCTAGTATGATAGCATTAGCAATGACTTGTAGATTGGTCATTTAGAATGTTTTCTGTACATTATATTGAACTAACTATATTAGGCCAATCAAGTCAACCTAAGTTGGGTCACACTTGAGGGACTAGTTTGGTCTGGGTTGGCGTGCGCTATTGAAGTAATTACTATGAAGTATGAATGAATCTAGGGGGCCTGGGCAAACTCTATTTCATGGAATATATCAGCAGAGACTGGAGAGACTGGACTTGAGCCACAAGAATACTGGTGACAGGACTGGAATCGGAATAATGCTGGTGACCGGAATAATGCCCAGAACGAATCTTGGAATGGCTCCCCTGAGAATTTGGAAACCACTGTGTCAATACGAACTGAAGCCGAAGAGTCAGAGTGGAAGAGAACACAGCTCTGCATTTTAACTTTAATAGAAGCTTTGTTGTACAGGTGATTTGAGCCAGACAGGAAACAGAATTTATAGGGTTGAGCTGAAGCGGCTTGGTAGTAGTGTTCTGGTGATTTGGTCCCTATGCTCTGAGTATTGCAAAGACATCAGGTGACTGAATCCAGCATGGCTGGAATTTTGGAGGGAAATCTGACATCTAGAACACTGAGTGGAGTTACTGAGATTGACTTCCTGCAGGGAAGCATTATTATGTCTAGTGTGAGAGAGCAATAAAGGGTTATTGCCAGTAGGCGCCGTGTATAGAAGGAACCAATGGCATTATGGTCACCGCACTTTCTGGTATTCTCTGTGCTCCCCACAGACCATGCCTGTGCTGATTCCTCCATGTCACCACGGGGTCTGCAGCATCATTGTTATGCCATTGGATGGACATCACATTGTGGTGGTTCGCTACCATCGATGTTTTTGTTGCAATGGTCACACCCCAATACCTCCATGATGGGGGGCATTTCACGTGACAGCTGTCACCAGGGAGAGTAGGAGGGGGAGAATAAAGCCTCCCTGTATGGTCCGGATATGTAGCAAAAACTGGAGCGGTCCGGACCACACCGGGAGGCTGTAATCTACCCTTCCTCATGTCCCTGGTGAAAGCTATCACAGGACACCCCCCGGCCCAGACAGACTACAAGCCCGGAATGCAGATTTTTATTTTCTTTCCGATGTCTTGTCCGGGTCTGGTTTTTACATAGTCCCAGTTTTTTTACTATCAAATTCATTTAATGATGGTCTGCTGATGTCCATTCCTAGTGTACAGTCACATGCTAGCTAGACAATAGATTGGTATTAGAGCAGAAGTCAACCACAGTATATTCCCCCTAAAAAAAACCCACTGTATTACATAAAGGAAATTAAGTGCTTATTAGTTCTGCTAAGTATCACACAAGCTCCTAACATAAAGTAGGAAAATTAAAGGATCGGTTTTACATGAGACAAATACCGCTGCCACCATAATACGTGTGACTGAAGCGTGATACTAGTGAAGGGGAGATCAACCATGGTTTGCAGTTGCACTGCAGTAACGTCACGGCAAGGCACCGGCAGTCAGACACCACAGAAGGATCTCGGCGCCCTGCATGCCGGGTAGTGTATTCCTGGCATTAGGGGAACTCATACAGCACGTGTCTGATTTGAACTACATTCCCCAATATACATTGCGCGGCTGAAGCGCTGGACGATGTCCGGGGATGTCCTTAACGATGCTGTCATTTGAAAAATTGAGTACAGTGGTCCCAGACTGAGAAGGGTGAGTTATTGCTGTGTGTGATATGTGCTACTTACAGGCGGATCTCACAGGGATAGTCATATTTTGTTCTCCATGTCGCCCACCAGTCATTTACCAACAGCTGTGGGACTGCAAATGCCAGAATGCTAAGAAGGGTTGGATTTGATGGGAATAATAGTGCCACACCATCATATGCACGATTATAGGATATTTATGTGTCTGTGCACAAACTGGCTGTGTCATGTAATCTGTGCAATGTTATGAAACTTGATATTTATTGGAAATAGCTTATCCTAGTCTGGGATCACTTTGATAGGTGTGGTGTATTCATGGACTTATGGGACATTTATTATTGCATAGCATATGCAATGCGATCTGGGTATTATTTATTCATTGCTGACAGCCCCAGCTGACCGCACTGCCCCGCCAACAGAACGGGCTATAGCCCATAGGTTACAATGGGCTACTCCCATCTCAGAATGGTGGCAGCCCAGGAACTCAGTTTAATGCTGCCTGATGTTGATACATTACGCAGCATCGCATCCCCTATAGAAAACTATTAGGGATGCAGGCGTTAGGGGAGCAGGAGGGTTCGTAGCTGGAAACAGATTTTTTATATTTGCAGCTAACCCCCGAAAACACCAATATTAGCACCCGAATTAGCTGCAAATATTTAATAAATGGGTCCCCAAGTGAGAACCAGACTGGACTCTGAAACGCCAGACCGGACAGGATCCATTTATCTGGGGGGAGAGGGGGTAACTAGTTACCGCCTCGTGTAGGGGGCGCAAGAGTTACAGGGTGCTTCGCCAAGCTGCAGTGTGGGTAGGGGGTAGTCAACCTCCTATAGAATACAGAAAAACGGGGGTACACTGCGCTAAAGAATAGGTGGTAATAAACAAATGTGTGCCAATGAAATAAAAGGTAATGAATTTATTTAAAAAAAAAACATATAAAAGAACATGGGGTATGACATATAGATGTGGATGAAAATTCACCAAGTAGAATCAATAGAGGGGTGTTAAAAATTGTCCAGTAGATACGGTACCGTATTAATGTAGCCACTAATAGATAGGTCCGTTCCTATGTTGTCTCCTTGTAAATAGTTGGATCATGTGGTAACCAAGTGTCCAGAGTCACCCGCGGTAGGAATTGATGTGGAGTGTTATTCTCCTATTAGAATAGATGTCCTCCATTCGGGTTCAATCCTGGATGGGTCCTTTGTTAGGTTCCCAATAGATATCCGTGATGTTTTGGGATAATAGACAGGGAGATTGGTCCGGATCAAAGCAATGGTAAATGGCAAGGTCCAAAACTGGATGAGAGCACCCTCTTAGTTCACCAACGCGTTTCGACAAGAATTGGCTTTATCAAGGCCACCTTGATAAAGCCAATTCTTGGCGAAACGCGTTGGTGAGCTAAGAGGGTGCTCTCATCCAGAGGAGACTTTTAATAAAATGTAACTTTTATTCAAAGATGCTTAATAAAATGTTGCGAAATATTGACACAATACAATACATAAAGACACAGGACAATGCAAATATTAAAAGGATGCTAGATCCTTACACAGTGGGGCCCCACTGTATTGCTTTCCCCAATATTCTTAGTAAAGGCCCATACACACTAGACGATTTTCAGCTGAAAATCGTCCAGTGTGTATGCCCCAGTGACGCCAGACTAGCGATGATGCACGCTCCCGCATCATCGCTAGCAAAGTGGGCAGTCTGCTGGTTATACCAGCACATCTAGCGATGATGGCTGGTTTTTCAGCCACCATCGCTAAATGTGTACGCAGCACGGGCTGAAAAATGAAAGACTTTTAGCCCGGCTGATCGCCCGCTCCCTCCCCCTGTTCATACTCACCCCGCCTCGCTCCCACACTGCCCAGCTCACACATGCTGCACCGTGCACTCCTGCACACAAGGACTCCAGTCCTCTCCACCGCCAGGCCGAGCACCCCGCCCCCAGCAGACTGTTCGCTCCCTGCTCCACTGTGTGGAGCATACACACAGCCGCTGACCACCAATGTTAAAGCAGAAAATTGCCAGCAATGTATATATTTCTGGCACCACTAGCCACCAATGTGATTTATAAGCCAGTAATATATACATTGCTGGCACATGCCAGAATTGTATATATCAGTGGCACCACTGGGCACCAATGTATATATTTTATGGTGGCATCGTATACACTGCTGGCACAGGCCAGCCATGTATATGTTGCCAGGGGAGACTCTCACCGTTCTTAAACTCCCCCATAGCAATGAGCACTTCACTCCCCCGTGGCGATGAGCAAGAAGGCTCTGGCATCGAGCACGAAGGCCCTGGCGTCTAATATGTAGGTAAGCAGCACTAATGTGGCATAATATGTAATAGCCATTACAGTGTGTGGTATAATATTTAATGGGCATCATCATGGTGTGTTGCATAATATTTAATGGGCATCAGTGTGTGGCATTATGGTATGTGGTGTAATGGGCATCATGGTGTGTGTGGCATAATGTGTACTGGGCATTGCGGTGTGTGGCATAATGTGTACTGTGCATCATGATGTATGGTATAATGTGTAATGAGCATTATGATGTGTGACATAACATGTAATAGGCATTGCGATGTGTGGCATAACGTGTAATGGACATTACAGTGTGCAAAATCAAGAATAGATTTTTAGCAAAGGTTTAAAAAAAAACATGATAAAGCGGGGCAAGGAGCGGGCCACTGTCCAGGAATTTCTCAACACAAAGGTGGTAACGAAAATGTTATTATGGCACATTGCTGGCGCAGGTGAATGGATTTCTCCCTACGTGCACGGCTGCAAATAAAACTGTAGCTATGCACATGGGCGGGATTTCGATGGGCAGAGGGTCGTTTACCTGATCGCTGGGCTCTGTATATATGCAGCCCACCAATCAGATCTGAATCAGGCCCCAAGTACAGAAATGCACTAAATAAAATGGCCCCTGCTCCCTTGGAATTCAAACCCCGCCCTTTATGTAAATAGCCTTTTACATCAAAGATTTTCAGCAAAGTCTTTTGCCTACTGAAAATCTTTTGATCTTTGGGGAAAATAGCTCAGTGTGTACGCACTACTTTGGTGACCGATATATCTATCAAAGATTTTGGCAAAGTCTTTTGAAATGAAAATCTTCTAGTGTGTATGGGCCTTAAGTCTTTTGTTGAGGTGTTACCATCAATTCACAATACAATTTCCCGGTGTTGGGCAACGGGTGTGCTGCCGCTGGATCCCACTGCGCCTGTGACAGCACCCAGTGCCAATAGCGTTTTGACACCTGATGCTTCACTGCTCAGGGAGGCAGCTGAAGCTACACTAGCCACTGGGGAAGGGGGAGAGGATCAGGGTGTTCCGGTTACCACCGCTGATTTCCCGTCTGCCCAGGTTAGAGTCGGAGAGCTGCGGTGACTGACGGCATACACCGCTTCTCTGTCTCAACGGACCCAGTGGCGACTGGCGTCCGTAGGTAACGCTACAATCTAAGTACAGATCAAAATACATTATTTGAGGGGAAGGGAAACGGGGGTGCGCACACACCGTCCAACTCACCATTTTAGTTGGCACATTATTAGCCTCTGGCTAATATCCTATTACCTGAGGTAATTTATTGCACAGCAGAAGCTGGCTTTCAATGCAATTTTTATAAGTCAGTATTTTCAGTGGTATCATATTATAGCACGTACATTACTCTATACTGCTCAGAAACACATAGTTTCCTAAAAAAAAAAGTTGCAGGTCATTGTGTTTCTGTGGCAGTGATTGTGGCTTTGAAGGTCACTTATCAGGTATTTGGTTTCACTTGCATGAGGTTGACAAAACAAAACCCCTAATAAATGCCAGCATTTGGGGCTAATAGCATACCTCCCAACATTGGTAGCTCAGCAGGCGGGACGCTGCTGCGTGCCGAAATTTTCGGGGGCGTGGCCTAATTTGGGGCGTGGCCTATACTTGCGGCTCTCCCGCGAGGCCACGCCCCCATTTTGCCGCTATGGGGGCATGACCCAGAGGCTCTGTGAGTCTCTAGCCATGCCCCCAGCCCCCTTGCTGCGGGAATAGACGCTGTGCGCATGCGCACAGCGTTTATTCCCCGTTGCTTATCAGCTGACAGGCGGGACTCCCAACAGCCCCCCCCACCGCGGGACACTGCTGCCCGCGGGTGGGACAGCGGGACAGGCCCTGATAATCGGGACTCTCCCGCTAAAATCGGGACTGTTGGGAGGTATGTAATAGGATAGCCACTGTAAATTACCACAGCTAATTGCATACCGCCCATTATAATTATCAATGTTTACACAGTTTAGCAATTTATTATTGCATTGTGTATGTGACACAATGGTCTTAAGGGACCTTTTTTGAGGGAGTAATGGGAATGGCACCAAAAGCGCAGACATGCTGCCACTATATTTGGGGCGTGACCCAGCCTACGTCTGCAATACCACATGCAGTAATAGTAGTTCCAACATCTCATGTCCTGCGGTCCATGGTGTGCGATCATAGGGCTGCTCACAAGTCTGATAATCAGCTAATCTGTGAGTGATGCTTCATCTTTGTATTCAGCCCCTGAGATTCGCAGACACATCTCAATACAAATCCAGATGGCAGCAACATTTGCATATCACCAAAGTTATTAGTAAGCAGTAATTCGTTTTAGACAATTATTTTATACAATTTCTTTTTTTTTTAAGTGATTCATCCTCCTGTCTCCGTGCGAGGGATCTTTATGAATGTTTTCAGCAATGAAACCTCTTCAGCTTATAAACAGAAACTGCAAAATGCTAGGAAGCATTCTACTCCAACAGGGACATGGTCCAGCATTCCTGTCTACATCCTGCCTTTCCCTCAGCAGAAAGAAGAAGGTAAATGGTTATGAGAACGTTGACCAGGAGAAATATGCAAATCTGGTGAGGATGGTCACAACTTCCAAGGCCAGTTTTCGGACACCTGAGGGAATATTTGAGGAAGACAGTTTCTTGTATGGCAAAGTGGTGAAGTCGAAGGTTCCATCACAAGAACCGGAACCTAAGCTCCCCCAGAACCGCGCCCCGCTCAGCAACCCCAACAAAGTTTTATCGTTTGTGGAGAACACAGATCCCAGCATACCAATACATATCAGCCTGCCACCCAGGAGTCAAATGACAAACAACAGACCGCAAAGTGTCACCAGAATCTTGCAGCAGACCATGCCGATGGAGCAGGCATTTTATTTAGAAAGGTGGAAACAGAGAATGATAATGGAACTGGGGGAAGAAGGGTTTATAGCGTACACAGCAGGTATAGTAATATATTATCATCATCTATATATATCTCTAGTGTCCGTGAGTCTCCGAAACACTGCCATCTGCTGGCAGAGAGTGAAACTACATCTCCATCTCACACATGCACAAACACAGAAGGTAGCAGACTAGTTTTCGAAGCTTTTGCCCCGAGTGGGCCTACTAGTAATTTATAACATCCTTATTGTTACAAATTATAAGTCTCTCCCTGCTGATAAAAGTGATGATAATTCTTATACTGGGACATGAATTCATCCCTTGTGTTTTGTTTTTATCTAATATATGAGTTACAGAAACTAAAGCAGAAAGTATTAGTTTCTCTGAAGCAAAAGAGTATATAAATATATATATGGATTTATATTAACATAAATAGACGGAGATGTATTACGCCTCCTACAGAGTATAGAAGATGCTTATAACAACCAATCAGCTTCCTGTTAGCATTTAGCAGGTACATTCTATTAAATCATTCATGTCCAAACTATGGCCCTCCAGCTGTTGTGAAACTACAAGTCCAATCATGCATTGCCCCAGTTTTGCTATTAGGGAATGCTAAAACTATGGCAAGGCATGCTGGGATGTGTAGTTTCACAACAGCTGGAGGGCCACAGTTTGGACATGCCTGCTCTAGGCAACTTCTCCACTCTTTAGAAGGCAATGTAACCCCTTCCTGATAATCTTTTGAAAGCTGTGAATCTTCACGTTCTCTGCTAAGCATAGCAAATTGTTCTACTTTTATTAATGTGGGGATGGTGTAATAATTCTCCAGTAAACCATTGCTATGTGTAATACATATATATTACATACGCTTAGTTTGTTCAGCTAAACCTGGCCACATTTGAGCACTCAAACAGGTCATTTTTGTACATTTCAGTTTCCACTCCTAGAGGGTGCGAGCTGGAATGCTGACAATGGCAGGGGTGTGGGTTGTTAGGTCTACAACAACTAGGTCAACAAGCATTGGGTCAACACCACTAGGTTGACATGGGTCTAGGTCGACAAGGACATTAGGTCGACACAAGCATTAGGTCAACAGTCATAAGGTCGGCATGGGGTTTTTCACTGTCTTTTTACCCGAATGTCAACATTGTCAACATGAACACAGTTTGCACTACATCCCCTCGCATCGCTCGCAATGCTTTGGGCACTATTTTATTCGCCCACCATGCCCTAGGGCAGTTGTTCCCAACCTGGGGTACTAGTACCCCTGAGGGTACTCTGCAGACCAGTTGGGGGTACTTGAATATAATATTGGTAATGGCGGACGATGAAAAGGTCTTTTGATGGCTGAAGAAGAACCATTGCCATGGAGACAAACCATGTTGTGTCATATGCTTGACCAGCAATCCACTGGGAGCTTCCCATGCTGCCCTCAGACATCAGCAGTCATCTGCCCAGCACTGACAAAGGTGGAGGAAGCAGCGGCATTAATCCTACCGGTGTTAGCGGGAATCCTGGAGATAATACACAACCAGTGTCTAGACACAGAAGGGCATGATTCCTGGCTGTATACTACTCCTCCGCTCCTCCTAAATATAAGGACATGCATAAGGATCCGCATACCGCTAAGTACTGTCCATATTTCAAAATGAGAGGAGGGGGTACTTATCAATGAAAAGCCTAATCAAGGGATACGGGAGAGAAAAAAGGTTGGGAACCACTGCCCTAGGGAATGGTAGGTCATGAAATACCGCCTGCTGGCACATGTCAACCTTTTGACTGTCGACCTTGTCCATGTCGGCCTAATGCTTGTGTTGACCTAGACCCATGTCGACCTTGTTGCCTGTCCACTTAGTGGTGTCGACCTAGGTGCTGTAGACCTAATGACCGTATCCCAATGTCAGCTGATCTCAGCCGAATGAAGCAACAGTTGAGTAGCTCTGTTGGTCGCCACCTGCTGGCGTGTGTAAGAATTGAGTGTGTGCCCCCCCCCCTTCCCATTAAGTTGTCATAGTTGTAACAGTTGTCATTTTGTTTCAAGCTATCTTCTCTCAGGGAAAGCTGTTCCATGCAAGGCTGGAGGACCTGCTTTTGTCTGGAGAGGAGTATACCAGGAAGCAGGAAGAAACCAAAGAGCTATCTGGGTATCTGGCCAGTGTGGAACATGTGCTGTCTGACGTGGCAGAAATAAAGACTCTGGAGAGTGCTGTTGTGCACTCACAGTTGAATTATCTGGGATTTGTTGACTGTGTGGCTCAGTATAGGTAGGAATATTTTTTTTTCTGGTGCCTCGGAAATGCATTCACAAGAAACTGTAACTATGTGCTAACTCAAGGCAAAGTTAACAAAGAGAGTCAAAAGTGCGCCCATTGCCGTGGTGATTCACACTCGCTAATCATTCGCAAAGCAAAGTTTTTTTCTCTAATGGACAAAACCATGTCCTGTACCTCCCTCCAAGGAGTATGTAATGGGGTCCAAGTTTTCCTGAGGTGCAGGATGTCGGCTGATAATAGCATTTTTAAACACAGCAGCAATCATGTACACTGCACAACCAGGTTAGTTTTGCCATGTAATTGATTGCCACATTAAAAAAATGGGAAAACTCTCCCAAATTCTCTCACATTCTGATTCTCACAACCTATTACATTTGGCCCATAGGGCGAAATGTACTAATCCTATGGGGTATATGTAATAGTCTGAGTTTGCCAGGGATGCAGGATTTTGGCTGATAATAGCCGTATTTTTAAAGCGGCAATCATTTACAAGGCAAAATCAACCTGTGTTCACCTACTGAATGATTGCGCTTTAAAAATGCTGCTATAATCAGCTGACATCCTGCACCTCAGGCAAACCCTATTACATATACGCCTTGGAGGGAGATACAGTGCCAGCCAATCACTTTCTAACTACTATATGTGTTACAGGCTGTGTTTGAAAAATGACAGGAGCTGATTGGTTGTAAGTTTATCGCTGTTCGTATTACCTCTCTCCAAGGTTCAGTACTGCCCCATAATCACATATAAAAATTGAGTCTATGCATAAGAAATTATCTTTCTAACAAAAAAAAAACTTTGGCTGCCAGGCATATTTTTCTGTAGATACAAAATTTCCTTTGTGAGACTATGCTGTTTAGTAAAGGCACCTAGATGTTTGGAATCAATTTCAAGCAGTGCCAACGTTACTATTGTATCAGAACCGGTTATTGGCTGTGCCAACGTTACTATTGTATCAGAACCTGTTATTGGCTGTGCCAACATTACTATTGTATCAGAACCTGTTATTGGCTGTGCCAACGTTACTATTGTAACAGAACCTGTTATTAGCTGAGTAGCTGGCATATTAGCTGATGGGGGTTTAGCTACAATGGAGCAATTACACAGTATGCATGTCTATCTCTTGTAGAGTATATCAGTCCTAGTATATTAGACCACAATCTTATTCCTATAGTGGATCAAAATGGTTGTTATAATAGTTTTCATTCTAGCACCTTTGAAAGTCTGTGCAATTCCTTCTTCCTTCCTGGGGTGTCGCTCTCTGCTCTGGTGTTTCCAGCAAAGTCTGGTCTGTATCTCTATACAGGCCAGACTGTACTAAAGGCACCAAAGCAGACCGCAACATGCCGGGAAGGACTAAAGAACTGCATAGGCTTTCCAAAGGTGCCAGGTGCTAGAATGAACACTATGGGGGCATTCAATTGTTGATGGATTTTTCGCCCAGGAGAAATATCTGCAGTTTGCCACTGTTTTTAGGGTGAATTGGATTCGCCCTTTTCAATTCCCAAGCCAATTTTTCATCTAGCTGAAAAAGGGCGAAAACCACGTGGATCGGCAAATTCCATGTGTTTATGACCATTTTTGGTTGAAAATGCAGGTGTTTTCACCTGATTTTGGGTCCATTTTCACCCATGCCATTTCACCCTCCCCCCCCCCCCCCAAAAAAAAAGGTAAAAAGTCATTGCCAAAAAAGTACTCAAAAAGGGTAAAACCGCCCACAATCACAGAACGCCCCCCCCCCCCAAAAAAAACCTGCATTTAATTGATACCCCTAAATAAAAAGGGGGATACTCTGGCCAGTATTCAATGCCTCTGATTCGCCATTTATTTCAGCGAATCTGGCAATTCGCCTGTTTTCTGGCGAATTTTCTCACAGAAAAAACAATTCGCCCTATTCAATGGACACAATTCGCTGCAAATGAAGAGCGAATGTCTGGCGATTCGCCGTTTGTGATTCGCCGTGGTTTTCAATGGGGTTTTCAGTGGAATTCGGCGAGAGTGTATTCAATGCTGAAGTGGAGAACTGCTTTCTCCAGTGATTTTCGCCAGGATTCTCCATTTTACATTTGTCATCTTTTTTAGGTGAACTGGAATGTGATCTTTGAAAATAAAGCGTTTTTTATTTTTATTTTGGTGTCAAAAAATAAGATTTTTTTTTCTGTGAAGGGACATGCTATTTTTATTCATGTGCTTGCAGCACATGAATATATTTTAAATTATTATTATTTTTTTTTTTTTTCACACATTCACCAGCAGTGGGCTGACCCGGGAGCCGCTCATTAATATTCATATATTCACTGCACACTGGTCCCGATCATTACATATGCACGATCGGGACCAGTGTGTAGCGGCTCCCTAACACAGCCCCCTGCCAGCTCTGGGGGGCTCTCCCTGTGTCCCCGACAGCCCTCCTTAACCTCCACAGTGTCCAGCGCAGGCAGGGAGGCTTCCATCTCCCTGCCTGCAGCCGTCCTCCGGCTCCCTGCGGCATTCGCCGGGGGGTTAAAATTCGCCGCCAGGGGCAGCAAGCCCCTGAGGAGTTGAATAGGGGGTGAGGGAGGGCTGGCAGCGAATGCACCAGCCCTCCGGAACCCGGCGATTGTGCAGCGAATCCAAAACAGGATTTGCTGCACAAGGGGAATTAAAGTATTGAATACCTGCATTTTTGTTAGATGAAGTATAATATAGATCCGTTATATGAACATTATTCAGTGCAGGAACAAGATATACAAGTGTCCTATATCAAATTAATCAACAGTTTCCTTATGCATCCTAGTCACATTGTTAATTAAACTCATATTATCCAAAAAAGAAGGAAACACTAGAAAGTGTTACAGTGTTACACAAATGCAGGTATTCAATACTTTAATTCCCCTTGTGCAGCGAATCCGATTCGCTGCACAATCGACAGGTTCCGGAGGGCTGCAGCATTCGCTGCCAGCCCTCCCTCACCCCCTATTCAACGCCTATGGGGCTTGCTGTCCCTGGCGGTGAATTTTAACCCCCCCCCCCCGGCGAATGCCGCAGGGAGCCGGAGGATGGCTGCAGGCAGGGAGATGGAAGCCTCCCTGCCTGCGCCGGACACTGTGGGTGTGAAGGAGGGCTGTGGGGGACACAGGGAGAGCCCCCCAGAGCTGGCAGGGGGCTGTGTTAGGGAGCCGCTACACACTGGTCCCCATCGTGCATATGTAATGATCGGGACCAGTGTGCAGTGAATATATGAATATTAATGAGCGGCTCCTGGCTCGGCCCCCTGCTGGTGAATGTGTAAAAAAAATATATATTGTTTAAAAAAAAAATATATACAATTAAAAATATATTCATGTGCTGCAAGCACATGAATAAAAATAGCATGCCCCTTCACAGAAAAAAAAATCAGATTTTTTGACACCAAAATAAAAATAAAAAACGCTTTATTTTCAAAGATCACATTCCAGTTCACCTAAAAAAGATGACAAATGGAAAATCCTGGCGAAAATCACTGGAGAAAGCAGTTCTCCACTTCAGCATTGAATACACTCTCGGCGAATTCCACTGAAAACCCCATTGAAAACCACCAGCGAATCGCGGTGAATCACAAACGGCGAATCGCCAGACATTCGCTCTACATTTGCAGCGAATTGTGTCCATTGAATAGGGCGAATTGTTTTTTTCTGTGAGAAAATTAGCCAGAAAACAGGCGGATTGCCAAATTCGCTGAAAAAAATGGCGAATCAGAGGCATTGAATACTGGCCAAAGTGTTACACAACATGGCGTTCCAAGAGGGTATGTTTGACGTGACTACAGCAAAGATGTACGAGGACACATCTGGTTTTCTGTATATATTTCTGCCACTCCCTACTCACACATCACTATGTGAACAGACATTTATTCTATTATATGTCACAGTATTGCTTGATTTACTGTCCTATTATAAAATGTCTTGAAATCCTATGCAGGGGGAAGCTGTGCGTGATAGACTGGAAAACCTCTGAGAAGCAGAAACCACACTTAAAGAACACATTTGACAATCCACTACAGGTTGCAGCATATATGGGGGCTATAAATCATGACAGCAATTATAACTTCCAGGTAAGTCCAATGGTATTTTACATTACCCTTTGTGATGGAGCCATAATTAAGTACTAAGGCTGCCAAAAATGCAGCTTCCTAGACATTATATGTATAAGGTTAAATTGTTTGGACAGACCAATGAAATGCAGAACAGAAGGGTTGGTTAGATCTGGATGTAGTAGCATACTACATAGAAGGTGATTAAAGTAAAAAAATACTCTATGCTTAAAATCTATTAGATTTAGGCTAGAAATCTAGCATGTAATTACCTTCTTTATACTTGTAAAGGAGTTTCAATCCCACAACAATTTTTTTTAGGGTAATTGGAGCATCTACTTAACCAGAAGTTTGTGTTGTGTTGTATGGGTGCTCCCAGGGGATTCAGTATTAAATCCCGGCAGTCGGGATCCCGGCGTTTAGAATCCCGACGCTGGAATCCCGATCACTGAAATCCCGACAAGGGGGGACGTGGATCGCCGCACCCCTTGCAGGCTCGCTGCGCTCGCCACGCAGCGGGCCCGGTGCCTCGCTACGCTCGGCTCACTAATTTGTTCTCCCTCCAGGGGTGGCGTGGACACCCACGGAGGGAGAAAGTGTTGGGATTTTGGCGATCGGGATTCCAGCGTCGGGATCCCGACCGCCGGGATTTACACTGCATCCCCTCCCAGGAACTGTGGGGTACAAAAAGTATGACGTTTGGACAAGTGATATCTGTCCCCATAAAAAAACGTTATGTGCAAGGTGATACTGCTCCAGCCAATCAGCTCCAATATGTAAATTGACATATTGGAGCTGATTGGCTGGGGCATTATCACCTTGCATTCCGCTTCTCCAAGCTTTATAGATTTACTCCTGAAAATCAAGTACTCAAGAAAGTTTATGATTGAAAGCTTCAATAAAAGAAGATCATTCTTTTGTGGGGAACTCTTTTAGATTCATATCCTGTTTAATGCATGCAATAAAACATTACTTTTAATTCTTTTGTTTAAAAAAGGGTGTATATTTTCTTTAACGTTACAAACCTAAAATTAAAACTGGTAAATCATTGGTGCTGATGGTCAATCTTTATCCATGATACTGATAGTCATTGTACAGAATAATCGTGTCATTTATTCCTACAATAGCAACAATATATAGTAGTACTAGTAGTCATTTACATAACAAGAAGAAGTCATGTGGATGATTCCAGGAATGATGGCAAAATGCTGCATAAGATGTCACACTATTGACTCCTAAAATAGTAACAATTTATCAGATCAGTTGTCTCATGGCGAAGATAATGCAGCGATGAAAAGTAATCTTATAAAGACATGTCCTCAAGTGTATACAAACAGTAATGCTCCGGAATTGACAACAGTTACTAGTGTCCACGCTAGGTCTCTTTTGCAGGCGCCGCGCCCTGCCCATTTTTCTAACTTCTAAATGCGCCCTGTCCTTATTTGTGCAGTATTGTGCGCCCTTCTACTGCCCATTGCACTGAGAGGCCTGAACCCTCTGCTCCCCCCAGCGCCTCCACCGCTGCAGCTGCACGTTGTGTATAAGAGCGGATCGCAGCGCCGCAGGCTTCCTCCACCCCTCCGGTGGCTCCTGAGCATCACTTACTGGCAGCTGTGATGATTGGATGCCAGGCCGCGAGCTCCGATTGGCTCACGTATTTGAAATGACCGAGAGCCGCCGGATGGGTGAGGGAAGCCTGCGGCGCTGTGATCCGCTCTCATACTTACAGTGGTGGAGGCGGAGGCCGGACCCGGACTACAGGGGTGAGTCTCTGCACTACAGGGGGCTTTAAGCAGCATTAGCACCACCGCTACAGGGGGCAGTAAGCAGCATCAGCACCACAGGGGGCATTAAGCAGCAGCATCATCACCACAGGGGGGCATTAAGCAGCAGCACTATAGGGGGCATTAAGCAGCAGCACTACAGGGACATTAAGCAGCAGCACTACAGAGGGGCATTAAGCAGCAGCACTGCAGAGGGCATAATGTGGCCGCGCGTGCTATCAGTACCACTAAGAAAAAAAAATATCTACTTGCACCACTGCATAGACTGGTTGTCTTGTATTTTTCTGCATTGCGGCTGTGAGCGGTAGGTCATCTATTCTAGGTGTCCCCCATCTAACTCTTGGGGGGGGTGCCCACTCGGTGGGGAGCACCCTGCCCTAAAAAAATCCTAGAGTGAACACTATTACCACTTTTAATTAGCGCTGCTGCTAGGCATTGTGTATTTGGTCTCGTAAAGGCAAGTCTCGTAAAGAAGCAGGGGCACCAGTGTTACTGTCATGTGTATCATGTGTTGCTGGTTTGTCCCCTCAGGATCAGGTACAGGACGGCTTGTGTGCAAGTTGCTACAATGCGCAAAGACGGCCCGCAGCTTCAGCCTCTTCTCGAACCAGCATAGGCAGCGTCAAGAGGAATGCTTTGCATAGAGGGGGTTCCACGTCGCACTTATGTACTGCTGACTCAGATTCTGGGTCCGACTATAAGGACTCCGGTTCCGTTTCTTCCGACGTAGAGGTCTCTTTGGCATCAGAGAAAGCTCCGTCGCGGATTGATGTGGTTTGTTTAGTTAGGGCGGTGAGGGAAGTGTTGACTATGGAGGACACGATCCACCTCCCCAGTTCAAGGCCCTAATTTTAAGTGAAATTCTCATCATGGATGACGAAGGCTTTGGGAGAATGGGCGGAGGCAAGGCTTTGGGAGAATGGGCGGAGGCCCTCTCTACAGGTCTTTCCGCCGGTTCAACAAGGAAAACAAAATATTTATAATTTAAGAGAGCGCACTGAGTTGATTAAATAATTATTTAATGTATATAAGAAAATGTATTAACATTTCACATGTATATCTGCACACATAGATAACAATTTATTATAAAAATAAAAAATAATAATAGTAAAAATCAATATTCAAGTTAAATATAAAAGCATAACATATGTCCAGCAGCATCCACAGTTAACCTATAAATGTATCCACTTTAGGTTGGCTCTTACCCACTACTATACATTTACATGGTTCTAACTTAACAATAACAAAATGAATATTGCGTTGGTCCATGGTGGCTGTGCCACTACAATTCATAAAGAACTGATAACCCCATCGCCAAGGGGCCACACCCGATAGCCATGCAATAACAGCCACGGGTGGGGTGGGTCTCTTTGTCTCAGGTTTCCAAGCCTGTATGTGGGTCTCTTTGTCTCAGGTTCCCAAGCCTGTATGTGGGTCTCTTTGTCTCAGGTTCCCAAGCCTGTATGTGGGTCTCTTTGTCTCAGGTTCCCAAGCCTGTATGTGGGTCTCTTTGTCTCAGGTTCCCAAGCCTGTATGTGGGTCTCTTTGTCTCAGGTTCAAAAGCCTGTATGTGGGTCTCTTTGTCTCAGGTTCCCAAGCCTGTATGTGGGTCTCTTTGTCTCAGGTTCCCAAGCCTGTATGTGGGTCTCTTTGTCTCAGGTTCCCAAGCCTGTGTGTGGGTCTCTTTTTGGTTCCCAAGCCTGTATGTGGATCTCTTTTTGGCTCCCAAGCCAGAGCTGTTGCTTTAATTCATGGCAACAGAAATATTTTGATCAAAGCTCACCACTGTTTCCAGTCCTCCACCCTCCGCTATAAGATCCTCAAAGAGCTGGATGAAATATTTGGGATCATTATTGAAGCGGAGCATCGTTGCACTCATTAGGTTGGTAATAGACAGGCAACGGCTCCAAAAAGCTTCACTCGAGCCGAAGACTAGGAAATATCTCATTGGGTAGGCGAGCTCACTACCCATGTATGAATAGGCTACGTAGAGACACGTTAACAGCCATACCATTAGTTCCTGCTCGGTGTCTAGCTCAGATGACATTACTTCATGGCAGAGCATGTAGAGGAATATTAGATTGGCTGGACTGAGGAAGCTGATGGTCTGACTCCAGTAGGGGATGGTCTCCAGTAGTCAGCATCTATGCAACATATGTTGGTGATACCTGCTTCTTACACCTGCTACAGAGGAACGCTGCAAGACAGGCCAGCAGCTCGCTGTTGGATACCTGCACTGTCTTGGCTTTTATTGGCAAGAAGTCTTCCTTTTCTTCAGCAGGCTCATAGACAGGCTTCTTGGTAAAGGTGTCATGTGAGACCTGTGTGTAGATTAAGTCAACACAGGAGAGGGAAGTCTTCAGGCTCTCTCTGACTAGATGGTAACATCAACTCGGCCATTTTTGCTCTGTCTTCTTCTAGTCATAAATTTTCTTAAGCGCCCGATCAGTGAGTGTCTCTCGGCAGATCTTCCAGTGTTGTTGTTCTGGGCATCCGTGCGCTGGGCGTCACTTGATACTTTTTCATCTGGACGCTTTGGCTTGCGGCAGCACGGGAATGTCAGGCAATTCCACATTGTTATTCAGTGATCTGTTCTGGCTGTGGTCTGTGGTGGCTCTGATTTGCAGAATTCAATAAAATAATAACGGTCTGTTTCCAGCACGTTGGGAATGATGCTTCCTGGGTCAGTCCAAGGCAGCAAATGAATCCTCCTTAAAATTGTAATGAATTTTGGTGAAATATAGATTGTATTATCACCTTATTTAAAGCCCTATAAGGAAGGACATGTGTTTAAAACAACTGATTAAAACATTGATAAGATGTTGAATAATTTGAAAGATAATTAGTTGAAAGTAAAAAAAATAGTCCAGTAATGAGTAGCACATCCTCAACCAGCCAGTATCAGCGGGGTGCCATCCATAACTCCGGACGGCAGCACTCACCCAAATAAATATTTTCTGACGCAGTGGTTAAATCATCAATGTTTCAAACCTTTTATTTAGCGGTTCTTCTTCAGGATGTACAAAATACAGTGCATTAAAACCAACATTTATACATACCCAGCGATGTCTACACCAATGAACACTGGCCGTTCTGGCGCCATTCAGCAGCACCTCCACGCTTCTGCATACCGCGCACAACATGCGCGTCAGCGCCGGACCCGCATCAGGCCGCCCAGACACGCCCACATCACCTTAGTAACCACCGACTCATTTGCTCTGCAACCTCACCTAGGACACCGGGTGACCTTCAGCAATGGGTACATTCCGCTCCTCCATAGTCTCTGTGATTTAAGAAAATATTTTACCTTTTTTCATATGAGAACCGTGGATATAATGCAGGGATAAAGGCGACTCATTGACTCAGTATGACCATGTTTAATGGGTGTAATCCTAGTGCAGTGTTCAATTTTTTATATATGTTTTTGTGTTTGTTTCTAATGCAAAATTCTAATATAAAATGTGCCCGTCTGATGGTGCGGGGTGCGGGCAGCTGATGTAAGCGGATGTCAGCTGCCCGCCCTGTCCTCGCACAGGGTGCCCGCAGGTCTGAGACACCATAGAAGTGTCTCAGATCTGCAAGCGCTGAAGAAATCATTCCATGGTCGCCGACCATCTAATGACTTCTCCCCCAGCACCCAAGGCTGCATATGGATGATTATGCAAATCGCATGCCTGCTGGGGTTCGGGCGGGCATGGGTGAAGTCAACCAGAATAAGGGCCATAATGTGGATACATGTGGACACATTGTGTGTGTTACATAAAGGGAGGACGTAAAAAGAACATTATAGCCCTGACTCCGATCTGATGCAGTACAAATTTGTTCGGAAAATGGGCAATACCATGTGCACTGCAGGTGGGGCAGATGTAAAATGTGCAGAGAGAGTTACATTGCAAAAATAATGCAGCCACTGTTTACCCTGCACAGAAACAAAATAACTCTCACAAATCTAACTCTCTCTGCACATGTTACATCTGCCCCACCTGCAGTGCACTTGGTTTTGCCCATTTTCCAAACAAATCTGATCACAGTACAAATTTGTTTGGCCATGGTAAAACTGTTGCAGGGCTTGCTGGGATGTTTTGTTCAACAGCTGGAGGGCCAAAGGTTCCCCTTCCCTGGTGTAAAGGATGGAGCACTAAAGATAATGGTGCCCTCCTCAGTAATTAGAATCTGGCTTGAAAATATCCGGTTAACTAACACTGAGGCAGATGTATAAAGCCTGGTGAAGAGATAAAGTAGATGGTGATAACGTACCAGCCAATCAGCTGTTTAAAAAATGACAGTTGGGCGTTGATTGGCTGGTGAGTTATAACCTTCCACTTTATCTCTTCACCAGGCTTTATACATCTGCCTCAGTGTTAGTTAACCGGATATTTTCAAGCCAGATTCTAATTACTGAGGAGGGCACCTTTTAATTTTGATGGACAAAACTGTAGACATGGCGTGTTGTGTCCTTTAAGCTGAAATATACAGTTATCGTAATGCATGTTAATGAGTTCATTGACTCACTGCGGTAAATTTACTAAGATGGGAGTTCCATTAAAGATGGGATGTTGCAACCAATCACATTTTATATTATGTTCTAGGAGGTGCTAAATAATAAGTAGAATCTGAATGGTTGCTATGGGCAACATTCCATCTTAAATAGAACTCCCATCTTAGTAAACTTATCCCACTGACTATTTTTTAAATCCCTGTGTCCAGGAAACCAGCATTCTATAAATATAGGGCCTGCAGCATAGAAGAATGAACATTAAATGGGTGAGGCATGGAGGATTCTGGATTTTGCGGAGTTGCTTTAATGAGTGAGAGACCTGTATAATATAAACAGTGTATGGGCGATAAACAACCAGCCAATCAGCTCCTGCCTGATATTTTTCAAACACAGTCTGTGACATGGCAGGTAGGAGCTGATTGGCTGGCTGTTTATCACTCTCCATTTTATCACTTTTGAAGCTTAGTGCAACTGGCCCTATGTATGGTGAGTTTTTGCTTTGTTTTCTTATATGTTGTTAAGGTGCCCATACACGGTACAATGGTGCTGTGCGATGCGCACTTCCACGGGCATCCCATCGCACAGCACATAGAGTCCCTGCAGCCTGTGCTTTTTTAACTAGGCCCGATCGCATTGTATGCAAATGATGCGATCTAGTTCAAAAACGCACAGGAATATTGTACCGTGCATGGGCACCATTAGTTCACCGTTTTGATAACACTAGGGTTGACCGTTTTTATTTTGATGTAGTTCTTGTATGAGAAATTAACTAATATAACTTCATCTTTCAGGTTGACTGTGGACTCATAGTAGTGGTCTATAAAGACGGATCCCCTGCACACGCCCATTTTATGGACCCCAGCGCTTGTTTACATTACTGGGACAAGTGGTTGCTACGACTCGAAGAATATAAAGAGAAAAAGGAGGAAAAACAATAGTAACGTCATTGTTCTATACAATAAGCCATATAGAAGAAGGATTTTTAGCATTCAGAATTGTGAATGTATAGGTCCCAAGATCAGGGTATTAGGAGTGTAATGGGGAGAGCAGGACTTTTCCAGTGCACTTCTTCCTTCCTTTGTAATGGAGATTCCCAGTAGAAAATTGTGGGAAACCACCTGATAAAATGAAAACAATAAAGGTAGTAGTACAAAGATAGTATGAACTTTAAATATCTTACATTTTTACCAAGTTGTTACGTGCTCGTTTTATATTTGATAAAGGAAACTGCTTTTCTTTTCCAGAAATATTAGTATTGTTATTGATCTAATTGGTATTCATTAAAAATGTAAACAATTCAAAATACGTTAGCTTTATTCTCAAACATGCTAGTATTGGCTTGATTACTTTCCAGGATATAGCTCTACTTGCTGCGTGGTGCCCTGCTCATACAGTGGCCGAAAAGGTGCAGTGTGACATGGTTACATTCACGGTGCACATAGAGAAATGGTTACATTCTATACTAGTGCAGGGTCAGACATGATACGGATCCGATACGTAATCCCGGCGGTCGGAATCCCGACCGCCGAAATCCCGACATGGGGGGGACGTGGATCGCCCCCCCCTTGCGGGCTCGCTGCGCTCGCCACGCAGCGGGCCCGGTGCCTTTCTACGCTCTGCACGCTATTTCATTCTCCCTCTATGGGTGTCGTGGACACCCACGGCGGGAGAAAGTTTCGGGATTTCGGCGGTCGGGATTCCAGTGTCGGGATTCTGAACGCCGGGATCCCGACCGCCGGCAAATTGACCGCATCCCCATGATACACATGTATATGGGCGTTGCTGCTAGGTGTGGACAATTACAAGTGATTTATATTTAGTGCTAAATTGATCATCTATAGCAGGCATGTCCAACGTTGGCCCTCCAGATGTTGGGAAACTACACATCCCAGCATTCTTTGCCACAGTTTTGCTATTCGAGAATGCTAAAACTATTGCAAAGCATGCAGGGATGTGTAGTTTCAAAACATCTGGAGGGCCAACGTTGGACATGCCTGATCTATAGTAATGAACAAATTAAACCCAACACCATCACCATTCATTGTTCCATTATTTAAAATACTTGCATTGTGTGCAAACACTTTTGATTATATACATACTAAGTTATTATATCATTAAAAACCTGTTACATTGCACAGATTATATAATTGTTCAATAATGCATGCGGAACAATGGCGTGAGATTAAGCGGACAGCTAGATCTCAGTCCATTGTTCCGAATGCCATCCCTCTGGAAAAGGTGAGTCATTTCTCTGTACTTGTGTAGTGACGGATTGGAGCAGTAATGAATTTGGAACTGATGCGTTTTTTTTTCCCCATGAAGAAAAGTTGCTAGAAAAGTTTCTGCTTTACAAATAAAGTCTAATGGGCCCCACACATTGGGCGACATTCAGGCATTTTCTGTGGGGTTTTACTAAATAACTCAAAAAATGTCTGAAAACGCATGTAAATCGCTGTACACACAGTAGCCCAGACAACGATTTAAACATGCGGCTCCACCATTCTGAGGGGTAGATTTATTATAGCGGCGCTAAGACCGCCGCTATAACAGTTCCTGCTTCGCCTCAGTAGCGAGGCGAAGCAGGAGGGGACACTGACAAGATCTACTAAGATCTTGCCGCCGAAGCGGAGGAGCGCTAACTCCCCCTCCGGCGATGTCCCCTCCAGCTGACAGTGCGTCAGTGAACACTGACGTGCTGTCTCCTTCCCGGCCGGCTGGACTGCGCATGTGCGGGATCTCGCTACTCATGCGAGATCCCAGCGCAGCTCAGAGCCAGCAGCAGGGACAGCGCTGTCCCTGCTGTAGACATAGGGCTTCGCCGCCTGCAGCTGTCGAAGTCGATAGCTGCAGGCGGCGGAACGGTCAGCGATGCTGACCGTTCATAAATTAAATATGCATGATGCGCCCTGTACTAAAACTAGTACATGCGCTATGACGCCGTCCCCCCCACCGCCACAGCACAGCGTGTGTGATAGATCAGGGGAAGCGCTATCCCCTGCCATAACGCATATTCCCCTGATCGTCAGATCATAAATCTACCCCTGAATCTGCCCACGATTCAGAACGGCCCCATTGTATAATTAAGTGTAGTTGCTCAGAAGTAGGGATGCCAATCCCGGAGCATTTTTTCAATCCCGGGAATCGGGATTGAAAAATGCTCAATCCCGGGATTCCCGGGATCCCGGGATTGGTACCCCTACATGGGAGCGAGGTGCAGACAAGCGCTATAGGCGCATCCATACGCCATTTTTGGGGAGGAAAATCACTGGGCATAAAATAAACCACCCCCCTCTCTCCCACATTGCCTTACTTTTAAGAGGGGAAGGCGGCAGCAGAATGGAAGCAGGCTGCTGGTGTGACGCGCCGGTATGTCACTGGACTCTGCAGCTGGGAGAAGTCGGGCGGTGAGCGGGTTCAGTACTGCGGCCTGCGCAGCGTGACCCTTGGGTCACGCTGCGCAGGCTGCAGCGCTACACCTCCGGTGTCACAACTCGCTCGCTGCCCGACCTCTCCCAGCCACACACAGTCACAGCGGCAGGGAGTCTCTGGTCACAGCGGCGAAGAGCCTCCGGTAGTAGGGAGCGGCAGTGCGGGGGCCTGTTCTGGCTGCACAGTGTGACGCTCAGCGTGACCTCTGACCCCATCACGCTGCGCGTCTGAGCTGTGCATCGGGGACAGAACGAAGCAGCCGGGTAGCGTCTGAGCGAGTGCTCAGACGCTGCCCAGCATTAGACTAATCTAATCCCGAAATCCCGGGATTGGAGCTTCCAATCCCGGGATTCAAATCCCGGCAATTTTGGGGCCAAATCCCGGGATCCCGCCGATCCCGATCCCGGGATTGGCCACCCTACTCAGAAGGTCCTGCACATCTCCTGCATGTGTGGCACGGGCAGATGAGCAGGGCCTTCTGAGCGGGCGATGCGAAACCCCCCACACACACACACACACAATCACATCTGCCCGTAACCCACCCACGGCACCCCCAATCCCACTCACCCTCTCAACGGCAGCAATAGTCAAGGTTCCATTCCCGTTCCCTTGGGCTTAAATTCCGAATCATTCTCGGCGGTGGTGGTGGTGGGGGGTCTGCGCATATTTAAATATGTATCACACTCTGCGAAGCATCGCACTGTGAAAGGAGGGAAGGGGGGGAGTAGGGTGCTGGAGCAAGGGAACACCCATTGTTTTAAGGGCATCCCCATAAAACACTGGCCGTTCCCCCTAATAATGCGGGAGTGATGATGCCTGCACATGACGTCAGCTCCCGCCCCCAATTTAACGATCTCCGGGCATGTATGGATTGACTTTTCAGAGCGAAGGCTGAAGATATTTGATGGTCATTTGATGGACAGCGACCATCATATGATTTCTCCTCCTTTCAGCCGCATGCAAGGGGATGTCTTTGTCTGAATCCCCCCTCGCATGCTAGCGATGGGGGATTCAGCGCTGGGGGCGGCAAATGTTTGGGTGCGCTGCATTTACCTGTTCACTAGGCTACGATTACACGCAGCCTACCGAACAAATCTGAATCAGGCCCCTAAATGTACTTTTAGATTATTTTTACTTCGAAAGTTTGTTAGGAATATTATCTCTATTTATATTGATTAACTTGGACACATTTCAAGTAATTAATGGAAAGAACCAAAGAGGCAAGGGGTTATATATGCTGGGCGCACTCCATTGGGATTTTTTAAAACTGTACTTTTAATTCATTGATTTACTAAAACTCCCTTTGTCTCTATTCTTTATTATATTGTTGAGAAAAAAGGGAACATTACAGGGGTTAAATTACATGCAAATAAAGTAATTCATGGCCACGGTTGACATCCCGCTTCCCAGTATAGGGTTATATAAAAATAAACAATATATCTGTGCAATTTAATTTGTTCTTTAACAGTTCAAAATGACCTTATTATAATGAGAACAGCTCTGTACCTATATATTTAGCACAGTCATGAGTTGGCGCCCCTAGTGATGATCTTCACAATTTGATCAATCCAGCTTTAATACAATTTACTCTAGTATACCAGAATAAGAGTCCAAATAATTTTAAAATTTATTAAAAAAGTCTCCTAAACCAATTCATCCAGATCTTTATGGTATTCATTGAAACAATTCAAACGCTTGATAACAGCAGAAAAAACCCGCCGTGTTTCGTCCCTTAATAGGACTTCATCAGGGGTTAACGGATCAAAAGGCATTTAATAAGGCAGTCTTTTGCCAAGAGTAGTTAATTCCTAATGGGTGGTAAGCAAGTCCTTGAAACAATATAACACCTCAGAAATTGGAATAAAACAGTAAACTCAGTACAGATTCTGGAGTTAATTCAAAGGCGGTTTTCACCTTCAGTGAGTGTGCTCTGGTCACAGGTTCTGTCTGAATGAGCTCATTCCCGGAATGGGCAATTTGGAATTATATTGTGCAAGTGTGTGCCCAGCTTTAGTATAGCACCATTTATTTACAGATCACTCGCTTTCTGTGTGGATTTAAATTTATATATCTGCATTCAGCAAAGTGATACACAGTTAGTATGCTGGACAAACTACTTATTTTCAGATACACATATACATGATTTACAAAATGTCCTACTATTCTCTTTCATGGAAACTTTTGCTATTTTCCATTCATACAGCATATTATACTGGGCTGTAAATATATGCAGGCACAGATAAGTAAGACTTTTGGAATACCTAGTAATATTGTTTGTAAAGGACTAATATGGGGCTATGATAGAAATATGGATATTATTTAAATCAGGGGTGGGGAACCTCAGGCCCGGCCCCCGTAGCCAGTCTGAGTGGCCCGCCCACCCGCTTTGGCGGTAGTCAAGTGCAGGGGAATTCTCGCAAGAGGTTGGTATTTCTCGC